>NC_088130.1:1373333-2060000 GCF_036370855.1 Dromaius novaehollandiae | reverse complement strand
GGAGCCATGATCCGACTGTGATAACATGGCCAGTAGGGCAGGGGCCTCACCAGCCAGGACCAAGTGTCCACCTCATCAGGCAATTTCTTGGTGATGAGATAGGTCCAAGGTCAAGCTGGGAAGTCAGGTCAGGATCAGGTCTGGTGACAGTAATCATGGTCAGACACTTTCCATTGATCTCCATGCAAGTCCATAGTGATGAGTCAGGTCCAATATCAAGCTGGGAAGGACCCTGTCCAAGGGTCAGGGCCCAGATCAATGGGGTCCATGGCCAGGCACTGGCATGGCTGTGATGCAGCTGCAGACAGGTACTCCTATGACATAGCTTGGGCAAGGACTGAAGGCCCAAGGCTGAACTCAAATGGAGCCCCGACCCATGGGCAGAGGATGTGGGAGGAGGCCCCAGGTGAGGCTGGTCAGAGCCATTAAGGCCTATTAGTGCACTCAGGGCCCTGACACCAGTGAATGTCCCATCTTCTGTCATGGGTAATTCAGCAAACTGGGATCTCTTGGAAAAACCGAGAGTGACTGAAGAGGCCCAAGGAACAATATCCACACCACCTAAGAAGAGAAAGCTACCTAAACCCCAGTGGCTCACCCTGTAAAGATTACTGCTGAAAATAAATAATTGTAAAACCCTTCAACTTTGTTTTCTACTTTAAAAAGAACATGGGGGGGAGAACAGTTAAAGAACACACTAAAACACACACACACAGAAATTTTTTAAACACTTCAGCTGGGTTGTAACTTTTATTTACATAATGCATTTATGAAAATCATTACAGGAAATACAGGTCTGGGTCTTTTGAAATATATTTTGGGTAGTCCTGATCACAGGGAAAGCTCTATATTCATTTTTTACAAACTGCATAACTATCCAGTCATTCTGTACTAAATCATTAGAATACAGTTTTAAAAGCTTTTGAGAAGGTAGTCCCTTGTTATGCTGATATAGGAAAAAGACACAGTGGTAGCTACAGGCCATAGAGAGGGGATGTTGTAGCTGCTTCCTCTGGAACGCAATGTCCATGGCATTCTATTTTAAAAAGGACATGATGTTTTCAGGAAAGAGAGCAGTTCGGGGAGTAGTTGTACGAGTCAAAAAACACATGACTGGAACAGGGGAGGGATTTCTGGGGCAAGTGGGACATGTGACTGTAAGTAGGGGTGAGGCTTCTGCAGGAAGTGGGGGCATAGCACCTCTCACTTCTTATCTTTGATAAACAATGTGCTTATACTACTCACGGTTACTTTGCTATGGGTAGGTGGAAGGAATTTGACCCACATTTTTCCACTGGGCCTGGCAACAGGTAGCCATAAAGGGCATGCAAGACATGTCTCTGGTGCATTCCCCTCTCTCTTGTTCACTCTTACCTTTTCCCCTGTTATTGAAACCTTGTCAATGACAAGTGACTTTAAATATTAATATCACATAAGGACAGCCAGACCAGCTGCCCACCTTGCCTGCCCTCCAGCAGTGATAGGTAGAGAAAAGTAAGAGCAAGGCAAGAATACATGATACTTCCTCCTTAATATTCCCCCAACCTCCACCTATTTTCAGCTCAGAGATTTCCTGAACTATGTGTGATTTCTATGGATTTAGTAATCCTCAGTGGATTTCTTTTCCATGGACTTGGCTGGGCTCCCCTAGAACCCATGAAAACATTTAGAATCCACAACTTCCTGTGGCAAGGAGTTCCCCCAGTCTACTATTTATTGCATAGAGAACCACATCCTTTTGTTTCTTTTCAATATGGCTCCCACTAGCTTCATTTGATGCCCCTATTTCTTGTATTGGAAGAGATAGGGAACAGTCAGTCCTTATCTACAAGCCACTCAAGATTTTATAGACCTTTGTCATATCTACCCTCCATTGTCTTTTTTTCCAGGCTTTCCCTGCTTACTCAGTTATTCCTATACAGAAGCAGTTCCAGATATTTGTTCATTCTTGCTGAGCTCTGAACCTTTCCCAGTTCTACTATATGCATTCTGAGAGGAGAGGACCAGAACTACTCACAGTATATAAGAACGGCAAAAAAACATGGATTTATTCAGTAGCATGATGATGTTCTCTGGTTTGTCTCTATTCTTTCCTAAAAATTCTTAACATTTGATTTGCATTTTTTTTGACTGCTACTTAGCACTGGGATGACATTTTCATTGAGTGACCTCTTACAGCCCCAACACCTCACTGCTGAGCAGTAATGCTCAGTGCAAAATTGATCATCCTAATTTAAGCAATTAGAAATGTCACATCTAGGAACAAGAGTCAGAGACCTCCATTACGGCAAGTTAGAAAACTCAGAGAAGAGTGGCACACGATGAAGGTAACCTTCAGAACAAATTTGGATCTAAACAAAGCAAGGCCTTTACAACAGCATTTGGAGCCAGAAAGGTGATGGCTAGGGTCTGACAGTCTGCTGGGCAGTTGTGCCAGTACAACATAGGAGCAATTTATTCCAGCACCTCTTTTACTGAAAATTAATAACAAAACCTTAAATAAATCAACAATTACTCATTTATCTGTATTTGGGATAATAAATTCTTTAGTTTATCAGTAGCTTCTGGCTTCCGTGGTGTTTTATTTGATCAGTTTTCCTTACGGATGCATTCTCTCTCTCCTGAACAATAAATTATTGTTCTTTTTTTTTTTTAAAGGAAAAGAAGGAAAAATGAGGATGCGTTACAATGTTTTAAAGCAAAATAAAAAAGCACAAATATTTTAACATATATCTTAAAATAATATGAGGACAACTCTGCGTGTTAGATGCCTACAAATAAATAGAGGACATTATGTTATTTACAGTGTTGCACAATAAACTGAGACCCTCATTTGACACATAACTCATAAAGACAGCAAATGATGCAGAAAACATCCAAGTATGTACAACATGCATTTACAACAGAATAGAGAATTAAAAATGATGATGTGTGGCCATTTCATTTGGCTGCCTTTCCCTGTAGCATTTCATAGGTGCTTTTTTGTTTCTTACTGTAAGTAAGTCCCGGCTGATGCAATGTAGCCACACTGCAAGTGTTCACCAGGCTGAGATGTGTTCATTGAGGACACATGAATTTGCTATCTTAGATGTACAAGTAACTGCTTGTAAAGTGTATGAAGCTACAGTAGCTGGAGAGAAGCAGAGATTCAGTTTTGTTGTTTTGAAGGACTGGAAAGAGAAAGAGCTTTCCTGTTTCCCTGGTAATGTCAGTGATTATTCTCTCAAACCTAGGAGTGTTAAGGTGGCTCAAATGGGGAGCATAACAACTGGGTCAAGAGAAGGGACAAGGTTTTTGTCTGGTGTAAATGGGCTGCTGTGGAGCTGCGCTGATTTGCAGCAGCTGAATAGGCAGACTACCAGGTTGTGCACATCATCTTTCAACTATATGTCCCTGAAGGGAGCCCATTATTATGGAGAACGTCCACATATATATGCACACACACATGCATGTACACACACAAAACCCACAGCCTAAGTTAAAGAACATGGAAACTATGAAAACCAGAACTACTTCACAGCCACTGCAGGACTTTACTCTTCTTCAAAGCACATGTCTTCTTGCCAGGCTTCAGCCAAAAGTTAGCAAGTCGTGGTCCAAGGGTAACGGGACTGCCTAGATCAGTGGTCTGGGTAATGGAGCAAACAGCCCCAAGATAGGAGCTGGCCTTTTCCTCATGTATTTGCTGACCCTGCTGCATACTATGGCAGGATCTAGCATCTAAGTAAGGGCTGGCTACAGCCTGGCAGCAGAAACTGGGTCCAAGTAAAATTTCTGACTTTGGAGCGTGGACTTGACTGAAGCAGAGGCCTATCTATTAGGGAAAGTGCAGCAGAATGTCGAGGAGATAGGCGATGGAAGCTAGCCAGACCGTTCCGTGGGAAAAGGAGCATCAACAGGGCATGTTGACCCATAGTCATGTAGTTGAGCCTGTGCCAGGGTGGTGCTGCACCTGGGCTTTGAATCGAGAATAACAATGAGCTCAACATGCTTACTGCGCATGTGTATGGTACATAAAAACTTCATCCAGTGCCCCCCCTCGGTGTTCCTCACCCTGGACCGACGCTCAGCGGTGCCAGGGATCCCCCGCTCCATTATTGCCTCGATCGGGAAAACGCCGGGGAACCCCCGCTCAGACGCAGAGGTAATAAACGCTCCATATCGACCATCGTATGCCTTGTGTTTGTGTATCCGTCCCTGCTGGGAGTCCAGGCAGTGCCCCCACCTCACCCTTACACTTGGCGTAGTCGGCAGGATACACAAATGACAATGCCGTGGCCGAGGAGAGCGAAGGGGGAAGGTGAGAGTCAAGAAGGGACTGCTTGCCTGCAGCTGCCAGGATGGCCCCAGACTGAGCCATGGGGGCTGGCGGCTGCATTGCTTGCCATGCTGGCAGCCCCCGAGGACTGGCCAGAGTTGGCACAGGGGGAAAATGTTACCCCGAAGGCGGTTGAATCCACTTTACAGGTTATGCCCTTCTGTGCCGCTTCGGGAGCAGCTCGGAAGCTAGCCGGACGATTAGGGTGGGCACTGTTGACAGGCATTCGAGCCTTAGATAATGAGGTATTGTCTTTGCAGCAACAAGTAAAGGATCTGGAGAAGGAGACTGGAGACTTGTGTGATGCAAGGGCAGTAGCACAGGAGTTGATTACGACCCAAACTGAAAAGAGTCAGGAATTAACCCATAGGGTAGAGTGATTAGCTTTGCGGATGGCTAATAAGTGCCATGGGCATTATGGGAAGGTGCCTGCTACTGTTTCTCAGGTGCGGGCAATTATAACTCAACCCTCCTGGGACCCAGAGGAGTGGGATGGCAATATTTGGAGTACTTCCTCTGACTCGGAGGTTGAATTTGCATTAGAAGTCGAACTGACTGCTCCCCAGGTCTGACCTCGTGCAATTGAAGGGGGAGAGACAAATAGATAGGGATACTGTAGAGCAGTCAAGGATTTATATGCCAAAAGAATTACGTGAGTTTTTAACTACTTTCCAGCAGCAGCCCAGGGAGTCTTTGTTAGCCTGGTTAGGGAGAGCATGGGATGCAAGTGCCGGATCGCTTACTCTCCTAAGGGAGGAGCTGAATTTAATGAATCCCTTATCAACCGATGCTCAAATACAGTATTATCTTACCCAATTAACTTCTGCATGGGATGGGGCAGGAAATGTTATTGTAGCTCCAACATTATATCAATGGTTGTGCGCTGCTGTGGTAGGTGCTTACCCATCCACCGGTGAGTTAGCTGCTACAGTGGGGGCTTTGGTAAACAATATAAGGAATTTTGCACTTGTTGGTGAACCGGATACTAAGCAAGTGAGAGCAGTTCGGAATTCCAAGGCGAGAAGATTGGCAGGGACTACTAAACTGAGTGGAAAGCTAACGAGGTGACAGATGTGGACTGATTTGCCTCAGGCAGGGGTATTACATGATGAGATAAATGGTCTTTCTACTGCTGACTTATTTAAGCAGCAGTTACCTGCTAATCAGCAATATCAGACACAGCCTACCGCTCCAGCCACAGCATGGAAATTGCCAGCCAAAAGACAATGAGGGGGAGGCGGGTCCCCTGCAATATGAGCATCCGAGCATCCATTGCGGCTTAGCATCCAGGGGACCAATGCCCTTATGTATCCCAGAGAATTCGCTGGTGCTCTGGAGGAGAAATTGCTGTGCTTGCTGTAGTAGATACTGGGGCAGAAGTTACCGTCCTACATAGTGCGGTAGCTCCAGGGAGGCCACTATCCATATATGTGGGTTGGAAGGATTGGCCACCCCAGCGGTACAGGCAGTAGTTACGTTAACAATCGGCCAAAAAAAAAAATTTAATTACCCCGGTTTTATTAGCACCGATTCGTGAGTCCCTCTTGGGGATCGAGGTGTTACTGGGCAGAGATCTTCAGACCCTACAGGAGCAGGGGTGGCCTGTAAACCCTGAGAAGGTACAGGGGCTGGACATCAGTGTGCAATTCTTAGGGATAGTCTGGAGGGGGCAGATGAAAGCTATCCCTGAGAAAGTTCGCAATACTATTCAACAATACCCTGTTGCCACTGCTGTAAAACAACTACAAGTTTTTTTGGGCCTTTTGGGGTTCTGGCGGACCTTTATACCCCACTTAGCATATTTAATGCGGCCACTACAGCGTTTGACCAAAAAAAAAAGTAGCCAGTGGCAATGGACTAAAGAACAGCAGCAAGCCTTTGACCTGTGCAAGGAGGCGGTGGTCCAATGTTCCAAGATATTCACTCCATATGAGGGACAACCTTTCGAGATGGAGGTAACAGTTATGGGGGATACGATGTCTTGGGGGTTGTGGCAGCAATGTGTCCACGCAAGGTGGGAACCTATAGGTTTCTGGTCCTGTTCCCTGCAAGGGGCCACAGCAAATTACGCACCTCTGGAGAAACAGCTTTTGGCTGTGGTGTGGGCTTTGCAGGATACCGAAC
The DNA here is from genome assembly GCF_036370855.1 of Dromaius novaehollandiae. Lineage (NCBI taxonomy): Eukaryota > Metazoa > Chordata > Aves > Casuariiformes > Dromaiidae > Dromaius > Dromaius novaehollandiae. Next base: position 2,053,558 of record NC_088130.1, on the reverse strand, counting down.
GAGTTACAGGATGCGACCCGGTGACCGTACACACCCCCATCCCCATTCAGGCATGGGTGACGGATGATACAGTCAGGGCCCATGTCGGGGTGGCCCAAGCTGCAACGCAGTGGAAATGGAAACACTATCTACAAGCCCGGTTTAAGGAGGGGCGAAAGAACATGAGTACCCCGCATGCAACCTTGTTAGGGGAAGTACGTTTTGAGTGCATGCCTCTATTGTCTGAGCCAGAGGGGTCACCCCCACTTGCTCCCCTAGTAGACCCATCGCCTGTCCAAGCGGCCCCTCCTTTTGGGATGTTATCTCCTGAATGAGTACAAGCCAAACCGACCCTAGCAATCTCTGCTCAGATATCTGTAATGGAAGGGGGGATCGACCCCGCATACTCGCCTCTGGGAAGGTAGAATTCTATACATCTGAGCAACTTATGATTACTGAACGAAGAGTTATAAGCTTACATTTAAGACTTGACTGCCCTTCACACTGTGTATGGCTGATTACACCTTTGATACCTGTTAAAATAGCCCCACTTCTATTAACTTCCTCTCAAGATTTGTCGTTCCAGGTATCCGTATCCACGCCAGTGAATGTCTCACAGGGAGCACCCATACTGCGAGGAATCCTGATCCACAGTGCCGCAGTGCCTCAAGTTCAGCAAACACCCTCAATGCACTCTTTAGCCAGTGTGTGGATACTAATTCCTCAAAAGGAAAAACGGCCTGGCACTGTTTTAGCAGATGGTCCAGGAGCCACTGCTCTTGTTCTTCCTGATGGCGATACCATGCCTTTCTATCTTCCCATCAACAGGTTATCACGCCGGCATCTGTGAGTTGCTGTTGGAATGTTGCCTCTTGCTGACCACAACAGATGCCGTTGATCTACAAGACCATCCAGCTTCCCATGTAAATACATGGATTTGGTTCGCGCAAAGATCAGCTAACCTCTCTGCTTTCTGTATTGCAGGAGGACGATCAGTGGATGATGTCTTAACTACATGTTACATAGGTGTACCAGCTCCACTCGTGGTATTGCAGAGTTGTACTTTTTTAAAAAAAAATTTTACATTTCTGTTACTCCCATGAATTTATACGATTTGGGTATTGTTTCCCAAAAGCTGACACCTTGGGCTTACTCTTCATAGAGCTAACATATCTAAAGCAGATACTTGCTTTCACTTTGTAAATGGTTACATTCTGCATAACAGAGTTAGTGATACACAGTTAATTTGTAATGACATTATGGATATTACCTATGTATCTGCTCACCTTATCCTACCATTAGGATGGTTCCTTCTGTGTGGCACTACAGCATATACATATGTGCCAGCCAACGCCACAGGTGGCCTATGTACTGTAGGTTGTGTTACTTTAAGCATTCCTCCCTGTATGACAAAGTGGTGGAGGACCCCGCGGCATATCCTAAGATGCCACTTGTAACCCTCATATAAGTTTATGCAGAAGCTCTAGGCCTATTGTTGAGCTTAGCTGGGATCCTGGGGGTGGTGGCACGTAATTGTAAACAGTTAGAGCGTATTGCCTGTGCTTTGGCTCAAAGCTTAAATTGGACATCTAGAGCCATTGCCTCTTTAAATAGGGAGTTGGGAGCAGTGTAGCAAGGAACACTGCAAAACCATTTAGTGATCGACTGTATCCTGCTGCGATATAACCACGGACACCATGACTTCGCCGAGATGTGCTGTTTCAACATCACTGATGAATCGGCATCTATTGAGAATATCAGCCACCTCAAACCTCTTGTTTATCTTTTGCTTTGTATTATGTTATGTTTTGATTTCATTACTTTGTAAACTCCCTTGCCCTCATACCCCATGCCCTTCTGAGGATTGGGACGGCCTGTAACTAGCTTTCCATCGCGGGGGTGGAGTGTATGGGAAAGTGCGGAAGAATGTTGAGGAGATAGGCGATGGAAGCTAGCCAGACCGTTCCGTGGGAAAAGGAGCATCAACAGGGCATGTTGACCCATAGTCACGTAGTTGAGCCTGTGCCAAGGTGGCGCTGCACCTGGGCTTTGAATCGAGAATAACAATGAGCTCAACATGCTTACTGCGCATGTGTATGGTACATAAAAACTTCATCTAGTGCCCCCCCTCGGCATTCCTCACCCTGGACCGACGCTCAGCGGTGCCAGGGATCCCCCGCTCCATTATTGCCTCGATCGGGAAAACGCCGGGGAACCCCCGCTCAGACGCAGAGGTAATAAATGCTCCATATCGACCATCGTATGCCTTATGTTTGTGTATCCGTCCCCGCTGGGAGTCCAGGCGGTGCCCCCACCTCACCCTTACAACTACCTTTGACTTATTTCCCTCCATCTACCTGGGACCAGAATGTGGCACAAAGGGTGAATGTAGTTTGGCTGAAATGTTCATTCTCTTGACATGGCTCTTATTTAGAGTCCATTAATACCTTTAGAACATATTTTCTCATTTTCACACTCCCAGAGTCCAGATGAAACTTATTTTTCAGTCCCGAGTCTGTGTTTTGCCAACTGAACATACAACAAAATCAAAAGAAGAGAAGAGGCAGAGTGACCATGACTAAACTGATTGGAATTCAGTGAAAAAGAGACAATTTCTTCTCTCCGAAATGATGCAACAGTTCTATCATTGACAGCACACTCGTCCATTGCCAGTCAAAGACTCTAAGGCCATCATTGGTCACATGAATGTTCATAGCAAATACCCATGCACAGTACAGTGGTAATCCACACAGTGTGCTTGCCTATAGAAATGGTCTTTCCATGGGCCTTACCTCCCCCACCCCAAATAGTTACATCAAAACAGGCCTCTAGATATGAACTTCATATTTCTTCCGCTATGTTCTTCCTACTGTCTATACCTTTTAACCATTCAGCAAATCAGTTCTGCCCTGTAAGTCACTCTGTATCTAAGAACGACTCTTACTCTAACAGCAACGCTAACAAATTATAGTTTGCTTGCCAGTTTTTTTTTTTTTTTGAGAAGGGATGAGGGGGAGAGAGAGAATTGGGGGAAACAAAACGACAAATCATTCATTAAAAATCGACATTAAAAAATAAGTGTCAAAACTGATTGCATTTTTATTAGTGACATTTGTTTTCCAGCTAGTTCTCTTCCTTGTTTGGTTACATATATCTGCTATAATATTTTCCCTATTAACTAAAACTAATAGAAATCTTGCTTCTTTGTAGAGTACTGGGTTCAAAGCCTCAGCTATCCTTTCTAAAGGCTAATTAGAACAATTAATAACTGTAAAATAATGAAATGACAGTGCCTAGTGAGTACAAGATGACCTCTGATTAATAATATATTTCATTTAAAATCACAGTATTAGTTTCTTTCTATAAGTAGCATTATTTAATACAGTTTTTTTTTTGTTATCCTGCTGTAATTAATAGTAGCATGCTGTTGGATCTACTATTATACCAGTGCCCAATGAAGCGAACCTTTTGGATGGCAGAGAGCAGACAAAATTCATTTCCTATATGGAAAGCAAATAAAACATCTTGTAGAAGAAAACAGTTTTTTGTTGTTTTTTTCAATTTGCTTTTTTTGTGTGTTTTTGTGAGGGGGTTACATGAGGTGGGTAGGGTGGGAATGACATTACAGGGCTTTTTGATTTGGAGAGTTTACTACAAGCAAACAGAGGGACTTCTGCAATTCTTGAAAATTATACAATAAGGCATCATAATGCAGTGCACAAAAAAAAGACAGGACAATTGAAGATTAGAAGGTTTTTCAAAATGCTATGGGACATAAATCTTTGTAATTGTACAAAACTTGCTCTTGACATAACATAACATAAAGGCACCATTGATAGCTTTCTCCATTTTGCAATACTACAAAAAATTGCTACATATGGCACATAACACAACTGCATATACATATATTTAATTTATAAAAGCTTTTTCCTCTCTTGTTTTCTATTAGCAGAATTGCTAAAATTAAATAATTTAATTTAAAGATGGAATACTTCATTATATAAAATAAAATTTTACATGTGATTCTATGTATTCTGTTTGTTTTATACAGTGATAGGGTCTTGGTTAGCTATTACACTGGACAACCTTGCTTGCAATTTTTCCTGTGTGGAGAAGCGATTTGCTGGGTTAGTCCTGCTCTCAGCCAGCTGGTATGCAGTGGCCGGCTCTAGATTGGTTGCCATGGGGTTCTGTATACTCAGGAAAGGTGTATCTTCACCTATTCTTTCATCTTTTAGTTCACCCTCAGAGCTACTGCTCTCAGAGCTTGGGTCAGAGTCCATTTCCACTCTGCTGGAAATATGGCCATTGAGCTTTGTTCTTTTTACCCTCCAGCTGTTGGTGAGTTTCTTTGGAGGCTCCTGTGCTGGCTCATACTCTTGTGTTGTCTCATATTCCTCATCCTCTACTATCCTCAGTGGACTAGGTGGCAGACTGTTGCTCTCATGGGCAGGACTGTGGTGGAAGGAGTTGAATTGCTGAAGTGGGTGGTCATACTTCTCCTGTGGTCGCAATGGGGGCACAAGAAATAGTGGTCTCTCCTCGTCCATGAAAGGACTCACGGCCACAGAAGGGACAGACATGGTTAAGCTGGAAACTAGTGTACACATTTTGGAAGAGGAAGACTTTGGAGAAGTCGGAGTGTGAAAATCTATAGGTGACATGTGATCTGGTGTGGTCATAGCTGAGACATACCTGAAGAAGGACACACACACACACACACACACACACACACACACACACACACACACACACACACCAAAAAATTGCAGGCATGTAGGCAGTGACACCTAAACCCTGGTGATCTTGTGGGCGGCGCTGGAAAAAGGCACAAGTCTCTCAAGATCCCCAGTATCCTCACACTAGACTGTAAATACCAGGTAGGTAAAGACACTTGCTGCTATTAGTCCTACAATATATGAGCCTATAAAGCCACTAACTTTTGGGACTCTGGGGAAAAACATCTGAGAACAAGAGGAACACAGCAAAACCACAAGGTCTGTTTGTATCGGAAGAACCAGAGAGATACCATAAATTCTTTCTTGACTCTAGGAATGGGATTCAGAGACCTGAGGATGGACAAAAGCAAAATGCAGTTACAACTATTTTCTCAAAAGGACAATGGCTGGTGCACTTCAGGTAGTATTTGCACAGGACCTGAGGCATAAGCAAATGAGGATGGTGAAAAAATGAAAAGGAACTGAGGGGCAGTTCTCTAGGGCTTCACCCATTTCTGTCAAACCAGGCTGTGTCACACTCAGGAGAAAATCAAACCTTGGACAGAAACCTCAGGCCAGATTCTGCCAACTTTAGTTATTATGGACTAGCCAGAGAAGTATTTGCAATACTACCCCAACAGCTTAGTACTGTTCCATGCTTTGGCTGCTAGTTGCCTCAGCTTTTAGTAATGGTCTCTTGAGCTCTTGGACACCACCTCCTCGGCCCCTGGTGACTTCCCTTCAGTTTTGCAGTAGCAGTTGGCTTTGGAGTAGGGCAAGGCAAGTCTGCTTGAACCATCCTCAGTGGGGGTATTCCCTTGGTCGGACTCAGCTGAGGAAGCAACAAATTGCTGAAGGCTAGTCATTTCCTGAGCTGCTCATGCTGCAGGAATAGCTTGATGCCAAATTCACAGCTAATCCATGCAGTTTTGTTTACTGGAGTGCCCTTGGGCCACCTAGCTAGCAGTTTCAAAGGAAAAATGACAGAAACATCCTGCATTTTAGAATATATACAAGGGCCCATCTACCTGTCATGCTGATAGCCCCTTGACAGGTTCCATGTATCCCACACACTCTTGTAACAACACCTCAAGAAGATAAAACAGCAGATGCTCCATCCTAGAAGGGTTCCCCCCCCCCCCCTTGCCTCTCACAAAGGCAGCTTGAACTCTGTTTGAGGCTGACCTATCTACATGGTAATGAGAATGCTCAGTGCTGTGTCTGAGGCATGCCCAGGGATCCACATCCCTCCCAGGGTTGCCCAGTGGGGATACATGCAAATGTTGGCACCAACCAAATAATGTGAGCCAGGAGGCTTAATGACATAGATGGACTTCTGAAATTAAAACTCACAGGGCTGGGTTTTCAAAAGCAAATGGGGATCTTCCCCAATAAGTTGCAATAAGCATTGTAACTTTCTGAGCACTTGCTAAATCATCTCCACACTGCTGTTACTGTCCTATAGCACTGTTCTTGGCTTTAAACAACACAAAATATATATTTTTGAAATGGCAGCTTTTCCTTCAGTGCAATACAATCCTTATGAGATTTCCTTCAGATTATTATATTATTATAATTATTATTATTACTGTATTGGCAAGAGTTTCTTTGCCATTCCTGCTGGGGACGAGGGCCCAAGCTCCAGACAGAATGCTCTGGTAATAGCTTCATAAATCTAAACATGGAGAATTCTCTGTCCTCATGTGGAAACAATCAGTGACATAGAGGACAGTTTGGCTCAGTGTCAATGGCCCCTCTGAAGAATTTGCTCCAAGTCCTTTGATAGCTCTCTGTAGGAAGAGTAGTGGTCAAAAGTGATTTTATAAGTGGAGCTAAGCTGCCATTATAGAGCCCTTCTCACTTTCAGAGGAAGAAGACAAAAAAATGCAAAACTCTCAGCTGATTTGAATCAGTGGAGCTCCATGGGATGCTATGAAGTTGTGCTGATTCATACCAGGTGAGCATCTGCATGAAACCTTTTGATCACAGTCACAGAGACCAGCATGACATTTTGAATTGTTTGTCTTTGTTTTCCTCCTTACCCAAACTTCACCTGCCTGAATTTCAGCTGTGTCAAAATTCAAAATCTATCTAAGCTGCATGTATCACACAGGCCCATTGATAAAAGTTATATAGCTATTACTATAGCTTCATTTGTTAGCTTTTACATTCTTTTATGTTTCCAAGTCACTTTTAGTTGTGAATAATTCTCCTCAATCCTTCTCTCAGAAAAAAATTGCTATGTATTTCTTGCATGCTAAAAATAGACAAAGCCTAATTTAATGCCCAGGGAGCTCTCTCTTGTATTCAGAGTTCACAATCATTTCAGGTACAGGGCTAGGCCATCAGTGCAGAAATGTTGCTGTATTTTCTCCTGGAACGTTATCTTCAGGAGATGCAGTATTTGGAGAAGTGCCCTCTTTCTTCTTATTGGAATGGAAAGATGCATATTCCTTCTCTTTCTCCCCCCAAAATCTACCTAGTTTGTATCAGAATACTGCTTAGGGTATCCCAGGCAGTCCAGAAAGATTGGACAAATGATCTTTGCTCCTCACACACAGAGGCCCATATATACTAAACTATAACACAGTTCATCAGCATGAGCTTGGCAATGCATTCCATATGGTCCCCAGACAGGAGACAATGCAATATTTACTGCTATAGGTCCTGATCCAGCAAAGCACTTAACCACATGCTTAGTTTTACTCATACGAGCAATCCCATTGATTTCAACTGGACTACTCACAGGATTAAAAGCTAGGAATGTGTTTAAGTACTCTGTTGGATTGGGACCATAGCTTTTTATATGATTTGGGTCATGAAAGATGCTACATACTACATTTATTGAAAGTTAAATTCCAGGATAAACTACAGACTATTTTCCACATGAAACCTAAAGCAAGAAGAGAGATAGATACACTATGTTTAGTAGTCCTACAAGCCACATTCAGATAGATTATAGCTGTGGTTCATTATTACACTCTTAAGCAGTTCTTCTTCGTGTAGCAGTTGGTTTCTGCTCCATCTGCATATTCATCTCCATCTGCATATTCATCTTTCTGGAAACCAACAATGTATCTCCTATGCAATTCAATCACCTTTCTGATGAGGCTTGTCTGGCTGTATTTTTGACATCGTGGGCATCCAGGGAGTTCAAACCCACTGTGATTTCACACTGCTCAGAGAATTGATCCAGTAACACTACTTTCTGTTCTGCTCCTGACTGTCTGGAGCAAGCTCTTTTCAAATGTCTTGTTTGCTTCTCAGTCCTTTCATTGGCTACTCTGGGGCCATCCCATCCTCTTGAGTTAAAAATACCAGCCCATAGCTGAGAAGCCTTCTTCAATGAAAATTTTCTTGAAGTTGATACGTTTCAAGGCAGACCTTAGGTATCGATGAATCAGTCTTTTCTGAGAAAACATTACTTTGTTGGAAAATTCCTGGCTAGCTTTGTTTGTAACTACTGTTGATTTAATAGGAGCATGGACTCTTCCGGCTTTCAGTTTGTGTTCCTTGCTTTTATTTACTAAAATTCCAAGGAGAATTTTCAAAGGACATAATAGATTTAGGAACTGTAATCCCACAGAAAGTAGGTGGTGGTTGAATTCCTATATTGCTTAAGAGTCCTTGGTAACCTCCCACCAATGGATCAATATATTGCTTTCTCCTCATCTTTTGTTTCTGACAAAATCTGTAAGTTTCTTTACTTGCTTGTTGCAAGTAACTGACAGAGTTAGGCAAAGGTCCCCTTTTACTTTATTTTACAATGAAAATTTCTGGGAAGTGATTCCTGGTGGAGTTTATCCAAATGTTAACTGCTGCCTGCTAGTAATAAGTCCAGAAGAGGCAGGAAAGGAAGAAATTTATTTGGTAGCCTTTAAACTACAGAGCTCTATACCTTTATGAATGAGGACAGTCATTCACATGCCTACATGAATAGGGTTGCTAGGTTTCCTCTGTGATCCCAACCCACTAGGATTCACTTTGAATCTATTTTAGAGCACCAGGCCCTGACAGCTAGTGGGAATAAGATCGTGTAATACCTTTCACTGTGAGGGGAGTCTCGGTAGGTGTTGGGAGTCTCTCTCGCATGCCTGAGGAAACTGTTGCAGTCCCGTGGACCTCCAAGGCCATTGAGGTATTCCCTGGGTCCTGTTGGGCTTATGTGCCTGCTGTTTTCCACAGATGAGCTCATGAGCACAGAGTGGCTTTCAGAGATAATGCTTTCAGTGTGGCCATTACTCCAACTGGAGAAGACCAGTCAGAAAAGGAGAAAGAGGGAGGAGAGAGTGAGAGGGCAATATGATTTTAAATGCAAAACAGGAGAAAGCAAACTAACAGAAGTTTAATAAGGGAAGAACAAAAACTCTGTGCAGCTCAGGATGTGCAATTTAAGCTTAAGGTTGAGAACTGAGGCTGCAGAATTTTGTGAATAGTATGATCAAACACACATCAAGATGGTTTTGTGTGTGTGGATGAAGGGAGGGAGGGAAAGGGCTTTCCAGTCATTAGGAGTGGAGACCACTCTTTAAAACAAAAGACCTGTCATGATTTAGTAGTTTGCATATATTAAAATTCACAGTATCAGTAATGGAATGCCATGCAATCAATAAAGCTCTTTGTAAATTCCTAGAAAGATAATTAATTTGGTGACATGACATCAAATACCATTATTCTTAAAATTAAAAATCTACAAAGGGAATACAGCTTTTTGGTTGTTTTTTCTGTTTTTTTTCCTGTTTGTTTTTTTTTTCTGTTCATGCAACAACAGCACTGACGGTACAAGTTTTTTTTTTCCCCCTTCTGCAATGCTGTTTGTGTTCCTGCTCCAGTACCTGTGTCTGGGTGTCGGGGTGACCGTTGTAGAATGATGTGTTGTTGACGTGTAACGGCTTGTGGAAAACAAAGTCTCTGTTTCTCGTTCAGTGACGTGCTCACTGGAGATTACGGTTTTTGAAATGTACTGTTGAAAAAAAAGCAAAAACTTTTTCACACACACCAAAGCACAGACCTTGTCACCCATGCACGCAGACATTGCACTGACGCACTTTAGTGCATTCATGTACACTTCTGTGTACACATTCCCTTTAAACTCAGAACAGGAAGAAACAAGTGAGTTAATCTGCAAAGGGCTGCATCCCAAACAGGTTATAAACAACATGCACATGGTATAAGGAAATGAAAAGTCCTCGTGGACAGAGACTTAGAAAGGCAACACACCCATTGGTACCAGATGCATCAAAAATACTGCTCTCTGATGGACAACACAGCAGTAGTTAATTAATTCTTTTGTCCATTACACTATAAAGAATCTGGTCAGGAAATGGCTATTTCCAGTGCCTGAGGATTCCGTGTCACATGACTGCAGCACCAGAGTAAACCTATTGTTCAGTTCTTAGGGGGACATTCTGCAGAATGGTCCAAAAGCCTTGTGCAGATGGGGCTGGAGGTGTGCAGTGCCTAGTGTTCTGCACACATTCTTTTGTCTGGAGTCTCCGCTGGTCTCAACAGAGATGCTGTTGCTGATAGGACTCTCCATTGTTTCTAATAGGAACTCTTGGTTTCTCCACTCTTAAAAATATGGTCACGGATTTAGGTGTCTAAAGGGGGAGCATTGGAAGTTGAGCTCTTTTGAAAACATATCTTGGCCTTAACAAAGTCAGTGGGAGCTTTGCCATTGACTTCAGTGGAGCCAGGGCTCACCCCTACACTGAGCTGTCACTACTATTTACAGTGATGATGGAACAGGAGAGCAAGAATGGCTTGTGGCTGCAGGAAGCAGACTTTCTTTCTGGACAGTGGACTTCTACAGGGAAAGGTAGAGAGGAAGGAATGGCTATGCACAGTGTAAACTGTGGCCTTTTTCACAGAAGCTAATGTAAGTTATGAATAGCCATGTGCGTAAGCTTTGTTCTCACAAATGGCTGGTGGGCTGCCGGTGGAGTATCTGCCCCAGCCCCACTTCACCAGCCAAACACACATCCTGTATCCAAAAGAGTTTTTCATCCAGCCTTTTATTTCTAAGGCTACTTTATGTAACTCCTCACTACTTATCCTCTCATACACAGCAGTGACACCTTGGTTGATGGGGCTCAACACTTTTCACAGAAACTAGCATGTTCCTATTTAGTGTCTGGGGAGTGGTGGTAAAATCCTGCCCTACTGAAGTTAGTGGGAGTCCTGCCATTTGCTACAGTGGGACAGAGACTTGTCCCCTGAAGCTTACTATAGACTACAACTTCCTTATACAAAAGACCTCATCTTGTTCTTCCTGATTCAGAAACAATAGGAACCTTGGTTTTAAGGACTACCGGAATGGGGATTACAGTGAGCATTGCCCTTTTGATGCTCATGCTCACAGTGTCTGGGGACCTGACGCATGAGTTCATAATGTGATGTTCCAGATCAAATATGGCCTGTTCTACTCACCAGCCATCAGACCAGGAACAGTAAGAAGTTTAAGACATGAATGTGTTTGAAGAAAATGATCCCCATACACACACCCAGTCCTGCTGCAGTTACAAATTCTTTCTGAGGTGTTTTTGTTGGTATTGGTGTTCTAGGCCCACAGGCTCTGCTATAGTACTGCTGCATGTGTTAATATGCTGACCATCCTTGACAATGTTCTCATTTGACTGCACATTTGTAACTTAAGTTTCTAATTGTTTCTGGGTGGAGAAAGCCAAGAGAATCCAGTCATCAGTCTTTGGCAGATACAAGTTTAAAAGCTGCAGGATCAGTTCTGCTGTGGCACTGACAGTCTAGAGTGAAATACAGGTAGTAAAACCTACATTCACCAGCTGGATGTTCTCTGGTGGTGGGTTGGGGTGGTATGGCGCGTTGGCCATGTTTACCATGTTGCTCCTTTCTGAGCGTAGGCTCTGCCGAAAACGGTCATGCAACTTTTTCCTCTGCTTCCTGTATGTGAAAGATGGAAATGGTTTTAATAGATAAAAGCAGCTACACCTTTTAGCATGCTAATAGTAAAAATCATAACATCACTTTATTGCCAACACATTCCCCATTGCTGCAAGATCTCAGAGCAACTCCTAACACCATGGATCTAATTGCAGCTGGAGCTGTGGGGACCTGTAGAGTGGGGGAAGGTATGTGAGCACCCTTCTGAGAGTCAGCAGGGCCACAGAGGGACAGGAAAAAGTGTGAGGAGGAAGAGAGTAATTTCCAGAATGTATTCCATTTCAGGGGGAGCTCTTCTATGTTTTCAAAAGGAAAAGTTTTACCCTATCACCTTGCCACTCTCACTGAGGCCAAGATGAGTTGTTGACAGTCCTCTGGATTACACCTGCCGTGGTTTCCATTTACCATGTGGAGTTGCCACTGCTTACTGCTGAGTAGGCAATGACACAGAATATGGCAGCCTCACCTTCCTTAGGGCTTGCACACATTCATGGAAAATAGTGGTGTGAAGTACATGTGTATATTTGACAGTTTTCTGCCCAGTCCAAGAGGATGCTCTGGAATCCCCTCCTTTGTGGGCTTACAGAACTAGTACACAAGGCAGGGAACATGACATCTATCATCTTACCCAGGTACAAGTAGCACCCCTATACAGAGAAGCAGCCATGTGTCTTAAAGTGGTACCTCCCTGAGTCACATAGCCTGTGTCTTGTTTCAGCTGTGCAGCTAGCAGTGGACTTTCATGCCATTTTTGTTTTGCAGTCAAGGCAAGGCATTTAATAATAACACTAGGGCTAGAGCCCTTTGTAGTCTGTAATACTGCAGCTACAGATTTGTTGTGGAATTTGTCCCTTACCCCAGCAAAGCACTCCAAAGCTTCAGCTTTCATTTCAAAAAGTTAAAAATGTTAAGGGTTGTAGAGGAAGCCCTGGAAATCTAGAGTGAGTGAGTGTGTGAGATCTGCCTGAGTCTGCAGGCAGCCTGGCAGCTCTGAGAGGTGGAAAGTGTTTCATTACAGCAATACCAGATTAACTCTGGAACCTAATGATTACCAGGTGGATGTCAGGGCTGTAAATGCATTCAACAGAAACATCCGGCTTCTGTACTAATGTTATGGTCTGACCGACTTGCATGCTTCTTCTTGTGCCCAAAGCTCAACTGCTCCTTCCCCAGCTACTAATTCTTCTGGTTCTCCTCAGGAGAACTTCACAGAATCACAGAATGGTTGAGCTTGGAAGGGACCTCTGGAGATCATCTAGTCCAACCCCCCTGCTCAAGCAGGGTCACCATGGAGACTGCACAGCCTCTCTGGGCAACCTGTTCCAGTGCTCTGTCACCCTCACAGTAAAGGAGTTTTTCTGCATGTTCAGATGGAACTGCCTGTGTTCCAGTTTGTGCCTGTTGCCTCTTGTGCTATCGCTGGGCACCACTGAGAAGAGTCTGGCCCCATCCTCTTTACATCCTCCCTTCAGATATTTATACACATTGATAAGATCCCCCCTGAGCCTTCTCTTCTCCAGGCTGAACAGGCCCAGCTCTCTCAGCCTTTCCTCATAGGACAGACGCTCCAGTCCCTTAGTCATCTTAGTAGCCTTTTGCTGGACTCGGTCCAGTAGCTCCATGTCTCTCTTGTATTGGGGAGCCCAGAACTGGACACAGCACTCCAGGCGTGGCCTCACCAGGGCTGAGGAGAGGGGAAGGATTACCTCCCTCAACCTGCTGGCAATGCTCTGCCTAATGCAGCCCAGGATACCATTGGCCTTCTTTGCCACGAGGGCACCTTGCAGGCTCATGGTCAACTTGTTGTCCACCAGCACCCCCAGGTCCTTCTCCGCAGAGCTGCTTTCCAGCAGGTCAGCCCCCAGCCTGGACTGGTGCATGGGGTTATTCCTCCCTAGGTGCAGGACCCTGCACTTGCCTTTGTGGAACTCCATGAGGTTCCTCTCTGCCCACCTCTCCAGCCTGTCCAGGTCCCTCTGAGTGGCAGCACAGCCCTCTGGTGTCTCAGCCACTCCTCCCAGTCTTGTATCATCAGCAAACTTGCTGAGGGTGCACTCTGTCCCTCCATCCAGGTCATTATCAGCCATCTATCAAAATCCGTAGCATGCTAAAAACAAACTGTGGAGGCCACGCAGAATGCAACATCGAAATATATAACTGAGGAAGTGCTGTGTTTGGGTTGTGCTATTCACAGCAGTGGAGATGCGGGCGGACTCTGTGCCATGTGGAACAGTAAGTCATAACTCTGTAGAAGATGAAGGCTGGAAACTGGTCACTTCTCATATGAGGAGAAAGGCTCTCGCTCCTCCTGAAGACTTGCAGTTGATGAACAGGTTCAGTGCCCTCCAAGCTGAGGAGGATCTGGGAATGGCTTCAAGTGAAGCAACTGAGTCAACGGACCCCGTGCCATGCAGGAACACCCGGAAGAAGTGGCGAATGATTGTTGTGGGTGACTCCCTGCTATTCAATTTCAGGCACAATTTATTAGAACTCCTCAGTTTTGTGTGATGCTACTGGAAAGCTTCCACCATCCTGCCACAGAATCCAGGGAAAAAAGTGGAAGATGCAGGCTCCAACACACTGCAGAGTGCATATAACCTTGGCTGTGGTAGGAGCTAACATAAAGTTCCCTAAGCTGTATGCAGAATTGCAGATATTGTTGGCAGGACAGGACATTACAGGATGTAACCCTTTTCAATCCTATTATGAACAAGGGAATATTTCAGGCTTGTCAAAGTGGAGGAGGAGGAGAGAACAATAAAAATGGACCTTAAAAGCTACAGCAGCCAGAGAAACTTAAAGGCAAAGAATACAATGCTCAACGCTGCATTTAAAAATTTGTCTGTGTGTGTGTGTGTTAGGGAGAAGTGAGGACTGGCTGCTCCCTAAGGGACAGGGAGCTGGGAGCCAAGTGTGATAACATGGCCAGCAGGGCAGGGGCCTCGGCAACCAGGGCCCAGCCCCACACTACCCAAGCAAGGTGAACAGGGCAGACCTGGAGATGATAGTCAGATTCAACAAAGAGTCCAGATCATCAGGCCATGGTGATAAGGCAGGTCCAAGTTCAAGCCAGGAAGTCAATCTACAGGTCAGGGTCATGTCTGGTGAGTGTAACTAGGGTCAGACACAACCCATTTATTACCAGGCAGGTCCATAGTGGCAAGACAGGTCCGAGGTCAAGACAGTAAGTCAGTCCATGAATCAGGGTTCAGATGAACATGGCCCATGGATAGGTACAGGCATGGTTGTGACAGAGCTGGAGATGACTACTCCTATGACATAGCTTAGGCAGGGACTGAAGGCCCAAGCCTGAGCTTAAATGGAGCCCCTGGGCCCATGGGCAGAGGGTGTGGGTGGAGGCCCCAGATGAGGCTGGTCAGGGCCATTAGGGCCTATTAGTGCAGTCAGGGCCCTGACAGTGTGTGTGTGTGTGTGTGTGTGTGTGTGTGTGTGTGTGTGTGTGTGCGCGCACACATGTGCACATGTGTGAATAGTGGAAGACATGTTTAATTTCTCTGCCTCCATGTAAATGTTATTAGCATACCAGGGCTGCCTTGGTACCTCTGCCATTCCCAGGAGAGAGACAGTCTCTGATTCATGTTGACTTTGTCTTTGGACACAGCTAACCAGGCATCATCATGGCACATGAGGTTGTTAAGGCTGATGGAAAGCGCAGTGCAGGGAGATACCTGCTGAGTTCAGAAGCAGCATAGACAAGGGTTTAACATAATTTCATGGCATGTCTTCACAGAAGCTTGGAACTGTATTGGTGGGGAACTGAGGAATAACCAAGTCCTCTGACTTGGTAGAGGAAATGATTCCTACAGGGGCTTAGATTCATCATCTGTGGACCAGAAATCCTAATATATGTTGTCTGGTAATCTTTCCCTAGGAATCCACACTACTTCTCACCTTTAGTGATCAAGCTGTATGCATTCTGCATGCTTCCATATGTGCCATTTTTCCTCTAGTTGAAGGCCATTAACTACAAAAAGAAGTTACTCCAGGAAGCTGAGAGAAAAGAATAATGAGAAACCTAATGCGTGCTTCACTTGTTCTGGGGAACCTCTTCATTAATAGAATTGCTTTGCAGAAATGACACTTCTGAATTAAGGTTCAGTGTTAGAAGATGTCATCTTAGCATTTGATCAGCAGCATATGTTGCGGGGAGAGCCACATGATCTGAGCCATTTCTTTTCCCTTAAGGTCATCTTTTCTAACCATTCTAAGGTTTCTCAGGGTTTTTGGGTTTTTTTCCCCCAATAGAAAGAAGGAACATACAGAGAACATCCCACAGACAGCAGCCTGGCATCACTGCTGCATTTGGAGGGCCATAAACTG
This sequence comes from Dromaius novaehollandiae, assembly GCF_036370855.1. Classification (NCBI taxonomy): domain Eukaryota; kingdom Metazoa; phylum Chordata; class Aves; order Casuariiformes; family Dromaiidae; genus Dromaius; species Dromaius novaehollandiae. The sequence continues at coordinate 2,037,602 of NC_088130.1, read as the reverse complement.
GCAGATCCCTTCTCATGCTCATCAGCCATGTTTGAAAACATTTTACCACATGTTGGCAATGATCTCAGATATCCTGGGCATATCAAGATAAAGAATCCATATGCCTGATGAATTCTAGGGGCATATGATATATAAAAATGCATGTCAGGGCCCTGATTGAATGTTTGTTGTACTTAACAGGGAACCCTTCACTGGTTTCAGTGAAATTCCTACTACTGTTAATCTTGTTCTCAAGTACAAACAAACTCTGCTGATCCTTTAACTTTACTGCTGAATAGCTACATGATTCCAATGTTGGGGATCTGTTCCCTTTCATCTGGGGAAATTATGAACATGTGAGAAATGAATAAATTCATGTCAGTGAAATTTGCTTTAGTCAAATTCCAATGGCAAGGAGCCTTTCAGATACCTCTCTTTCTTATGTTTTGCACTGCCATTTGATAGAGAGATCTGTACCTGCCTGACTTTGATCAGACCACTGTAGGCAAAGGTTTGTCTCTTCAGTTCAAATCCGGAGAAACTCAGATTACAATTTTACGCTCAGAGAAGTAAGAGCTACAGTGAGGACCCTGACTAACAATCATAGATATAAAAAGGAAGAGAAAATTTTACTTGGTTTTGCAGTAGGCCACCACACACATGATGCCAACTACTAGAAGAGCAATGCAAATGCCAGTTATGGTCAGCACCCGTTTCTGGTACAGTTCCTCAGCTTCTAGAAAGGGACAAAAACAGAAGCAGTCACAACATGTAAGATGGGTAGGCAAGCAGTACACAGCCAACAGCTGGCATGCTACATGCCACCACACAGAATCACACAGCCACACCAAAACACAGCCACCACACACTTTGCAAACTCATTGACTGCAAGGAGAGCAGGTATACACTAAAAGTTCTTAATACAGTACTAGGGAGTAGTGGTCATCTGTACAAATAAAAAGTAATCATTTTTTCTTTTTAAAAATGCTTCTATTGTTAACAAAAATAATATCTAAGAAACAACTTTACAATTGACAAACACTCAGCATTTGCTGGAAATAAAAATGCAATGCACTAAGATAATAACATGAGTTTGCAAATGCTTTGTATGTTTCGCTTGCAAAGACAGCTAGAGTGAAGGCCAGTTTTGCAGCCCTTGAGATCAATTTATTTATCTTCTTTCTTTTCTTGTTTGGTTTGTTTTCATATCCAATGCCCTTTCTGTCCCCATATCAATTAAATTCTCAATGGTCTTTACAGGAGAAATTTCAAAATATCCTTTTACATTTGAGGTGTGAGCTTGGCTTGTAATTATATCACCAATGGAAATGAAATAAAGGCTCTGAGATCTGGTCATAAAATTCATCCTGTTTCTCCAGTGCCCCACAAAACACAGCAGTAGCAACAATTACCAATGCCTTGTATCAGAGAAATGCTGGGTGTTTACTTGCATCTCTTCATTTCTAGCAAAGGAACTGTTCTACCTAGAATTAGAACTTTCTCTCTGATGAGAGCTTGTTACACAACACTAATCTCATTCATGAGAGATATTTTACTATTATAAAAAGTTGTTAGCACCAGCAATGTCTGAATTGGAGCTACCATTGCTTTCCAGCCTCAGCCACACTTAGGAAAAAGCATCCTTACATGTTGTACTAAGGAAATGTTATGTGAACAGCATTGAACTGGAGGCACAAACTCTGTGTCAACATAAGAGGCAGCTTTGTGCATGTGAATTTATTTTCCTGTCTTTGGGACCAAAAGGGGTCTCTGGCTTGGGGTTTTGGTGTATCTTGTTTTTAATTTAGCATGCAGCCTGGTAAACTTGCTCCAGAGCAACCAAATGAGAATGTAGCATTAAGTTAGCAGAATTGAAATACCAACAGGTGATTACAAATAAATGAATGAATAAAAGCCATGTAGTTCCTCACTACCATGGGGATAAATACCAGCGTTACTCCTACAGGGAGAGTCTTGATGAGTGAATTATTGGTGTTTTGACCCATCTCTGCTCATATGAACATAAAAGGTCTATGGGGCAAAAAAGGTCACCAGGAGGTACAGAGATCCATCTCTGCACACCTGGCATTGACAGCCCCTTACACAGGGACTGTACCATGGAGCTCTGTCTAAGCTTGGGGACTTAAATGACTTGCTCTCTTAAATGCTGAATTGGAAGGAATTGAGGGTGGGCTGGAGGAGAAGGTACTGTGGAATATTTCCCCTCACCTCTCCCCCCCCCCCCAAAAAAAAAAATTAGCAAAATCTGCTGGCTTGCTGTGCCCTGCCAGTTCAGGACAAAAAAATTCCCACTGGGGAGATGGTCATTCCTCAGAAGGGTTTCCTGGGCTTACTTAGTTTAAGTTTCTGTGGGCACTGAAGCTCACAGAAAGCAAACTATGTTTGGGGAGTGGGATTAGAATACCATCTTGCATGCCCCTGCTTATACTTGTCTCCATGCTGTTTTCCACAGCAGCTGGCTGGCTGGCAGGAGACAAAAGGGGAATGTCTGAATCCACATATACCTCCTTTCTGGGGAGTGAGGGAAAGTCAGAGGGACTGAGAGTGTGTAGAGGAAACTGACCCGCTGTTCACATTCCCAGCTGAGTCCAGGATCTTTGATCAGCAAAGGGTTAAAATCCTGGAATTTGGGTGGGATTTTCAGGTAATAAAGGTGGTTGCTGTCTATCATAACTCCTAATATGGTAGTGGGACTGCTGAAGCTATCACTTAGAAATGGAAATGTCTCCAACACTTTAATTCATTCTTCTGAAAAACCTGTTGATTAATTTAATAAATGCTTTGGCCAACTGTTCAAGCATGGCTATATGCCAGTGCAGGTACTACCCAATACCCAGTGCTGAGATGTGAAAAAAGTCAGTTGGGTATTATCAGCCCTTCAAGATTCTCCAGTCTCAAAGCAGCTACTTGCATATGTAACCTTGGTGCCCAAGATTCAGGGCAAATGGAAAGTTTTCCATGAAGCAAACAAACAAATGGAAAGAAATCTTAATTTCTCTGATACAGTGCACCTTATCATGGAAAAAAATTCTTCCTACAAGCCAACCCCACTGTAAAACAAGACACCAGTGAACAGGTCATGAACACTGTCAGACAAAATTAACAGCACTGATTATTAACAAGAGGGGGGGGGGGAAAGTGAGTTTGGTAAAACTAGGATGCTACAAAAATGTATTAAACAAAAAAATAACTCCAAGAACAGAAAGTCAAAAAAAGGGAGGGAAGAAGGGGTAGAAACTCTAAACCAAAACAAACCAGGACAGAGAGAAAAAAGAGAAAGGTGAAATACATGTAAAGACAAGGTTAAAAGGTTGAGAAGACAACTGCAGGCCTGGCACAGCATGCTTGATACCAGGGAAAAAAAAACAGTGAACAAATGTTTGAGGAAAAAGAAAGACTGAAGCAGAGTCTGAAGGGATTTCTCATACAGCATAACTCCTTGCCTAGGCTAGTTAGTAGCTCCTGACACTCTTCCCAGTTTGCCTCTTCTGAAAACATTTATTAGTTAGCCATGGAAATGGTATATTACGAGGATGTCACAGGAAACAGGAACGTTGTGCTAAGCAATTTAGAGGTAAATTTGGAATGCTCCAAAAGTGTTTTTGTTGTCATGCTGTCAGATGTTAAACCAACAAATCAAAATGAATAAATAAATATCAACCCTTTTTTTGGATGGAGAGGGGGAGGAGGAGGATTAAATAAAAGTGGAAACTCCTCCTGGTGATTCTATTCAGTGTAAATTGTGTTGACTCCAGCAGGGTTATTCCAGACTTAGGCTATTGTACATGAGCCCAGCTGGTGATCACCTTGGTAATGTTGTTAGGGTGATTTAGGCTTGTTGTACGTGTGTTGAATTCTCCTGTGTTCGTTGCGTGGTACCTCTCATATTACATGTAAGGAGGGTGCTATAGGGCCCCTGTTCCAGTGTTTGCCACCTCCATGGGGAATTTTTCTTCCTACTTATCTAATTGGAATTTCCCTTGTTGCAACTTGTGCCTGTTGCCTCTCATCCTGTAACCATGTACATCCCAGAGGAGTCTGGTTCTGTCTTCTCTACATCCTCCCATTAGGTAGTTGTAGACAGCAATAAGCTATCCCCTGAGCCTTTGCTTCTTAAGGCTGAACAAACCCAGTTCTCTCAGTGTCTCCTTCTACGTCATGTGCTCCAGCCCCCTATCTTGATAGCCTTCCACTGTACCTACTCCAGTATGTCAATGTCTTTCTTGTACCAGGGAGCCCAAAACTGGACACAGTACTCCAGATGCAGTCTCACAAATGCCAAATAGAGGGGAAGAATCACTTCCCTTGACCTGCTGGCTATACTCTTGCTAATACAGCCCAGTATGGGGTTGACCTTCTTCACCACAAGGGCACACTGCTGACACACATTCAACCTGTTGTCCACCAGGCTCCCCAGGTCTTTTTCTGCAGAGCTGCCTACTAGCCAAATGGCCTTCAGCCTGTCCTGCTGCATGGAGTTATTCCATCCTAGGTGCAGGACTTACTTATTTTGAACTACATGAGGTTCCTGACAACCCATTTCTCCAGACTGTCAAGGTCCCTCTGAATAGCAGCCCAGCCCTCTAGTGTGTCAACCCCCCCCCCCCCCCGCCCCCGCCTACAATTTTGCATCCTCCACAAACTTGATGGGAGTGCATTCCATTCCATCATCCAGGTCATTAATAAAGTTGTTAAACCATATTGGCCTCGTTATTGATCCCTTAGGGACACCACTCATAACTGGCCACCAGTTGGACTTCATACCATTGAGCAGAACCCTTTAGCCTGGCAGCCCAGCCAATTTTCCACCCACCTTATAGTCTACTTATTCAGTCCATATCTCACCAGTTTGGCTATAAGGCTACTATGGGAGACCATGTCAAAGTCCCTGCTAAAGGCGAGGTATCCAACATCCACTGCTGTCTCCTTGCCCACAGAGCCGGTCATTTGCCCTTGGTAAATCCATGCTGGCTGTTCCCTATCACCTTCTAGTCCTTCATATGGTGGGAAATGGCCTCCAGGAGGATTTGCTTCATAACCATCCCAGGGTCTGAGGTGAGGCTGACAGGTCTATAGTTCCCTGGATCCTCCTTCTTGCCTTTCTTGAAAAAGGGTGTGACATTCACCTTTTCATCAGGAACTTCTGCTGATCACCATGGCCTTTCAAAGATGACAGAGATTGGCCTCGCAATGACATTGGCCAGCTCCCTCAGCGCCTTTGGATGCATCCCATCTGGTCTCAAATGCTTGTATATTGCCTTAAGTGGTCCCTAACTCAATCTTCCTCTACTGTGGGTAATATTTCACTCCCACAGATTGTGCCACTAGGTCCTTGCCCAGCAAACCAGCAAGTTCTAAACTAATCCTGACAGCACTTCTCATCTACACAGTTATTGTCAGAGAGGCCTTTTGCTGACAAGAGAAATGGGGACAGGAGAAAAAGGGAGCAGTTTTCTGGCCTGCCAAACCAGGATGAACATACTATTCTTTGGCTTCGCTCCATGTGCAGCTGTCCTGAGGGAGCCAAAGCTAATGGAACAAGATAGGAGGGAGTGAGTGCCTGCTTCAGATGTCCTGGGATACAGCTGGTTAGAAAGGAGGAATTCTTTTTCACTGATCTGCAGGTTGTGTGGGATCTTCAGGATAGGCCTTTGCTGCCTCTTGAATGCCATCATCCCTTTCCATCTAAGGACAGGAGAAAAGGACAAGACCATAGAGTGCCACAGTTGCTTCTGTTTCACCAAGTTGGCCCACATTTTGGATTGAGGAGCCCTACGCCTAGGAAAAGCAAAGGAGAGGTAATAGGGCAAATGTCTTCTGACTATCCCTTTCCACTCCTGTGGTCTGCAGCTCCTATAGCCTGGGGTGGAGGGGTTCTCCAGACTTGGTAGAGCGGTCTCACAGGTTCTGTTTCCTGAACCAATGTTCAGCTCTTTCTTGCTGGCTTTCTAGGAACTACGTGCTTCTTTTCAGGGGAAAGATAATCAGAGCATGACATGAAAGGCAGATCAGTGCTGGAGGACAGAGGAGACAATGCTTGGCCTTTCCAGTCTGCATAAGGCACAAAAACTTCTGTCACATGGCTGGGTGGCAACCACAAGAGTAATTCCAGCATCACAAGGGCTGGGGCATGGGACCTTCTGGAAGTCTACAGGAAAATCACCTTAAGCCACTCTGAACTTGGGCAGCCTGGCACATTCTGGGCCACAGCTTCCTTTGATCACTGACCATCACAGTATGACCCACAGAGATGACACAGGTGAGCAGAACTTTATCCTGTTCACCAGAAGATTTACAAAGCATGGACTGATCTTCAGCTGGGATAAACTAGCATCACTCCTCTAACTTCAGTGGGGCTACCCAATTTACACCAGGAGAATCTAACTCAAAATCTCCTTGCTGGGGAATTTCAAAGTGGCTTCAGGGAACAGTGCAATTCTGAAAAAACAAAAAACAAAACACTGCACTGGCCACATCTGATGCAATGTTCATCTCTACACTATGTAGTCAGCCACTGACTTGCCTGTCAGATTTCTCTCTCTCTGACTGGCATAACATTTACAGAGCCAGTTAGTGACATTCAGCAAAATAACATGCACACACAGTTTAAAGTGCTCATCAAACTAGCTTGGAAGAAATTAACAACAGCCTTGGAAAAAAGCCCTTAGAGAAATATATGTGCAGTGAGAATTGAGAGATGATTTTTGCCTGTTAAATATTAAAAAATACTTTGACTGTTTGGGCTTTTTTAGAGAATGCCAGGAAAATGCAAACCAGCGTGAGTCAAAATAATAAATCTCTCTATGGGCCTTTTAAACATGCACATTATGCAATTAATTTACATTGCCCTAGTTTATATATAATTGATAATGCATGTGGACTTTAATTTGCTTTATTTCAAAGTTTTTCTTCTCATAGGTGTCTGGGAAATTTTTGAAGAATTATATTTCAAGAGGGAGTTGAAACTGCTTTAAAAAGTTCCTTGCACATTTACTGATGGAGGTTTATCTGTAAAACAACATTTGCAAGCCAATTTTCATGGGATTTTAATTTAATTCCTCATATATTAATGTAGCCATATATTTTCTTCTATTACAGTCCAGGAATTATGACTTATGATTAATATTATCCTGTAATAATAATAATAGCTGGGTCATGAGAGATTTTTTTAATTCAAATTTGTAATGGGCGTTTCCAGAATTCACAGCTTAGGGTAATGCCAATTCATGTAAGCATTTTTAATAATAATCTAAACTAAATCTCTGTGTAAAGTGTCAGTGACTAGTTTGTTGTTCTCATTTGTTGAAAGTTTCCAAACTAAAATGAAATTGAACTTCATTATAACTCAACCAGTTCAAGAGATGCTTTATCCTGTACCCTGATTACAAAAATGTTAGTCATTTAAGTACAGTCTATTCATGTAAAGGGTTTATAAGATCTATTTCTATTATATTTAAGCTCCAAGGTGAAATATGATACCTATTGTCAGTGTACAGTTTGGGTTCATTATTAGAAATACTGAACATATTTGCCAACTTGATGATCTGGAGTCTAGCTGTAAACCTCTACCTAACTTCCTAAGTAGCTTGCAATTTGGTGCTAATTTACATACCTAAATATGCGTGTATATGTGTATGTAATTTACATATATGCATATGCATATAATTGACATTACCTAGATATGGGTTTAGAGATAAAACTTGGAAAAAAGGGCTCAAAGCCAAAAAATTTTCTGCAGAATTTTAATCAGCTATAATAGTTTATCAAATGGTTTTATAGAGTCTGTTAGCTACTTTGCTTAATGCATTCATTGTTTTCAAAATCCAAGAACTCTAGAAAAACTTAGCTAAAGAAAACATCAAAACTCCTGTTGTAGAAAAACTCTACTTGTTGTAATTTAGTTTAGAGAGAGCCTTTATTCTCACACACACACACATGCAGCTGCAGGGGAAGCATGTCAGACGCACAGATCAGGCAGTGGCTTCCCTGATTAGCATAAGTGAATGACATATACATTTCTTTGGTTGGTATAGTTACTATCTAACACTCTCTTGATTGGCTATACATCCAAAGTAAAGAACAAAGAAAATGGAATTTTCCACCCTAAAACTCTGCAACTCCTAGCCAGTTCTATCTAGTTCAAATCCCTATGATGCCAGGCAGGAGTTGGTGAGTTCATACAAAGTTCAGGGATTCTTCTTTTGTTCTTACCTTAAGACAGTGGTTAGTAAAAATGGAGTTAGTTTTCCTACTGTTGATTGTCTTTTACTTCCACACTCCCCAACAGAAAAATGAATGTACAATGTGTTATGAATACTTCAGTAATTCTTAGAAATCTTTAGATCTGGATTATCCTGTCACCATTACTATTCTTGTGAGCTGATCTCTGCTAGCATTTTGACAAAGGTTGTTGTTATAGCTGTATGATCCCTTCTAAAACATAAAGAAATTGGTTAGAAATTGAAAGGAGGAGGTGAAAAAAAAGTTTTAATCTCTCAGGCTCTAATATCTGCAGGCTAAAAGGAATGATTGGTCCATACCCATAAATTCAATCCCAAGATGCTCTGCCAATGCAGAAATATGATGAAAAAAGAAAGAAAAAGGAAAAAGTTTCAGAAAAAAGCAATACACTGTATTCAAAAAAACAAATCATACATGAGTATTACAGCTAGTCTATGTCTGCACATGAAACAGGACAAAGGGGTGTATGGTTAAATGGCCAGTGCTCCAGTATGCCCCTGTAAGCTATATGACCAGAACTTTAATTTTAAAAGGGTTACACACCAAAATATGTATATTGTAACTGGACAGGCACAGTGCAATGAATGTAGCAGGAACCATTAACCCTTAAAGATCTTACTGAGATGAATGGGGCCATGGCTTGAGGCTACCACTTGAAAGAGTTGAGAGCATAGGGATGCTTTACATGGAGTGACCCCCCCCCCCCCCAAAAAAAAAAAAAAAAGAATTTAGCAGAGTCATCCCTTCTGGCCCTGTTTCTCAAAATGTAGTCCTGGTAGGACACTTCCCCGTTCCTGTTATGTATATCACCTTCCTCTTGCCTGTTGCTATCTAGAGGGAAGCTGAGACTGGTCCTTCGGAAGAATGAGCTCTTGGCATCTTTGCAAGTGGTTTAAACTGACTTCAGTAGAGCTCCTCCCATTTATGGTAAATGAGGAGCCAACCCCACAGTCTTTGGCCTGCACAGCCTATGCAGAATCAGCCTTTGGCTAGCTGGAATGCATGGCTGATGTAATTTACATAAAATCAATTGCCTAAATTAGCATTTTCAGGCCAGGACAAGTGAGAGAGGGAGAAGGAACACAGGTTTCCCTTCTGTTGGGTATTCTAGGAGAGCCCTTTAGCTTCCACAGGTGCAGGGCATTGCTTTAGGCAGGCCAGTTTCCTGAGTTGCAGCACTACTATATTGGATAGAATCCTGGCTGTGTTGAACTCCATGGCAAAACTCCCAATGCTTTGAAAGGGCCAGGATCACACCCATCATGTGGGCTAGCTAAAAGGGTTACACCACAAAATCATATGGGGCCCAAGTCCTTCCAAAATTCCATTCCTCCTCCCACAGGGCCAACACCATAACCACAGTAGCTCTCACTTTCTTTGTCCTTGTTTGCTGTGTTGTTTTTTTTAAAATCCAATCCTCATTTTCTAAGCAAGTAGATTTGTTATTAGTTTGTACACATTTGGAGTATCAATTCTCTCCTACTGATCAGTAACACTTTAAGGGTTAAATGAATATTGCTGTATTTATTCTTGTTTATAGGTAAGACTGATAGCCTGGATGTAATTTCATTTTAGGGGAAGTCATTTATATCATGCAATTTCTATTTCAACTAATTCAATGAGAAATTGGTACTTAAAATGGGACTATATTCTGGCTGAAAGCCCTAACAAGAAAACTGAAGAAACATCCATTACTTATTCTGAATCTAAGACTGCATATAACTCTAACTTATTTTTGCTATCCATAGCTACATTTCCTAGTCCTGGACAGCATTTTGATATGTTCTTATTTAATCCAATACTGTTGCATATTTATTAAATACAATGTGATTTCTATTGAATTTTTGTCCAGTTTCTTTAAGAGGAAATATGATAAATTATTTTCAATAACTTAGTTTCATTCTAAATGTGATTTCATTTTGGGCAGAACTGGAAGAAAAATTGCTCAGAGTGCTGTTAAAAAAAGTGATGTATGACTAGAACTCATTGGAACTATTTAAGCAAAACAATTTCACCCAAAAGTGCCAGATTTGTTGAAAGTAAGCTGTTTTATAGGAAGTGTTTTCGGTTCACCGACTCCCCTTGGTGAATCAAAAGCGTTCTCATTGTATCCTAGGTAGAGGCACAATAGACTGGGACACAGTTGGGTTTCAGGGCAGCCCTGTAAGATGCCTTGCCTCAGCTTCATGTTGGATTTACAGTCCATGGCTTGAGGCAATCAGCTTATGATAGGGGTACTAGGCTTGTGACCCCAAACCTATATGTTTGAAAGTCCTAGGAATCTAGGGTCTAACACCTGGAATTGGAACACTGAGCCTGGAAGTCCTACTACAGGCTCCCACGTCATTTGAAAGACACTGGGGTCTAGGGTCTATGGAAATCAAGCTTCCTGGCAGGGAATCTGGAATCCCTACTTAGAGCAAGAATATGATGCCTGGGAATGCTGGAACAGACTCTCCAAGACTCCTGGGCAGAGTCTTCATGTACTGTGCCCCAGAGCTTTTAGACACCCAATACTTCTGGGTGGCTAGTCTAAAGCGTTAGGTGGCCAGGTAGTCTGGGAACATCGTGCTCCCCAGCTGGAAACAAGTGGAACAGTGGGGTTGTGTAGAAGACCTAGCACTTACATAGAGAATGATTCATTCTTATCATCTTCACTCAGCAACAGTGTGTTCAGGGAGACAAATTTCATTTCAGAAGCATCAAGTTGTAGTGTTTCTTAAATTGTTTTTAATTTTTTTTTTAAATTTTATTATCTAAATTTGTTCTCTAGGTCACAAGAAATATTAAAAGTTTAGCATTAGTCTGATTTGGATTGAAAACAAACTAAAAAAACCCAGAACTGTCACAAACCAGAAACCCTACATGCTGGCCAGTTCTACTTGAGGGGCCAGGACTCCCTTTCTCAAAGGTGGTTTAGGCACTTTGGATCCAAAGTCCCATTTCATTTCGATGGCACCCAGACTCCCAAATCGCTTTTGAATATGGGCTGTAGAGTCCTATGGCTCTTGTTGTTACCCTACAACTAGTTCAAATTTGACAAGACAGAAAATGCCCTTTTTTTAACAAGACTCCCCCATTATAGTCTTTTCATAGCAGTTTTAGAGTTTCAAGAGCATTACCTGAATAGGTTATATTGAAAAACTGTCTTCCTTTTTTAACCTTGGGCAGAAGATGAACAATAACATTTCCAAATACGTATATATCATTTAGGAGCTTTGGTCCCAGTACAAAAAAGAGTTACAATATAATTTAGGGTACTGAAAGGCATTAGAAACTGGAAATTTCAGGTAAAATTATCTAGTATCCTTGTAGAAACATGACCACTTGAGAAATAGCATTATAGTAGAATGGCTGAAAACTGGACTTTTCAAGATCTATATAAAGACTGAAAAATGAGGCAGTTTCAATCTAGCAGTAGAGGTGAGGTCATCCCTCTAGTATATCATAGCTTTACTCAAATCTTTCTATTTTCCCCTTTAATTTCTCAGACAAACACATCTCAGGAATACAGGGCAGAGGCTATCATAATTTTAAAAGAATTTTCCTTCTGCCCCATTTGAGATTATTGCTCATCAAGGATGGCAGAGCTGAAATGGAGCAAATTTAAACTGGTGTACCATACTGAAATACTTGCCTTCAGGAATTCAGGGACCTTTCCCACATTCAATCCATGTATGAGACTGCGTGCAGATGTGTATGCTCACAAAATATTTTAAATGCCCAGTAGAGATATAACTACTAACTAGCGAAGTGAACAAGTCAGCTAGCCCTCTGGAATGAGGTCCTTGGCCCATTTGGGACAGGTGGAAAGGACAAAGAGTTTACCTGTGATTATGCTCTAGAGAAGTCTTTGTCAACCCTTTTTTAAATCAAAAGCTCTCCCAGTTTTTCTGAATCCAAGGACCATCCTGAACAGTGTTGCCACAATAGTTCTCATGGACAACTACATAGAAATTAGGCTAAACTTTTAAAGTTAATTCATTACTCTTATCTTCCTCAATTTGCTTTGCTTCCTTGCTTGCAAGTATGGGAATGTGCAAAAGTTTAAATATAAATATACAGAAAAATATGTATGTGGAATAGATGTATTTTTGTAATTCTTTTGTGGACTACTTTCTGATGTCTTATGGCCCACCAGTCCCAAGGTCAAAAGCACTGTAGCAGAAAGCTACACTGCCTGAATTCTATGGATGCAGCATGAACTCATGGCTAACATCCATACATTAGGTTTGCATATGTTCTCTACTGTGTCCATCTCAAATCTTCCCTTCCTCATATGGTAAGGCTGGGTAGTGGGTAGCTCAAGGAGATGAGAGAACACACCCAGTGTCAGGTGTGGCTGCTATGCTCAAGGAAAGGCCCTTACAGGATCTGCCACCTGGACCTCAGAGACCAGCAAGCCTAACACCATTTGTTCTTTATTTCCCCTTGGGCTGCAGTGGCAGGAAGCACTACTTAAAGGGGAAAAAAATTGCTTAGTTGCAATTCTGGAGGTGATTATGGCAATGGGGAAACTAACATCTGACAACTCTCAGCTCTAACGGTATGCCCTATGGTTTAGTGTGTTCACAAAGCTGGAAGCCAAGGGACTATACAGCCTTCCAGTAGTCTCTTCCCTCATCCTTTCCCAGCTACCCTCAGATTTCCACTGGTGGAAGGGAAAGCCATTTCTATGGAGAAAACTTCCTTAACAAAGACATTAATCTAAATTAATTGTATCTCTTTTCAATCTGTTTTCAGTGCACCATAATAACCAAATGGTGTTTACATATTTCAGGGCCAACTAAATTGTTCCCTAGACAAACCAGTAAGCTTTTCACCCTGTTGGTGGGATTTTCAAAACACTCAGCATTGGCCTAGTTCTGAATCTGCCCTAGAGCTGATTTCTGAAGCTAGCTTTTTCTTAACAGCCAAAAATACAGCCTTAGGCTAGTAACAGCTCATCTCTAGGCACTCTTTGCATGGAGCCCTATTGAGACGCCCTTTCCAAATGAAAAAAAGACCCTTTTGAAATCAGTTAAAATTAGATGGCACTATATAGTTCACATGTACATTTGTGTTTCCTACACTTGTTTTGTTTAACATTCTGGTTTATCTATAATTTGAAAAAGTTGTTTTGATAGAGCTAAATTAAATTAATTGCCCACTATATTTGGTGCGAATTATGAGCTTGCCTTTCAGCCCAAGATTAAATGGTTTCCTGAAGAGAACTCTCATTCTGAGTTCCCTTTTTTAATTGTATGTCCTGATCTATATTGGGCATAATAATAAAAAGTCATATAAGTGCTTTTTTAATGATTTTTTTTTTTGGTTAAGTATAAATGTACCCTCACTGGACCCTTTCCAAAAGTGTTATTTTAAGATTTGCAGCAATTTAAGAAATAGTATGCTATATAAGGTGCTAGAATCTAATAACCATTTCCTGGGATTCTCAGAATAGCCTAAGATAATTGTGTGCTCTCCTGCCAGTGCATTTCAAGGAGATTTGATCTGGATTCTCTTAAGTGTATAACTGAGCATATCTCCTGCTGAAAAGCAAGGGCATCTCTGCCTTTTCTAGGGAGGCAACTTTAGAAAAGCTCAGCTTGACACCTACTGCCCAGAGAGTCATCTAAAAATCCCAACCAAAATTAGGAAACTGAAAAAATAACAACGGGGGGGGGGGGGGACAAATAAATCTCTGTTTTTTCTGGGTACAAGAAAATGAACTTAGGATCAACAATTCTTCCATGGTTTCAATGTAAATTCAGTTGCAAAAAGTCGATCTTATCTTTTTACACCACCTCCTTTTAAATTGTTTTTCTAAGCTGTTAGAAAGCACAAAATCTTTATTTTACTTTTCTTCACAATAAAGACAAAAGGCCATTTAAATCTAAATCTTGGTAAACTAAAGCACTGTAATAGCCTAGACATTTCAGATTCATAGGTATCAGGAGTATTAAAAAAAAAAACTCACAGTAATAAAGCTTTTAAAACAGAGAATAAAAGAAACACTTGAATGCAGAAAGGTATAATCTCCAGGCAGTGCCCTTGACATGGGTAACTTCCATGATGAATTACGTATGGACATTTTTTATCCATCAGCGTAAGACAAAACCTATACATCTCTTCAGGCTCCAAAATGTCCAGCACTTTTAGATCATAGTGCATTCCAATGCCAGCAACAATTAATTATGAATAGCACACATATATTAAAAATTTTAAATCTAAGCAATTTTCTTATGTGTTCCCTTTGACTTTGTTATAGCCAAAGGGACAGAATAAATATTCAGTGAACACTCTGTTTCTCACTGACAATTAATAATTAACCAGTCCCTCCATGTGAAAGCTTACAAGATGATGTGATTGCAGTATGTGTGTGTGCGTGTATGTGTTAGTGTTGAGCTCCAAAGGGGCTTATATGGTACATTTCTTTGGTCATTTAATCTGGCTCTGAAATACTTTCTCTCTTGCACCTGTTCCCCACAAATAAAAATGTCAGTCTCCATTGCTTATGCTCTCCCTCCCCCATTTTTTTCTTTCTTTAATTCAGCACTGTCTTTTGACTGAAATATGGACAATGAGAGGAAAGAATACTTTGTTCCTGTTTTGAATGTGTTCATTAGAAACAATGCAAGCATGTATATTACCTTTAACTTGTAGATCTAAATGCAAATCTCATACACACACACACATTTAGTTATGTGTCCCTACATTTGGGAGAGTACTACCCTTTATAAAGATTCATAAGTTTTTTGTGGAAAATAAAATGTGAGACCTTCAAAATGTAATGTTTGCACTTTTACTACTTGATGTCAGTGAGGAGTCCATATCACACCATTCAGTGATAATTTCACCATGTTCCTAAGTCTTGCATTTCCCCATAACCCCAATGCCAAACAATCCAAGAGAGTATTGCAATTGCTTTTTGTTATCATTTTCATGCAACAGGCAGAGATGATCAATATTAGACCTTAGGCAATACATCTAGTTACAGATTAAAAAAAAAACAATGGAAGAAAGATGCAGCAACAAGAAAGCAGCACCGACTGAGCATGCTTCTACTGTGGCACAGACAGAAAGGTAGTGGACGTACTGTAGAAGCTGGCCATTACGTAGTTTTGGCAGCGATCACCAGTAAATTCATTTGGGCACCTGAGAGGAAAAACAAACAAAAAATTTTGTAGAGAAAAACACAGAAAAGAGAATAGGTGAATATATGCTAAGAAAGATACTCCTTCAGTATGAACTGATATGACTTGGTGAGTTCACTTTCAGAAACTGAATCTCAGTCTAGAATGTCAAAATGGCTCAAGATGTTGAGAGCAACTCATTTGCTCTGTCGAAGCAAAAAAGACACCCCCCCCCAAAAAAAACAACCAAAACCAGACCAATCCAGATCAAAGTGTGTTTCAGGATATGAGAGAGAAATTCACCATTCCAAATTCCCAAATTGCTTTCAGTATGTACTTTTCACAAGGCAGCTAGGAAACAAAATCTGTAAATCACTCATTTCAGTTTGTTCTTTTAGGGTAGCACTTTACAGCAGTCTTCCAAACAAGAAAGCTGCTAGTGTGTGCGATAGAAATAGATGTGTGAATGTATGGAGAGAGTAAAATGAGAAAACACTAAACGAGAAACATTTTGGAGGTCAATAATGCCATGGTGCACAGTGTCAAGTTTAGAGAATCAAGTCATAAATTATAGTTTAAAGAGGCCAGTTCCAACTGATCTGTGAAAACACCAAGTACTATTGATTTTGTTGCTGTAGTTGGGGGAGAAAGCAAAGTTCAGATTATTTTAACATACTTTCTTGGTTTTGGATTTTCATGGGCAGAGTTTCAGTACATCTTGCTCCAGTGAATCCAGGTTGGCACCTAAAGGGCAAAAATGTGATAAGCAATAGTACACCAAAACCACTGCTCTATCAGACTGACGTCTGCTGGCCTAGGGAGATGAGAGTGTTTTAAATAACCTCCTGGTTAGCTGTTAGTGAAAAATGATCAGAAAAGGGGAAAGAAAGTGTAACCTTTGAGGAAGAAAATACTTTGCAAAATTTACAACCAAAAATGTATCAGAGAACAATCTAGGAAGCCTTTTTGTTTATCTTTTTTTAAGAAAAGAAAGAAGAATCAGGCCTAGTAAAAAAAGCATTTCAGCTCATTGCTTATTCCTACTCATTAAGGGACCATATAGAATTATTTCAATTTGCGATGCAGTGTGTGACAGTAATTTACACTGTTGCCTTCATCAATCAATCACCTATGGAAATATCATGATCTCCGCATTTCTGTAATGGCATGTTGTGTTTTCAAGTACTTTCTTTAAATGGGCAATAGTTAAAACAACAATCACAAAAGAAACCCCCCAAAAAGGTGAGAAAACAATCTGAAACCCAAAGGCAGCAATCATATTTGACATGACTGACAGATGGAAAGAGTCAGTCCAATCAACAAATCAGATAAGGTGGTGTCTAGGCATAGGTGCTTTCAAAATTTGAAGTTCTCCAGCTGTCTACCCCTTCGCTTCATATCTGCTCTTGTCAAAAGCTTCAGTACAGGTTGCTCTTTGGTCACAGTGAAGGAACTTCTCTCTTCCATGCTGTGCTTGACCTCCTTTCTGCTGTTGGCTGTCAATTCTTCATCTTTGTTCTTGAATTCTGGGCAGAGCTTGACAGTGTGCTCTTGAAATGTCTCCATAGCAATGCAAGCTTCTGTGGTTCCCCTTTCATACACAACTCTGCATGAGTCTCCACCACATTAAAAATCCATGGATTTCAATTCTTGTCTGTTTCTTTCTCTCCTCCTTTCTTCTATCCACTCCTACTTCATGATGTAACCTTAAATCACCCTATATGTACATATTTAAATCCATCTCACTTGTATTGCCTGTCTTTTTGATATTCTCCATGAGCTTCATCATGATGCAGTCTTCCTCTGTTCTGCTACTGCTGCTTGTTTGGTGCTAGTCTCTTGTTTATATTGCCTCATCATTTAATCACCAGGGGTTGAAGAGCCGCCTTCTTTGCAACTGCAAGTTGTCTGGAACAATCCTGCACCTCTTCGATCCATTAGGGTTTCAGGTACATTGAAATCTGGCTTGATTTTTTAAATTTCCCTCTTCCATGATCGTCTCTAGCCCTAAGGGGACAGGGATAGTAACACACTACCCTTATACAACTGGAACCTCTAGAAAAACACTACAGCAGAGCAGCAGTGTCAGGCACAAACAGTGCTATCTTGTTCAAATACACCACACAGGAGTAACTTTCATATAATAATAGTTCCTTTTTGGGGTTCTGAAGAAGCTTCTCTGGAGCTGATTTGCTGTAATGATACATTTGTTTAATAAAGGGAGTTTATGCTCTTCAAAGCCAAATCACATCTTATGATGCATTTGCATAGTATCTAGTATAGCAAGATTCCAATCTCGACAAATACATTCAATAAAAAAAAGAAATGACAAGAGGGTCATCACAAAAGGGTGATACTACTGGGCAGGAAAGACTACATTTTGATTTGTATTAGCAAATGAGAGGAAACTTGTTTTCTCCCCTTAATTTCAGTTTTATTTTGCACTATGGTGATCTTATTAAATATCTGTACTAGCGAAAACTTCATGATGTTCATACCTACATTGGCTCTCATTTCATAGGGAACAATCCAAAGTTGTTCTTCAGGCCAAACACTGCAGAAAGCCAATGAGCATGTTGCTGATTAAGCACCTCAGGCTTAGCTCCTGTCACTGGCCTATAGCATTTGCTCGTTCATTTTGTTCTTGTTTTCAGATGTGGGCGCAGCCATGGAGGTGACGAAAACAACTCAAGCACTGATGCAGACAATACTTAAAAAGTTTCCAGAACAAACAGGGTCAGTCCTCTTGAAATGGTGCTGAAAGCAGTTCAGATATGTTTATATTCTCACTGAAAGCACTGTCAGCATGTGAACTGCTGAAAACAGGTCCAGGCTGGGCCAGCAGTGACAAGAGTTGAAATGATCATATCCACTTCTGTTTGGGAAAGTGCAGAAGAATGTCGAGGAGATAGACGATGGAAGCTAGCTAGACCGTTCCGTGGGAAAAGGAGCATCAACAGGGCATGCTGACCTATAGTCACGTGGCTAAGACTGTGCCAGTGTGGTGCTGCACCTGGGCTTTGAATCGAGAATAACAATGAGCTCAACATGCTTACTGCGCATGTGTATGGTACATAAAAACGTCATCTAGTGCCCCCCTGGCATTCCTCACCCTGGCTCAGCTGTGCCAGGGATCTCCCGCTTCATTATTGCCTCAATTGGGAAATCACTGGGGAATCCCGGGTCAGACGCAGAGGTAATAAACGCTCCATATCGACCATAGTGTGCCTTGTGTTTGTGCATCTGTCCCTGCCGGAAGTCCAGGCAGTGCCCCCGCCTCACCCGTACAATTGGCGTAGTCGGCAGGATACACAAACGACAGTGTTGTGGCTGAGGAGAGCGAAGGGGGGAAGGCGAGAGCCAAGAAGGGACTGCTCACCTGCGGCTGCCAGGATGGCCCCAGACTGAGCCATGGGGGCCAGTAGCTGCATTGCTTGCCATGCTGGCAGCCCCTGAGGACTGGCCAGAGTTGGCACAGGGGAAAAATGTTACCCCGAAGGCGGTTGAATCCGCTTTACAGGCTATGCCCTTCCGCGCCACTTCGGAAGCGGCTCGGAAGCTAGTCAGACGATTAGGGTGGGCACTGTTGACGGGCATTCAGGCCTTACATAATGAGGTATCATCGTTGCAGCAACGAGTAAAAGATCTGGAGAAGGAGAGTGGAGATTTGCATGATGCAAAGGCGGTAGCACAGGAGTCGATTACGACCCAAACTGAAAAGAGTCAGGAATTAAGCCATAGGGTAGAGCAATTAGCTTTACAAGCAGATAACAAATGCCGTGTGCGCTATGGGAAAGCCCCAGCTACAGTTGCCCAGGTGAGAACCGTAATAACTAGACCCTCCTGGGACCCAGAGGACTGGGATGGTAATATTTGGAGTACTTCATCTGACTCGGAGGTTGAATTTGGATTAGGAGGAGAACCGGCTACTCCCCAGGTCTGACCTCTTGTGCAATTGAAGGGGGAGAGGCAAGTACATGGGAATACAGTGGAGCAATCGAGGACATATACCCCAAAGGAATTGCGTGAGTTTTTAACTACTTTCCAGCAGCAGCCCAGGGAGTCTTTGTTAGCCTGGTTAGGGAGAGCATGGGATGCAAGTGCTGGATCGCTTACTCTCTTAAGGGAGGAGCTGAATTTAATGAGCCCCTTATCAACCGATGCTCAAATACAGTATTATCTTACCCAGTTAACTTCTGCATGGGATGGGGCAGGAAATGTTATTGTAGCTCCAACATTATATCAATGGTTGTGCGCTGCTGTGGTAGGTGTTTACCTGTCCACCGGTGAGTTAGCCGCTACAGTGGGAACGCAGCATACTTTTGAGGAAGGGATCAATGTGTTGCAGCAGCTAGGGGTAGCAATTGGATTAGCAGATGGAGACGGACCGGATGGTGTGGAAATAACGTGGCAGATGAAAACCCAATTATTAAGGGGGGCTTCCAGTGCCTTAAAGCTGTTACTACTTGGCACAGTAATGCCTGCAACTGGGGCAGTGGGGGCTTTGGTAAACAGTATAAGGGATTTGGCACTTGTTGGTGAACCAGATACTAAGCGAGAGCAGTTCGGAATTCCAAGGAGAGAAGATTGGCAGGGACTACTAAAGTGAGTGGAAATGTAACGAGGTGACAGATGTGGGCTGACTTGCTGCAGGGAGGGGTATTACATGATGAGATAAATGGTCTTTCTACTGCTGACTTATTTAAGCGGTGGCAGCGGTTACCTGCTAATCAGCAATATCAGACACAGCCTACCACCCCACCTGCTCCAGCCACAGCATGGAAATTGCCACCCAAAAGACAATGAGGGGGAGGCGGGTCCCCTGCAATACGAGCATCCGCTGCAGCTTACCATTGGGGGGACCGATGCCCTTATGTACCCCTGCGAATTTGCTGGTGCTCTGGAGGAGAAATTGCTGTGCTTGCTTTAGTAGATACTGGGGCAGAAGTTACCATACTACATAGTGCGGTAGCTCCAGGGAAGGCCACTATCCATATATGTGGGTTGGAAGGATCGGCCACCCCAGCGGTACAGGCAGTAGTTACGTTAACAATTGGCAAAAAACCCCCAAAAAACCAAAAAAACCAAAAACCATTTTCTACCCCGGTTTTATTAGCACCTATTTGTGAGTCCCTCTTGGGGATCGACGTGTTACTGGGCAGAGATATTCAGACCCTGCAAGGATTGCTTTCCTTTTGAAAAAGTCCTGCGTTACTGCAGGTGAGATCCATTACTTTGATTAGAGGGTATCCAAAATGGGACCCAGTGGGTTTACCGGTTCCCCCAACTGTGGTGCAAGTGAAGCAATATAGAATTCCTGGTAGGGAAAAGGAGATTCAGGAAACCATAGATGCTTTATTGCATACTCAAATAATGCGCCCTGCCCTGTCAGCTTTTACTAGTCCAATTTGGCCTGTTTGGAAGCCTGATGGTTCATGGCGTACGACTGTGGATTATAGGGAGCTAAATAAAATTGGCCCACCATTAGTGGCCGTAGCACCTGACATGGTAACGCTGCTAGAAGGAGTGGGGAAACGTCTGCAGGAATGGAAAGCTGTCATTGATTTGACGAATGCATTCTTCTCCATAGCTATATCCTCGCAATCGCAAGATCAATTCGCGTTTACATGGGATAATAAGCAATATACGTTTCAAGTCCTTCCTCAGGGCTATAAACATAGCCCCACCATTTGCCACCAGATGATCTCAGTTGATCTCCCTTCCCCCCCCTTAGAGAATATACCATCCATCATTATACCGATGATATTTTGATAATGGGACTTTCTAAAGAACAAGTACGTGAACAGCTATCATTGCTAGTACAGACCCTACAGGAGCGGGGGTGGGCTGTAAACCCTGAGAAGGTACAGGGGCCGGACATCAGTGTGCAATTCTTAGGGATAGTCTGGAGGGGGCAGACGAAAGCTATCCCTGAGAAAGTGCGCAATACTATTCAACAATACCCTGTTGCCACTGCTGTAAAACAACTACAAGCGTTTGGGGGCCTTTTGGGGTTCTGGCGGACCTTTATACCCCACTTAGCATATTTAATGCGGCCACTACAGCGTTTGACCAAAAAAAGTAGCCAGTGGCAATGGACTAAAGAACAGCAGCAAGCCTTTGACCTGTGCAAGGAGGCAATGGACCAACGTTCCAAGATATTCACTCCATACGAGGGACAACCTTTCGAGATGGAGGTAACAGTTATGGGGGATACGATGTCTTGGGGGTTGTGGCAGGAATATGCCCACACAAGGCGGGAACCTATAGGTTTCTGGTCCCGTTCCCTGCAAGGGGCCACAGCAAATTGTACACCGCTGGAAAAACAGCTTTTGGCTGTGGTGTGGGCTTTGCGGGATACCGAACGAGTTACAGGACGTGACCTGGTGACTGTACACACCCCCATCCCCATTCAGGCATGGGTGACGGATGATACAGTCAGGGCCCATGTCGGGGTGGCCCAAGCTGCAACGCAGTGGAAATGGAAACGCTATCTACAAGCCCGGTTTAAGGAGGGGGCGAAAGAACATGAGTACCCCGCATGCAACCTTGTTAGGGGAAGTACGTTTTGAGTGCATGCCTCTATTGTCTGAGCCAGAGAGGCCCCCCCGCCCTCTGCTCGCCCGATAGAGCCATCGCCTGTCCAAGAAGCCCCTCCTTTTGGGACGTTATCTCCTGAGCGAGTACAAGCCAAACCGACCCTAGCAATCCCTGCTCAGATATCTGTAATGGAAGGGGGGATTGCCCCCCGCATACTCACCTCTGGAGAGGTAGAATTCTATACATCTGAGCAACTTATGATTACTGAACAAAGAGTTATAAGCTTACATTTAAGACTTGACTGCCCTTCACACTGTGTATGGCTGATTACACCTTTGATACCTGTTCAAATAGCCCCACTCTTATTGACCTCTTCTCAAGATTTATCTTTCCAGATATCCGTATCCACGCCAGTGAATGCCTCACAGGGAGCACCAACACTGCGAGGAAGTCTGATCCACAGTGCCGCAGTGCCTCAAGTTCAGCAAACACCCTCAATACACTCTTTAGCCAGTGTGTGGCTACTAACTCCTCAAAAGGAAAAACGGCCTGGCACTGTTTTAGCAGATGGTCCAGGAGCCACTGCTCTTGTTCTTCCTGATGGCGATACCATGCCTTTCTATCTTCCCATCAACAGGTTGTCAGGCCGGCATCTGGAAGTTGCTGTTGGAATGTTGCCTCTTGCTGACCACGACAGATGCCATTGATCTACAAGACCATCCAGCTTCCCATGTAAATACATGGATTTGGTTCGCGCAAAGATCAGCTAACCTCTCTGTTTTCTGTATTGCAGGCGGACCATCAGTGGATGATGTCTTAACTACATGTTACATAGGTGTACCAGCTCCACTCGTGGTATTGCAGAGTCACACTTTCCTAAAAAATGTTGACATTTCTGTTACTCCCATGAATTTATACGATTTGGGTATTGTTTCCCAAAAGCTGACACCTTGGGCTTACTCCTTTAATATAGCTAACATATCTAAAGCAGATATTTGCTTTCGCTTTGTAAATGCTGCCTCTGTTCTGCAGAATGTAACCAATATGCAGTTAATTTGTAATGACACTATGGATATTACCTATGCATCTGCTCACCTTATACTGCCATTAGGGTGGTTCCTTCTGTGTGGCCCTACAGCATATACATATGTGCCAGCCAACGCCACAGGTGGCCTATGCACTGTAGGGCGTGTTACTTTAAGCATCCCTCCCTTTATGACAGAGCGGCGAAGGACTCCGCGGCATATCCTAGATGCCGCTTGTAACCCCCATCTAAGTTTATTTTCTCATGCAGAAGCCTTAGGCCTATTGTTAAGACTAGTTGGGATCCTGGGGGTGGTGGCGCCTAATTGTAAACAAAGCATGTTGCCTGTGCTTTAGCTCAAGGCTTATATTGGACATCTAGAGCCATTGCCTCTTTAAATAGGGAGTTGGGAGCAGTGTAGCAAGGAACACTGCAAAACCACCTAGGGATCGACTGTATCCTACTGCGAGATAGCCACGGACACCATGACTTCGCCAGGATGTGCTGTTTCAACATCACCGATGAATCAGTGTCTATTGAAAATATTAGCCACCTAGAAGACGTTATCCAACGTATCCGGCAGAACGATGGAGATGCCTGGCTGGCTAATTGGTTTGGCTCCCTAATGGGATGGCTGGGCCACCTCATACAAGGAGAACTCTTGTTTATCTTTTGCTTTGTATTATGTCATGTTTTGATTTCATTACTTTGTAAACTCCCTTGCCATCATACCCCATGCCCTTCTGAGGATTGGGACGGCCTGTAGCTAGCTTTCCATTGTGGGGGTGGAGTGTATGGGAAAGTGCGGAAGAATGTCGAGGAGATAGGCGATGGAAGCTAGCCAGACCGTCCCGTGGGAAAAGGAGCATCAACAGGGCATGTTGACCCCTAGTCACATGGTTGAGACTGTGCCAGTGTGATGCTGCACCTGGGCTTTGAATCGAGAATAACAATGAGCTCAACATGCTTACTGCGCATGTATACAGTACATAAAAACTTCATCTAGTGGCCCCCCCCCCGGTGTTCCTCACCCTGGACCGATGCTCAGCGGTGCCAGGGATCTCCTGCTTCATTATTGCCTTGATTGGGAAATCACTGGGGAACCCCGGCTCAGACGCAGAGGTAATAAATGTTCCATATCGACCATCGTATGCCTTGTGTTTGTGTATCTGTCCCTGCCAGTAGTCCAGATGGTGCTGCCGCCTCACCCTTACAACTTCTGATCGTGTGTGCACGTTAAAGGCATTTTATTGCTGAGATATAAAATGTAGCACAGTTTCCAGTACTGCTTGGCAGGTTGTTTACTATAGACTATACTTTTATGAACAGCTTGTTGCGGTATCATTTTTAAAACACCTTGTCACACCAACCTTCCAATGTCACACTCAAACTTTCCAAATGCTGTTTCTTATTGTCTTTTTTAGTTTACTATCTACATACATTTTTCTATTATTACTTTTTTTTTTCTCAAAGTATGGGCCAACATCTGTTCTTGGTGACGCCAGCATAAGTTGGAGTAAGGTACTCAAGGCAATAGAGTTGCTCTGAATAGATATTTGTTTAACTGAGAAATAAAGCTAGCCTTATGGTTTCTTTTCTTCCTAGTTAGAGGCTACCCAAACTATTTATTTACATTGTTAACTGGGTGAAACCTGAAATATGCTAAATTAATTGCTCTTTTTCTCCACACACAGTATTTGAAATGAGCAGTATTTGTATGTGATCTTAGGACACACATTTCTCAGAACATCAGTTTTTCAGCAGAAGAGGAATGGCTGAATCAGGGCTTCAAATTTCCATTTAAGACACTGCCTATAAACAAATATATTGTAGAAGAGGTTTGGGGTTTTTTGCATGAAATGCTGTGTTAAGAACAGTGTATTTCATAGCTTAGGTCAGAACTAGTATTTCTATTCTGCCTCTTGAATGAATTTCCTCAGTACTTTTGTTATCATTGCAAAAACTTCTATTTTTCTCTTTTCACTGTTTTCAAGAACCACCCATCATCTCCTACTTCACCCAGGCTTTTACATAAAAAAGGACATAGAAATTGGCTATACCATTTAAAATATGTAATGTATTCTTTTGCTGTTAAGCAATGGAAACAACATTCTTCTGTTAGAAAGAAGCACTGTTTTGAACCAGTGAAATTAGGAGGTAAATTCACTTCAGCAGTATTGGCAAAAGCACTGCAAAAGATTATGTTTGCTAGTAGAGTCGAATTAGCCAAACCAGCAAGCGCTTGACAGTAGGACTCTTCAAAGAGCGTTTCTAAAAGCATGACAAATGTTATATAGAGTCTTCTTCAAGTAAGAACCAAACACTAGGAACTCTGGTCTTTATAGTGTATTTATTTAAAATGCCATCTGATCTTGTGTCTTCACTGGACTTTGAGACACATTTCCATGAGGACAAAAGTGACTTGGAAGCCTAAGTCTTAGAGAAAGTCAGTGAAGTCCAGGCTTTCAATGTCTACATCACTTTTCAAAATGGGATTTATGTTCCTATGGGACTTCCAAAAAAATTACACATTTTTTTAATTTAAAAGTTCTCAAAGTTTCTTTTTCATCTTTTATATTTTGAGATTGTTCTGTTTAGTCTGGGATCATAATTAACAATACATATAAGAAACATATAAGATATATGCTACCCCAGATGTAGCTGTACAACACATTACAGAGCTTTCACACATTCCATAAGCTTTTTCATGTAGTCACCTCTTAAAAGCAGTGAATTTTCTCAAAGTTCACACCAGTATCCATGAGAGCAAAATCTGACCCAGTTTGGGTCAGATAAAAATGCCTTTTAAATACATAGCTCCTAATTTTAACAAAACAATACAGACTTATGGGGACTTTTTTGGTTTTTTTTTTTATAGAAGAGAAGTATTTACAAGACCAGAAATATCATTTGGAAAATTCCATGTTTGTTGTGAATCTAAGTCATGCTTTTTGGTTAGGTATAAAACCAATTTAGAATGATATGGCTCATGCTTCAGAAATTTTGGTTTTGCTCTTAACAAATGGACCAAATGGGAAAAATGTGAACTTGCTACAAGGCAGAAATATGAAGAAGAAGGACCATATTTCAAAAATTCTGTTTCCACAGGCATGTGCTGGTGAAAGATTTATTATTTCAGAACAATGAAAGTGATGTGTACTTGATAGGTATTTATTTTAATTAACACTGAAATGAAAAGTAGATATCTGTATTTTTAACTCAGCAAGAAAAGAACCCTATTTTGTCTCTTCAGTTTCCCAGTATAGATACTTTTAAGTACTCATGCTTTCATTTCTTAAATTGCTATAGTGTGCCTTGTTTTGCTACAGTACACACACATACACAGCTTCAGTGCTAGTAAGTATCAGGAGGCATAGCAGAAGGCCTATAAAGTAATTGTGACCCTGACTCTCCTCAGGATAAGAATGCTTTTCCCACTGCCTTACTGTAAATGAGATCCACCCTCTCTAACTTCACAGCCCCTGATGCTTTTTCCAGATAGGTCTTGGGCCACCCAGAAAGATGCACATCGGTCAAATTTGGGAATTGCCTTTTCTTTCAAATTCAGATCCAGATTTAAAGATTATTTCTTGTCTACACAAAAAAAAAAAAAAAAAAAAAAACAACAACCCACTACATTTAAGAGGTTCTGAGACATTTCATTAAAAAGAATTATCCAAATTATAACATCAAAGGGTAAATACTGTCAGATCCCTGAATTTAAAAAAATGTCCTGAAACAGTGAAAAAGGGGTAGCTCTGAATATGACAAGGCAATGCTAATTAATAGCAAGTCTGCTAGATGCTCAGCTCTGCTGCTCTGAAGTGTTCCAAGTGGTGTTTGAATAGGAAGTGCAAAGAGGAAGGCAGGCTCTGATACATGCCCTAGAGAGTCATATCAAACTGCTCATCTTGTACCATTGTGTTATAATGATCATGTAAATTTAACACAACTTTCTCTCAAAAAAAAATCCAACCCACCAGAGCCAGTACTTTTCCATATTTCAATTTGGCTAAAAATGATTCTAGAATTCATAATTAAAGCAGCAGAGTTGTCTGAGGAAAAAAACAAAGCAAATCAAAGCTAGTGAAATGCAGATAAGATCCTTCTATAAAAAGGAAAACTCACAAGTGAAACATAATGTTGCATTTCTGTATTTAACTAGAGTACAGTCCAGTCTACACCTTCTTTCCCTGATGAGAGCACCACAGGCCCTCTCCTTACCCCCTTGTCCTTTATGGTACATCAGAGCCTTCTTTGCAATTATTGGGGGGTTGATTTTTAGTCTCAGAAGACTGAAAAATCCATGCAGTTACACCAGAGTACATACGTTATTGACTATCCTCTCTTGTCTGTCTAGAAAACAGTGATATCCTTACAAAAGTGCCCCCTTACAGTTCATTCCTACAAGGTCCCAAGTACATTTACCAAGGTGCTGAGTACCCTGAGTTCCCTCTCAAGTCAGGGAGAAGTAGTAATTTACCAAGATCAGAAAGTACATGTTATGTAATATGCTAACATGTAGGAGGCATGCTCCAACATCTCAGTTCTCAATGGATCTTTTCCAAAATAATAGACTACTATACTAGCATATTACAATGCTACAGAGTAGGCTGAGAAGAGTGCATAAGCACATAATTATAATTAAACTCATGCTTATATGATTTCCTGAATCAAGATCCTTTATACAAAATGGTGGCCTCCACCAATTAACATGGCATTCAACATTGCTTATTATGCATTTAACACTATTAACAACTCCAGTTGTGAAGCTGACCTCATTAGAAAGCATTTATGTTATTATAGCTTATAATAAAAATAATCACAGTATGTTCTACACAGGGAGTACTTTTCCAACACAGTACTTCTCCAATACACCTTTTTGCTATATATTTAATTTACAATACCTGTTTTATTATTTCTAACTAATAAGACTTAATATGAATTACTTCATGCTATGCAGATATAAGCAGGGACTGTTGCACCACTTGCCTTGTGGAAATATTTCTTGTTTAACTTCTGTCGTGCATGATATAGATAACACAGAGATCATTCTTGGTAGGTTATTTTCATATCACACACTTCAGGATGAAGAATCGTCTAATGCTATGAATGGAAGAAGTGATTGCTCAGGTGTTCCTTTAAAAAAAAAGTACTTATGAAATATGGTGGCTTCACCAAAGTAGGCGAATAGGCTTTCTTACCTGCACAGGTATCTTGGGGGATTTGGAAGGTCTTTAACCATGTAACACTCCCCCCCATTTACACAGAAGGCTTTCTGTTTTATGTCACATTTTGTGAGATGACTTGTCCCAGTTGTAGATGTAGAAGTGGCTGGAAAAGACAAGAGTGAGAATATAGTTCAGAATTGCTTGGGTTTTCCCCCTCAAATGGTCTTTGAATTTCAAAGTGTACGCATGTGTGGGGACAGGTACAGGACAGGGAGGAACTGGCAATTCTTGTGAACTATGAGCTGCTACCAGAGGTATTAATTGCATGACATGGCATTTTGTTGACCAATACAGGGAGCATAGAGATGCACACATCTTAGATATGCTACCCCACACCCAGTCTAGGAGAAAGGAAAATTTCACCATCACTAGGCATAGAATCATAGAATCATTTGGGTTGGAAGGGACCTCAGGAGGTCTCTAGTCCAACCTCCTGTTCAAAGCAGGGTCAGCTATGAGATCAGACCAGGTTGCTCAGGGCTTTTCCCAGTTGGGTCTTGAAACCCTCCAAGGATGGAGAGTGCACAACCTCTCTGGACAACCTGTTCCACTACTTGACTGTCCTCATAGTAAAAAAAGTTTTTCCTTATATCCAGTCTGAACCTCTCTTGCTTCAACTTCTGCATGTTGTCTCTCCACCATGCACTGCTGCGAAGAGGCTGGCTCCATCTCCTTGACCTCCTCGTAGGTATCAGAAGGCTGCTATTGGGTCCTTCCTAAGCCTTCTCTTCTCCAGGCTGAACAAGCCCAGCTCATAGGTCTGGACCAAAACTGGATGCAGTATTCTAGATGTGGTCTAATGAGTACCAAGTAAATGTGAATCAAGCACTCATAAGTTTCTGCAGAACTCAGGCCTATTTCACTAAAAGGGGTGCTGAGGGAGCTGGCTGATGTCATTGCAAGACCACTCTAAATCTTTGAAAGGTCATGGTGATAAGGGTAGGTTCCTGATGACTAGAAAAAGGCAACCTGCTCTAGGTGGCCCTGCTTTGAGCAGGGGGTTGGACCAGAGACCTCCAGAGGTCCCCTCCCACCTAAGTTATTCTTTGATTGTATGATTTTAACCAATCAAAGGGTTTGTGTGTGTGTGTGTGTGTGTGTGTGTGTGTGTGTGTGTCTTTCATTAGAGACTGCTCAACTCTTTGGGGCAGTGTTTGTATAGCGCCTAATAAAATGAGGCCCTGGATAAAGTGGCTTCCTGGCATTACCCTGAAGCAAGTGTTTTTCAGTGAAACTCAACTGGAGGCCCAGTGTTGAATCCACCCCTTGGAATGCCACTACCTTTTCCCTGGAGGAAAGAGGGAAATGGCTGTTTGAGGTCTCACAGATGAATGCTTCTTCCTTTGCTTACAAATGGTCTGGTACAGAGTTGCTGCTGCTCTGGTTCTTTTCTGTATGAGGGAGTGAGAGATTGGGGGATGGAGGCATTGCCTCTTCCTGTGCATATACAGCCTAGAGCAGGGCTGCCACCATCACATTCAGAGGAGTCTTTGAACTGGGGGCCAACCTAGCAACTCTTGTAGTTGGTCTGATCTGCATGAAGTCATAAAAGCTTAATGCCACTTTTATTTCCTGAGCTTTTCTTTTAAGCCTATGGTGCTTGCTCTAAGCAAGTGTCTAATTTGCTCTTAAATGGAATTATGTCTGTGCCTGCAGTGTTTCTTAGCATTCTCCCCACTTTCTTTAGGGCATACCTAAAGAATACTACAAGGACTGCAGGAGCATGGTTTAATTAGCTACTTTTAAGAAGGCTTCCAGGGTAGGATGAGAAATCCCAACCTCAGGATTTGTCCATGTGGTGTCTGTCAAGAAGACTACAGTTCCCTGACAAAGGGAGCAGTACTGTCTGAGAGAGTGAGCTCATAGTCATTGCTGATAACTATGGGCATCGTGTCAATCTACCTGGGGTCACCTTAAACTAGCTAACAGCAACAGGGACAATGAAGAGGCTGGATTAAGTCCTCAGCTGCTCGGCCTGCGCTGTGATACTGTGGCCACAAAATCACTAATACCTCAGTGAACTGGCTTAAACCTAATTCAGTTATGTCTCCACTAAACTGCAGTCACAGACCCAAACTGTAAAATCCTAGTATAACAGCCCATAATTTGGATAAGTTCTGCTCTAAATACAGTCAAGGTAGGGTAGATATATTTAAAGTCTGGGGACCAGTCAGTCCCCAATTCAAGGACCATATCACTGATGGGCTGAATGACCTCTGGCAAATCATTCAGGTTAGATCCATTTCACTTAACTTTACCCATCTAAAACTGAATTGTCTAGTTGTCAGGCTCTCTCTACAGCCCACAGAAAGCAGCTCACCTTATCCCCAAGATAGGTGGGATAAATAGCCCTCTGAAGGTGTCTGTCTCTCAACACTGACTGTTGAGAGGGAGAGGGAGTTCCAAGTGTTGAGAATATGCCCCTAATTTTTAAATAGCTAAAACTAGGTGAAATGACTACCCTTCATCTGTAAAAGGGGGGATTTTGGCCTTTGGGAAGAACTAAGAATTTTTGTTACAAACAGTGCTGAAAAAAAATAATAATTTTGATTTTTTCAAAAATAACTTCTGTCCTGAGGTATAACAATTGATCTATCTACTGATAGATTCCCCAGGAGTTGATTAGAAAGTTCACAGAAGTTCTCTGATAATCAAAAGCCTTTTCTAACATGAAGGTGCCCAAGGAGACCTTCTTTAAGGGGAAGGAAAAGAAAAGTCTTCACTTAGTTTAACTCTTGTGAGCCAAGCCTTAATAATTAGTGGAGACTGGAACAATGCTGGATTATGCATCACAATAACATTGCAATACACAACATAAGAGATATTACCTTTAGCACAAGACATATTTAAGAATTTAAAGGCATATTTATAATTAGCAATGTGTGATTTTCTACCATTTGCAGCACACATCAAATTAAAATACAACATAATTTTCTCCAGATCAGATATTAGCAAAAGCAACCTATATGTTTCAAGTTCTCCTTTCTGAGAAGGGGGATGAAGGAATCCTTCTTGTAGTGAGAACACCGGTGGAAGATCTGGTGAGGAGCCAGATGACTGGCAGAGTATGTGATAGCAGCCCCAGAGTGTGCTCTCTACACACTGACCAAATTCCCATCAGGGCCAGGCATGCATATTCCGCTTTGTCAGCAGTGTCCAGCTGCTTCCCAGCCAGCAGCTACTCAAGCTTAGCACAGCTGAGATAAGGAAATAGCTCTAGCAGATTTAAGGGGCCCTTGGGATGCAATGAGGTGGGTTTTTATTTGGGTGTTTGGTTTGTGTGTTCAGTGGTCTTCTGTTAGTAACCCCTTGGTGTGGTTCCTGGGGCTTCCTGTGCAGCTTGGAGTGTAAGTCCTTTATTAAATCTACTCTGTTTAATCCCTTGTGAACTCTGAGCATCTCTATGCTGGTATATGACCCTCTCTTTCCTGCCTTGTGGTCACACTTCTCCTGTTTGATTTTCATGTGTTTCCCATGATCTTCTGCATAACACTGCATTTTCAGCACTAAGCATTTGGGAGATCAGAAGAAGTAGATGAGGCCTTCTTTGGACAATTGGAAGAAGCCTCATGTTCACAGGCCCTGGCCCTCATGAGGGACTGGAACCACCCTGATATCTCCTGGAGGAACAACATAGCAGGGCATAAGCAATCCAGGAGGTTTCTGGAGTTTATTGAGGACAACTTCCTAATGCAGGTGATTGAGGAGCCAATGAGGAGAGGCACTCTGCTGGACCTCATACTTGCAAACAAGGAAAGACTGGTTGGAGATGTGAAAGCTGGGGGCAGCCTTGGCTGCAGCGACCATGAGATGGTGGAGTTCAGGATCCTGTGAAGAGGGAGCAAGACAAAAAGCTGATGTACTGAATACCTTCTTCACCTCAGTCTTTACTGGTAAGACTGGCCCTCAGGAATTCCAAGCCTCTGAGATGAGAGGGGAAGTCTGGAGAAAGGAAGACTTTCCCTTGGTGGAGGAGGATCAGGTTAGGGAACACTTCAACTGGATGTACACAAGTCCATGGGCCCTGATGGGATGCACCCATGAGCACTGAGAGAGCTGGATAATGACATTGTGAAGCCACTCTACTGTCTTTGAAGGGTCATGGTGATCAGGAGAGGTTCCTGAGGACTGGAAGAAAGCAAATGTCACCCCTATCTTCAAGAAGGGCAAGAAGGAGGATCTGGGAAACTACAGGCCAGTCAGCCTCACCTTGATCCCTGGGAAGGTGATGAAGCAACTAATCTTGGATACTATTTCTGGATATGTGAAGGACAGAAAGGTTATTGGGAGTAGTCAGCATGGATTCACAAAAGGGAAATCATGCTTAACCGATCTGATAGCCCTCTATGATGAGATGACTGGCTTGGTGGATGAGGGGAGAGCAGTGGATGTTGTCTACCTTGAGTTTAGTAAGGCTTTTGACATTGTCTCTCATAACATCCTCATAGGCAAGCTGATGAAATGTGAGCTAGATAAGTGGTCAGTGAGGTGGATTGAAATCTGGCTGAACTGCCAGGCTCAGAGGGTTGTGATCAGTGGCACAAAGTGCAGCTGGAGGCCAGTCACTAGTGGTGTCCCTCAGGGGTGGATACTGGGTCCAATACTGTTTAACATCTTCATTAATGACCTGGATGATGGGACAGAGTGCACCCTCAGCAAGTTTGCTGATGATACAAAACTGGGAGGAGTGGCTGAGATGCCAGAGGGCTGTGTTGCTATTCAGAGGGACATAACAGGCTGGAGAGATGGGCAGCCAGGAACCTCATGAAGTTCAACAAAGGGAAATGCCAAGCCCTCCACCTGGTGAGGAATAGCCCTATGCACCAGTACAGGTTGGGGGGATGACCAGCTGGAGAGCAGCTTTGCAGAGAAGGACCTGGGGGTCCTGGTGAACAAGTTGACCATGAGCCAGCAATGCACCCTCATGGTAAAGAAGGCCAACAGTATCCTTGTCTACATTAGGAAGAATTTTGCCAGCAGATCAAGGGAGGTGATCCTTCCCCTCTCCTCAGCCCTGGAGTACTGTGTCCAGTTGTAGGCTCCCCAATACAAGAGAGACATGGAGCTACTGGACCAAGTCCAGCAAAGGGCTACTAAAATGATGAAGGGACTGGAGCATCTCTCATATGAGGAGAGGCTGAGAGAGCTGGGACTGCTCAGCCTGGAAAAGAGAAGGCTCAGGGGGGATCTTATCTATGTTTATAAATACCTGATGGGAGGGTGTAAAGAGGACAGGGTGTAAAGAGGACAGGGCCAGACTCTTCTCAGTGGTATCCAGTAACAGGACGAGAGGCAACAGGCACAAACTGAAACACAGGAAGCTCCATCTGAACATAAGAAAACACTTCTTTACTGTGAGGATGGTTGAATATTGGAACAGGTTACTCAGAGAGGTTGTAGAGTCTCCATCCTTGGAGATATTCAAAACCTGATGAGACAGGGTCCTGGGCAGCCTGCTCTAGGTGACCCTGCCTGAGCAGGGGGGTTGGGCCAGATGATCTCCAGAGGTCCTTTCCAACTCCAACTATTCTGTGAGATTGGGCCACCTTTGCTGATGCCATTTGCAGAACTGCTTGAGCCAAGAGCTATCTTTTTTCAATCAGACAAGAGATGGTCACAGGAATATTTCAATACCACCTTTTTTCCATGAAAATCCTATCTGTCTGTATATCTAACATGCCTTTCAAATCCTTTCCCTACTCCACTATCTATCACCAATGTGTCAACTTCTCTTGCTTTCTTCCATGCTGTTTCACTTGCATGGGGTGTCATCCCTCAGTGAACAAGGAAAAGCACTCCTCTGACCCCTTCCAAAATGCAAACCCTCCCTGCTTCTCATTGCTGCACCCACTCATTGCATTATGTCTCAACAGATCCTGATCCTGACTCTGACCTCTAGGTGCTAATGAAATGCAAACATAGAGTACTTGTAATTCCTCATAACAACACATTCCTTTCTCCTGGCCCATCAAAGCATGAGTTATAACCTCTCAGATTTGGATAAACTTATGCCATGTTTAGACACAGGAAAAGGGGTCATGTTTTAAAAGTATTCTGAAGCTCTTTCAATTAGTGCCAGTTGAAATAGGACTTTACAGCAAGTGTTGATGAGGGAAGGCTGGGCAGCAAATTGTCATCAGCTCGATGGGGAAGGGTAGCCTGATATCACTAGATTGACTGCTGTCTTAGTTATCTTAAGATGGAGTGACTTGCCTTCTGGAGGCAGTCTTTCCTTTTTCATGGATTTAAAAGGAACCTAGTTGATTACCTCAGAGTAGATGCCTAACTCTTAGATGACAAAAATTGGGTCTATGAATCCCATCCATAGTAATATGTATGCTGAAACACGTGTCTTAACAGGTAAGCTCACCTTTAAGCTTAGCTCTGCCTACAGGCTGACTGTCTACCAATGTTTTCTTTCAGCTCCTTAAAATACTTCTTCCTGAAAGTAAGACCAGCATTCTGAGGATGTCCTAGAGCTCAGAAAACAAATGCATTAATTTGGGAGGGGAAAAAAATGCAATATTGTCTACTGAGCTCCTACCAACAAAACATATTACCATCATGCCAACTAATAGAATGTTTTAAATTGAATTATAAAGGTGGCTGTAGTAGAGGTGGGCTTGTAGCTATCTGTAATTGTTTTGGTCATCTTGCTCACTACTTTTTCTCTAATCAGCAGCTCAATCAAAAAGCAGATCACTGGAGTTTCAAAGTAGCAATTAGTTCCCAGCTGTTGTAAATGAGCTTTGGATGGTGGCAATTGCTCTGAACTGATTAGAGATGGGAATAATCTGTAGCTCTCAGTGAAATCCCATGGCATAAGAGCTTTACACATATTTGCCAGGGGTGTCCCTTCCCTTTGAGTTTGGCATTGCATGTTCAAATGCAAATGTCCTATAAATCTTGCATGAGAACTCTCTCTGCATTACTGATCCACTGGCTTTGCTGTTCCAATCTGTCTCAGCTTTGTAACTGTATGGGGTGAGGGAAAGGGGAAAAGTTTCCAGTGAGTTAATTCTGAGATTAGTTTTTCTTTGCAAAAAATGCATACTTTTTATGGGATAAGGCCAGGATTCATTCTATGCACTGTAAGTCTATTTTGCAAATTAAATACAGGAAACACTCTAACTGTGCTGTTAGGTTTCACTTAAGACCACATAATGGAAGAAATGTGGTGTTTAGGAGCAGGTGTTCATTAGAGTGCATTTCACCTGTAACTAGCCCCTGGGGGTGGGAGGAAGTGTGCTTGGAGGCTATGTAGTGGGAATGAGTGGTAGTGGTGAGATACAGTACATCTGTAGACAGCATGCTCCTGTGTTTTTTTTTTTTTAATTTACCTGGCCAAAATTTGTACCACCTTTCTTTTTTGTAATGTTTCCTTTAGCTGTATAGGCATAAGATAACAGAACTATATGTTCTACATTCTTATACCCATTCTCTTAACTTACTGAAAGAATAAATCACATGCTGTAAAGCAATTTTAAAGTGTCATGCATAAGCCAACATTTGAAAACACTGCATGCTCCACTTTTTTTCTTTCTCTGAATCCAGATGCACCAGTTTCTGTACAAAGCAACTGGATGTGGTACAAGCACACAGTCTCCACTAATGTAACTATTCAGATGGCAATGAAAGACAATGAGATATGTTCCCTTCTAAGATAATTGCTTCAGCCCTTGAGGAAAAATAGAGAGTAATAGGATTTTTTTTTTTAACTAAAAACAGATATGACAGATGTTTAAGAACTGCTCTCTAAAACACAAATTATGTGTTTAAAATCATAGAATGACCTAATCTTGTACTTCAACTTTAGGGCTATTTCTTATCAGTCAGCCATGGCAACCTCGTGTAATTCTGAGCTTACCTGGGAGATCTCTGACCCTTTTTTTGTTTTGAAGTGGGGAAATGCATTCTCTTCCTCTCTTGCTTTTGAAAAGAAATCTCTGAAGTGAGTCATACTGTGGCTACAGCAGTAGGACTCCCAGGCCCTGTACAGGTGAGTCAGTCAGCTGAGAAGAGTTCTAAGGGATCTCTGTGTACTGAATGTGAGGGAAGGGTTTTGCAACCTAAACAAAATAGTATCTGTGTCTCTTTTAATCGAGTTTCTGCAGATATTGGTGTAAAATCAAAGGACAAACCCACAGCCTCCTTTTGTGAACAAGAAGAGGTGATTAGAGGGAAGGAAAAAATATTTCCCTTTATGATAGGTTTCTGAGACTAAGGGTTAAGCAAAGCCTACCTATGACTCATGCCAATGAAAGAGGCAAGGACCTGCAAAGAGAGAGTGATAGACTTTTAGGATGACAGTTTGTCCTCCCAGAAGAGAATCAGCATCACCGATTCCACAATCCCTCATTTGAAGCTCATTCACTCCTTTAAATGTACAAGCCAATTCCCTATGGACTTGCTCATAGTCAGTTTAGCGAATTATCTAGCCCCGATTTGCATATAGAGTCCCATGTGGCCTTGGCTGAAACACTTAATCCTTCTGTCTCAGTAAAACCATCAACAGTCTCATCCTACTGAGTACTGAGCCCCTTCAAATCACTGACTTTGCTGGGGAGCCTAACTCACAGACGTGCTGTGGAGATACACCTGTGTCTTCACAAAAGCTCTACATTTTCATACTGCACTGAATAGGTAAAGCTGTTAGTACCAACATTGACTGCACTAAGACAACCTGCAGGCAATAAAAGCTATATAGGTGTCTTCAATGAGAACAGAAGCCAAAACTGAAAGTAATTGGAAACTGGCTCCTTCTAGAACAGAGGAGAATTTCCATTTCACCAATCATGTAGATGGATGTGTTTCATCTCCTTCATGCTTAATGCTTCCAGAGCTGGACCTACATCCATATAGCTTGGAACATACTGAGGGTTAAAAAAATAAAAAACAAAAAACAAAACACTTGCACAAAGAAAAAAAAGAAAAAGAAATACTACATCTTTTTAGCAAGCATTTCTGACCTGTTTCATCAAGTGTTTTATATATATATATATATATATATATATATATAAAAGTACATATTTAGGTTCAGTCTTCACAAAGAGCATACAGTATAACAAACTTCATGGGACCCTCACATGAGAAGATCATTTAAGGAGCCTAATCTTTTGCCGGAAACCAGAATCAAGTTCTTACAAGAGGAATAATTCTATGGCTTTAAGACAATGCTCTCTTATTTTGGCACTATCTACTTAAGGATCAGGGCCAGCAAGAAGGAAATGGGAAACTGCTGAGTCTGCAAGATAGAAACTTCAGGAAAGACTGAGAGCACATAAACTCTTGTTGAACCAAGGCAGCATGTCTTGCTCCCCTTTATGATACAGAATCAGTGTTAGTTTCCCCTCATGAATCCAAGCTCAGCAAAGCAAGAAAAACAAAAGACAGACTCTTCAGTTCACTGCACCAGATTGCTTCCTCCCTGATAGGCCAACGGACTGACCCATTTGGCAGGTGCATGTCTTCGAGACCTGCACAGCATCTGGCTTACTGCAGAGGGTTGGGAGGTGACACATGCTCAATGCAGCCTGATGAGGAACATTTTTTTGTTTGTTTCATTTACTTTTGAGGTGGGAGGAAAAATGGGGAGAGATGCGTGCAACTCACAGGCTGTTTGTGAGGAAATGCAATTACCATTCCAAACCCAAACATCAGATGAGGCATGAGTTTACCCCTTTCCTAGTAGGTGCTTGCAAACAAAAGGGTATTCAGAAAAATGAAGGGAAGGTGAAGCGTGGGAGAGTGTAAGGGCGCATAGAGAGATCTGGTTGAAACTGGGCTTCTAGACAAGGGACACTTTCCATTGCCATGAAAGATGTCAGCTTTCACTTCAGGATGACAGAAAGAAGCTATGCAATGCAATAAGTACCTGCAAAGGCTCTGGAAAGGCCTTTAGAAAACATTCCCCACCCACCCAGTGAGGGGAGAGGTGAATGGCAAAACAGAAGGCAGGTTAGAGGGTACAGACAGGAAAAATATGCAAAGGGGAAGCAAAAAAATAAAAGAAAGAGGATACATAGAGAATATGCATAGAAGGAACAAGCACAGGAAAAACAGGCCTGAGAACAGGAATGCCAAACTGATGCCCAGCCAGATAAGGAAGCACCTTTACTATAAGGGGACTCTCAGCCTAGAAAATACCAGGAATGGGCAGGAGGGTCTGAAAACCTATAGGCCTTAGATTAAGTGGAGAACAGATAAGGAGCTGAATGCAACTGTCATGATATAGGGAACTTGATCCAAAGCAGAGTAGTAAAGGTGCTTCCTTATCTGGCTGGGCTGTATTGGAGAGCTCACATTGCTTCAAATGCTGCACCCTGCTCCTTTCCATGCTCTCTATGCAGGAGGGCAATATAAATAATTCATTGGAATGGAAATTCACAACAGAAACATGGCACAAACAAAGTAACTTGCAACACATTTGGTAAGAATGTGCTCCAACAAGGCGGACCTTACTCCTACATCTGTTACAGCCCCTTCATAGGGCTCTGGAAGGCCTCTGTTGAAAAAGGACTTTCAAGGCAAATGCAAAGGAGGCCCTGAGAAACTGTTTTATAAACAGACTTAAAAGAGGAGGTAATGCTTCATGAAGTTAGAGCTGCTGAGAAAGTCCTATTCCTCCTTCAGTACACAGCTAGAAGAGCAAATGAGTAAAGAAGAGCAAGCAGTCATTGGATATTTGAATAGCTTCTTCCTCCTACATGCCTAACCCAGGTGAACTGACTGCACTAACCCACTGGCCTGGGCAAGCTTTTCCTTTTATATTATGACCCTGCCTTATAAATGAGATCAGTATGTACTACATCCACACTTACAACACAGAGAGGCTACTGATAGGATCTAGTTGGAAATCTCCCTCCTGGCAGAAGTTCACAGCACTAGCACACCTGATACAGGCGTATGAGGCATGCATCATCTTTTTCTCTGGACAGCTTTCTCAGGCAAGCCAGTACCTATGACTCAGACTAACACCATGCATAAGGGGTACCAGGAAAGCAAATAGCAACACACTTCTGAAAGCACTTAAGGCTACAGTCACTCTTATATGTTAATTCCTGTTCTACACAGAAAATGATACTGTAATTTGCTTGCATCATCCCAGGCAGAAATAACCCCAAGAAAATGAATGACCTCTCAAGATTGTTGTACAGTTGGAGCAACATTTCTCATCTGCAAGGGAAAAGTGTACATGTGTGAGGGGGTAGGTTTCTGGGGAGAGACAGCTGGTAAGAGGTGGGTATCTGAGCTGGCTGAGAAAATGGTTGACTCCTCTCTCTCTTCCAATCCATGTCTTATGCTTTCTGTGAGGGCCAGTCATGTGGCTCGCCTGTGCTGAAGTTAGACTGATCAATTTGCTACAATAACATACGAGAACAGTAAGACAGATTTTCTACCTTGGCTGAGACCAAAGTCTTGATGGCTATGTGGTGATACTGACATATCTATTCACTTATGTAGTGAGAGCACCTGTGGGAGATCTGGCAAGGAGTCAGTGACTGGCAGAGGACGTGGTAGCAGCCCCAGAGTGTGCTCTCTACCCACTGACCGAATGCCCATCAGGGCCAGGCATGCATATTCCGCTTTGTCAGCAGTGTCCGGCTGCTTCCCGGCCAGCAGCTACTCAAGCTTAGCACAGCTGAGATAAGGAAATAGCTCTAGCAGATTTAAGGGGCCCTTAGGATACAACAAATTGAGTCTGGCCTGGGCGCCCGACCCATGCATCCAGCAGCCTCCCATTGGTGACCCCTCCGTGTGGTTCCCAGGGCTCCCCGTGCAGTCTGTAGTGCAAGTCCTTCATTAAATCTATCCTGTTTAACCCCTCACATGCCTTGAGTGTCTCTCTACGCTGGTATCTGACCCTCCCTTTCCCGCCTTGTGGTCACAACTTAGCATATGAACTATTGAAATACTTCCATCCCATTGTAATATAGTGAATCAAACTTTACTCTCATTCCCCTTTCATCTGAAGGGTTATTCTTATTAGTTCCAGGTATGAGTTTATGCTTCTGTAGATAAGTGGAAATAAACACATTCTACTTCTTTCTATTGGTCTATTCCTAATTTCAGCTCAGATCTCTTAACTCCTTTAATGCTATCTGCTCACAGGGAAACAAGAATAGTGTCTTTGGATGCTAAAAATAAAGACCATTCACTAGCTTATAAAAAAAGAAGGCATTCAAGCTCTCCATTACAAATGACACTTCAGATAAAGTCAGCATGATAGTCATTGCTAGGGCCCCTACTTCAGTAAAGCATTTCAGCAAGAACATACTTAGAGCTGAGCATGTAAGTCTATCCAAATTCAAGAAAGCACTCAAGTACTTGCTTAACTTTAAGTTTCATTGACTTCCATGGGTTTTCTTGGTGTCTTTATAAGGTTTTGCAAATGTAGCATGGATTTAAGCATGTCTCTTGCCTTGTCAAAAGTAAAATGTGTCCCTAAATGAGGGACCTCAGGTTAAATAGTTTTGTAAGTGAGGTGTGTCTGGGCATTTCCTGGGTAGTTTACAATGTCCAGCCTAAGATTCCTGACTGTGTATCAATCCGCCTTCTATTGCATATTCTCTGCAGTGAAAAAGATTTACTAATTCTTCAATGAAACATGTTTTAATTGATTTTAAAACATATTTTTAAAGCCATCAAGGGCATTTTTTTTTTGGCCCAAAGCACAGAAAGTTACCCACTGCTCCTCCAGCTGCCCTCTGCTTCACGGAGGTGGCTATGAGAAGAGCCCACTGGAAACTTGAGGCATTAAAGGGGATGTGCTGGCTCTGAGGCAATTATAACAGTCTCTTTCACCAGCCTAAGGTACCTGGGTGGTGAGGAAAGGCAGAGTAGCAGAATTTGGCTCTTCCCACATAACAGTAGCACAGAGGGGTGAAGAGAAAAGGAAAGCTGGTGAGGAAAATGATCTTTGCAGCAGGGATCTCAGAAGATTAGACTTAGGCAAGACTGCAGCTGTTAAGGACCTGGAAAATGAAGTTGCAGTACTGAGATGGTACATGGTGGTAAAGCCTTGGGGAGAAGGTCCTAGATGTGTGGATGCACAGGAGAAGCTGTATTCAAGCAGTGTTATGCAGAAGGAACCCATTAAGACAGAGAACCGAAGTAGCCTTTCTCAGTTTAACCTGATGTGGTTTAAAAGTTGCCATGGGCTACCCTGAAAGGATCAATTAATCTTTTGGTTTCA
Organism: Dromaius novaehollandiae; assembly: GCF_036370855.1. NCBI lineage: Eukaryota > Metazoa > Chordata > Aves > Casuariiformes > Dromaiidae > Dromaius > Dromaius novaehollandiae. Next base: position 1,996,256 of record NC_088130.1, on the reverse strand, counting down.
TTGCAGGAAACCATTGAGGCAGTATCTTACCAATGTCCTTTTGAGCTCTCTACTTGCTCCAAAGTCTTTAATTCACCTTGTATCAAAATAAGCCCACATTTACATCATTAAACCTTTTAGTGGGTTTGTTTTTTCCATCTTATTTCTGGCTACAAGTTTACTCATTATGGTCTCTCAACCCCTGCATCAGTCTTATGGTGCCATGGGGTGTACCTCCAACACCTGTGCTAATGAATGCATTGAGTCTCAACATGTCATTGCCTTCTGAAAGTGACTGGGGAACTGCTTTCCACTACCCTGTAGAACTGCCTGTGAAATTTGGCCAAGTGATATTTCTAGTCTGATAATATTATTTCCTGAGTTTCAGCTAGTAATTTAATAAAATCCAAATGACAATCCAAAGGCTGGGAGATAATTGTATATTTTAGCTCAGTGAAGCTAGATGTGGCTTCCACCCAAAAGCAGAATGTGCTTCACATGCCATGATTATTGAGTAGATGTTTTGATCTCTTTCGTGTTTGCTGTAAAGTTAGAAACAAAGTTAAGTTTCTGAAGATCTACAGTATAAAATAACAACTGAATACAAACCAGTGAAAGGGAAAGTTATCAAGAGCGCAAGGCCAAAGTTTTAGGAGAACACTTGATAGTAGCAGTTTGGGAGCTTTACCAAAGTGTATGGAAGATGTAGGCTTTCATGTTTATTTATTTAAAAATATGAATATTGTCTGGCAGCATGAGCTAAAACAAGAAGATTTACAGCCTGAGACATTTAAAAACTTAGTCAAGCCTCCTAAATCCTGAGATTAGTTTAGAAAATAATCAGAAGTTTTTAAAAAATTGTGCACACTGTTTTTATTTACTTGTTGCTTTTAAGCATTTAAGGTTTCATTTTCAACCTTTCTGTTGCAACCCAAAAAGTTAGGCATTCCTTTTTTTCCTTTCATGTGAAAGCTAAGATGTGGCTTTAAGAGTGATACCAAATGCTGCAGGGCTCATGCTAAAATTGTGAGCTGGCAGCACTGCAACAGCATTGTACCAGAGCCTGAGAAAAAGGATGCAGTCTGCTTTGGAACCACCTCTAAATATTGCTTCCAAAGGATTCCTAGACACTCTATCCGAACAGAGTGAACTGAAAGAGGCAAATCACCAGCCTGAAGGGTGACAAGGATTTTATAGACAATCCTTTTTTTTTTTGCCTTGGAAATATGTAGACCAGATCAAGTCTTTACATGGAAACAGCCAAAAGTCACTCGTTGAATTTCTCTGTGGTTGAGGAATGTATGCAGAGGAAAGAACACAGCTGTCAGCCCAGCATGCATGGTTGCTTCATGGCTCTGCCCAGGCAGTGTCACATCTCTGTGACTCAAAAGTTGATGCTCTCAGCATGACAGTGAGTACAGGAGCTATTAAGGAACATGACTGATGGGGGGGGGGGGGGAGGATAAGGGAGCAGTAGCTTTGTGCTTTCTGCTCTCCTTCTCATTCAGCCTCCCTTACCACTTTACTCCTCCCGTAATCAAGTACAGTTTGTAGGATGAAGTTTCCTGTGAATATAGAGTAATAACAACAATTCCAGCCTAAATCCCTCCTGTGTATTGACAGCCTTTCAAGGCTTTCAACTTTCCTGGTGAATCAGAAACCTGTCAGCTGTCTACCTTATTTATTTAACCTTGGCCACCAGGACTCAACAGCTGAATGACATAGATAATTCTGTGGCATTTATGTTCAAATGAATGGGATTGACAGGTGATTACCACTTCTGTTTAATCTGCTAGAAACTTTTCAGGTGTTCTTTCAAAACAGAGATACAGCATCTCTCCCAACAGCAGAAGTAGGAGGCAGCTTTCCGTGAAAAGACCTGTGATTTGTGAGATGGGAAAATCTGATGGCATCTTGCCAAATGTTTTCAAACTCTAGACTTCATGCACCAAGGCTCATAGCTTTGGGATATCTGAGTGGATAAGTGAATTTGGGCACCTGAGCTTTTGAGTACCCAACTGGACTAGCTGAACCTGCCCTGATTGGTCCTTTGTGAAAACTAGGCTGCTTTAAAAGCTGTAGGGAGAAACATCTAAGCAGCTTTTTTTCTTCTTCTTCTTCCTTCTTTTGAACTCCATGGAGCTTCAGCTGAGCAAGGTGACAGCGGAGGCATATGGGTATGCATCACATCCAGGCTCTCTGAACTGTGGGAAAAAGGACCCATTCCTAAGTCTCCCATGAGGAGCCAGAGATTTTGTGCTGTGATTGCAATCAGTCAATGTTTCTTCTTCCAACTTGTTAATGGGCTCAAGGGAAAAAAAAAAAAAAAAACACCCACCTTTGTGACTGAATGCACCTAAATCAGATTAAATCAAATGTGGGCTCGGTGTGTTCTATTGCAGAAAACACTGGGTTGCATGGCATCTCTGAAGATACTGGAGTCTGAAGAGAAAGAAGCAGCAGAAACCTGTGTAAATTACAGGTTGGGGGGGGGGGGAGGAGAAAGTGAAGCAGAGATGTTTTATACAAAAACAAATGGCAGTACTCCTGGGTGTGAACTCTGTTACTGATATGATGTGTCACACACTGGTACTAAGGGGTTTTAAATGTCCTCTTAATTCTTCTGGCTGCCAGAGGCAGAAACCATCTCCCTCAGCATATAGAAGTGTCTCTGCACTGACAGGCTTTTTTTTTTTTTTTTTTTTTTTTTTTTTTTTTTTTTTTTTTACAAGAACATGGATACATTATTAAAAAAATATCTTTGAAAGAACCAATGAATTTCAAGGCCACAAGAAAGGCAGCACAAGTCACAAATCTGCATCAGGATTGGCATGGGGGGAGGTGTTCATCCCCACTAGAAGAACTAATAAGTTATTAATTTTATGATGAGGCTTCCTCTGGCTTTTATTAAAAAAACATAACAAAATGCAATTAAGTTTGCTGTGCAGCTATTGTTTGTAAGTGAGAAAATGCATCAGCCCCTGTATCACACAGTGCTTGCAGAAAACTGGACCCAATTTATTAGAAGGCTTTCTGTATCATGTTTATTTTTCCTTCATAGTTTCTCTACTTCACTTTCTGTGATCAGATGTTCTCTATGTTAATAAAGCTTTGGATAAAACTTATCATAGGTCTCCCCTCTGTGATATTAATTAAGCCATTAAAAAACACAAGCAAGAAGAGAAAGATATTAAAGGAAAAGAAATCTCTTGTTATAACATCCAAAACGGGCTGTTTAAAATGGGCTATAGAAGGTCTCAGTCCAGCAGAGTAAAGAAAAGAACAATGTAAAAATTGAAGGCTATTATTTTCAAACCTAGATACCTAAATTCAGACTGGAGCACCTGCACAAAGAATGCCTCATTTTTCATTCATCAACACTAATTAGTTTCCAGGGAAACAGAGAACATTTTATATTTAGATCCACCTGAAAGGAGTCAGGTTTTAAGCTTTAAAATGTTTCTTGCATTATTTTTTTTTAAGAATGAAAATCTAGCTACATCTGTTTTTAGCTTGAATCCACTCAGGATCTGTTGATGGGAACAAAAAAATGGTAAAAATGGTATCATGGAGTTCCAGAATTATTGTTGCTCAGTTAATCCCCAAATCAAATTTTCTCACTCTTACAAGTTAAACTGTCAGCCCTGGAAATTCAGGTCTGCTATCCAGAATTCATGGGAAGTTAATAGATAGTGATACAACTCTTGCAATCTGGAATGAGTTAACAGCTCTGTTCGTATGTTAGCCAGAGTCCCTGTTGCTCTCCCATAGCTGCATTGTTTCTGTCCTGTTAACAAAGGTTACTCAATGGCAAGGAGGAGGGAACTAATACATCTGAAAACATATGAACGCATACCTGTGGGGTTTGAGCATCATTTCACAGCAGAGTGACCCTGGAGAAAGGCCTGTAATAAAGACTGGTGCCATGACTGTCCTTTTTATTCACCTCAACAATTTTCCGATCTCTTGTTCAATGGATTGCCCCACTGGGTTAACAAGGTCCTCTTGGCCTACTCTGCTCTGTAGAGGGCTGACAAACTTGGTGCCAACTGGCATTAGAGGATGCTTCTAGCCACATTGCAAGCCTGAAGGTGAAAGAAATCTGCGTTATTATGGTGCATTCTTGTCTGCCTGGAAACACCTGGCTGGTTGCCATTGGAAAGTTGCCATTTTTGCCTCTTGCTGCCATCAAGTGGCCTAAAGGTCCCCAGCATGCTCAGTTTTTGATGACCACATAGATTAGCCAGAGATTCATCTGATACTCAGCTAAAGCATTTCCTTCTGCCAAATATTCTCATCTGCATCATCTCCTGGACTGAACCAGGACAATCTTCCTCCTTTCCCATCCTTTCCTTTGGCCTATATTCCTGTTTTGGTGCATGATTTGAAGTTGGCCAGATATTACCACTTGTATCATTATCACACAAGTAGCTCCCATAAGAAAATGTAGGTTTCCTGAGGGTTTTCACTGTGCAAACCCAGTGCCCTTGTAACAAGCCTTTGCATAGAAATCTAATCCACAGAAGTGTCTGGCCTCATTTAATTTTTTGGCCTAATGATTTCCTGTGGCAATGAACTCCACAGTTTAACCACATATTATGTGTGTATATATATATATATATATATATAGTATATAACAGGATTACCTTTGATCAGCTTTTCAGTTACACCGTGTAGTGTGACTGAGCACATCCTTGCTCTTGTACCAAGCAAGGGAGAACAGAAGCTCCCGTCTACCTTCTCTAGGCCATTTTTCCAATCACCCCCTCCATTTGTCTCCTAAATCATTCAGACCCTATCATCTTATATGAGAAAAACACCAAGAGTTTTTTTCAAGCTCTCCTCCATTCTTTGAACTCTTCACTGGACCTCCTTCTACTGTTATTCCTCCATCTGTGAAACAGAGCAGCCAACACTGCATGCAGCATTCCAGACAAAAGTACAACACAAATTCATACAAAGGTATTACCATATTTTTTCCTACATTTTTCCCATTCTGATCCATAGACATGCTAACATCTAGGGTTTTTTTTTTAACCACAGCTCTGCATTCAGCAGAGATTTTCATTTGCAGTAGAAAAATAATCATTGGACTCTGACTGCCTAGAGGTAGCTGTGAAATAAATAGGTTTTTATGTGTCAGCAATATTAATCGGCTCACTGGAACACAAATGTAGTCCCAGCCCTAAGGTACTTAAAATCAAAAGAGATTGGACAGATAAAAGGGGAGATGGGAACCAAGAATTAAAAGCGGTCAGGTGACTTACCTAAGGGCAGACAGAATGTAAATAGCAGAGGTAAGGAGAAAGCTCAGGTTTCCTGAAAAAGGCCAAGATTGTGCATGAGAAACCTGATTCTGTCTCTCCCTCAGGAAGAAAGAAGGTTGACCTAATTAGACCTGTGTCCTGTGTTAACTCAAATAAGCTAATAAAATGAAAAGGAAAAACATAACAAAGAACTGTCAGGAACAGACCTGTCAGTTAAAGTCTGTTTTTCTGCATCAAGAGGCCTACCTATCCAGTTGTCCCCTAAAGGACTTTTTCTGGAACCATATATTATTTGCAAGTTTTGTTTAATTTGAAGCATGAGAAATAATTCAACACCATGAGATCTTAAAGATCTCCATAAATCCATTCACCCAAGAAACCAGACTTTCACTTTCTATTAGCCAAAGTTTAACTTTGAATAAGGAAAGAAGAAATGCCTTTAACCCAAACATTTCAAAGACGAAAACAGGGGAAGAGAGGGAGAAAAAGAGTGTGAGAGAGAGAGAGAAAATGAGACCAATGAGCAAATGAAGGAGAGCAAGAAAGAGAGCAAGAGAGAGAAAGACAGAGAGAGAAAAGTGAGAGAGAGAAGGAAAAAGAGAGAGAGGGAGAGAGAGAAGCAAGGGAAAGAGAAAAAAGAGGAGAAGGAAAAAGTGTGAGAGAGCGTAAAAAAGAGAAAGAAAGAGAGAAAAGAAAGAAAGAGAATGACAAAGAGCGAGAGACAATGGGGGGGTAAAGTGGGAGAGAGAAAAAGAGCGAAAAAGAGCGAGAGCATGACAGCACATGTGAGTGAGAGAGAGGAAGAGGACAAACTAGGAGAGCAAGAGAGAGAAATGGAGAAAGGAAGTGAATCAGCTAACCTGTATCTTTCATCTAAATGTAAAAAAGATCATTAATTAAAAAAAAAAGAAAAAAGAAATCCAACAACAATAAAAAACAATGCTTCAGGGCAATGCAGTATCTGGTCATAATCCCAGATAATTATTCATTTAAAAAAACAAACAAACAAAAAAAAAACCAATGCCCTGCACACTCTTCTCAACCTGTTATATAATGCTGACTCACTCCAGGAGGTGGAACACCTTTATTTTTCCCTTAATGGTGAATCAAAAAGCTTTGCCAAAAGTGAAGTAAGCTTCCACTATATTTTCAGACATTCTGCAACTACTGGGCATGTAGTTTTTCTTTGAAATGTGCCCTTCTCCTCCTTCCCCTTACCTCTTCTTGGGAGAATAGGGTTACCACAGTGAGCACAATATCTATCATTTCCTAGCAGGAATTCACTAAATTAGTCATTCTGCTGCTGTCATCCATGTCCTCCCATTAATTCACCAGCTACTGTCTTGTCTCCCCTGTATGGCATGTAATTCGCTTGTAACCCATAGAGGCAGAAGTATTTAGGACACCTTGGTGACAGTAGCAAGTCTAGTATCCCACACAAAAGCAACAGTGGTGCCACTGGAAAAAATGGTTAAGAGACTGAATAAAACTGACTCACTCATGAGCCATTAGGGAGCTGGCAGGAGTCCAGCGGGCAGGTAAATTGCTACACAGAGCAGATCTTCAGGACTGTTGCCAGAAGTCAAGTCTGTAATGCAGACTCAGCTGACACTTTTGCACCACATGTAGCTTTTCCCCAATTCAGACACGGTTTCAAAACAAACAAACAAAAAAAAACAGAAAAAGGGAACAGAGCTAGGCATGAGAGTTAATGTTCACACTGAGGTTTGGAAAAGACCAGTTTGTGCATGGCTATACAAAATACACTATACTTCTATTAGCCACCAAAATACTGTCTCCCCCAAACATCAGCAAGGCTGTTACCATTCTGATAAATGAATTGACAATATAAATATCACATTATATCAAAGATGAATAATTTCTAGTGGTACCCCTGCAGCCACAGGATTCTGTGTCTAAGGATTAACCCGAGCATGAGCGTGTGAGTGCATCCATTATGTGCACACAGGCTATTCTTTAGCACAGGCAAATCTGCTCCACAGAAACTTCCCTAATCTTACCCTCAGAAATATATGAATCTTTTTTTTTCTGAAACTTTCCAAAGAATGTTCTACCTACAACATGAGGCAGGGAAAATTTGTGCTTGAATAGTCACAGTCTGTCAAAGCTATAAACTGCTGACAACATGGGCTTATAATGTAAAATGTGAAACAACCTTGGCTTGCAATTGCTATCAGCTTCCCTGTAATAAAATTTAAAAATGAAATGGTTAAAAGAAAATCATGTATTTGTTTGTTTTGGCAGTTGTTTTGTGTTTCTGTTGTAACACTGTATGGCTTTTCTTATACTATTTAATTTCTTAAACTATTTAACAAGTCTCAGAGAGTAATAATGATGTCATTCACACTTACAGAGGAAGTGGTTTCCTCGAATCCTCCTTGTCTGTCCAATAGCTGGACAGAACATTTGCTGTAGTTGTCAGGATTCAAGAGAAACAATGCTGTTCTGGAGGTGGGAAAAAAGAGGGTATTGAGTGGGTGCCAGGTGGGCCTTGCACACAGGTGTGGGGGGCAGTGGCACACTGTATAGCCCGGGTGACCCCTCCCAGTGAATTGGGATATCAAGCTTTTGTCCGCACCAACCCCCACCGAAATAGAAATGGCACTGGAAAAAACAAGGAGTTGGGTGAGGAAACACACAGGCAGATAAGCAAAGCTTGTCATTGTTGTTAAATGCCTTGTGGTGAGTGTGGGAGGGTTCAGCGAAAGAAAGGCAGCAAAGTCGAAAAATGCAGGAACAGGTAGAAGAGCTACAAAAGACTAATAAGATGCGGGAAGAACACAGCAACGAGAGATGCTGGTGAAGGAGCATGCTGCTTGCCTTGCCATCCAGGGCAGGATGGGCAGTATGTGGTTTGTGAGCAACAGGTACAGGGCAAAGGTTGGGATCCCGGAACGCAGGATGGGAATATCTGGGATTCTGAGAGTTGGACAGAGGGTTCTGACTTAGAAGACCCCCCCGAATACTGCACCAAGCAGGAAGGTGAGACCATTAGTTCTGAACAAAGCAAAGGGGCCCCCGGGCAACCTCATCATACGCTCTTGGTGCGAGATTGCACCCAGGGAGAACTGCAGACCATTGCTGAAACTTACTGGCAAATAATGGGGGGGGGGGGGGGGGGGGGGAACTAGGGCAATGGCTAATGCAAGTGAGTGAGTGTGTGCATGAGTGTGTGAAATAATCAAGTAGGTAAAAGCGCTAATCTCACTAGTTCTTAAATAAACCCCAGTATCCAGAGCCACTATGGGTTGTTGTTTACACTGTCTCACCTGCGACAGAAAATGGTGTCAGAAGTGGGATACGGATGGTTTATTGAACTTTGCGATCACAGCCTAGTAAGGGGGGCCCTCCAGCAGGAGAGACAGAGAGAGCATGTGTGTGCACGTGTGGCATTATAATACTGATAACCATTACACTTGCAGGCAGCAGGTACACAGTCTACTAGCTGGTCAGGGTCTCCCGTGCCGGTGGGGGCCTCACTGGAGATCCAGCGTGCCTGTAACCCTTACGCCTTTGAACAGCAAGCACACAGGTCTACTGGCTGGTCAGGGTCTGCTGTGCTGGCGGGGCTTTAGTGTGCTGGTAACCACTATGCTTCCGGGGCAGCAAGTGCACAGGTTTGCCGGATGGTTGGGGTCTTTCGTGGTGGCAGGGCCTCCCCGGGGATCTAGCATGCGTGTAAATGTAACCATTAGGCTTAAGCCTCACACCACGGCCTGGGTTTGACCCTTGGTCGACTTGTAAACTAGCTCGAACCTGACCAAAGTGTTTAAATGAAAAGGCAGCAGCAGGCTGCGAGGGGAGGGGGGGATTTCCCTGGGTCCTGAAGCCCTCCCCGCTCAGCTGCTCTGTGACAGCTCAGCTCTGAGCATCCCAAATCCTTGGGGACAGAGCCCCTGTGTGAAGGGCTGGGAGCTTCATCCTTTTGCAAATGTACCCAAAATGTTATTATTGATGATCAAACTGTTTAACACTCACTTAAGGAGTGAATGAACACCCCAACCATTGAACCAGCAAACTGTATTGGTCATAGAGCAGGCAAAGGCCCAAGGAAATAGGCTAAGGCCAAACCCTCTATACTCTGCTCCCTGGAAGTTGGAAAAACATTTACATAAGAAATAAGCAATTGCCGAAGGATTTCCTCACGTAAAAGGAAAAGTGAACCTATATGGGGCAAGACATCAAAACTCCAGGTTGTGTTGAAGGCCATACCTTTGGGAGGAAAAAGGTACAAATCTTAACTCTATTACCCTTTGAAAGAACATAACATCCCTCACTCATGGGGTGAATGCAGAAAGAGAATGAAGTGATAAAAAGTTGCTTACAGGAATGGTGAACAGAGACAGAAGAGTTAAAGGCTTGAGGGGTGGCAGTCAAAGCTCCTGGAGAGGTGATAGCTGGTGCATGCTGACCTGCTGCAGAGGCTAATCACAAGAATGCGAGAAACAGGCAAGAGCCCTAGGAGCACAGTTACAAAACAAGAAAAGGCCTATAATGTGAAGAGCCTGCATCTTTAATTACCAGCACTGTTATAAGAAACCAGAAGGGGCTGGAAAATGCCCCAGATGTAGTAAAAATCTCTGATTATCAAGAAAAATCAATGTAAAGAAAAAACTCAATGTAAAGAAAAAACTCAACCTTAAGTAATAGATGGATGTAACCTTGAGTAATCTTAACAGAAATGATTTCAGCAGTTACAGTTAAAGCCAAACTATAACAACCTAATGGCCTAGGTAGGGCTTTCTGTTCTGTTTTACGGGGTGCTCCTCTGAAGGACAACAACTTGAAACGAAGCAGCCAGAAATAGTGATAGAATTGCCAGTCTCCGTAATGTTTTTTTTAAACAAGCGTGTAAGTAAGAATGAATCTAGGAACCAGAATGGAAGCAACATTAAAGGAAGATGGCATAGATAAGTATTAGAGGATACTCATACCTGTCTGACATCCAAGCTTAAAAGCTGTATTCTAGTGTTTATAAAAGTTAACCCTATATAATGCATGATCTGAAGTAAGGTGCTAACACCTTCGCTTGAAAGGAAAGAAAGAGAAGATGGTAAAATAAATATAACAACTGCTGATTTAAGCTGAAGCGTAAAGTTTCTCTGTTTATTATAGACAAGACGGGGAGATGGAGGAATGAAGGAAAAAAAGCTGTTCTCCAGCTTGGAGAGCAAAGATAACTATTAATAACAATCTTCTGTTATCTCTTATCTTCAATAGGTAACACAGAAAAGTGGGTATCCCATTCCAATCTTCTAGATACTGAACTACGTATGCTATGTGTGTGCGTATGTGCGCGCATTTATGAGCATCATTTTATGTATTTACAAAAGATGCTGCACAATGTTGGGAGGGATGAATTGCTGACAAACTCGCATAAACCCTCCTATGAGATCTGGGCCTAACTACAAGGCCTTCGCTATCTCTGCTACCCTCTTCACCATGTCACCAGTATTTAATCAAGATATTAATTCAATTAAACTGGCTGGTTCAGCTCTAGTCACATCTATAGGTAAGATATAGTAAGATAGGTAAGTACCTAAGATAAGGTAGTGAAATTTAAATATACTCTGCTTAAAATATATAAACAACATAGTACTTGTGCAATACATAATTTCCAACAACAACAAAAGCAACATCTCTCATCATATCTCAGAATCTTAGCATCATCAAGGACATTTAATATTTAATACTCTAAATGCATTCACAAAGCCAAAGGTGGCATGCATCACTTCTTTGGCATTGGCTGGCAAAACTTTGTCAAGTTCCAGCAAATAATTAAGAAGAATTCAAGTAAGGATGACAAAAGGGGTTCTAAGTCTAATAGAGTCTTTTCAGGTTAACTAAATATAACTAAATAGTTATTATATAGTTATTGTTTAATCCAAAATCCTAACCTGAATTTTAAGATGTCTTCCTGACACATCGTAGTGAGAGCACCTGCGGGAGATCTGGCGAGGAGTCAGTGACTGGCAGAGTACGTGATCGCAGCCCCAGAGTGTGCTCTACCCACTGACCAAATTCCCGTCAGGGCCAGGCATGCATATTCCGCTTTGTCAGCAATGTCCAGCTGCTTCCCAGCCGGCAGCTACTCAAGCTTAGCACAGCCGAGATAAGGAATAGTTCTAGTAGATTTAAGGGGCCCTTGGGATACAACAAGGTGAGCCCCGCCTGACCCATGCGTCCAGCAGCCTCCCATTGGCGACCCCTCCATGCAGTTCCTGGGGCTCCCCGCGCAGTTTGGAGTGTAAGTCCTCTATTAAAAATCTATCTTGTTAAACCCCTTATGAAACTTGAGTGTCTCTCTCTCGGTATCCAACCCTCTCTTGCCTGCCTTGCGGTCTCACACATCTTTCCCACTCCTGCACCCATGCACTGTTTGTACTACACAGAGTCTGGCACAAAAGCAGAAATCTCACAATTTAGAAATCATTTTAGAAATCGTTTTTTTCCTAAAAGTCATATCACTGCCTGAGACCATGCATGCACACCCTCATTTGTGAGTCCTCTTTCCATTGACTGCTAGAAAGCATAACACAGAATTGTCTGCAGAAAGCCACAAGCCTTCAGATGAAGCACGCAAGAAAATGAGACACTCTCTCTATATATATATAGTTTTGCTTGAATGGGATGACCAGATTCAAAGTTTAAAAAACAAACAAAATGCAAACCATCAAGAACAAGAAAATTGGGCTCCTGAATGTTCAGGTGTGGGGTCAGGCAGATGTGCTTGGGAGAGATGGGCGGAAGGAGAGGGTGCCAGATCCCTCACTGCTATCACAGCCAGAATGCAAGCTTCTTCCTCCTTTCTGCCACACTCTCCCTTTTTGAAATAAGAGATGGGAGGAGCTATTGCACTCTTTCCTCCAAAACCTTGCTCCCTCTTCACATCACAGAATCACAGAATGGTTGAGGTTGGAAGGGACCTCTGGAGATCATCTAGTCCAACCCCCCTGCTCAAGCAGGGTCACCTAGAGCACGTTGCCCAGGACCCTGTCCAGACGGCTTTTGAATATCTCCAAGGAAGGAGACTCCACAACCTCTCTGGGCAACCTGTTCCAGTGCTCTGTCACCCTCACAGTAAAGGAGTTTTTCTGCATGTTCAGATGGAACTGCCTGTGTTTCAGTTTGTGCCCGTTGCCTCTTGTGCTATCGCTGGGCACCACTGAGAAGAGTCTGGCCCCATCCTCTTTGCATCCTCCCTTCAGATACTTATGCACATTGATAAGATCCCCCCTCAGTCTTCTCTTCTCCAGGCTGAACAGGCCCAGCTCTCTCAGCCTTTCCTCATAGGAGAGATGCTCCAGTCCCTTAGTCATCGTAGTAGCCTTTCGCTGGACTCGCTCCAGTAGCTCCATGTCTCTCTTGTATTGGGGAGCCCAGAACTGGACACAGCACTCCAGGTGTGGCCTCACCAGGGCTGAGGAGAGGGGAAGGATCACCTCCCTCGACCTGCTGGCAATGGTCTTCCTAAGGCAACCCAGGACACCAGTGGCCTTCTTGGCCACAAGGGCACGTTGCTGGCTCTTCACCATGTCACCAGTAAGACTAGCAAGGGATTGGTAAAACATTCAACAAATGAGTAACTAGGCAAACAACCACAGAAGGGTTATAGATCACCAAGGTTATGATCAATCAAATACCATCCAATCGTGAGCCTATTGAACATATACAATGAAAATGTTCTCCTCGGAATAGTGCCCTTAGGGCCTCAGGGCTGCTACATGTGAAAACACAGCCAATTGTATTGTTGGTTATACTAATTGTGTTAAGCATTCTCTAACTCTATGTGGTTAGTGTAGCGTACCTCCTGCTGATTACAATGCCCTTTTGGGGGACTGACCCACCTGCTCCAGAGCACCTGTGAGGCAAGAGCAGATGTTGCCATAGCACGGCCTCACCAGTCGCAGTGACTGAGTCGGGAGATGGGCGTCTGCAGGGCCAACTACTGCGCTCACGGGAGGTTTGAGACATTGCTGGATAGTCGTCATATTAACCACAGTGACCCCATTACAGCAGGTCAACACAATCCAAAGGGGTGGAAAATCACAGACTGAAGCCTACCCAAAAGCACCGTCCAGATGAAAAGGCCTCACAACAATGTTAGGATGAAGAAGTAAAACCCTTAACCCTGGATCTGAAGTACTATGCAAGAAGTTACAGCAGGTAAATGAATTGATAAGTCAGACTACGGGTTCCAAAGTTTGCAAAGTATCATCACCTACAGAACAGATGCCAAAAATACATCTGCCTTCTTGTATACGGCTGACCGGTTGTCACAATTCACGCTGAGTGATGTCAACATGTGGAAGGGAAATTGGCAGCATTGGAGAGCCTTTAATTGGATGGCATAGGCCTTAAATGACATCACGCGAAACTTAGCAGAACAAATGCATACTAGCTTATTATGTTTAAATATGCAATTGCTTCCTGTACCCACCACCAAAGAAGCTGTAAGCATGGAGGAAGTGTATTGTACAATTAAGGTTTTATGTTGTGCCTGAAGGGGACTTAAGTTTTATCCCCAGCTCTACCACATGCTTCCAATGTAAGCAAGCTGGTGAACTCTCAGACACAGTCACTAATCCTGTTTCCCTCATTTTCTGACAGGTGGGGACTGTTTTTTCCAAAGCACAGTGTCTTCTAACATGCTGTCTTCAGGGACTGAATATGTAACTGAGGAATCTAAAAGCTAGAGCCCTAAGTATCAGGGCTCTGAGTGCACCAACAGGCCTTAATTGCCCTGACCAGCCTTACCTGGGACCTCCATCCATACCCTCCACCCTTTTGTCCAGGAGGTCCATTTAAGCTCAGGCCTGGGCCCTCACTCCTTGTTTGAGCTATGTCATAGGTGTATCTGTGCCCAGTCTTGTTTCCTAATTTTTGTTTGGTTTTCTTAGAGTGACCTTGGACCTGACTTGTTACCTTGCATTTGTCTGATAATTGCTGGACTGTTGATGGAACCTGTTATCATCACCATCCCTACTCTGCTCACCCAGATCAAGTGCTGTGGGACTGCACCCTGTTGGTGAGGGTACTGCCCATGTCTGTGTTGTGGTTGCCCTTAGCTCACCTTCCCTTGTGGAACAGCCTGCTTTTGCTGCTCTTTGACACCAAGTGTGTGAGAGAGAGGACTGGCGCTCTTACAGAAAAAATAGTAACATCTACAAATGATTATGCATGGTCCAGCCTTCTAGAGGGAGATGAAGAGAGCATTCCCCAGAGCTACGTGAGAAGGCACACTTAAGAGTTAAGTCAATGGGATGGTGGATACTCTTTCAGCCTTACAGGCTCAACATCCTACTCTTCCAGATTTTGAGAAGCCCAACTGAGATCCCTGGTCTCAGCCATCAAATAATTTGGTCAAGGAACCCAGTTTCAAATCCCACAAATACAGACAAGTGGCACAAACTGGGTTATGTGACTCGACTCCTGCTCTATGAAAAAGCATCCTCTAAACAATTTTAATACTTAAAAATTATTATAATCTGTCAATTACAACATAATATGCAACAGGGCATGAGTGTCACACACTGACAGAACTGTAAAGATTGAGAAATTTGGTTATGGTCTGTGAGAGTGTGGATGCCTAGTAGACTATCTTTATGAAGAGGGATTTTGATAAATTGGAGAAATGGACTGGGAAAAAACTAAGATGCTGTTCAGCAGGGACATGTAAGCAGGATGAGTCAACTACATATACACAGAAGAGCAACTCGAGAAAAGGACATCAGAGGTGTCATAGATCACAATGTGAATCAATAAAGACACACAAATGGCACATCCCATGCTGGACTGCATCAACAGGAGTGTCACCTGCAAGACACTGACACTGTTCTTCAAAAAAGATGTGAACAAACTGGAGACAGTCCAGAGAACAGCAACAAGCACCCTGAACATGAGCTATTAAAAAGGAGTGAATAAGCTGGGGTTGTTTAGCCTACAAAAGAGAAGATAGAAGGGAGACAGAAATACAGTATACAGGAGGGAGGGTTGTTATATTCAGCTAGTATGACTTTCTGCATAACTTCAGACACCCAGCTCTTGAATGGTAAAGGAGTTACTAAGGAGACAAAAATATCCCTATGATGCATCTGGCAAAATATACTGTTTGGGTCATATTGTGTTTGTGTGCATGCACATGTGCACACAAGCACACAATTTTGAGTGGGTATGATTGGGGAAGAAAAAAAATCACAATTCAGCAACTTTCTGTCAGTTGGAGGGTGCCATGTTCCTGATGAAAAAACTATTAGTGGAGAAATTCCAGAAACTATTAGTGGAGAAATTCCATAAAGTTTCAAAAATTACCCTTAACATTTTTGAAATATTCTAGAGTTTTTTAGAGATTTATAAGATCATTCAGCTCTTCCATCATTAACATGTATGAGCCTGTTCATATTTTTATTCAGAAAAATTGAAGACTTCATGGAACAAGGAAAAATTTTTAAAGAAAACAAAACAAAACAAAATAAATCAGAAACCTGGCCTGAAGAGCTTGCCATAAAATGAGATGAATGAATGCATGTTTTATCATAACTAACAAAAATCACGTTCTATTAAAATCCAGATTCCTGACAGTGCCAAGATTTTAAGCTTCCATTTTCAATAAAAGGTCATACAGGATTGGTATGACGGACTAAGCATAAAAACCCCATGAAACTGGCATAAAATGAAAATCTCTTTAAAAATGATACATTAGGTTTTGGGCCTCTGGATTTTTGAACTTTAATGGTCCACATTTTCAAGCTTCTCTTTGCAATCACTAAGATTAGAAACTAACTAAAAAAAAGAAAGTACAGATTTTCATGTAGTATCAGGGCTCAAGGGGCTGGGTCTTTCTGAAGGAAGCTCCAAGTACCGAGACACTCATGATAACAGCATAAGAGCCCACACAAAACAGTCTGCAGCTGTATCTGGATGGTTTTTTTTACAAGGCGCTCACCAATTCTTTCTGTCTTAAGTGCTGCAATGGTAGAAACTTGGCTACAAAAGACTTCTAAGATCATTAGTATCAGGGTCCTGAGCACATTCCCCCCCCACCCTCTGCTCCCTGGGGTTTGGCTACCTAAACTCAGGGCCAACTTTGATAGGCAGCTGTGTGGCATTGAAACTGTGGTGAAAAAAGAGCTCTTCAAGCAAAAGCTGAAAGAATTCTCAGCAGAGGCTCCCTCCCCTTCTCTTGGAAGCTGCATTTAAGCTAGGTACTCACCCTAGGCACTCACCCTTAGTCCTTGCCTGAGCTACGTTGCAGCCATGCCCATGTCTGGCCATGTACCCTGTTGATCCGGATCCTGACCTGCTAGACTTGACTTCCTCGTTTGACCTCAGACCTGCCTCATCACTATGGACTTACCTGGCCATCACTGGACTGTGGCTGACCCTGGTTACTGTCACCAGACCTGCTCTGCTCTTCTTGTTCAGGTGCTGTGGGACTGTGCCCTGTCGGTCAGGCCACTGCCCTGTCTGCCTTGCTGTCACCCTCAACTCCTGGCTCATCTGTCATTGTGGAGCAGCGACTCTTGATGCTTCCTAACAGTTGGTCTGACTACCTATCTTTTAAGGTAGTTTTTATTACAAAGCAGATATCTCCTAAGAAGAACTATTTTAATTAACATTTGCAGAGACTTTTAATCAAAAGTCATTAGTAGCTTTTGGCAACAGCTGACCAAATCAGCCCAATTCAACTGAGGGCTCACAATTTCATCCCTCACTGAAGTCACAAAAAGCACGAGGCATTGCGTGAACCTGGGCCACAATGACCAAACTGATGCTGTTGGAAAAAGAAATCCTACTAATGTGCTAGTGTGGCAAATGCCATGGTCCTTATCACATCCCTGTGAAGGATGGAATCCCCCAGGAGAGCAGATTTCATACCCGAGCATTGGGTCATTTGCTGTGCTGCTCTTTAGGCCTTGTTCACAGACACATGGATATTTGCACACAAGGATGCACAGGCCCTTGGACGCACGGACACTCAGACAATTGGACCCTCGGACACACGGACACTCAGACATTCAGACACTCAGACAGATTTTCGGACAATCGGACAGTCAGACACACAGACACACTGCCACACGGACACTCAGACACACAAACACGGCCACACCAACACATGGACACTTGGACACTCAGACACATGGGCACTCGGACACACAGACACTCGGACTCAAGGACACTCAGACACACGGATTCTGAGTACTCAGACACTTGGATACTCAGCCACATGGACACGGGGGCCCATGGAAGCCCGGACACTCAGACACTGAGGATCACAGACAAAAAGGTACTCGGACACCCGGACACCCGAACACATGGACACTCAGGCGCACAGACACTTAGACACATGGACAGCCGGACACATGGACACTGACACACGGGCATACGGACACACAGACATTCAGTCACTTGGACACTCGGACACACAGCCACTCGGACACTGAGCAACTCAGACATACAGACACACGGGCACGCGGATGCATGGCTGCATGGAAGCTCGGTCACTCGGACACACCCTCGAACACTTGGATGCATGGACACTCCGACACACGGATATTCGCACACACGAATGCACAGGCCCATGGATGCACAGGCACATGGACACTCAGACAATCGGACCCTCGGACACATGGACACTTGGGCAGATGGGCACACGGACACTCAGACACACGCATACTCAGCACTCAGATGCACGGTCACCTAGACACTCGGACACTCAGATACTCGGACACCCAGACACTCAGACACAAAGACACACGAACACTCAGACACAGAAACACTCGGACATTTGGACACTCGGACACACAGGCACATGGACACACGGACACATGGACACACAGATATTCGGACACCCAGACGTTCAGATACACACTCACCCACACGGACACTCAGGCACACAGATAATCAGACACATGGACGCAGGGATGCATGCACACTTGAACACCCGGACTCTCAGACATTCGGACACGTGGACACATGGATACATAGACACTTGGACACACAGACATTTGGGCACTCAAACACATGGACACCCAGACACATGCATGCTCAGACATGTGGACACACAGTCACTCAGACAGACACTCAGACACACAGACACTCAGACACAGAGATGCTTGGACATACGGACACTCACACACGGACACACCGACACTCTGAATGACAAACACGGACACAAAGACACTCGGACACAAATACAGACAGACATTCACACACACACACACACTCGCACACTGGGAAACTCAGACATACAGACACAAGGGCAGTCGGACACTCAGACACTGACAAACAGACCCTCGGACACACACTCCGACTCACGGACACTAGGACACAAAGACACTTGGACATTCAGATACTCGGATGCATGCCTGCATGGATGCTCGGTCACTCGGACGCATGCACACATGGACACTTGGAAACTCGGATGCAAGGGCGCACAGACACTTGGGTGCATGGACACAGCTATTCGCACACATGTATGAACAGGCCCTTGGATGCACGGACACTTGTACAATTGGACACTCGGACACATGGACACTCAGACACACAGACATTCAGACACATGGATACGTGGACACAGACACTCGCACACACAGGCACTCGGACACTCAGAAAATCAGAGATACTGTCATATGGACAGTCAGACACAGACACAAACACACTGACACTCAAACACACATGGGCACTGACATACAGACACACAGACATTCAGACACTCGGACACATGGACACCCGAATACACGGACACTGGAACGCTCGGAGGCACAGACACTCGGGCACATGGACACTCCTACATTCTGACACACGGACACACGTAAACTCTGGCTCACAGACACTAGGACAGAAAGACACTTGGCCATTTGGATGCTCCGATACTCGGATACATGGCTGCATGGACACTCGGTCACTCAGATGCATGCACACATGGACATTTGGACACACAGATGCTCAGGTACACAGACACACAAACACTCGGGCTCATGGACACATGGATATTCACACACATGGATGCACAGGCCCACAGATGCACGGACACTCAGACAATCAGACTCTCGGATACATGTACACTCAGACACAGACACTCGGACACATGTACACTCGAACACATGGAAACTCCGACACACAGACACATGGACACTCAGAAACACAGACACTCGGACACAGACGCAGGGACACATGCACACTCCGGCAGACGGACAGACAGACACTCGGACAAATGGACAGTCACATGCACAATCACCACTCAGATACACGGTCACCCAGACACACGGACAGGCTGACACTCAGACACTCGTATGCAGGGACGCTTGTTCAAGATCTGGTGTGTGAGCAATATATACTTTTGCTTCAGCCACAGAAAGAGACAGCCATAATCCTGACCATTTCTATGAGGGCAACTCTGAGCAGAACTGGGCCTGCGCTATGAAGGATTTTGCTCCTTTCTAATCATGAAAAATCTGCCCCAATGTTGTTCCTCATTCTGCAAGGGCAGGTTTTGAGCTTGGGTATGTGTGTGGGAGGGAGCAGGAAGAAGGAGGGACACCATGATCTTTGTGTGGAGCAGTTCTCATGTTATATAGCATTAATTAAGAGTTGCCACACAAAAAGGGTTAGCAGCTGTGCCTTTGTTTTTATAGGAGTATGGGATACAATTAGAGCTTGATCCAGCAGGTGCTGCAGATTGTTCTGAGCTGTTCCAGCCATAGGACTACCTCATAAGGGGTAGTCACAAATTAGCCCTTAGCTACCGGGGTAAGTGACTTCCAGAACGTTCAGAATATAGCACGTTGCTGGACAGGTACCTGAATCTGTACATGCTACTGCTTCTGACACTGAAACCTGGAGCTTTCTGCCTTGCACCTTCTACTCTCCATATGGGCCTATATTGCAGCTGAGCCCTGTGAGAGCTGTTATTTAAAAGCTACCTTTCCTTACATGTTCCCCTAAGGCCTTGTACTGAATTTCTCAGTTTCCAGCACCAGAACAAGACATGCTAATATCTTCATTTTTTGTTTTATGTCCTTCTGCTAGCCTTAGAGGGGCAGATAATACCTGAACTGGCACAAAGCCTGTCAGTGCAAAGTTACCCCATCATCAAATTTGGAACAAATTTGAACCAACAGAGTGAATTTATTTCAGATCATAGTACTGAACACCATCTGAATGAAATATTTTTGTCCCAGTACTAGGGCTCCCCAAAGCTGGGTTGCTGTCAAACCACAACCTCCAAATGGCCTCTCCAAAGGAGGGGGGGGGGGGCTGTGCTCTAAAAGTATGTTAGAGGTGGTCAGCTTTGGCTGTGTAAGAGGTAGCTTTGATAAATCACTGCAGCTCAGTGGTAGCTGGAAAAGAGAGTGTAGAACAGCAGAGAAGGCCTGGCCCAGGAGTCTTGCATTCAGTCCCTAGTTCTGCTTTTGACCCACAGCATGAACTCAATTGCATTGCTTTCCCCTTCCACCCTTTGTCTTTCTTGACTCTGTAGAATGCAAATCCTTAAAGAGAGGACATTGTCTCTTATCTCAATTTGTTTGCACAGCAGGTTGAAGCCTCAAGACATGGCTCATAATGCTATAATAATAATAAACACTCACTAGCAAGTTATTAACAGGGTCTGAAAATATTAAGCTGACTTGCAACAGAAGCCAAAAGCAACCACATGTATGTGCATTGTTTCGCATCCTGATCCTGCTGAGGTTGGTCTTTCCACAGACTTAAATAAGACTAGAAGTAGGGCCAAAGTCCTGTTCAGATGAACGGGAAGACCTGCATTACCTTGAGGATGGGATGTCCGAGGCCTGAGATCTTGGTCACTCAGGGCTGAATTTTATCTGCAGCAGTCTCCTTCAGCATTTTGGGAGTGCTTACAAACACCAATCACAAGATTGGGAAGATTACCCATATATGCCAGGATTTAGGTGCAATTTAAACCCTTTTTTCCCTGACAATCCCTTTATATCATGAGTTACAGCACAGGCTGCTACAGCTTTTCTAGCTCATTCAATAGACAGTGATGGGCTTTGAGCATTCTCTCTCTCCCAGTGGGCCAGGCAGAGCAGTGTGAATTGGCGCACATGGGGAAAGCCTGGGAAACATGCTGCAATTAGTTGGACACATCCAGTATGCCACAAAGAAGCAAAAGTGAAGAGATTATGTCATACCAGCTCTGAGAAAACCCTGATGTCTACAATGCACAGCGAAATGCGTCCCTCAAAACAGTGTAGTCATGCCAGTGAAGTAGGCTAATTAGTTCTGCTTCCCATCCAGGTCAGGTTCAGCCCCATATGGGAGCAAGTACATCACTTCCTGAACATTAAGTAGCTCATTCAGCACATGACTTGGAAGATTTTAGCCCCAGGCTCTATTGCACGATGTGATACTCTTTTGTGACAATTCAGGGCCTGACTTTCAGCACCACTCCCTGTAGCCCCATGCTCCTGAGCTTGCAAAACCTGCATTCGTTAGCACTAGATAGACCCTATACTGCAGGAATGACAAAGCAGGAGTTATGCAGACAAACATTTTATGAGAAGCAATTATAAAGCTGAGCAGATCCATGTGAGAGGATCTGAGTAAAACATTACTAGGAAAGGCTTGTTGAAACTGTAGTTTTAAAAGAAATGGTATGGTTTCTGCCCCTGCCAAATTGTTTAATTTTCCCTAAGAGGAGAGTAGGAGACTGTATGAGAATCCTCATTTCTTAAAGAGCTCTCTATCTCTGGAGATTTAGTAAACCTTGTGGCTTGTTCTCTGCTAATGTCTTATATTCTTGAAAAGCCATTTTTGGTTAGAATAAATGATGGCCTCCCCTGACATGGCGAGAATAGATTATTGCCTAGTTCTCCAAAGAACTTGATTGAATTACACTGCAAAAGATGAAACAGCATGGCATTTTTTTTGAAGCAAAAGTAAAACTAGTTATGCTCAGTATATATGGTCATTCATTTAGCAGAAGAAACAGAGATGAATAATAGATGTTCCCCTGGAAATATTGTTCTCCCAGATCTTAGTTGGAATCAGGCAAGGCTAATACATGAAGAGAAGTCAAGATTATTCTATTTAATCTTCATAATGACAGAATAATTTTAGCTTTGTAAAAAACATTGATAGTTTTCCACCTTCCTCCATAAATACCTTAAATCTGTAAGTGAAAGTAGGTCTAAGTCATCGTCCCATGGCAAAAGATAAAGAGCCTTTAGCTTCACTGTCATTCTGTGGAAGTGTCAGATAACCAGGACATGATATAAGGCATTGAGATTATGATATCTCCAAGACATTTCACAATGCAAGGGACCCCATTAAAAAAAAAAGAAAAAAGAAAAAAAAAAGAAAGCCTTGGAAAAACGAAGTGGATTAGGGAAGTCGAGAGACAGACAATCATGAATATTGGTAACAGTAGCAGGACAATAAACCTTGTTTACTACAGATTTTTTTTTTTGGTTTTGGGTTGCCAAATTAACAAGCAAGGGTCAAAGGACTGAGCCATATCATATAAAGCCACCACCCACAACATCCTGACTCCATGTTTCTCAATTATCTTCCAGATATTAAGATTTAATACCTGTAAAAATCAACACCAGCCCCAGAGATCATTTTAGCAAAGTAAATGGAAGCAGGTACTTGGAAGTTCCAGAGCATTTGTTAAAAGCTTAGCATTCTGGCCTAAAACTACAGCTTCATTAAACAGGCATTAACCCACACATGGACTCTACTGTAGAAGTAACCACTAAAGAGTAAGTATGTTTCCCCATCCTATTACTGATCCTTTTGAGAGAACAACCACTGCAATACTCCACAGATTCACCTGAAATGTTAAAAATGGCCTATGTTTCATTTCTGCCTGATCTGAATACAAAACTGATGTGTTGCCTGGCAGAGCATCACTTTGGCTGCTAGTAGTTTGCAAGACAAATGGTTCTTTATTGTTTTATTTTTAAGAGATGTGCAATATTTTGCCTCGTGTCTTGCAAACTGCAGCACTCCAAGGAACATGCTGCACGAGGTCTGCTCACAATCCTCCCCAGTCACAGAAAGTATTGAAGGGAAGCCTCAAAGCTACCATCCCCCCCCCACTTGAAATACAGTTTACTTTCTTGCATTCCCCAAGGACTAGGTCAGGTGCAGGAGAGACATAGGTTGTGACCTGATAAAGGTGCAGAGGCCAGAAAAACATGTAAAAACTGCACAGAATTAGCATATCATGGCCCACAGGAGCTAACCATGTTACCCTGGCCAGACTACAAACAAGGAATAGGACCACCTCGCCCCCAAGCCCCTGAACAACATCTGTCCAAGAGTACACTGAAACCACAGGCTTCACCTAGGGGCAGTGTGTTGTTTGCTTTTCAAGTGCCTGCAGGTTATCCTGTGTATTCACCACTACCCTCAAGAACACCCTTTCTGGAAGAGTTCACAACAAAGGGCTGCCATGAAAGAGATGCTGTGCAGCATATGGGGGCTGGGGGCATAGGGACATGGTGTGAGGCTGTGTGGCACTCCCTAGGGACAGATCACAGATCAGCAGTGTGCTCACCCTCCTGTTGCACCCCTTCAACCCACACAGTTCATTCCAGCTCTGAGCAAAACCCTGTCCTTGCTACGAGTAGCTACTTGCCAATGACAGAGTTCATTAATGGGAGGCAACACTGAACATATAGGCTCACTCAAAAATTCAACTATGAGACTGGACTCTTGGAGATATGAAGCATGGGAAAGCCACTTGTTCGTTCATCCCACTAGAGCTGAGAGCCATGGTCACATCTAGGCAGTCCATTGGGTCAACATGGCTAAGGCTGGCATCTTTTCCACCACTTTTGATTTTCCTGCCCAATTGACAGCTGGTGATGAACATCACAATGCAAGTGCAAAGCAGAGCTAGAACTCTCAGTTCCAGAGCCACAGCAAAGTACCTTAACCTCTCCACCATTACTGATGCTGGGATAGCTGAGCAGAGGGCCTGGATATCCCATTGAGGGCTCCTATCTTTTGGAGGCCATGCAGAAGTGTGTGGTCTTAAAGAAGCAGAAAGGTCCCTCCTTCTCAGAGTGCACAAGGACCACACAGAGGCACTGTGTCCCTTCAGTAGACATCACATGCTCTGCTTCCAGTCTTTTCCCTGCAGTTTCAAACTAGAAATTTACCAGGAGGCTTGTTCCATTTTAAAGTGGGATTGTTGGTGGTAGTGTTGTTATGGTGTCCTGCCCTCACCCTGAAGCAGCAGAGCAATTTGGGCCATGGCTGAAAATATGTTTGAGTCCTCCATAAATTACATCATGCCAGAGCTGAACTCAAATCTAAAGAGGACACAACTCCCTAGGGTGTCTCAGCAATTGGTCATATGGCACTTGGTATAGGAGATTTCATTGCAAGCAAGCCTTCATTTGACCTCCTTCCTCAGGTATAGGCCTAGCTGTGACCCAATCCCATACACCTGTGCTATGTACAAAGCCATCTACCCAAGGCAACCTCTATAGTAACATTGGCATTTTTCCACTCTGAGACAATGGCATTAATCTGTCCAAGAGCTGATTTGGTTCAGGACACTGGGAACATGGTACAGACTAATGTAATCAATCCTGCATTTCTAGCTGAGGCAGTGCTTGGGTTGCCTTTTGTGAACAGCAGCAGCTATACTGAACTGGGTATGTACAGTATCCTTGATGCAGAGAAAGAAGCAAACTGGCAGGAGGAGAAAGGATTGTTCCTGGCTTCATTTCCTCACCTACACAGCAAAAGGCAGAGTTGTTTCAAGCCAAACGATTATCCTCAATTTATTAAAGTAACAAAAATAGTTAAGGACAAAGCTAAAACATCTTTCTGGTCAGGGCTGACAAGCAAGAAGGGGGTTTTCTGCAAAAGAGATTACACTTGGACCTATCAGTCCCCTCTCTGCACCCATTAATGCCTGGAGAGTGTTTATCTCCCCTCCTATTTCAAGAGTCTGCCTTTTCACCACTTGAACCAGAGCCTTCCTCCCACCTGCATGCTTCCCTGATGCCAACAGTCTCTGAGCAGCACTGCAGGGACTGTCCTCTTTCCTAGGCACTCTGTTGGCACCATGCCATTGTCACAGTGACAGAGGATCACGGGCCCTTTGCTGCTCCCTTCTTCTCCCCACCTCAACACTCCTCCAGCTGGCACAATACAAGCTCCTTCCTCTCTGGGCCTAAGCAAGAGGGAACCTCTGGCTCTTGAGAGGTGCATGCTTAGAGCAGTCAAGAAGTGAGAAGTCTTCCAGTTCTGACTGCTCAGAAGGCAGAGACTTAAAAGATGCTGATATAAGGGTCAATCCTGCAACCTTGTTTTGTGCAAATCAAAGCCATTAAATTTAATGGAGCTCCATGAATGCCTAAGGACCTCAGAACTGAACCCATGCTATACATGGGGCAGTGAAAAAAACAGCGCTGGAAATAGATGATGTTTAAAATAATCAGCTGAGTTTGCATATTTATGTGCAAAGATTGGATAGAAACAATCAACTTCTATTAGAAAAACAAAACCGACCAAAACCTGCAGCTGGCCAAGGTTCAGCCAAAGGGGATATCGTGTATTTAATAGTTAAAGTTCTCAACTTTGGGAAATGTGCTCCCAAAACTTTGGCTAAATTGTATTCAATGCATTTTTACAAAATGTCATTGAACTGACGTGGGGGTTTTTTTTTCTCTCTAAAAGAAGCTGTTAGAAAGCAACCTATTACATTCAATGAGGCACTGAGAAAAAGAGCTTAACTTGAAATGTCAGAATCTGATTTTGTTTATATTTATTTAATCCATTTTTTAGCAATCCTAAATGCCAGAAATGAATGTATTCTAACACTGTCGTGAAGACCTATTTTCTAGCTCTGATATCTAAATATATATTTTTTTTACAACAGAAAAAAAAATCTGGAATTCCAGGGTTCTGAAATGATTTCCTCGTTACACCTTTTCACAACCATATCAAATATTGTTTATTTGTGATTTTTTTTTCTTCCCTTTATTCTGGGATTTTCATTAATACATGTCATCTTTCAAAGAGAGGAAATCTGCTTATGGTCTAGTACTGTTAGATTTCATTCCTAGTTCTACCACAGCTTTCCTCTGTGATACCAGTTAAATCACTTAGTCACCACTTTTTGCAAAACGTGGATCTAAGTAAGGAGACCTGTTGGCTCTCAGAGACTCTGAATTCACCCGAAAAAGGCAAAACATTTGTAAACTGTCACCCACGATGTTGTTATTAACTCACTCCCTGTAAAATGAGGCTGATGAATTGAGTACCTCACACCTTTCACAGGCTTGTAATGGATTTGAGGGCAGGCTGGTGTCAAAAGGGGTGGTCTTGACATCTCAGCCCTTCTCCCCTGCTCTGCATTCCTTACCCAGCCTTGCATTAGCTTTTATGCAGCCATAATCTAAATCCACTTGAAGAGTGTGTGTGTGTGTGTGCGCGTGCACATGCATATATATACACACACACAAGGTTCATTTTCAGATGGATCAGTTTGCTGTAGTGTGTGCTGCTGAAGAACAACATTTTACTTTCCAATTTAATTTGAAAATAATTTGGCACTAATAAATTAGCTCACTGAAATGGTGTGTGTGTGTGTGTGTGTGTGTGTGTGTGTGTGTGTGTGTAGGTAGGGGGACTGGTACTGCTTTATTTTAATATGGTGCCATGCAAACTGGGGTCCTAGCTGGTCCTGTAATGTAAGTTGGTGACACCAACGATGATGTCGCAACCCTCACAGCACCAGCACTAAGACAGTTCAAGCTAATGGTGCAAAAGAAAGCATCCTTAGGTCTGCAGCAACATCTTTTGCTTCTGCAGTGCAAACACTTACTGGTCTGAGTATCCCCTCGCCTGGCTCTGCTTTCAAAGGAGAAGAGAAAGCATTCATCTCATCACCTATTTGTATGGTCCAGCTCAAGAACACCCTTCCTACCCCCCCCCCCCCCGAACAATCTCTCCAGTATCTCAATACTGTTTAGCACAGCAGCCCAAAGGACTTGCACTACAGTGACATTTCAATCAGTCACCATTTCCCCCCCTCCCCCCAGGCTGAAGCCCATTAACTTCTAAACTAGGCTACTTCCTGATGCTCAGCTGAAGGAAGCACTTTGCTGGGAGTTCGAAGCACAATCAATCTTACCACAAAACTCTGGCTGGCATTCTCTTAGATGATTAAGCAGTCAGACTGGGGGGAAAAAAATGACACAATTCAAGGGTTGTTCTTAACTGAGCTAGGACATAAACAATGAAGTGTCACTATATTATCTTGCTTCCATATTCCTTCCATCATCACCCCTATTTAAGAGCCATGAAGTGCTGTCCTTCTGTGATGGACTTGTGCATAATTCAAAAAGCCAGCTGCATTTGGGAGTATATCATTGGGTCCAAGTCTGCTGAGAGTGCCAAACAGCACATTTTTGAAGGCACGGAAAAGGGCAGATCAGTAACAAACAATGCAAGAAAACGAAGCTCAAACAGCTCTGAGGTTTCATCACATATACAAAGTCACAAGTTGCCACCTATAAGGCTTGGCTTGCAAGTGGGCAGGTAACATCCCCAGCAACTTCCCATATTGCTGGATTTATAAACATATTCTCCTGCTACATGGTCTTCTAATGCTTCATGAACATTCACTGTCTGGGCTACCCACAAGAATGTAATTTAATGCTCTTTTAATTAACAGAAGCAGTATTAGATTTCAGATGGTCATTGCACTGGTTCCTCTAGTTTTACATACAGAGGTCCAGCTATAACTGGAAGGGAAAAGAACAGTTCTAATCCTGAACAGTCACAAGATGGAAAAAAAAAAACCCCTTTGTGTAGCCGAACTGCCCATTATTATTCAATGCAAATAAGGGTCAGCAAGAACATAGAGAGTTGTTTCAAATAGGCATCATAAACAAATCTTCATTCATTCACAATCACAAGAGAGTAGAATCTGAGTTTGCTTAAGCTTCTCTCTTGATGGGATTGATATATAAACCAGTTATTATGGGGTAGCAAGTTGCCATGTTGCAACTGCTGGCAATGACTGTTTAAACGTACTGTGATTAACAGAGGTCACAACCCTCAAAGAAATATTTCCAACAGTTAATTACTCTTGTTCTTAAAGAAAAAAAAAGAAACTCAAACAAACAAGCAAAACCCCAAACTGTGGTTAATGTCTAGCTTGAATTATCTGATTTCAGCTCTCTCTCATATGATGTTGCTAGGTCTTCCCTTCACAGAGCTATACACCCAAAAACATCTCTCTGTGCAGTTGCTCATAGGTACCCATGGTCAAGTCACTTGTGTTAGCTCTTGGATAAGCTAAATGGACTAAGCTTTTTAAGTCTTTCCCTGCAACAGCAGGATTTCCATGACTTGAATGACATTTACAAGCACCATTTAAAAAAAAAAATCATCAGTATTTCTAATAGGTTATCATTTTGGACTAATTATTAGGAATATTCTGTTGTTATGTGATGTTTGTAAAAGAAGACCTCAACAAAGATTCTGTGTATCCCTATGCAATGAACCTGAGTTCAATACTCTGGACCTGCAATCCAACATTGGTATTAAAGGTTGCGCTCATTAGGTGGAGCAGGAGATGACTTAGAATCATGAAATAATTTAGGTTGGAAGGGACCTCCAAAGGTCATCTAGTCCAAGCCCTGGCTCAAACCAGGTCTATTTAGATCAGGTTGCTCAGGGTCTTTCTAGTGGTCCTAACTAGAAGACTATTGTACATCAAGGAGTTAGTGATTCACATAACAGTTAACCTGAGAAGGCGCAGGCCTGTGCTGTGCTGTGCTGCATGTATCCCTTGGTCAGAGGATAAACTCGGCCAGCTAATTGCAACAAAGAAGCCTGTAGGCAACTCCCACTTGGCACCGACAATTATGCCGCCTGCGTGTCCTTATCTTTATCTAAAAAGGAAGCAGCAAGTTCTCATGTGAGCATCCTTTTGTTTGACAGTAGAAATGATGAATAGAATTGTTCTAAGAAAATCCTATAAGAGCTCTAAAGACCAAAATGCCGGTGAACCTCTCCATGGAGGGGATCTGCACCGCGTGCCATGCCCTGATTGGAGGTCTGTCCAATGCTGAACAACTTGGGGGCTTCCAGCATCTGAAGGGACATAAGATTATCTATACTATCCTCTTTATCCTTCTAGTGTTAGCTCCAATAAATGGTATTTTAAGCAATACCTTATGGAGTCTGAGTGCCTTTCTTACTGGGATCATAATGAACACTAGCCCTGGTGCACTACATACAGTCTTGTCCAGTTGAGTCTTGAACAACTCCAAGGATGGAGAGTCCAGAACCTCTCGGGGCAACATGTTCCAGTATTTGACCACCCTCATGGTAAAAAAAAATAAAAAAAAATCCTTATATCTAATTAGAATTTCCCATGCTCCAATTTGGTGGGTGTAGTGAGAACACCTGCGGAAGATCTGTCGAGGAGTGAGTGACTGGCAGAGTACGTGGTAGCAGCCCCAGAGTGTGCTATCTACACACTGACCGAATTCCCATCAGGGCCAGGCATGCATATTCCGCTTTGTCAGCAATGTCCAGCTGCTTCCCGGACAGTAGGTTCTCAAGGTTAGCACAGCTAAGATAAGGAAATAGTTCTAGTAGATAAAAGGGGGCCCTTGGGATATGCAGGGGGAGTCCCACCTGGGCATCCGACTCATGTGTCCAGCAGCATCCTGTTGGCAACCCCTCCTCACAGTTCCCTGGGCTCTCTGTGCAGCTTGGAGTCTAAGTCCTTTATCAAATCTATCCTGTTTAACACCTCACGAACCTTTAGTGTCTCTCTCCACTGGTATCCGAGCCTCTCTTGCCTGCCTTGTGGTCACGGTGGGATAGTGATTAGGAGAACAGCTATCACTACCCATTTGTAATAAAGAATAACACATGTAAAATTAAAATAGATAGGAAATGATAATGTACAGCAGATAATAGCCTAGGTATACATCTTTGTTAAAATCAATGCATATTAGGATCCTAAAATTGTCAGTAACAGTATTGAGAAATGAGACACGTCACAGATATTTTCCAATCTACAGAAAGAGCATAACCAGATATTACTGTGTAACTTGGGGAACCTGCTTGCTCTCTATTAAGAACCACTCAATTTCAATACCACATTCTTTTTTGAATGCTGATGCACTGAGATGCCATATTTATCAGATCTCAGTCCTGTTCAAAAGGCGAACAGAATATTCTCATATTTTCTTTGTCTTCTGCCCCACACACCAAGTTCCCCTCCCTTTGCCTAGCCTTTGCCTAGCTAAGTGGCATAAGGGAATTGATACTACTGCTGATTCACAGCTAGTAAGTCTGCTTCCTGAGCTTGTTACCAGTTATCGGTATACATTTACAGAAAATGCTTTTTTTTATATTCCCTCCTCCAAATTTGTAGGCAGAAAAGCTGCAAACACTAAACAGTCAATTAGAAGCAATTAGGAAAATTAGAAGGTTGCTTGAAAAGCTACTGATCCAAGAGATCTCCATTAATCTCTATATCACAGCAAATTCAAAAACCTGGAGCTAGCAAACAAGTACAGCCAGAGGTTGCCAGCCATATGTGTTCAAATGACAATGTATGTGTTGGCTTTATCATCCATAAACTGTTTGATGGCGCAAAAGGTGATTTTTTTTGGGGGGGGGGGATCTTTCAGTTAATTGGCTTTGAAAAATAGATGCAGTGTGCTAATACACTGATTTACCCTTTGATCCTGAAACATAGCCTTTCTTTGCACACAAACAGAATACACGCACACAGAGCTGTACATCATGAAAACTATGTATTTGAAGGAGCTACAAATGGCAAATATTATTATTGATAACCTTTAAAATCTATTAATGCTGTCACTGAATCAAAGTCTCAAAAAAATAGGGTGGATTGATAAATCTGCATGAAGTGATAGCTGGAGTGCATTGAAGGTTTTTCAATCAATGTGACCTTTGGGACAGCCTAAGAAGCATGACTATGAGGGCCTTAGTGTGTATGATGCCCTGACAACATAATTACTGATTTACTGCCTAAAATATGAAATGGACACTGGTGCTAATTCCTGCATTTTGAGTACTAAGCAGTAACTGAGAAGCCAAACAATATCAACCTTCGTTGGGATTCTGGACTAGCCCACAAGTGAGCACCATGCCAAAACTATAGCTTTATGTAGCTGAAAAATAGGAAAGCATGAAGGTGGCTAAAATAATTCCAGGACTGAAAATAATTCCAGGACTGAAAATAATTCCCTCCATGGAGACAATTATGGAGCTCAATCTGCCTACCTTGTGAAAAAAGATTTATCCAAAGGTGAGTTGATTACAGTGTACAAGTACCTTTGTGAGGGGAAAATATAAGGCACAGAAGAACTTTTTAACCTAGGAAAGAATGGCATAAATGAATGGATGGCTAGAAAGAAAAGCCACATTCAAAGTCAAAATAAGGCACTCCTGTTTAAAAGAGAAGCTAGAAAAAGAAAAAAAGGCAGACAGTTTCCCTCCCAGTTTTCACACCACAACTGGGTGCTGATCTGGAAGAAGCCTTGTAGTGAGAGCACCTGCGGGAGACCTGGTGAGGAGTCAGTGACTGGCAGAGTACGTGGTAGCAGCCCCAGAGTGCGCTCTCTACCCACTGATCAAATTCCCATCAGGGCCAGGCATGCATATTCCACTTTGTCAGCAATGTCCAGCTGCTTCCCGGCCAGCAGCTACTCAAGCTTAGCACAGCTGAGATAAGGAAATAGCTCTAGCAGATTTAAGGGGCCCTTGGGATGCAATGAGGTGAGTCCCGCCTGGGCACCTGACCCATGCATCCAGCAGCCTCTCATTGGCGACCCCGCTGCGCAGTTCCTGGGGCTCCCCATGCAGTCTGTAGTGTAAGAAGTCCTTCATTAAATCTATCCTGTTTAACCCCTCATGTGCCTTGAGTATCTCTCTACACCGGTATCCGACCCTTTCTTGCCCGTCTTGTGGTCACAAGCCTTCAGCAGGAAGGTATTCTGTGGCCTGTGGTTCATGGACTAGAGCATCTTGAGGGCCTGCTAGGTCTTAAAAACCTATGAACCAAACCCCCCAAAATACAGCACAACAGAACATTAGCCTTCAGGAAGCCACCATACCAACACAGGGAAAATGCATTTCCTCAAAGATGAGGGAATAAAGCCTAGAGACATACATCTGGATGCCACAAACTGAAGCGGGCTAGACAAATTCCCTTTTCCAGATCTAATAGGAGTATCTACAGACATGACCCTGCTTTCTCTTTCATTTCCCACCAGCTGAAGGTTACTGTCCTCAGAGATCTGCTAAGAAAGCAGGAAGCAGGACTGTTCTTAACCGACCTTAAAGCATCTGGGTTTAGTAATCTAAAAGAGTTTGCTTGGTGGGTTGACACTTGGCTGATTTTGCCCACCACAGCTCAAGGAGTGCTCACAAAAGCCACTGGCAGAGCTAGTGAAGGATGGGGAGGGCTGTTCTAAGTGATAATAGAGGCAGTCAGCCAGCTGAAAGGTGGTAACACCTTCAGTCAGCACAGCTCTGTGCAATGTGAATAATATGTACATAAAACTACATATTTCCCAACATGGTGAGGTTGACATATTCAACATTATACATATTTGCAATCAGTGCTTCACTATAGGGATAACACTAGGACACATCATGTAAGCTAGAGAGAGCCCCATCACTGAAAACACAATTTTGGCATAGTGCTTTTAAAAGTACTAAATGCCCAAATTTCACATGGACTAAGGTTCCTTTATACTGCTCTGTCAATATAAAAAGGTCTTAAACATGGCAGAAGGTTATTTTTGCCAGAATTACATCCAAGAATCCTTGTGCTAGTGAAAATTCAGGCCATTTTGTCCAAGCTGAAAAACTGAATTACGGTATCCAAAATAACTTAGTATGGTGAAAAATGTAGGTTTATCTTCCTAAAATCTAGTCCCAGCAGCTTTACATTGACTTCTAGTTAGCAGCTTAGAAGTGTCAGGTATTTTTTTAATGAGCTTGGAGTCTTTCTTTACATAAGAGAGAGGCTTTTGAATGAGCCCGATATTCTTTTTTTCTCATTCGATCTGTCTAATCACATGAATTTATTGACTGTTAAAAAATATGTAAAATTCAATTTCTTTCAGGAATTCCAGAGCAAAACTGAACTATGTCATGAATCATGCTTAAGATTGTAGCTTTATACACTCCCCCCAGAGTCACATGACTACCAACCCACTATTCATTTCCTTTCATCTCAAAAACTGTCAGCAATATGCAGTGCAATATGCACTGTCAAATAAAAAGCTGTCTGAGTTATGAAAACCTGCTGCCAGTAAGTTCCAGGATGAAGTATATTTAAAAAATTGGGAAGGAGGGGGGGAAGCATATATGAAAAATGTAAATTTACTCAGTGAGAAGATAAATATATTATGAAAGACTCATAATACAGAATCTAAGGCAATAGTTGGATGTCACAATCCTACCACTCTTGTCCAGAGCTGGATGGAGACTTACCTTACCTCTGGTTCAGCTTAGAGCAGCCTCAAGGCTGTTCTAAGTGATAATAGAGGCAGTCAGCCACTGTACCACTGAATCTGTAATGTCCCTTTTTCCTCCAGTTAAAACCTCCCCTGTTGTCTTTGACTAAGCCCCCAGTGGGTGGACAGACTGTAGAGTCTGAAACACAACCCTAAGCAGAAAGACTCCCTTCTTCACTTTGCATAGTACCTTGTAATAAAAGAGAGACCTTCCCCAAAGAGACCTAAATTTCTCAAAGAACCAGTTCATTGTCCATGGTCCCACAAAGCCTTTTCAAGTAACACTGCCCCATCCTAGGTGAAACACACTTTGCCCTTTAAGAAGCCCTTCATCACCTGCCACAGTATCTTCTAGGGCTGTCTGCCTTTTCCTGACACAGAGCCAGAGCAGTCTCTGCCCAGGTACTGTCTGTAGTAAATTGGTAATCACATATTCTCTCTCTGAACCAGCTGCCTCATTGCATTGCTACTGATTCTGAGTCAGATTTCTGCAGCAAATCTATTGCATTTCCATTAGCAAGACTACAAAGGATGAAAATGCTCATTTATATCATTTCAGCTCTGCATCACAATTAATCTGCTACTTAGCCTCTTGCAAGCCAAATTCTGTCTTCTTATCTGATGCTAACAAAGTTCCCCAAGGTTTCTCTGTACCCAAAGACTATTGTCTGCACCACAAACCTGAGGTGGGCTGCTGTGTGCATTGATTTGCAATGCACAAATAGGAAATATAATATTTCACTTAAAAGTACAATAGATGCTAAAAGGTGATAATTTTAGTCCATTACAGTGAAAAGCCAAACCCTGAGCCTTATTATGACATCAATATTTAATCAGCTTTGCTTAAAACTTATGATACAGTGCAGTCTCAGATGTCATTTTTAATAAAGAAACAATGCCAATATACTCCATATAAAATGTATAGATATTTTTTTATATACACATGTGCAAGAACATGCATATGTATATAAATGAGGATGGAGGCACTGTAAAAGTTCCAGGTAGCATGAATACATAGCTTATTCTCAGTGAAGTTTACAAATTAAAAGCAAGCTTTTTAAAAAAATGCATATGTGCAATCCATTATTTCACACCAAGAAATTCAGACTATTAAGAGAAATTACTTCAGAAACTACTATTTGTTTCCCCATCATGTTCTGAGCTTTACAAAACAAAATATCTAGAAAAAACTGCACCTCTGAAGTAGTTATGAAAGCCATAGCTTTAAGGGGGTGTTGTTCCAAGGGAAGGGAAAACAGGGCTAGCCTTCTGCATGTTAAGTAGGAGAAGAGCTATTTCTATGCAAAGAATGAACATTAACAAGGGGAAAAATAAGAGAGAGAGTAAAAAAAGATGCAGAATGACAAGAAATTCTTCTGAAATGTGTGCTCATTGAGGGCATTTTAAAGACTTACTAACTGGGGTGGGGAGGGGAAGTCTATATACCTGTCACCACTTTAGTATGCTTAATGCATCTAAACTCCCTAAATTTATGGCATCTTACACACCTCTTCCCATCAGTCCTAACCCTACTTTACTCTTAGCATTACTACCATGACTGCACACAACTACAAGCCCCCGTGAGCACTGTGATATTGTAGCAAAAGAATTGTTTTAGGGAAATACAGACTGGCTGGCTCAATATATTAGTACTTGCTTTATTGCTGAGTTTGACACAGAACTTGAATAGAAGGGAGATCAGTCTTGAGTCTAATGCACCAAACACAATTACTAGGATTGTCTTTCTCCTGCTTTCTTTCCCAGGCTCCAAGAGAAAGAAGAATCAATTAGCTCTCAACAGACTATAACTTTGAAGGATACAGCTTTAAGGGGAATATGTTGAGTAAGACAGAAAACAGAGAAAAGGATTCTGAAACTCATAGAAGGGCCTGTTTCAGAAACAATGTCAGTCACAGAATGAGATGTGACAGCTCTTTCTTAGTTCTGGATTAAAAAATTATTACCAGAACAAAAGAGAAGGCTCATGTGCTCTCCAGGAACAAGTTATATCTCTCTACCTGAAAGGGAAAAACAAATGCAGCTGCTTCAAAAACCCCAAGACAGTATTTTTAGAGCCATCCAAAAAGGTTTTTTTTTTTTTTTTTGTGTGCATCTTTGAAGGCAGATATTTGGCAACATGCTTTTCCAGCTATATTTTCATACAGATGCAAGGAACTACAGTCCCTTTCTATTGTTAGAATGACTACTGTCTATAAGACCTTCTCAGAGCAAACCAAACTAAACCTACTGTTGCCCCCGCCCCCCCCCCCCCAGCCATCTCCTTTCAGTCAGTATCTATGTGGAAGTCAGATACCTTAAAACACTTAGGAGACATTTATCTTAATAAAAACAAGCAAAGGGTAAAAAACTCAACCCAATCACTTAATTTATGGACACTCATTTATTTCCCAGATGTAAGCAGATCAGAATGCAGATAATGGCTTTTTGCCAGTGACTGCTCCAAAGATTTTTCCCCTTCATTTACTTCAAAGCTCAAATTATCAGGTGAAGAAAAAGGCTCTTCTCTCACATGGAAATCTGAAAGGGGGAGGGTGGTTCTGGCATAACTGGCTCTTGGCTGTTTTTCCCTCTTTTCAGCAAGAAGCCACTTCAGCTGGAATGTTGTTCCCTGGTCACTCTATGAAGTAAAAAGAGGTGGTGACTACAGAGAGATCTGCCATATTTTTAGTGCCACTTATGAGATGTAGATGAAATCACTACAAAAAATTATTTTCTACATTTGCAGGAACAATCCCTTAGTATAATTATGATATTACTGCAAATCTGGTTAAGTGGCCCAATAACTCTTGTAATAGCTTGCTTAACACAGACGAAACAAGCTCTCATTTAATTTCTCAGCTATATTTCCCTATAAGATCACTGCCTTCAGAAAAGTTACTTTTCATCCAACAGATGGGTCATGACTCATTATCAAAGCAAAAGGCAGCAACATTTCTACAGGAGCATCTAAAGTTTCCTTTCAGTGATTCTGGAATTGCATCCAACAGTAAGCTGTTCAGGACTGATTCTCAGCTGGTAGAAATGGGTGAACCTCCACTGAAATCACCGGAGCTATGTCCGTTCTCACCAGCAAAGCAGTTGGCCCAATATACCATATCTAATCTAATTGCCACACATCTATACTGAGACTGAACTTGCTGGGGCTAAATTCAGTGGCAAATTTCAAGAGACTTCAGGGCATCAGGATGAGGTCCAGTATGTACTAACCACAAAGTGGCTATCCTGCCATACAGGAAAGGAACAATGGAGAGAAATGAGATGGGCGTCCTGCAAAGCAATTTACAAGGAACCAAGCTGCTTATTTTGACCACTGCAGCTTTCTGCTGAAAGCTGCAGCCCCATGCTCTCACAGAACAGCATGCTGCCTTCTCTTTTACTAGAGTTGCACAATTTTACACAGTTCAGGAATTGCTGGCTTGGTCTGCACTAGATCTGATGGGTTTATATGATGAATGTCAAAGAAATTAGACTTCATCCATGCAGTGTTCTGATGATTCTGAAATTGATTCAGTGATTCTGAAATTTCAGTGATTCTGAAATGCAAAGAAATGTGTCCTTTGTTCTGAAGAAAAGGGAAAGATCATAAATATAACTGCTACATTAACAACTATCAGTGTCTTTAGCTGTTTCAAATACACTGTCACTCTTTCCCACTGCTCTCCTTGACTGTTTCAAGAAGATGATGTTTGCCAGCAACAGAATTCAAGAAGGCAGCAGATGTGCTCTGCAGGCAGGGCAAAGAAAATGAACATGCATGGAAGATTCAGTAAGAGTATAAGAGAAATAGCCTGCTAGACCATGTGGAACAGCTATTAGGTAAATGCATATCAACCAACCTAACCACATGCTTCCCTACAATTGGATGCAGAGAAGTAGCTTGCACTGGCTCTTTAAGAAGATCCCAAACCAAGCCCTGTTCTTTGCAATGCACACCTAGTAGAAGTAAGTTCAAGAGCCCTTTGATGCAGTCCTCA
Organism: Dromaius novaehollandiae; assembly: GCF_036370855.1. Classification (NCBI taxonomy): domain Eukaryota; kingdom Metazoa; phylum Chordata; class Aves; order Casuariiformes; family Dromaiidae; genus Dromaius; species Dromaius novaehollandiae. The sequence continues at coordinate 1,958,480 of NC_088130.1, read as the reverse complement.
GAATGTAACACATGCCACACTTGCCTTAGCGCATTTAAGTTTAGCATGCCAATCATGTGCCCTCCTTGAGGACAGCTGCAGAAAAAATAAGTACCTTTTCATGGAAAGAAAAACAAAGAAACATAGCTTCTACTTACAAAGTTTTGGAGCCGTTTGGAGACTGGTTTCTGTTGCTTGCGCCTGGGACACTGTGGTAGGCTCCGGGGCAGGTGGTGACAATGAAGGTGCAGCAGAGGACAACAACCCAACATCTAAGATGCGGTTATATAGAGAAGGCTGGAGGAATGGTTTGGAAGGCACAAGCAAGCTGTCAGTTTGCATTGTCACTTCAGCCTTGCTCTCAGGGCTAGTTACAGGGAAAGGTGAGGCATACACCACCGAAGGCACCCAAGCAGACAGAGCTGTAGGATCCACAGTACTCTTTGGATTTTGTCCTATCCTCCCAGGGTCAAGGTGGGTAGGAGAGTCATACTCAAAAATCTTGTCCACAAACACCCATTTGAGGCCAGCAATGCAGAGGCAAAGGCTGAGCAGGCAAGCCAGGATGGGGGCGATGCAGAGCTTTTCAGAGTTTAGGCAGCCCTTCAGTTGCTCTGCCTCCAGGCGCACACAGGAGGTAGCAGCAAGGCCTGATATTCCCTGGACCCTCCTGTCCTCTCTTTGGGTCCCTGGCATGTTCTCCTCAGATGGAAGCCCATCAAGAGATGAATCAGGGCTCAGCTGAGCTGAGGGGCTGGGGAAAATGTCAGCAGCTACTTCAGACATGTTTAAACATCAGCTCTCAAACAGCTCACCTCCAAAAGGGCTTAACTCTATCACAGTCCATTACTATGAGACACACACAGAAAAATATGATAATAGTCACACAGCTCTGCAAAAAATCAGAGTGGAAGTCAAAGAGTCCGAGTTGAGCAACATCATCCAAATTGGAAGAGGATTAACATACACAAAAAATAAGCAACCAGCCTCCCTCCTCCATCCAGAGCCCTCTCTCTCCCCCTTTCAAGCAAGAGTAGCTTCGTAATTATTAAGCTCCTGTTTCCTGGCCACTTTTAGAATTCCTTAAATGCCTCTCAAGCAATTCCAGCTCTTCCAAGGGAGGGAAAAGCATCTCCAGAAAAGCAAAAAGAACGAAACAAAATGGGGGGGGGGAAGGAGGAAACCAAAAACAAGGAACAAATTGTCTGGATTAAGTGAGCCAATAGCTCAGAGCAAAAGGCAAGACTCTCACCTTGAGCATCTGAGGCTGGTATCTGCTTAGAGGAGGAAAGCAATTGTCATGCGGCAGAAGAAGCAAAAGCACTAACAACGGCAGAAGCGACAGTAGCAGCAGCATCCTGTTGTGTTAAAGTAGCATCTGAAAGAGGCTGAATCATTACAGAGCAGCAGGTGCTTGCTGTCTGAGCATCACTGCAAACAATATTACACAGCGGTTTGAAAGGAAGAGCAATACCAAGAGGATGGTAACTCCCTTTCTCTCCCCTCCCTCTTTGTCCTTCCTGAGCGCTTGCGAGTGCTTGTTCACTTTCCTCCTTCCCAGCCCCCTTCACAGTCTGTTTCTCTGATATACAGACACACTCATTGTTTCCCTTCCCCACCCCTCTGCAGGGCTGCTCTGAGTGAAATCAGTACACCCAGCAACACAGGACTGTCAGTGACTTCCTACTTTATCCAATTAGGAGGCATAAAGGCCATCAAATCAAAGGGAGGCAGGCAGGCAGGAGTTGTGCATTCATTCTCTCCCTCTCTCTTTCCATCCAGTGCTTGGTCAGAGGAGATCGCCATCTATTATACAATCTCACCAAAGCCAGGATGAGGATGGGGGTGTAGGTAGTAGCTGTATGGGCTAGACTTGGGCTCACTAAGTCTGATATCTGATCTTTCCCCAGGGGCGTCAGCTTTTCAACTGTGGTTTCTCCCTGCCTGACACCTAGAGACAGCATTTCTTTTCAAGCATTGTAGTAAGTTTGATTTACTAACAATAGTGCTAGGATGCATCTTAGGTCAGGCAAGGAAAAAAAAATCATTCCAACCTCTGACAAAGTTATATTCAAGTTATTACAAAGAAGCAGTTTGTATCATCTTTTATATTCTGTTTTCCAGTCCCTCCCCACATTCTTTTAAAAAAGAAAAATAAACCTTCACATCAAACCCAACTCTTGAAAGTACTTCTCAAGAGATGGCATGTTCCTTAACATACAAGAATAGTGTTTAAGTCCTCACCCTCATTTGACAAAGATCAAAGAATTTCAAAATTAACAAAGCTTCCACTTTGCTCTTAACTTGGTCATCATTCTTCAGCACTACCAATATTTATGGCATACTCTGGGACTGATTCTCATTTCACTCAGTGCAGTGGGTGAAAGCAGGAGTAAATTGACAGAGACCAGTTAAAATAGCGTAAGTGAGATTAGAATGAGCCCTTGTACCCCCTGCCCGAAGTATGTCTGTGTAACAATATAGACATACATGCATAAAGGAGAGAGACTGGTAGCACAATTTCCAGTTCCTTGTGCAAACATTTACACCAAAGATTTGGTAGCATGAAGTCTCCTTTCTCCTTGGTGTAAATGTCTGCACAAGGCACAAGGAAACAGAGAGTCAAGTCCTTCGAATTGCCCTGAATTTGTTTCTAATGTTACCTCATTCATGCATCCAAAAAGTAATTTCCTTTTTATGTATATATTTCTGGTAGTTAAAAAAAAAAATCACCTGTCTCCTCCCCCTCCTCACCACTATTCACAAAGATCTCCATGGGAATGTTAGAAACATTTGTATAAAAGAGATTTAGCAACATCATAGTAATTCCCACAGAGAGTTTTTATAGTCTCTCCTGTCAAGGACTAATTGATGGATTTCTAATCACAAAGCTTTCTGCAAGGTAACCAACTGAAATAATCACAATGCAACTACATTTGAGTGCCTGGAGAATTTACCTTAAAACACAGCCAGTGATAACACTCTCTTTAAGAATGTAAAAAAGATAAATTATCATACAATCTAGTCTGCATTACCACTGAAGTGTCTAGTTTTTCAGGTTAATGATGTGATCAGTAACCTCAGACAGAACTAACAGCTCGCACTGCATAGTTACATATATGGTTCCTCTCATTACAAAGCAAATGCACTGCTTTGCTGATAATATTCTGCATCAGTGCAGCCTCTTTCAAGTATCTCAGAACATATTTAAAAAAACAATAACACAGCCACTGTAAAAAGGGGAATATTATAGCAGCCTTGTCATGACAGCTGTGATGGTCTGTGGACAGAAGTAAGCAAAGTTTCTAGGGAGAGGACTTAGGTTAATTGATACAGCTAGGAAAAAGCAGACATGCTTTCAGACACTTGAGTTCTTCGGGTGTGAAGCAGCACTCTTCAAAGCTGAATAAAAGTCAAGAACCATTGGGTTCTCATTGTACAGATGAGAGATTACAGAGTCTGAGTGCTTGGCATAAGTTTTCTAATGCATCTCCCCCTTCAGAATAGTTTCTTCTACTCACAGTTTATTTTTAAACCTCCCTACCTCCAGTAAGACCCTTTCCCCTGCTGAGCCTGCTCTGAACAGTTCTTTATAGTATGTTTAACCCACCATTATGTCCCCATCTTCTCTGCACTGACCTTTTAGGCAAACTACTACTACTATCTACGTTTAATTCTTTTACTCTTCTCCTGTATAATCTTCATTCCTCACCAGCCTATTCATCTTTAGCTGTTCTCCTTTAAATTGTGTTTCTGCTTTGCTGATATCTTTCTGGTGCTGAGGTGAACAGAAATGAACACAGTGATCTTGCACTGTCCTTACAAGGATCACCATGAAGTTAAGAAAACATAACAGTGCTACCTAGGTCTTATATAACACAAAGAAAGGGATTATTACCTGTTCAGATCACATGTTTCTATCTGTGTGCACAGACCCCATGAAATCACAGCACCCTCTTATCTCATGAGCCCTGTGTGTATTGGTGGATGAATTCCCTCCCTTCCTCACCCACTGCCCTCTGGACTGAGGGACAATGGAGAACAGAAAAGGGCTCTGCCAAAGGGGGGTATCACCTGACACCTGGAGTGGGGTCAGATGAACAAGGTTCCTAGAGGTGTAGGTCTCACCTGGCAAAAAAGGAACCAGAGTAACTTCTTGTACCTCCCCTGTTTTTTCATGCTCTTCCTCCACCTGTCAGGGCCCAGCCCAGTGTCTGGGCTCCTACCCACACGCCATCTCTAACTCCTCCTGCTTCCTGCATCAGCAGCATCTCTTTCAGGCCTGGCTCCCTTCCAGGCTGCAGTACCCTATTCTGCTGCAGGTCCCTTCCCCCACAGCATCTCCAGATCTGGCTCACAGGCTGCTTGCTTCAGCATCTCACAGTGAGCTCTGCTCAGACTAGCCTGCTTCATCCTCCTCACATCTCCCCCTTCCCCAGCCAACTGAGGGAGCAGAGCTGCTTCGCCATCCCAGTCCCACTGGAGTTTTAGTGTTTCCAGGGCCACACCCTGCCTTCAGAGGCACTTCAAGGCTCCAGCTATTCTTGTGCCAACAGGAGGTTGTGCAGAGGGAGAGGAGCAGCACAAGAGGAAAATGCTGCATCATCTGTCAAACTCCTCCTCTGGTCCCACTCCACAGGTAATGCCAGGGCCAAGACAGTCTGCGTGAGATGATGAAGCATGATACCAAACTGAGCTGGATCCTCTGAGACTTCTGGACAAAGAGGCAAGCTCATGTTCTTTACTGTACCTCAGCTGGTAGGGAATACACTACTGGTGCCTATTCCTGTGGCTACAATAAAGGCTGATCTCTGACTTAGACTCTAGGTACAAGTGCAAATCCAAGGTACAGTTTGCTGATTTTAGTGACCTTTATCCTCCTGCTCACAAAAGTGATGTGAAAATCCCTTCCTGCTGAGTTGGGCCCTTGACGTTTCTATAGTAACACATTAGCATTGACATGTATTGCTTAAACATGGGTTCTGGCCCAGACTGGAGGAGATGAGTGCCTTGGAGAAGGGTCAACAATTAGTTAATAGAAAGGGAGACCCTGGAAGAAAAAAAAGAGGGCATATAGCTTGCAGGTACAAAAATTTACTAAGGTAACCTATTGGTAACTAATATAAGGATAAGGACAGAAATGCTTTGCCTGTTTGTAATTAGGTTAGGTCCCCATGCAAAGACTTATTTCTCATCATAATATGGTTTAGGTCTCTTTGGCATAGAGAAAAAAGTTGTGCGATTCCAGGCTAACAAAGCTAATATGTGGATCTGGACTCTTACCATATAGTAAATGGCAGCTTACAACACAGAGGCTTGCAAAAACTGGATTTTTTTTTTTTTGAGTGTTTTTATGTAAACAAACAACTTGGACACGTAAAGAATCAGGTTATTTTGCTAAGTTCCCTTCCCAAATGCCTCAAGGAGAGATGCAAAACAAAAATCAGCATTGATCTCTAGTTTATGATGAGGATTGTGGGGGGATGCTCCCAGCTTCCCCCCCCCCCCCCAAATCTGGTGCCAGTTACAAGCAGTTTGCATTCCTGTGCTTCACACACTGAAAGGGAGGATGTCAAGGCTTTGAAATAAGGCCTGCTTGGGCGCCAGGACCCTGGGAAACAAAGCCTCCTCTCACTGCTGGGGCAGTGTTAATTAGGGTGGTCTGGACTATCTCCTCCTCCTCTGGACCTTGGGAGATAACACCTACTTTCACTGCTGGGGCAGTGTTAATCACTGCGGACTGGAATTAACTCCTTCTCACCTGAGCTATGGAATCTCTCCTTGGGACCACCCCTGCAAGAGTAAAGCAGTCATTTGCAGTCACTCAAACTCCTTTCTCCAGTGCTGAAGAGTGCTCAAGGCAGCTAGCCTGCCCTTGGGGGTGTTCGGCCACCCCCCTCCCCACACACACCCCAGGACTGTGGGTGCGATCGTCATAACAACGATGGAGGAGAGTTGAACCCTGTGGCAGCCAAGAGCTACGGACTGCGCGAAGAGACCTGCAACTGGCCTCGCGACTCCACCTCCACCTTCCCCTGAAGGGTATAAATAGGTTGGCCCCGGAGGCTGTCTTTGGCTCTTTGTGGGTTACAGCGGGTCTGCCAACTTGCAGATCCCCTCGGGACGGGGACGCCCTCCCGCAGTTACTTCCCTGGGATTGAGTGTACATTGGCCGCTCAGGCAACGCGTGGGTAAGATCAATGAGCATTGGAAAATAAGTATTCTAGTTGAACTAAGTTTCTGTTGATAAGAATTGTTGCTTTGCACTGTTGTAACTTGTGTAGTAAACTTACTTAGATTTTTAAAAAAAGTCGTGGAGTCACGCAGTAAATCTCCTCCTCCCCTCCCTCGTGCCACACGAAACCCTCACGGTCCGGGACTGTAAAGATAGTTGGTCGTCCCACGACATTACTGGTACCAGGAGTGGGGTGTGGTTTGACAAGATGGTGACTTTGGAAGGATATTTACGGAGGCATGGCATCCCTAAGAACCCAGAGTTCGACCAGCAGTGGGTCGAGAGTAATTGGGACCAAGGAAAAGAGATCGTGCATCATTTAGAGGCCGCACGAGGTAAGATGAAAGATGGCAAGGATAAAGGCATTGTGTGTGAGATGCTTACCTCTTGTTTGCTAGCGGGAGGTGCTGAGAAGAGGTGTTTGTTAAATCAGTTAGATGAGAAAGAAAAGTGTATCAAGGTATTAAAGGCACACCTCACCATTTTGGAGACTCAGTTGCAGTCTCAGAAAATGACTGCGCAGAATGATGCAGTTTGAATTCAGCAGTTGGAGACTCGGGTCGAGAGTACGTTAACTCGACAGCTAGCGTCTGGGGGAAGAACCCCAGATCCTTTAAAAGTTAGGGCTCTAGTCCGAGCTGGTCCCGAGGATTGGGATGGAGATATTTGGTTTGACTCTGATCCGTCCTAACCATCGGACGATGAGAACCCTGTGAGTGAGACCATTCCAGTGAGACCTGTGGTGAAGTGGGAAACCACAGGTGGGCAAGGGGCTCCACCTCGCACAGTCATGAAGACTGCTAGCTATGATCCGGAGGCATTGGTTAGGATAGCTGATCGGTTTAGCCGTAAGCCTGGGGAAACCCCTCTAGAATATGCAACTCGCGTGTCAGAGGATGGGGGTGATCACATTCTTCTCTTAGGTTCGGAGGCCTCAGGGAACTGGGGGCCAGGAGTGTTTCTGTCTGGCGCCCAGCGGGATTCTGCATCCCTCACCCGCAGCATAGCAGTTTGGTGTAGCGGTGTGCCTCGTTTAGAGAGAGGCGAGGCAGCCCGTCTGCCAGCAGGAACAATAGGAGAATTAACCCGAGGATTTCTAAGAGCTGCCGTGGAGCAGTTGTGTGAGCTTAGAGGATTTGGCTGGGGCCCTTTGGGGAACACTCCCCTGGATTCCCCTATGGAAGCCCATGCCGATCTGGTCTGAATGGGACCCTTAATAAGGGGTGCTACACCCACTGTAAAGCTTGCACTGATTAGTGTTAAGCATGAGCTTCAGAATGTGCCGTTGAGGTGGGGAGAGGTGAGTCATCGGGCTCTGACCTTAGTTCGGGAAATGGGGGCAGAGAGTGAAGCTCCCTGTGGACCAAAGCCAGTCCGGGCAGTGACTGCCCGCACTGTTAAATCAAAAGAAAAGAATAGAGAAACGCCTCAGTCCCGGAATGCAGAGGCACTTAAACACAGAAATGATTTGTGGAGGCAGGCCCTTAAAGCAGGTATTCCTAGGGCAGTTATACATGGCATACCTACTCCGCAGTTGCAGGCACTGGTGGAAGCCTCTCTGAAGACAGAACTGGGTTGCCCCGACCCAGGCGGGTCCCCGTCTGCTCCCCCAATAGGGGTGGACCAGCAGAATCCTTTTTCTGGTAGTCCACATAATGAAGTTTGGGAGGAATTGCATTGGATAACTGGGGTGGATTCGGGAAACTAGGTCTGCCTGAGTCCCGGACAACCTTCCCCGTCCGGAGGCTACAGACATTTCAGTGGGATAATAAAGGAGGGGGCCTCATGTAGTACTGCCCACCGGAGTGATGTGTGCTCCAGTGCGATTTTTAATAGATACAGGGGCTCAAATTTCTTTAATCACAGCTGATGTGTGGCGTCAGGTTGCAGGATGGAAATTACATAATCAAGCTGTTTGGATTCAGGGTATCAGAGGGAAACCCTGTCGAATTCCATTAGTGCAAATCCATCTCACCCTTCCCAGTGAGAAAAGATCCAGACAGTACGTTATGGGAGTAGGAGAAGAAATTTGTTAGGAATAGACATTTTAGTTGGACACAGATGGGTGACCCCTCAGGGACATGTATGGGCATTTGGGGACACCAGCATCCCCCAAAATAACACCTCACCTATGGTAAGCAACATTCGGCTCCTGAGGAAGGCACCCCTTCTCCCTCCTAGCAAAGTAGTTAAGGTGAGGCAATACCCCATCGCCCCCAAAGCACAAGCAGCCGTAACCGAAGCAATAAAAGATTTAGAGCAGAGGGGTATTATAGTCCAAACCCATTCACCATATAATTCACCAGTTTGGCCTGTCAGGAAACCTGATGGTCAGTGGAGATTCACCGTAGATTATCGTCATATTAACTTGCTTTCTCAGCCACTAAAGCTTAAGGACGGAATAGGGTTATGGTCTACCTGGCAGGTAGATTACATTGGACCTCTCCTTCGAACAGTCCAGGGATGGAAATATATCTTGGTAGGAGTGGAAGTCTGCTCAGGCCTAATATGTGTACATCCCTGTTTCCATGCCACTGGACGAGAAACCAGTCAAGGCCTAACCTGATGATTTGCTAGTCTGCCTACACCAGAGACCATACAAAGCGATAACGGAACTCACTTCCATAATGAGCTAGTCGAAGAATGGGCCAAAATGGACGGAGTGTAATGGGTCTTCCATGCTCCGGAGTGCCCTCAGGCCAATGGAATGGTGGCGCGAGCAAACAGATTGCTAAAGCGGCAGCTTCATTTGAAGAATGCCTGATGGGGTGATAGGCTCTGGGCATCTGTTAGAATCCTGAACCAGTGACTTGGACCTGCTGGTAGCCCCTTGTCATGGGCTTTTCCACCTGTGACAGAACAGCTCCTTCCCCAAAGAAACTCGTTAGAACTTGCCACCTGCTTAGCACCCGGTGCCAAAGTACAAGTCCGACTCCCGACTGTGGGGACTGTTGAAGGTATTTTAAAGAGACCTAAGGGTCCTCTATCCTGGATGATAGCCCTCGAAGGAGGGAAGGAAATTCATGTTCCACAGGCTTGGGTGCGCCTCCCCAAGACCTAGTTTCTTTTGTTTTTCAGGTCTCATGTTCGAGCACAAGAAGAAAAGTCACTGGCACCATCCCCTTCACAAATGTGATTAGGACTCCGAATGCTGATGCCAGGATGGGAATGGGTACTAATAGCTGCTCTGGTAACAAGGATGAACTTTAAAAAGAAGAGCTAGTAGGTCTGTATCCATTCCTTCAGTTGCACAGGATCTAAAAAGTGGATTTCATACTACCATACTGTGGAGGAGTATTCTCTCTGGCCAACCACAAAGATACAGAATTATTTTTGAATGAAGCATAAATAGATATACAGTCATGGCTAAGAACATCCTGTAAATTAGAGCAGCAAATGCCATTACACTCACCTGACCGCTCAGCTATGCCCTAACTAGATCCAAACCTGCTTAAGGATTTGAAATTAGGCCTCATAAGTTCTTCTCAAGGAAGCCATTGGATTTCAAATATTCAGCTGCTACCCCTTCAACTAAACTCCCCATATTCCTTAAAAGGATTCTCTAAGAATAATCTAACTTCCCGCCACTACTGAACCCCTAAGAAGGTAATGTGTGTTTTCACAGGTAGTTATATGCTATTCATGGGCCTGCTGACTCACAGCTTAAGGAAGGATGATCAGCAACCAAGCATTGGTATAGGCCAAGCAATCTAATCCCAAGCCATTGCTTTCCTTTAACCCTCCCTTCAAAATCTTCAAAAAGACACAAGCAGCAATACACAGAAATACGCAGAAAAAAGGGCATGTTCATTAATAAGAGACCGATGAGGAAGATAAAAAGATCCCTTTTTATTGATTGTAGGTGCTTTCTTCAAATTAAATAAATGCATCATTTAAAGATAGGAGGTGACCAAAAGTAAGTGAGCATACCCAGTAAACAACATCACTGCCAGCAGTCGAGGTGTGGGAAGAGTTGGCTGTCACCAAAGTGTGACAGATCTATTTATTTGTCCTTGCAATGGTTCACCAATCTCTCCTCCCTAATCCATTTTCCCTGGATCGATGCCAGCATTCTCTATCTTTGAGTTCTTCCATAAGCCTTCATTAAAAATCCCATCCCTTGACTCAAATACATAAGGAGAAAACTTCATTTTACTTCTCTACCAGTCCTTTCACTGGAACTGCAAATGCTAAAATATGACTGGCTGTCACACTCACATGCACTATCATTTTTCACCTGATGGAAAGCAAACAAGGCATATGTGATATTGCTGTTTGCATGTCTCTGTCCTCAACAGGTTTTTTTTTGTAAACCCACTGACTATTTGCAATCATATTTGACTGAGAAGAGATTTCAAATATACTACATTCCTACAGGTTTCATGAAAATGAAGGTCTCAATAGAGGGAAAGGACACTTTTTTTTAATGCTGCCTGGACGCAGCATGAGCAAAACTATCATTAGCCTTCAAATAACCCACATGGGAATACACGTTTTAGGAGCAGAAGTCATAGCTCCTTCCTTGCTGTAAAGAAGAGTTGTCAGCCTTTTATTGGAATTGGAGCATTTTTAGCCAATATCTTAGGTGATGGAACAACAGCTGTACCCTTGCCCTGTAGAACAATGTGCTTGACATTGTGGAGCAGCAGTCTTCACAAACCTGCTTTCTCTTGGGCACAGGAAAGAAACTCCCTTTGTCCTTCCCTGCCTTACTGAAAGGTCAAGTCACAGTCTGGCTGGGAAATATTTTCTCCTTACTTATGTTTTTGCTGTTGTTCTTTGCCTCTCCTTTTAGGGAAATGCAAGAAAATGAGTACTAAAAACATGGAGCCCTTAAGCACATTAAGCCTGAGACATATGGGTAAATATATCGATGTCCACAGGATTATGTCTGTATTGAAATGTTTTCATAGAAGGGGCTGCTGTGTGAAGATCCCCCCCCCCCCCAAAGTTTTCCTAAACAGCATCAGGAGACAGTCATAGACACCATCTTTGTGTCCTCAGGCAGAAACAGTAATCCTTAAATTATCCCAGTGTCTAAGAAAAGTGCGTCAGAATCAAACTCTCAGATTAACACACTTTATGAAAATGTTTAGAATGCAGAACACAAATTTCAGTGCATCTGAAGTTAATATTCATCAGAGCACACATTTGCCTTTACAGAAGAATTTTCTGTATTTACAACATATATCCCCATTTATACCACCCAGAGGCAAACTAGGAACTAGTACAATTGCTGTGGCTTACAAAAATGGAACTTTAGAAAAAAACAAACCAACCACAGTGGACTTCTCAAGAGATGTTTATTCTTTAAATATCGGCTGCTAGTAATTGAACCCAAAAGCTGACATAAAATTAGCTGTTATTTAAGGGGAACTGAAAGGTTTTCTGACTCTTTTCATTCTTAAGTGAAATGTGAGACATCAAGTCTCTTTCATCCTAATCAGAAGCAGAGTTTGTGGCAATACCTGAGACACAGAAATCCAACATCAAACTATAAATGTCAGGTGCGATAATCGATAACATTAAATCAATATGCCTGACCCATATTCACTCACAAAAGCTGGGATGAGCACTGGAGCTGTCCCAGGCTAACGGTAATTATCTCTGCTATGTGGTAAAGGAGCGTATAAGAAATTTAAAGACAAAGAATCACAGAATAATTCAGGGGAGAAGGGACCTCTAGAGATCTCTGGTCCAACCCCCTGCTCAAAGCAGGGCCAGTTAAAGCAGGTTGCTCAGGGCCTTGTCCAGTTGAGATTGGAATATTCCTGAAGGACGCCAATAGTAACTGGCTGCCAGTTAGACTTTCCACTGATCACCACCTTTTGAGCCAGATGGTCCAGCCATTTTTTCACCCACCTTATTGTCTACCTATCCAGTCTGTATTTCACCAGTTTGGCTATAAGGATACTATAGGAGACTGTCAAATGATTTGCTCAAGTCAAGGTATCCATCATCCACTGCTTTCCCCTTGTCCACAGAGCCAGTCATCTCATCATAGGAGGCAATCAGTTTGGTCAGGCATGATTTGCCCTTGGTAAATCCATGCTGGCTATTCCCTATCACCTTCTAGTCTTTCATGTGGCTGGAAATGGCTTTAAGGAGGATTTGCTCCATAACCTTCCCAGGGATTGAGGTGAGGTTGACTGGTCTGTATTTCCTTGGATCTTCCTTTTTGCTCTTCATGAAGATAGATGTAGTTTGCCTTTTTCCAGTCATTCATGTAGGCCCTTCTGTCTGAAGGCATAAGCAGCAGAAGAAAGACCAAGCAGAGTTTTCTATTTTCTGGAGTTGTAGCCAAAGCACCAACTTCACCCCCATTCCTCAAGTCTCCAGCTAGTTTACAGTGGCCAGTGTTTTTATCTTCATAGCACAGCATAGTGTGTTTGGACACCACTATTGCCCCCATTTTATAGTCATAGGGTCCAGGTTCACTCACTATCTCCAGTTAAACAAGTTAATTCCCACCTGGATTATTCAAATGCATTTATGGACTTGCATTTGAGCAACTTGATTTCAGTTCAACCAGACTGAACACATTTCTCCCAACTCTGCTGCACGTGCACAACCCTTCCATTTCACAAGTCTGTAAACATTACCTAAAAGATGACAGCAGTAGCAAGTGCTGCTAGCTCTATAGGGTTGGTATTGTGAGCTTGGCCTAGGGATTCTGCTGCAAAGGGGGATTCTGGAGACAGAATCTCATGGAAGGGCAACAGTGACTTCATAGTCAGCGCCTCTGCCAGCCTCTAGCCATGAGTCATTTTGTCCTCAAAGTAAGCTCTGCTTCGTAAAACAGCATGAGACAAAGCAGTCAAACCAAAGTCGAAAATTGGCCTATATTTTTGGGGCTGACATTCTCACTGCAAAGTTTCTTTCCCCAGATAAGTGTTGCCAATGAGATGAAGTAAATTCCTCATGGGCACAACTGTTTGCATGATGAATTGCTACTCTGCATGGACATGGCTATATAAGATTTGAGTGCAAGCCAGGCTACAGCCTATTTCCCTCCGCTCATGGCAGTAAATGTATTGACATGCACAATCCCACTGCTGATATGAGAGTCACTGGGTGCTGAAAATTTGAGCAAAGCTCCTGAAAGCCTTGAATCAAGGACTTATCCTTCCCATATTGATCCATGGCTAATAAAGTACTTGAATGTGCATGGAGTTAAACAAGCGGTGAAATGCTTTCCTGATTAGAAATGGGATAGTGCATATGCCTAAATTCCTTTTTGAGTCAGAGCCTGATTCAGGAACTGAGCAGGGATTTTGGAGCCAGGTGCCACAGTTTCATGGTACACACTGGCAGCAATATTATCCTTTTCCTTGTCTCTCCCTGCTTTTTCCTACATCTGTTCTGCCACTTGAGCTGTTCCAACATCACTGTGCGGCCAGGCTGTGAACTGGATCATAGAAATTATTTTTGGCTTAGGAAACAATTTTTAAAGAGTTTTTGTTTTTATTTTAATTGGATCAGCTTCCCATCTACTTCCCAGCCTGACCCCACAAACACATAGGGAGGCTGCAAGAACTGGGGCAGGACCCAGCACCAGAGGACAGGAATGCCTTGACCTGGTATTCTCACCAAAGACTTTGTATAGTGAAGTCATGATCCAAGGCCCTTTCTGAGTCAGGACCTAACTTAGGTAGAGACCTCAACTAGATAACCGTTATTTAGAAAAATCTTCACCCAAGCTTAATACAGCCTTCAGTTGTCCCTACTGACAGAATTATTTTTTTGTACTTGCACACATTCCTAAACTTTTGCTCTTTAAAACTTTAAGGCATTGAACCATTATTTTTAAACATCACTGTCAAAATTCAAACTACACCTGGCCTTTTGTATACAGTAACTCTCTAGCATATGTTTAATAGTTTCACTGCATGATTATTCCACTGGGAAGAAAAAACAAAAAAATGTCATGCAGCCAGCATATTGCATTGAGACACTTTTATAATGTTAAATAGAATGATAGGACATTAATGCAGTACTGGCTTAGATTTGTAAAATATGTCTTAGAATATAATTATACATTCAGGATTTGCAAGCTTCAAAACTTTACTTGCAGGGAGTGTTATGCTTTCAACTCAAGGGCTGGTTTGATTAGCAGCCTTCTGCAAATACCTCTAAACACTGAATTTAATCAAGATATTAATTCAATTAAACTGGCTGGTTCAGCTCTAGTCACATCTATAGGTAAGATATAGTAAGATAGGTAAGTACCTAAGATAAGGTAGTGAAATTTAAATATACTCTGCTTAAAATATATAAACAACATAGTACTTGTGCAATACATAATTTCCAACAACAACAAAAGCAACATCTCTCATCATATCTCAGAATCTTAGCATCATCAAGGACATTTAATATTTAATACTCTAAATGCATTCACAAAGCCAAAGGTGGCATGCATCACTTCTTTGGCATTGGCTGGCAAAACTTTGTCAAGTTCCAGCAAATAATTAAGAAGAATTCAAGTAAGGATGACAAAAGGGGTTCTAAGTCTAATAGAGTCTTTTCAGGTTAACTAAATATAACTAAATAGTTATTATATAGTTATTGTTTAATCCAAAATCCTAACCTGAATTTTAAGATGTCTTCCTGACACATCGTAGTGAGAGCACCTGCGGGAGATCTGGCGAGGAGTCAGTGACTGGCAGAGTACGTGATCGCAGCCCCAGAGTGTGCTCTACCCACTGACCAAATTCCCGTCAGGGCCAGGCATGCATATTCCGCTTTGTCAGCAATGTCCAGCTGCTTCCCAGCCGGCAGCTACTCAAGCTTAGCACAGCCGAGATAAGGAATAGTTCTAGTAGATTTAAGGGGCCCTTGGGATACAACAAGGTGAGCCCCGCCTGACCCATGCGTCCAGCAGCCTCCCATTGGCGACCCCTCCATGCAGTTCCTGGGGCTCCCCGCGCAGTTTGGAGTGTAAGTCCTCTATTAAAAATCTATCTTGTTAAACCCCTTATGAAACTTGAGTGTCTCTCTCTCGGTATCCAACCCTCTCTTGCCTGCCTTGCGGTCTCACACATCTTTCCCACTCCTGCACCCATGCACTGTTTGTACTACACAGAGTCTGGCACAAAAGCAGAAATCTCACAATTTAGAAATCATTTTAGAAATCGTTTTTTTCCTAAAAGTCATATCACTGCCTGAGACCATGCATGCACACCCTCATTTGTGAGTCCTCTTTCCATTGACTGCTAGAAAGCATAACACAGAATTGTCTGCAGAAAGCCACAAGCCTTCAGATGAAGCACGCAAGAAAATGAGACACTCTCTCTATATATATATAGTTTTGCTTGAATGGGATGACCAGATTCAAAGTTTAAAAAACAAACAAAATGCAAACCATCAAGAACAAGAAAATTGGGCTCCTGAATGTTCAGGTGTGGGGTCAGGCAGATGTGCTTGGGAGAGATGGGCGGAAGGAGAGGGTGCCAGATCCCTCACTGCTATCACAGCCAGAATGCAAGCTTCTTCCTCCTTTCTGCCACACTCTCCCTTTTTGAAATAAGAGATGGGAGGAGCTATTGCACTCTTTCCTCCAAAACCTTGCTCCCTCTTCACATCACAGAATCACAGAATGGTTGAGGTTGGAAGGGACCTCTGGAGATCATCTAGTCCAACCCCCCTGCTCAAGCAGGGTCACCTAGAGCACGTTGCCCAGGACCCTGTCCAGACGGCTTTTGAATATCTCCAAGGAAGGAGACTCCACAACCTCTCTGGGCAACCTGTTCCAGTGCTCTGTCACCCTCACAGTAAAGGAGTTTTTCTGCATGTTCAGATGGAACTGCCTGTGTTTCAGTTTGTGCCCGTTGCCTCTTGTGCTATCGCTGGGCACCACTGAGAAGAGTCTGGCCCCATCCTCTTTGCATCCTCCCTTCAGATACTTATGCACATTGATAAGATCCCCCCTCAGTCTTCTCTTCTCCAGGCTGAACAGGCCCAGCTCTCTCAGCCTTTCCTCATAGGAGAGATGCTCCAGTCCCTTAGTCATCGTAGTAGCCTTTCGCTGGACTCGCTCCAGTAGCTCCATGTCTCTCTTGTATTGGGGAGCCCAGAACTGGACACAGCACTCCAGGTGTGGCCTCACCAGGGCTGAGGAGAGGGGAAGGATCACCTCCCTCGACCTGCTGGCAATGGTCTTCCTAAGGCAACCCAGGACACCAGTGGCCTTCTTGGCCACAAGGGCACGTTGCTGGCTCTTCACCATGTCACCAGTAAGACTAGCAAGGGATTGGTAAAACATTCAACAAATGAGTAACTAGGCAAACAACCACAGAAGGGTTATAGATCACCAAGGTTATGATCAATCAAATACCATCCAATCGTGAGCCTATTGAACATATACAATGAAAATGTTCTCCTCGGAATAGTGCCCTTAGGGCCTCAGGGCTGCTACATGTGAAAACACAGCCAATTGTATTGTTGGTTATACTAATTGTGTTAAGCATTCTCTAACTCTATGTGGTTAGTGTAGCGTACCTCCTGCTGATTACAATGCCCTTTTGGGGGACTGACCCACCTGCTCCAGAGCACCTGTGAGGCAAGAGCAGATGTTGCCATAGCACGGCCTCACCAGTCGCAGTGACTGAGTCGGGAGATGGGCGTCTGCAGGGCCAACTACTGCGCTCACGGGAGGTTTGAGACATTGCTGGATAGTCGTCATATTAACCACAGTGACCCCATTACAGCAGGTCAACACAATCCAAAGGGGTGGAAAATCACAGACTGAAGCCTACCCAAAAGCACCGTCCAGATGAAAAGGCCTCACAACAATGTTAGGATGAAGAAGTAAAACCCTTAACCCTGGATCTGAAGTACTATGCAAGAAGTTACAGCAGGTAAATGAATTGATAAGTCAGACTACGGGTTCCAAAGTTTGCAAAGTATCATCACCTACAGAACAGATGCCAAAAATACATCTGCCTTCTTGTATACGGCTGACCGGTTGTCACAATTCACGCTGAGTGATGTCAACATGTGGAAGGGAAATTGGCAGCATTGGAGAGCCTTTAATTGGATGGCATAGGCCTTAAATGACATCACGCGAAACTTAGCAGAACAAATGCATACTAGCTTATTATGTTTAAATATGCAATTGCTTCCTGTACCCACCACCAAAGAAGCTGTAAGCATGGAGGAAGTGTATTGTACAATTAAGGTTTTATGTTGTGCCTGAAGGGGACTTAAGTTTTATCCCCAGCTCTACCACATGCTTCCAATGTAAGCAAGCTGGTGAACTCTCAGACACAGTCACTAATCCTGTTTCCCTCATTTTCTGACAGGTGGGGACTGTTTTTTCCAAAGCACAGTGTCTTCTAACATGCTGTCTTCAGGGACTGAATATGTAACTGAGGAATCTAAAAGCTAGAGCCCTAAGTATCAGGGCTCTGAGTGCACCAACAGGCCTTAATTGCCCTGACCAGCCTTACCTGGGACCTCCATCCATACCCTCCACCCTTTTGTCCAGGAGGTCCATTTAAGCTCAGGCCTGGGCCCTCACTCCTTGTTTGAGCTATGTCATAGGTGTATCTGTGCCCAGTCTTGTTTCCTAATTTTTGTTTGGTTTTCTTAGAGTGACCTTGGACCTGACTTGTTACCTTGCATTTGTCTGATAATTGCTGGACTGTTGATGGAACCTGTTATCATCACCATCCCTACTCTGCTCACCCAGATCAAGTGCTGTGGGACTGCACCCTGTTGGTGAGGGTACTGCCCATGTCTGTGTTGTGGTTGCCCTTAGCTCACCTTCCCTTGTGGAACAGCCTGCTTTTGCTGCTCTTTGACACCAAGTGTGTGAGAGAGAGGACTGGCGCTCTTACAGAAAAAATAGTAACATCTACAAATGATTATGCATGGTCCAGCCTTCTAGAGGGAGATGAAGAGAGCATTCCCCAGAGCTACGTGAGAAGGCACACTTAAGAGTTAAGTCAATGGGATGGTGGATACTCTTTCAGCCTTACAGGCTCAACATCCTACTCTTCCAGATTTTGAGAAGCCCAACTGAGATCCCTGGTCTCAGCCATCAAATAATTTGGTCAAGGAACCCAGTTTCAAATCCCACAAATACAGACAAGTGGCACAAACTGGGTTATGTGACTCGACTCCTGCTCTATGAAAAAGCATCCTCTAAACAATTTTAATACTTAAAAATTATTATAATCTGTCAATTACAACATAATATGCAACAGGGCATGAGTGTCACACACTGACAGAACTGTAAAGATTGAGAAATTTGGTTATGGTCTGTGAGAGTGTGGATGCCTAGTAGACTATCTTTATGAAGAGGGATTTTGATAAATTGGAGAAATGGACTGGGAAAAAACTAAGATGCTGTTCAGCAGGGACATGTAAGCAGGATGAGTCAACTACATATACACAGAAGAGCAACTCGAGAAAAGGACATCAGAGGTGTCATAGATCACAATGTGAATCAATAAAGACACACAAATGGCACATCCCATGCTGGACTGCATCAACAGGAGTGTCACCTGCAAGACACTGACACTGTTCTTCAAAAAAGATGTGAACAAACTGGAGACAGTCCAGAGAACAGCAACAAGCACCCTGAACATGAGCTATTAAAAAGGAGTGAATAAGCTGGGGTTGTTTAGCCTACAAAAGAGAAGATAGAAGGGAGACAGAAATACAGTATACAGGAGGGAGGGTTGTTATATTCAGCTAGTATGACTTTCTGCATAACTTCAGACACCCAGCTCTTGAATGGTAAAGGAGTTACTAAGGAGACAAAAATATCCCTATGATGCATCTGGCAAAATATACTGTTTGGGTCATATTGTGTTTGTGTGCATGCACATGTGCACACAAGCACACAATTTTGAGTGGGTATGATTGGGGAAGAAAAAAAATCACAATTCAGCAACTTTCTGTCAGTTGGAGGGTGCCATGTTCCTGATGAAAAAACTATTAGTGGAGAAATTCCAGAAACTATTAGTGGAGAAATTCCATAAAGTTTCAAAAATTACCCTTAACATTTTTGAAATATTCTAGAGTTTTTTAGAGATTTATAAGATCATTCAGCTCTTCCATCATTAACATGTATGAGCCTGTTCATATTTTTATTCAGAAAAATTGAAGACTTCATGGAACAAGGAAAAATTTTTAAAGAAAACAAAACAAAACAAAATAAATCAGAAACCTGGCCTGAAGAGCTTGCCATAAAATGAGATGAATGAATGCATGTTTTATCATAACTAACAAAAATCACGTTCTATTAAAATCCAGATTCCTGACAGTGCCAAGATTTTAAGCTTCCATTTTCAATAAAAGGTCATACAGGATTGGTATGACGGACTAAGCATAAAAACCCCATGAAACTGGCATAAAATGAAAATCTCTTTAAAAATGATACATTAGGTTTTGGGCCTCTGGATTTTTGAACTTTAATGGTCCACATTTTCAAGCTTCTCTTTGCAATCACTAAGATTAGAAACTAACTAAAAAAAAGAAAGTACAGATTTTCATGTAGTATCAGGGCTCAAGGGGCTGAGTCTTTCTGAAGGAAGCTCCAAGTACCGAGACACTCATGATAACAGCATAAGAGCCCACACAAAACAGTCTGCAGCTGTATCTGGATGGTTTTTTTTACAAGGCGCTCACCAATTCTTTCTGTCTTAAGTGCTGCAATGGTAGAAACTTGGCTACAAAAGACTTCTAAGATCATTAGTATCAGGGTCCTGAGCACATTCCCCCCCCACCCTCTGCTCCCTGGGGTTTGGCTACCTAAACTCAGGGCCAACTTTGATAGGCAGCTGTGTGGCATTGAAACTGTGGTGAAAAAAGAGCTCTTCAAGCAAAAGCTGAAAGAATTCTCAGCAGAGGCTCCCTCCCCTTCTCTTGGAAGCTGCATTTAAGCTAGGTACTCACCCTAGGCACTCACCCTTAGTCCTTGCCTGAGCTACGTTGCAGCCATGCCCATGTCTGGCCATGTACCCTGTTGATCCGGATCCTGACCTGCTAGACTTGACTTCCTCGTTTGACCTCAGACCTGCCTCATCACTATGGACTTACCTGGCCATCACTGGACTGTGGCTGACCCTGGTTACTGTCACCAGACCTGCTCTGCTCTTCTTGTTCAGGTGCTGTGGGACTGTGCCCTGTCGGTCAGGCCACTGCCCTGTCTGCCTTGCTGTCACCCTCAACTCCTGGCTCATCTGTCATTGTGGAGCAGCGACTCTTGATGCTTCCTAACAGTTGGTCTGACTACCTATCTTTTAAGGTAGTTTTTATTACAAAGCAGATATCTCCTAAGAAGAACTATTTTAATTAACATTTGCAGAGACTTTTAATCAAAAGTCATTAGTAGCTTTTGGCAACAGCTGACCAAATCAGCCCAATTCAACTGAGGGCTCACAATTTCATCCCTCACTGAAGTCACAAAAAGCACGAGGCATTGCGTGAACCTGGGCCACAATGACCAAACTGATGCTGTTGGAAAAAGAAATCCTACTAATGTGCTAGTGTGGCAAATGCCATGGTCCTTATCACATCCCTGTGAAGGATGGAATCCCCCAGGAGAGCAGATTTCATACCCGAGCATTGGGTCATTTGCTGTGCTGCTCTTTAGGCCTTGTTCACAGACACATGGATATTTGCACACAAGGATGCACAGGCCCTTGGACGCACGGACACTCAGACAATTGGACCCTCGGACACACGGACACTCAGACATTCAGACACTCAGACAGATTTTCGGACAATCGGACAGTCAGACACACAGACACACTGCCACACGGACACTCAGACACACAAACACGGCCACACCAACACATGGACACTTGGACACTCAGACACATGGGCACTCGGACACACAGACACTCGGACTCAAGGACACTCAGACACACGGATTCTGAGTACTCAGACACTTGGATACTCAGCCACATGGACACGGGGGCCCATGGAAGCCCGGACACACGGACACTCAGACACTCAGTGTGGAGAACAGACAAGGCACTGTTTACTCCAAAGGCCTGCTGAAGAGGGGAAGGTATCACTGTTCACAGATGGGGAGTGGGACTGGGCGTAGGCCGGGTAGTCTCTCCCTGCCTGTGGACACACTCCCCAGCTTGTGCAGGATATGATAACAATGCCTTTGTCACCACCTCCGCTATTATCTGCTACCAACCACTTGCGGCCTAAACTAATGTCAAGAGCCTGACCCACACCAAAGCTGCCTCATAAATCAAGTGAAAAGGGGAATTAATATCTACAACTACATGCTGATCAGGCATGAGGACCCATGATGGGGGGCCTCCACTATTTAGTTCTCTAAACCTGAAGGGTGGAGACCTTTGTCACAAGTTTTCATTAATTTCTTTTCCCTTCCCTTTTGAAAACCCAGTCAGCAGGTTGAGCCCAGAGGAGTGTGTCAGAGTGACACAGGTTCTGGCTACTGATAAGGACGTCAAGAAACCTAATCACAATAGACATGCGCCTTAGAAGCATATAAAATGTGACAATAACAACAGCTCTTTGGAGCTCCCTCTCAGCTGGTCTGGGACCCCCCCCCCCCCCTTATTGCGTCCTGCACACTTGAGACCCTCACCCGATGTGGAACAGGTCGTATTACCCCTGCTTGCTCTGTATGTAGTGTAGTGTGTTATTTTTACCCTGTTAAATACAGAACTTGCTATATTGTTTAAACTCTCTTGCTTAAGGATACTGGTGTACTTAATAAATATCTGAAACCTGATAACCGCCTGGCTGTTTGGTCAGTGAAGCGTTAAAAGAAAAAAATACAAGTCACCCCGCTGGCCACGAGCGGTGTTCGTGACATTATTGGCGTAGTCGGCGGGATTCTCATGGTAAACTGGGATAACCAGTGACTTTACCACAGACGAGTCAGACCCTGTGTTTGGGTATAATCGAGGTGTGAGCCCAGCCGCCCCCAGTCCCTCTAACATCTGAGGAACACCTGGAACGCAAGGGGTTCACACTTCTGCTAAAAAATAGTTATTAAGTTGCCTGACCCTTGGCCGGTGAAGCAACACTACTAGGAGCAACACCATGTCCTTAAGCAATTTTTTACAGAAGTTTAATTGTAAGCCTTCAGTCCCAGGACTGGAATGGGCGAAGTATAATTGGAAAGATGAGGATAAAGTTGTTCAAAGGATAGAACAATTACGTAAAGAACAAAAACAGAAAAAAGAAAAAGGGAAAGCAATTATTTGCTCCGTTTTGGGCGCATGCTTAACATGTGCACAAAAGGAACATGATCAACAACCCGACCCACCTTTTGAATCAGTATATAAAGGTATAAATGCAGAATTGACACAAAAAAAGTTATCCCTCATTACTGAGGAACTTAACCAAGCAAAAAGGCAATGTAAAGATTATCAACAGGAAGCATATAACCAGAGGAGATGTGTGATAGGTTTAGAAGCTACTAATAGTGCTTTACAAAGGGAAAAGGAGGAATATAAAACTGCTCTTGCTGAGGCTGAAGCCCGAGAGCGACAACTACAGGCAAAACTAGATTTATTAGTGTCCCAGGTTCCCCTCACACATAATACAGCAAAGATCCAAAGGTTGATTGCCTGTGTTGACCCTGAAACATGGGATGGGGACATATGGGACTCTGATAGTAGAGAGGGTAGTCTTTTGGAAGCTACCTTACGACCAATTGTTAAAACAGAAGTAGTAACAGAGGATGCAGAGGATGACCACTCCAGGGCAGTAACTACTACGACCCGGACGATACCCTGGTCTCCGGCCGAATTAGCTAAATTACAAGAAAAATACTTGCGGAGGCCCCAGGAGTCAGAGGCGGAGTATGTTTGGAGAATCTCTTTGTCTGGGGGAGACCGAATCATGCTTAGTGATATGGAGGCTGGAGGATTCTGGGGACCCGGAGTTTTCCTTAATTCATTTCCTGGACAAGGGGATCATTCATTAACCACCCGTGCCGCTTATTGGGCAGGGGGTTTAGACCCTATGGATAGAGGAGAAAAGTGTCCTCTGAGGACCCAAGTATTGGTGGGTGCTGGCAATCTAAATATCCTGGATTTTGACTTATTAAACGGAAGAACCTGGCGTCTCCCAGACGGGACAGTATGGAGTTTCGCTGGTAAAACTAACGAATCTCTCTCTGAAGTCCAGGTTGCCCTATTAGAAACATCACCTCCCCTGCCCCTTTCAAAGGTGACAAATGTCAAACAATATCCCTTGCCCGCAGCGGCATGACAAGGCTTGGACGATGTTATGCGAGATCTAGAATCTCGTGGCATCATCGTTCGCACTCATTCTCCTTACAATTCCACAGTCTGGCCAGTAAGGAAACCCAACGGTGATTGGAGACTGACAGTCGATTATAGGCGACTAAACACCAATTCTGCACCACTAACAGCAGCAGTGCCAAATATCGCTGAAGTAGTCACCCAAATACAGAGTCACAACCATCAGTGGATGGCAGCAATAGACGTCAAAGATATGTTCTTTATGGTACCCTTAAGAGAAGAAGATAAAGCCCAGTTTGCTTTTACCTGGAAAGGCACGCAATGTACCTTTAACAGGCTGCCCCAAGGATATAAACACTCCCCTACTATTGCTCACAATGTATTAGCCAAAATGATAACGGAAATAAACCTTCCGGATAGCCTAGCTGTATACCAATATATAGATGACATCCTCATCGCGGGGGATGATCAACAAACCGTGAAACAGGGAATGGAGAGCATTATCCAAAAACTCACCTCTGCAGGTTTAGAAATTCCAATTGCTAAACGGCAGGGGCCTGGACAAGAAATAAAATTCCTGGGGGTCTGGTGGATTAGAGGAGCTGCCTCCATGCCACCAGACACCCTGCAGAAGATTGAAAATGGCAAAGCCCCTAACTCCCCTAAAGAGCTACAAGAAATCCTGGGAACATTAGGATACTGGCGAAAACATGTTCCGGGCTTTTCCATCATTGCTCGGCCTTTATATAACCTTTTGCGGAAAGGGACTAAGTGGGAATGGTGCGGCTCACACGAGCAAGCGCTGCAAGCCTTGGTGTCTGAATTACCCTTGTTTCAACAATTGGGACCAGTACATCCACAAGACCCTATACATGTGGAATGGGGCTTTAGCGAACATGGATCTCACTGTAACTTATGGCAGAGAGGGCCTAATGGGCCCAATCGACCTTTGGGTTTCAGCTCACAAGCCTTTAATGACAGTGAGTCTCGATATTCTGATCTAGAGAAAGGGACTACTATCAGTAGTTAGAGCTCTTAAACAGGCAGAACGACTCCGCACTGAACAAGATATAATACTCAGAGGGCCCTTCAGGGTGTTAGATATAGTGAAAACTGGGACTCCACCACCGGAAGGAATTGCACAGAAGCCAACTGTAAGAAAGTGGTATGCTTATTTAGGGGGGATCGCGGAAATGATACCTGTAAAAGAAGGAGCTATTAAAGTATCTAAGTTACAGAAACCTATAGATTCAGCCACGGTCTACTATGCACAGCCTAGCAAGCCATCACCCATAAGAGAGGCTCCTCCCCTTACTGATGGCTCGGATTTAAGCAATGTGTGGTTTACAGATGCATCTTCACATAGGGAAAACAAAGTGTGGAAATATAAGGCAGTGGCATTAGAAGTTAAAACTAATCAGATAGTCAGTGAAATAGGAGAAGGTAGTGCTCAAGTAGGAGAACTCCGAGCTGTCGTGTTAGCAGCTCAGAAAGGGGCTGTCTTTATCTATACAGACTCCTATGCTGTGTTTAAAGGGGCCACTGAATGGATAAGTCACTGGGCAGAAAATGATTGGCAGGTAAATAGGACTCCAGTTTGGCAAACAGACAGCTGGAAGCAACTCTTACAGATAGGAACGCAGCGAGCACTGTACATAGGATGGGTAGAGGGGCACGATCCTTCTGAAACCCGACAAGCCCACTATAATAAATAAGTGGACGAACTTACTCGCCTAGCACCTCTGAGTGTGAATACTTTTGATTCTGAATGGGAATGTCTCCTTGAATGGCTACACGTTAAAAGAGATCACTCTGGTGTAGCAGACCTATATCGGGAAGGGATTTCCCGTGGTTGGCCAATCACAAAACGTTTGTGTGAGCAAGCTGTGACTGCTTGTGCACAATGCCGGTTACGACTGAATACTAATCACCCAGCCAAAGCCCCGCCACTACACATTCGAGATCGTAAGACCTTATGGCATACGTGGCAGATAGATTATGTGGGACCCTTGCGCCCATCAGAAGGGAAATGCTATATATTGGTCAGGGTGGAAGTAGTGTCAGGCATAACTATGGCCACAGCAGTTAATGCTGCTACTGGAAGTAACACTGTACGGTGCCTTAAAAATTGGTTTAGTACTCTTCCCAATCCGGAAGAAATTCAAAGCGATAATGGCTCGCACTTTTCTGCCAGCCTAGTCCAAGACTGGGCAAAAGAAGAAGGTATTCGCTGGACATTTCATATTCCATACTATCCCCAAGCCAATGGGATGGTGGAAAGGACCAATGGCTTGATTAAGAAATATGCAAAGGTAACTCAGTCAAACTGGTCCCTCCGAATATCTGCTGCTGTGTATTTGGCAAATAACCATTGGTCAAACGGGGGAAGTCCAAAAATGAAAGCTTTTATTGCATCAACAGACACAATTGAACCAAAATTATCAATTTCCCCAGGCCAGTATCCTGTCCCTTACCATCCGGGACAACCCGTACTAGTGAAGCTGCCCCAAGTAGGCAATGTTCCCATGGTATTAGCCTCTCCCAAGAATATGTATGCTTGGGAGGCCAAAGATTATTCAGGAAAAACTCACCGGATCAGTACCCGATGGATTTTTCCTTCTTTTTAATCCACAGCCGGTGTAGGTCTAAAAGCCCACCGAGCAAACCTTCTTTCTCCCTCTTACAGGATGTACCTGGAACCTTGGATTAGCGTATGCTGAATTAGAGTGCCCACAAGGACTTTTACTTTTTGTATGTTGCGTAATGTTGTTTTTGATTTGGCTGTGTGTTTGGCAACCTAAGTTGTAATAGTTTAGCATTTATTCTTTTAATCTTTGTTGTGTGATTTGTGCATCATCATTATGGATTCTCGTATGGTTGTAATAGTGTTGATAGGATTTTGGATAATGAGCCCTAAGTTAGTATCTGTACAGGAACAGCATAGAGGGGACACTCGGGATCTTCCCCAGGAAAATCTCGCCTTTGAAATGATTAAGGGATTTTATCGCCTATTTAACATGTCTGGTGGAGGAATTTGTCTGGAAATACCAGATAGTGCTGGAACTGGCCTTCCGTTTGGGGCATTTGATGTGAATTTCAAACGTTTATATGAAACATTTAACTTGACAGTAAATCAGACAAAGGTAATATGGGAATATAATGACACCTTTAGGTGTCCAGCTAAACGTTGTTATGGAGTTAACACTACCAGACTTGTTACCCATACCTTTTCAATAACCAATTTCACTAAGGGGGTAGTATGTAATAAGACTGACACCATGCACCTGAGTATGGACTTTGAGGGTGAAAGGATATATTTAGGTAATTCAACTCGGGATACACCTTTCCCGTGTGATGTTTTAAATTGGTGGCCCAGCAGCAACTGGGGAAATCCCATAAATCATCCTTATACCGTTCGACAAAATATGAGTTGGTGTTTTCAATTTCCCCGATTACCAGGTAATCACTGTCCATGGCCCGGGATGACCTATAAATATAAATATAATGTTAGTGCCTCTTGTGTCTGGTCACTGTATTTTTGGGCAGGACTAAAAGAGCAACAGGGATACCACCCCTGGGATCCTCTAGACACTTATATTATAGAGAAGGATGTACCTCATTCCCCCCTATGGCACTGTCAAAAGGTAATAAATTGTACCAATTTTGATGATTTGCTACCTTTCGTATGGCGGACTGAATCTTTAGTAACAGCTTATCGCCAGGCTTGTTTATGTTACAATTATACAATCCCACTCCCACCAGAATTAGAGAAAATGCACCTTCGTAATGTCACTCTTGGACCTAAAGGTATCCAAGACATAACATTATGGGAAAATATCACTTTATGGTGCAAGATGCCACTCTGGCATTTTGTGACTGCCCCTGATGGTATTATATATAGACATGATTCAGGTTATGATGATTCCTATTGTTCTACGGCATTGTTTAGCAGCCCGCGTGACACCATGTGGATATGCTCAGATGGAAACATGTATTCCCATATTCAGCCGCAACAGCATGCAGGCTTACAGTGTGGTTTAGGAATCCCAACAATGTGTCCACACAAAATAGCCACTTATAAATTACCAGGTCGAATGAAAAGAAGTGAAGGACCTAAACACCCAGGGTCCGGATATATTGATTCTTGGAAGATACCCGAGTATTATACTTTTGGACAAGCAGTAACTTTAGGCCTGCAATCAATTTTTATGCCTGGGTTGATGATCAGAACCCATCAGTTTGCCATTGAGAACCTGATTTGGCAAGTTCATCTTTTGTCAAACTGGTCACGAACAGCTTTTGGAGCAATGAATTTACAAGTGCAAGCTGTTTCAAAAATGGCTTTGCAAAATCAGTCAGCATTGGGCATGATATTGTTAAAGGAAAAAGGTGTATATGTGGACTACTGAATCATACAGAAGAGGAATGTTGTGTGGTGATCCCCAACGTATCATCGACCATCACTCAGGCCAGAGAGGAGTTTAAGAAGATCACCGACACCACGTTAGAGTTGTTCCACCGAATACAACCTGATGCGTCAGGACCCATCGGATGGATTGGTTCAGCCTTTAAATGGATGGGACTGACAATCCAACAATGGATTGCGAGCTTGCTTGAATATGGTGTGATTATAGTTATAGTTATTGTTATTGTGTGCATAGGCATAAGCTGCTTAAAACAAGCAATTGTTACGTCTGTCACTAAACAGATCAACACCCTTAACGTTTCATTAGAAGAATATGCCCCTCTGGTGCAGCAAAACAGCGACACCTACCGGGACATCCCACGTGGCGCTTGGTAGTGACAAAGTCACAGGGTGGATAATGTGGAGAACAGACAAGGCACTGTTTACTCCAACGGCCTGCTGAAGAGGGGAAGGTATCACTGTTCACAGATGGGGAGTGGGACCGGGCGTAGGCCGGGTAGTCTCTCCCTGCCTGTGGACACACTCCCCAGCTTGTGCAGGATGATAACAATGCCTTTGTCACCACCTCCGCTATTATCTGCTACCAACCACTTGCGGCCTAAACTAATGTCAAGAGCCTGACCCACACCAAAGCTGCCTCATAAATCAAGTGAAAGGGGAATTAATATCTACAACTACATGCTGGTCGGGCATGAGGACCCATGATGGGGGGCCTCCACTATTTAGTTCTCTAAACCTGAAGGGTGGAGACCTTTGTCACAAGTTTTCATTAATTTCTTTTCCCTTCCCTTTTGAAAACCCAGTCAGAGGGTTGAGCCCAGAGGAGTGTGTCAGAGTGACACAGGTTCTGGCTACTGATAAGGACGTCAAGAAACCTAATCACAATAGACATGCGCCTTAGAAGCATATAAAATGTGACAATAACAACAGCTCTTTGGAGCTCCCTCTCAGCTGGTCTGGGACCCCCCTTATTGCATCCTGCACACTTGAGACCCTCGCCCGACGTGGAACAGGTCGTATTACCCCTGCTTGCTCTGTATGTAGTGTAGTGTGTTATTTTTACCCTGTTAAATACAGAACTTGCTATATTGTTTAAACTCTCTTGCTTAAGGATACTGGTGTACTTAATAAATATCTGAAACCTGATAACCGCCTGGCTGTTTGGTCAGTGAAGCATTAAAAGAAAAATACAAGTAGCCCCGCTGGCCACGAGCGGTGTTCGTGACAAAAGGAGAGAGAGTGTCAAGGGGAGAGAGAGAGAGAGAGAGAGAGAGAGAGCATGCGCATCACAGAGAGAGCGTGCGCCAAAGAGAGAGAAAGAGAGACAGAGAGAGAAGGGGAGGGAGAGAGAGAAAGTCAAGGAGACAGAGAGTCAAGTAGAGAGAGAGAGACAGACAGGGAGCGTGTCTGCGAAGGAGAGAAAGAGAAACAGAGTGCTCTCCAAGGAGAGAGAGTGAGTCAAGGAGAGAGAGAGAACAAGCGAGAATCATGGGGAGGGAGAGAGAGAGTGCACCACAGAGAGAGAAAGAGAGTCAAGGTGAGAGAGCATGTCAAGGCAAGAGAGAGAGGGTAAAGGAAAGAGAGAGTCAAGGTGAGAGAGAGAGAGACAGAGAAAGAATCATGGGGAGAGAGTGAGAGAAAGAGTCAAGGAGAGAGAGAGGTATATTCAAGGAGAGAGAAAGAGTCAAGGAGAGAGAGAGTGTCAAGGAGAGCGCGCTACAAAGAGAGAGAGAGAGAGAGAATCAAGGCGCACACGAGAGAGGGAGAGAGAATGTCAAGGACAGAGAGAGAGAGAGAGAGAGAGAGAGAGAGAGAGCGTCAAGGAGAAAGAGAGAGCGCGAGTAAAGGATAGACACAGAGAAAGAGATTGTGTCAAGGAGAGTGTCAAGGAGAGAGTGGCAGAGAGTCAAGGGGAGAGAGAAAGAGTGAGAGTTTCTGTCTGTCTCCTGTGGTTTTCCCCTCAGGTAACTTTGACATCCATGCATGCCATCTGCTATAGGCCATACTATTAAATCTTCATGCATGTGAAATTGTCTCAACATTGTTTGTGCAACAGCTCAGTTGTCTGAAATGCATAAGGAAACATGAGGATACAGAATATAGCTCTTTGGAGCTCCCTCTCAGCTGGTCTGGGACCCCCCCCCCTTATTGCGTCCTGCACACTTGAGACCCTCGCCTGACATGGAACAGGTCGTATCACCCCTGCTTGCTCTGTATGTAGTGTAGTGTGTTATTTTTACCCTGTTAAATACGTAACTTGCTATATTGTTTAAACTCTCTTGCTTAAGGATACTGGTGTACTTAATAAATATCTGAAACCTGATAACTGCCTGGCTGTTTGGTCAGTGAAGCGTTAAAAGAAAAAAATACAAGTCACCCCGCTGGCCACGAGCAGTGTTCGTGACACTCAGGATCACAGACAAAAAGGTACTCGGACACCCGGACACCCGAACACATGGACACTCAGGCGCACAGACACTTAGACACATGGACAGCCGGACACATGGACACTGACACACGGGCATACGGACACACAGACATTCAGTCACTTGGACACTCGGACACACAGCCACTCGGACACTGAGCAACTCAGACATACAGACACACGGGCACGCGGATGCATGGCTGCATGGAAGCTCGGTCACTCGGACACACCCTCGAACACTTGGATGCATGGACACTCCGACACACGGATATTCGCACACACGAATGCACAGGCCCATGGATGCACAGGCACATGGACACTCAGACAATCGGACCCTCGGACACATGGACACTTGGGCAGATGGGCACACGGACACTCAGACACACGCATACTCAGCACTCAGATGCACGGTCACCTAGACACTCGGACACTCAGATACTCGGACACCCAGACACTCAGACACAAAGACACACGAACACTCAGACACAGAAACACTCGGACATTTGGACACTCGGACACACAGGCACATGGACACACGGACACATGGACACACAGATATTCGGACACCCAGACGTTCAGATACACACTCACCCACACGGACACTCAGGCACACAGATAATCAGACACATGGACGCAGGGATGCATGCACACTTGAACACCCGGACTCTCAGACATTCGGACACGTGGACACATGGATACATAGACACTTGGACACACAGACATTTGGGCACTCAAACACATGGACACCCAGACACATGCATGCTCAGACATGTGGACACACAGTCACTCAGACAGACACTCAGACACACAGACACTCAGACACAGAGATGCTTGGACATACGGACACTCACACACACGGACACTCGAGTGCTTGGACACACAGACACTTGGGCAAACCAACACATGGATACTCGGACACAGACACTCGGACAGAGGGGCACTCAGACACAGAGCCACTCAGACACATGGACATTTGGACACATGGACACTCAGGGACTCTGACACACGGGCACTCAGACACAGAGACTAATGTACACTCGGACACAGAAACACAGACACATGGACACTTGGACACTTAGATACAGAGACACTTGGACACACAGACACATGGTCATTCGGACTCACGGACGCAAGGACACTCAGACGCACTGACATTTGGACACATGGATACACGGACACTCAGACACAAACATACACAGACCCTTGGACACTCAGGCAGACGGACACTCAGACAGTTGGACCCAAGCACATGTGGAAACTGAGACACAGTCACAGGGACACACATTCTCAGACACATGGACACACAGACACAAAGACACACACATTCAGGAGCTCGGACACTTGGACACAGAGACACTTGGGCACATGGACACTCGGACACTCAGATGCTCAGACACTAACACTCAGACACACAGAAATAGAGATATAGGGACCCTCGGACATACAAACAGAAACTCTGACACAGGCACACTCAAACACTGACACACGGGCACACAGAGATTCAGACACATGGACACTTGCATAGAGAGATACACGGACACTCGGGCACACAGACACTCCAACACTCGGACACGCGGACGTGCAGACACTCTGACACTCAGACACACAGATGCACCGACACTCGGACACAGGGGCACTTGGACACAGACACATGGAGATATGGACACACAAATGCACGGACGCTCTCAAACACAGACGCTTGGACAAATGGACACTCAGACACTCAGACAAAAAGACACGGCACTCAGACACATGGACACACAGACCCTCGGACACTTGGACAGATGGACACCCGGATAAGTGGAAACTCAGACACACAGCCACTCGGACACACATACACTTCAACACATGGGCATTTCATTCAGGCACTGTGACCTGCGGACACTTGGATGCTTGGACACACAGACACTTGGACACTCGAACACTCAGACCCTCGGACACACGGACACATGGATGCACAGACACTCGGACACAGAGACACTCGGACACTTGGACACTCAGATGCACAGACACACAGGCACTTGGACAGACGGACACTGGAACACTTGGGCAGAAGGACAGACGCTCGACCACACGGACATTCAGACAAACAAACACACTGGCACTCAGTCAAACAAACACTTGGACACTAGGCCACATGGATGCTCGGACACGCAGACACATGGACACCCAGCACTCGGCCACAAGGACACTCAGACACGTGGATTCTGAGCACTCAGACACTCAGAACCACAAACGAAAAGGCACTCGGACATTCGCACAGCTGAACACATGGACACTCGGGCGCACGGACACTTGGACTCTTGGACACATGGACAGCCGGACACATGGACACTGACACACGGACACTCGGACACTCGGATGCACGTACACACAGACCCTTGAAAACTCGGACGCACCAATATTCGGGCACACAGATGCACAGGCCCTTGGACACATGGACACTCGGACAATCGGATCCTTGGACACAAGGACACTTAGACATTCAGACACTCGGACACACAGATTTTCGGACAATCGGACAGTCAGGCACACAGACACTGGGACACATGCACACTCAGCCACACGGACACTCAGACATTCAGACACACAAACATTCGGCCACACCAACACTTGGACACTCAGCCACATGAGCACTCGGACACAGACACTTGGACTCAAGGGCACTCAGACACGTGGATTCTGAGTACTTGGACATTCGGCCACATGGACACAGGGGTGCATGGAAACTCGGACACATGGGCACTCGGTTACTCGGAAGCACGGACACACAGGCACTTGGACATTCAGACACTCGAGCACATGGACATATAGACACACACGCTCGGACACATGGACACTTGAACACTCGGAGACACGGACGCTCCTACACATGGACACATGCACACTCTGACTCACGGATACTAGGATACAAAGACGCTTGGACATTCGGACACTCGGACAGTCGAACGCATGGCTGCATGGACGCTCGATCACTCGGACACATGCACACACGGACACTCGGAAACTTGGACTCATGGATGCTCGGACACATGGGCACTCAGATGCACAGACACTCGGCCATTCGCACACACATATGTACAGGCCCTTGGATGTGCGGACACATGGACACTCGGACACACAGATATTCAGACTCTTGGACATTCAGACACATAGACACTCAGACACATGTACACTCGGACATACAGACACTCAGACACTTGTGCAGACAGACACTCAGACAATTAGACCCACAGACAAACATTCGGACACACGGACAGTTGGACACTTGGACACTCAGACACGTAGACACAGACACTCGATCACATGGACATTTTGATACACGGTCACATGGCGACACAGACACTTGGGCACTGCGCCACACAGATACTCGGACACACAGACACACCGACACTCAGACAGACGAACACATGGGCTCTCGGACACAAAGGCAAACAGACATTCGGACACAGATACTCACACACAGACACTCGGAAACTCAGACATACAGGCACACAGACACTTGAACACTCGCACGCTCAGACACATGGATACTTGGAAACTCAGATTCAGATATTCGTACTCTTGGACATTCAGACACACAGACACACAGACACCTGTGCAGGTGGACACTTGGACAATTGGACCCACAGACAAACAGACATTCAGACACATGGGCAGTCAGACATTTGGACACACAGGCACTCGGACACACAAGAACTCGGACACACGACACACCAAAACTTGGACACACGGACATTCGGACCCACAGACATATAGACACTCAGACAGATGGACACATGGACACAAAGGCAAACAGACATTCTGACACTCAGACACAGATACTCACATACAGACACTTGCACACTCACACACTCAGACACTCCGACAAACAGGCTCTCAGACATATGAACACTTGAAGTCATAGACCCACAGACACGTGGAGAATTGGACACTCGGACACACAGAAACTCAGCCACACGGACACACAAACACATGGACAGACAGATGCTCGAACACTCTGACGATTGGACATTCAGACACACAGACACTTGGCCACACCAACACTTGGCCACATGGACACACGGCGGCACAGACACTCAGGCACTCTGACACACCGACACTCGGACACATGGATATCTGGACACACAGACATATAGACACTTGGACAGATGGACACTTAGACATATAGACACTTGGACAGATGGACACTTGGACACACAGACACACCGATGCTCGGACAGACGAACACATGGACACAAGGACACTCAGACACTCGGATACACAGACTCACACACATGGACACTCGGACACAAAGACAAACAGGCATTAGAACACTCGGACAGAGAGACACTCGGACAGATGGACACTCAGATACTCGGACACTCGGACACACAGAAACTCGGCCACACAGACACTCAGACACACGAACACACGGGCACACAGACACTCGGACACTCGAACACTCTGACACTTGGACATTCAGACACAGACACTTGGCTACACGGACACTCAGACACGTGGATGCAAGGACGCATGCACACTCGGACACATAGACACTCGGACGCTGGCACACAAACAGACATTCGGACACACAGACACTCGCACACATGGACAGACAGACGTACAGACACTGGTACACTCGGAAACTCAGACATACAGACACGGACAGTTGGACACAGACACAAAGACACTCAGACACACAGAAACTCAGACACTCAGACATTCGGACACATGGACACATGGACACGCTAACAAAGACACTCGGCCACACAGACAGTCAGACAGACAGACACACAGATACTCAGACACATGGACCCAGGGACGCATGCACCCTCTGACACACAGACACTCAGACACACGGAGACACAGACACTCCGACAGACAGACATTTGGACACACAGACACAGGGATGCATGCACAATTGCACCCAAGGACACATGAACACTCAGACACATGGGCAGTCGGACACATGGACACACAGACATATAGACACTCGGACAGATGGACACTTGGACACTTGGGCAGATGGGCAGACAGACACTCAGCCACATGGACAATCAGACACACAGACACATGGATACTGACCACTGAGACACACAGACAGTCAGACACTCAGCCACATGGAAACTTGCACGCATGGACACTCGGATAATTGGACACTTGGGCAGACAGGCACTTGGCCCCATGGACACACAGACACTCATATTCACGGACATTTGTACATACGGACACATGGATGTTCGGACACTCAGACACTCACACACACGGACACGGACACTCAGACACATGGACAATCCGACACATGGACACTGGGACACATTCAGAGATTCAGAAGTTCAGACACATGGACAAACGAACACTAACATATGGACACATGGACACTCAGACAGTCAGACACTCCAACACACAGACACTGGGACATTCGGGCAGACGGACACTTGGAAAATCAGACCCATGGACACATGAACACAAGGGCAGTTGAACACTCGGATACACAGACGCTCGGACACACGGCCACTCAGACACTCGGACATGCAGATATTCGAACACTCGGACCACAGAAGCACAGACACTTGGACAAATGTACAGTCAGACGCTCAGACACATGTACACACAGATATTTGGACACTCGGACATTTAGATACACAGACAGTCAGCCACATGGACACTCAGACACAAAGATAATTGGACACACGGACCCAGGGATGCATGCACACTTGGACACATGGACACTTGGGCAGGTGGACACTCCTACACACAGACACATGCACACTCAGCACTCAGATGCACGGTCACCTGGACACTCAGACACTCGGACACTTGGACACACAGGCACATGGATACTGACCACTCTGACACAGCTGGACAATCAGACTCTCAGCCACACGGACACTTGGACACTCTGACACACAGACACAGGCACGCACGCAAAATTGGACCCAAGAACACATGAACACTTGGACATGCAGGCAGTTGGACACTTGGCCACATGGAAACTCAGACGCATGGACACTCGGATAATTGGACACACGGACACTCAGACACACAGTCATACCAACACTCGGACAGATGAGCACATGGACAGCATGACATTTGGACGCATGGACACTCAGACACACAGCCACTTGCACACTCAGACACATGGACATGCACGCTCAGACACTCCAAGAAACAGACACTCGGACATGTGCACACTCGGACACCTGGACACTCAGATGCATGCACACTCGGACATACAGACGTGTGGTCACTTGGACACACAGACATATGGACACTCAGGTGCAGAGACACAAGAACATTCGGACACACAGACACTCGAACACACAGACACACCGACATTCTCAATGACAAACACATGGACACAAGGACACTCAGGCACACAGACAACCAGACATTCATACACATGGACACTCGGACACACACACACTCACCCACTTGGATATGCCAACAAAGACACACTCAAACGCACACACACTCTGACTCACGGACACAAAGACACTTGGACATTCAAACACATGGATACATGGCTGCATGGACTCATGAACACATGGACACTTGGATGCACGGTTACTTGGACACACAGACGCATGGACACTTGGACACTCCGCTATTTGCACACACGTATGCACAGGCCCTTGGATGAACAGACACTCGGACATTCAGACACTCAGCCACATGGACATTCAGACACTCCTACACACAGACACTCAGGCAAATGGACACACGGATGCAGAGACACACGCATAATCAGCACTCAGATGCATGGTCACCCAGAGACTCGGATACTTGGACACACAGACACTCGGACACACAGACACATGGACACTCAGACACATGAACACATAAACATATAGACACACGGACAAATGGACACTTGGACACTTGGGCAGATGGACAGACAGGCACTCGGACACACGGACACTCGGCCACATAGCCACTTGGACACATGGACACTCGGACACATGGACACTGGGACATGTACACTCGGACACACGGACACTCGGACATTCAGACACTCAGCCACACAGCCACTCAGACACTCGGATACTTGGACACACAAACACTCGGATGCATGGACACACAAACATATAGACACGTGGACAGACGGACACTTGGACACATGGACACTTGGAGACATGGATATTCACACACATGGATTCTCATGCCCTCGGACGCACAGACACTCGGACAATTGGACCTTCAGACACATGGACACTCAGACACACAGACACTCAGACAAATGGAAATGTGAACACTCAGACATTCAGACACTCAGCACACGGACACTCAGACACATGGACACTGGGACACTTTCGGAAATTTGGAAGCTCGGGCACATGGACAAATGGACACTCTAACATACGGACACACTCAGACACAGACACTCAAACACTCCGACACACAGACACCTGGACACACGGATGCATCGACACATGGACACTCGGGCAGATGGACACTCGGACAATCAGACCCACGGACACATAAACACTTGGACACGCTGGCAGTCAGACACTCGGACACACAGACACTCGGCCACATGGGCATATAGATACTTGGACAGAGGACACTAGGACACACAGACAGACAGAAATGCAGACACACGGACACTTGGACACATGGACACTTGGAAACTCAAACATACAGACACATGGACAGTTGGACACTCGTAGACAAGGACACTCCTACACACGGACACATGCACACTCCGGCTCATGGACACTAAGACACAAAGACACGGCCATTTGGATGCTCCAACACTCAGATGCATGGCCACTCAGTCACTTGGATGCACACACACATGGACACTCGGAGACACAGATGCTCAGAAACACAGATGCATGGACACTTGGACCCTTGGACGCATGTACACTCATACACAAAGACACTCGGACACATGGAAACTCAGACACTGACACACAGACACACGAACGCAGGGACACATGCACACTCGGGCAGATGGGCAGACAGACACTTGGACAAATGGACACTCGCACACACAGACACACACACACACAATCAGCACTCAGATATGCAGTCACCTGGACACACAGACACTCATACACAAGAACACACGGACACTCAAGCAAACGAACCCACGGACACCAGGACGCTCAGACACTTGGACACACAAACACTCAGACGCACAGACACTCGGACATGAGAGTTAGGAGAGAGAGAAAGCATAGAGCCCCATGTGGAGTGGGGCTGCAAAGGGCATGCCTAAGGAAATGTGGGGCCTCACCAAGACTGCTCCCAGGGCAACTTTTTCGTTAGGGCCTGGAATGGGGCTGGTGGGCTCTGGTTCAGGCCCAACCTGACATGAGGGTTACAGTTAGGGCATCGCTTCTGCCTCTGTGCCTCTGTGCCCAGTGGTAGGCTCATGGCTGCTGGCTGTGCTGGTGAGGTCACTTCTATGTCAGTGCCTCATAGGCCAGTGGTAGGTCCATGGCTGCTGGCTCTACTGGTGAGGTCACTTCTGCCTCCGTGCCTGCTAGTCCAGTGGCAGGCACCTGGCTGCTGGTCTACTTCTGACATAACCTATGCCTCAGTTCCCAATTAACAAGTGGCAGATGCATGGCTGCTCTCTATGCTTGCGAGGTCAATTTGGCCTCACTTTGTAATACGGTAATGGCAGGGCCATGACTCCTGTGTGTGCTGTTGATAGCACTTCTGCCTCTGTGCCAGATTACCTTGTGGCAGGCCATCTACAGGATCGTCCAGGCTCCTACGGGGTCATACGGGCTCGTGCAGGCCTCTACGGGCTCGTACAGGCTCATGCAAGCCTCTATCGGCTCGTCAGGGCTCGTATGGGGTCGTGTAAGCCTCAGACATACCTTTACGGGCTCGTACGTGCTCGTACAGGCCTCTACAGGCTCGTACTGGCTTTTGTGAGCCTCTACAGGCTCATACGGGCTCGGGGCTCATTCGGGCTCGTATGGGCTTGCACAGTCCTCTACGGGCTTGTACGGGTTCGTATGGGCCTCATTTGGCCTCTACAGGCTCCTATGGGCTCATACGGGCTCGTTCTGGTCTCCACAGGCTCGTATGGACTCGAACAGGTTTCTGCAGTCCTCTACGGGCTCGTATGGTTTCGTATGGGCCTCTACGGGCTCGTTCGGGCCTCTGCGGGCTCGTATGGGCTCATACAGGCTCGCGCAGGCCTCTACCAGCTCGTTTGGGCTTGTACGGTCTTGTACAGGCTCCCGTAGTCCTCTACAGGCTTGTACAGGCTCTTGCGTGCCTACGGCCTCCTTTGGGTTCGTGCAGGCCTCTCCGGGCTCATACAGGCTCGCGCAGGCCTCTACAGGCTTGTACTCGTCTCTACGCACTCATACGGACCTCATGTAGGCCTCTACAGGCTTGTACAGGCTCGTGTAGGTCTCTACAGGCTCATATGGGCTTGTGCAGGCCTCTATGGGCTCGTACGGTTTCGTAGGGGTTCTATGGATTCGCGCAGGCCTCTACAGGCTCCTGTGGTCTCCTGTGGGCCTCTACAGGCTCCTACAGGCTCGTTCAGGCCTCTACGGGCTTGTATGGGCTCGTGCAGACTCTACGGTCTCATACGGGCCTCATGTGGGCCTCTATGGGCTGGTACGGGCTCGTACGGACTTGTATGGTCTCTATGGGCATCTACAGGCTCGTTGGAGCTTTTACAGGCTCACCAGGCCTCTACAGGCTCGTACAGGTTTGTATGGGCTCGTACAGGCCTCTACGGACTCCTATGGGCTCGTTTGCACTTGTACAGGCTAGCACAGGCCTCTACGGGCTCGTATGGGCTCGTACGGGGTAGTGCTGGCCTCATGTGTACCTCTACAGGCACGTACGTGTTCATACGGGCTTGTATGGACCTCTACAGGCTTGTGCAGGCTCGTACGGGCTCGCACAGGCCTCTACAGCAGGCAGCTCTACGGGCTGCCTCTGCTTGTGAGGTAACTTCTGCCTCAGTGCCTCATGGGGCCACTGGCAGGCCCATTGCTGCTACCTCTGCTTGTGAGGTCATTTCTGCCCCCCTGCCTCATGGGCCAGTGACAGGGCCATCACTGCTGGCTGTGCTTGTGATGTCACTTCCACCTCCATGCCTCTTTGGAGAGTGTCAGGCCCATGGCTGCCTGGCTATGCTTGTGAGGTCAATTTAATCAAAGTGTCTAATACGCTAGCAGCAGTCCCATGGCTTCTGGCTGAGGTAGTGAGGTCAATTCTGCCTCCGTGCCTCATGGGCTAGTGGCAGGCCCATGCCTGCTGGCTTTGCTGGTGAGGTCTCTTCTGCATACGTGCCTCACAGGCCAGCGGCAGGCCTATGGCTGCTGGCGTGCTTGTGAGGTCACTTCTGTCTCCGTACCTGAAGGGCCAGTGGCAGGCCCATGGCTCCTGGCTGTGCTTGTGAGGTCCCTTCTGCCTCAGTGCGTGACAGTACAGTGGCAGCCCCATGGCTGCTGGCTGTGCTGGTGAGGTCACTTCTACATCATTGCCTCGTGGGCCAGTGGCAGGCCCACGACTGCTGGCTGTGCTGGTGAGGACACTTCTGCCTCCATGACGCATAGGCCAGTGGCAGGCCCAATGGCTGCTTGCTGTGCTTGTGAAATCACTTCTACCTTCCTGTCAAAAAGGCCACTGGCAGGGCCATGTCTGCTGGCTGCGCTGGTGAGGTCACTTCTGCCTCTGTGCCTCACTGCGCAGTGGTAGGCCCATTCCTGGTGTCCGTGCTTGTGAGGTCCCTTCTGCCTCACTGCCTGATAGGCTAGTGGCAGGTGTTAAAGAGTATTGAACTCAAAGTGTCTAGAGTTAACCGCTTAGCATTACTTATATAAAGCCTACTTAGCGTCACTAGATGAATTTGCTGAAGCCTTAGGCCCTGCTTTGATAGAATGGGGAACTTTCACCTATTTATGTCGAAAGGGTCCGAGCTGTTCACGCTGGAAAGATAAGGATGCTTACAAGGAAGGTACCTCCATCAGCAGAAGTTGCAACAGTAAAGATAAGGAAAAACAGCCTGCCTAGAGAAAACCCAATGAAGAACAGGAAGACCCCAGACCCCAATATTACGATTGGTCCGAACTATCGTCTGAGGGGTGGAGAACTTGTATTGTAAGGGTATAATTGCCCAGGGATTTCTTTGTTCGGGGTCCCTCTTTGGAGGCACCCAGCTCAAGCTGTAATTACTGTACGTGCGTCATTAAAATTTGTTCATTTAATTTCACTCTCATTTGGCTCCAAACTTCTCAATGGGAACCTGGGTCAGACTGTGTTATTGTGGCCGGCAAGCCTAATTTCCCAT
Organism: Dromaius novaehollandiae; assembly: GCF_036370855.1. Lineage (NCBI taxonomy): Eukaryota > Metazoa > Chordata > Aves > Casuariiformes > Dromaiidae > Dromaius > Dromaius novaehollandiae. The sequence goes on along the minus strand of NC_088130.1, from coordinate 1,916,948 downwards.
AACTGTTTGGCCACCCAGGTGATACCCTTGGCGACCACTGTCAGGGCCTCGCGTCTCCATACGATCATCTGGCGCCATCGGTGAGTTCGCCTGGGATCTTTGGCAATGGGAGGCACTGAAAAGGTGAGTCTTAAATTCCCGCCTAAATTCTGCTTTGGTAACAAAGTGCACTGTAAGGGCTGCGCAGGCTGATCACCGTAAGGCATACCGGGCAGGGATGCTCCCAGGATCCCCCCCAATTGGTGCCAGTAACAAGCAGTCTGCATTCCTGTGCTTCACACTCCGAAAGGGAGGATGTCAAAGCTTTGAAATAAGGCCTGTTGGGCACCAAGACCCTGGGAAACAAAGCCTCCTCTCACTGCTGGAACAGTGTTAATTAGGATGGTCTGGACTATCTCCTCATCAGGACCTTGGGAGATAACAGCTGCTTTCACTACTGGGGCAGTGTTAATCATTGCAGACTGGGATTAACTCCTTCTTACCCGAGCTATGGGATCTCTCCTTGGGACCACCCCTGCAAGAGTAAAGCAGTCATTCGCAGTCACTCAAACTCCTTTCTCCAGTGCTGAAGAGTGTTCAAGGCAGCTAGCCTGCCCTTGGGGGTTGTATGGGAAAGTGCGGAAGAATGTCGAGGAGATAGACGATGGAAGCTAGCCAGGCCGTTCTGTGGGAAAAGGAGCATCAACAGGGCATGTTGACCCATAGTCACGTAGCTGAGCCTGTGCCAGGGTGGCGCTGCACCTGGGCTTTGAATCGAGAATAACAATGAGCACAACATGCTTACTGCGCATGTGTATGGTACATAAAAACTTCATCTAGTGCCCCCCCCGCCCCGGTGTTCCTCACCCTGGACCGACGCTCAGCGGTGCCAGGGATCCCCCGCTCCATTATCGCCTTGACCGGGAAAACGCCGGGGAACCCCCGTTCAGACGCAGAGGTAATAAATGCTCCATATCGACCATAGTGTGCCTTGTGTTTGTGCATCTGTCCCTGCCGGGAGTCCAGGCAGTGCCCCTGCCTCACCCTTACACTTGGCGTAGTCAGCAGGATACACAAACGACAATGCCGTGGCCGAGGAGAGCGAAGGGGGAAGGCGAGAGTCAAGAAGGGACTGCTCGCCTGCAGCTGCCAGGATGGCCCCAGACTGAGCCATGGGGGCTGGTGGCCGCATTGCTTGCCATGCTGGCAGCCCCCGAGGACTGGCCAGAATTGGCACAGGGGGAAAATGTTACCCCGAAGGCAGTTGAATCCGCTTTACAGGTTATGCCCTTCCGCGGTGCTTCGGGAGCAGCTCGGAAGCTAGCTGGACGATTAGGGTGGGCACTGCTGACAGGCATTCGAGCCTTCGATAACGAGGTATCCTCTTTGCAGCAACGAGTGAAAGATTTGGAAAAGGAGGTGGGGGATTTTCGAGATGCAAAGGCGATAGCCCAAGAAGTGATTACAGCACAAGCTGAGAAAGCCCAAGATGTAGCCCACAAGATGGAGCGGCTAGCTTTGCGGATGGCTAACAGGCGGCGTGGGTGTTATGGGAAGGTGCCCGCTGCTGTTTCTCAGGTGCGGGCGATTATAGCTCGACCCTCCTGGGATCCAGAGGAGTGGGATGGCAATATTTGGAGTACCTCATCTGACTCAGAAATTGAGTTTGATATTGAGCAAGAACCCGCTAACGCTCAGGTGTGGCCACTTGTTCAGATGTGGGGGGAGTGACAAACAGATAGGGATACTGTAGAGCAGACAAGGACTTATATGCCAAAGGAATTATGTGAGTTTTTGACTACATTCCAGCAGCAACCGGGGGAGTCATTACTAGCGTGGATGGTGAGAGCCTGGGATAATGGGGCTGGATCATTAACGTTGTTAAGAGAGGAGCTGAATTTAATGAGCCCGTTGTCCACAGACTCTCAAGTGCAGTATTATCTCTCCCAGCTTACGTCTGCTCAAGATAGCTCCGGCAACCCTGTAGTTGCTCCTTTGCTGTATCAGTGGTTATCTGCTGCGGTGGTAGGGGCTTATCCATCTACGGGTGAGCTGGCCGCTACGGTGGGTGCATGGCATACCACGGAAGAGGCCATAAACATGTTGCGATGGCTGGAGGTAGCCACTGGATTAGCAGACGGTAATGGTCCAGATGGTGTAGAAATAACTCGGCAAATGAAAACGCAGCTATTGAAAGGGGCCCCAAGTGCCTTGAGACTGCTCCTGTTAGGGGCGGTGATGCCTGCTACTGGTACAGTGGGGGCGCTGGTGAATAATTTGCGAGACCTAGCTGTGGTGGGTGGACCAATTCTAAACAGGTACGGGTGGCTCAGAAAGTTAGAGCAAAGAGACAGGGAGGGGTGACTAAAGTGAGTGGAAAAGTCACAGGAAAGCAGATGTGGGCTGACTTGCTGCAGGTGGGGATATCGTGGGATGAGATCAATGGCTCGTCCACTGCTGATTTATTCGAGCGCTGGCAGCGTTTGCCTGCCAATCAACAGAACCGAGTTAAACCCACTCCCCCACCAGCACCCAGTGCTCCCTGGAAGCTGCCTGCTAAGAAACAAAGAAAGGGAGGCGGGTCCCCCAAAATCCGAGCATCGGTTGCAGCATATCATCCGGGCGACCGACACCCATACGTACCCCTGAGAATTAGGTGGCATTCAGGAGGGGAAGTAGCTGTGCTTGCTTTAGTAGATACAGGAGCAGAGGTTACAGTGTTGCATAGTGCTGTAAACCCTGAGAAGGCAACAACGCACATCTGCGGTTTGGGCAGCTCTGCCACCCCCGCCGTACAGGCGATAGTTACCTTAGCGATTGGGAAAAACCCTCCCTTCTCCACTCCAGTCTTATTGGCACCTATTCATGAATATATTTTAGGAATTGATGTGTTACTAGGTCGAGATATACACACACTGCAAGGATTATTCTCTTTCGGGAGGAGTCCCTCGCTGCCACAAGCGCGAGTAATCACTCTAATCAGAGGGTACCCAAAATGGGACCCCGTAGATTTGCCTTTACCACCTACCGTTGTGCAAATGAAACAGTGCAGAATACCGGGAGGAGAAACAGAAATTCAAGAAACAATAGATGCTCTGCTACATGCACAGATACTACGCCCTGCCCTGTCGGCCTTTAATAGCCCGATATGGCCGGTGAAGAAGCCAGATGGCTCATGGCGTATGACTGTGGATTATAGGGAGCTAAATAAAATTGCCCCACCATTAGCAGCCGTAGTACCTGACATGGTAACTCTGTTAGAAGGAGTGGGCAAAAATTTGCAAGAGTGGAAGGCTGTGGTGGATCTGGCAAATGCCTTTTTCTCTATTGCTATATCCCCAGCCTCACAGGACCAATTTGCCTTCACTTGGAGGGGGAAGCAGTATACATTCCAGGTCCTTCCTCAGGGATACAGGCATAGTCCCACTATATGTCATCAAATGGTCGCTGCCGACCTCCCAACACCTCTCCCAGAATGCACTATTCATCATTACATCGATGATGTTTTGATAATGGGACCGTCTGAAGATCAGGTGAAAGAGCAGCTAATGGCACTGACGCATGCCCTCCAGGATAGGGGATGGGCTGTGAACCCCAAACAGGTACAAGGACCAGACATTAGTGTCCAATTTCTGGGAGTAGTGTGGAGAGGACAGACAAAAGCCATTCCTGAAAAAGTGCGTAATGCTATCCAGCAATACCCTGTCCCTACGACTGCAAAACAGCTGCAAGCTTTCCTAGGTCTCCTAGGCTTTTGGTGAACTTTTATACCTCATTTAGCATGCTTGATGCGGCCCTTGCAGCATTTAACAAAGAAAAACAGTCAGTGGCGGTGGACCAAAGGGCACCAGCAGGCTTTTGATTTGTGCAAGGAAGCAGTGGTCCAACACTCTGAACTGTTTACACCCTATAAAGGTCAACCCTTCGAATTAGAAGTTATAGTTGTGGGGGATACAGTGTCTTGGGGGTTGTGGCAGCAATGTGCCCACGCAAGGCGGGAACCTATAGGTTTCTGGTCCCGTTCCCTGCAAGGGGCCACAGCAAACTACACACCTCTGGAGAAACAGCCTTTGGCCGTGGTGTGGGCTCTGCAGGATACCGAACGAGTTACAGGACGTGACCCGGTGACTGTACACACCCCCACCCCCATTCAGGCATGGGTGACGGATGATACAGTCAGGGCCCATGTAGGGGTGGCCCAAGCTACAACACAGTGGAAATGGAAACCCTATCTACAAGCCCGGTTTAAGGAGGGGGAGAAAGGACATGAGTACCCCACATGCAACCTTGTTAGGGGAAGTACAGTTTGAGCACATGCCCCTACTATCTGAACTGGAGGGTCTACCTCCTCCTGCCCCTCCGGCAGAAGTGTCACCAGTACAAGAAGCTCCTCCCTTTGAGATGTTATCTCCCAAACAGTGGGAGTGGGCTTGGTTCTCCGATGGTAGTGCAGTGTATTCCTGGGCAGGAGAACGCGTATGGCGTTCTGTGGCATACAACCCTGCCACGGACAATCTCTGTTTTGCCTCTGGCACAGGATACTCCAGTCAATGGGCTGAGCTAAAAGATGCAGCTATAGCTTTAGATGAAGGAGATGCACGCTATCTCTACAGAGATAGTTGGGTGGTGTATAAAGGCTTGCAGGTCTTGCTGCCAACATGGGCTGCTGCACAATGGAAAATACATGATAGAGAGGTTTGGGGAAGCTCCCTGTGGGAGAAAATTTGGAGTATTGTGCAGACAAAAGTCATTTCAGTACATGTTGATGCCCATGAAAAGCAAGAGACTCTCGAGACACAGTATAATTCAGCAGCTGACCAGATGGCAACCCCCTCGGAATTAACACAAGCCCGACAAGCGCACGAACGGGCAGGGCACCGAGGCCCTGTTACCACTCAAGCTTGGGGCTTGTCACGAGACCACCCCATGCTACGCACCTGAACCATTGCTAATTGCCGAGCAGAAAAATGTAAACCTACACTTGCAGCTCGATTGTCCATCGCAGCATGTATGGCTATTCACACCTTTGATATCCGTTCAAATAGTCCCACTTCTATTAACTTCCTCTCAAGATTTGTCGTTCCAGGTATCTGCATCTGTGCCAGTAAATATTCCACAGGGAGCACCAATACTGCGAGGAATCCTGATCCACACTGCCGGAGTGCCCCAAGTTCAGCAAACACCCTCAGTGCATTCTTTAGCCAGTGTGTGGATACTAACTCCTCAAAAGGAAAAACAACCTGGCACTGTTTTAGCAGATGGTCCAGGAGCCACTGCTCTTGTTCTTCCTGATGGCGATACCATGCCTTTCTATCTTCCCATCAACAGGTTATCACGCCGGCATCTGGAAGTTGCTGTTGGAATGCTGCCTCTTGCTGACCACGACAGATGCCATTGATCTACAAGACCATCCAGCTTCCCATGTAAATACATGGATTTGGCTCGCACAGAGATCAGCTAACCTCTCTGCTTTCTGTATTGCAGGAGGACGATCAGTGGATGATGTCTTAACTACATGTTACATAGGTATACCAGCTCCACTCGCGGTATTACAGAGTTATACAAAAAAAATTGATATTTCTATTACTCCCATGAATTTATATGATTTGGGTATTGTTTCCCAAAAGCTGACACCTTGGGCTTACTCTTTTCATAGAGCTAACATATCTAAAGCAGATGCTTGCTTTTGCTTTGTAGATGCTCCCTCTGTTCTGCAGAATGTAACCAATATGCAGTTCATTTGTAATGACACTATGGATATTACCTATGCATCTGCTCACCTTATACTGCCATTAGGGTGGTTTCTTCTGTGTGGCACTACAGCATATACATATGTGCCAGCCAATGCCACAGGTGGCCTATGCACTGTAGGTCGTGTTACTTTAAGCATCCCTCCCTTTATGACGGAGCGGCGGAGGACCCTGTAGTACATCCTAAGATGCCGCTTGTAACCGCCACATAGGTTTATTTTCTCATGCAGAAGCTCTAGGCCTCTTGTGGAGCCTAGCTGGGATCCCGGGGGTGGTGGCACATAATTGCAGACAGTTAGAGCGTGTTACCTGTGCTTTGGCTCAAAGCTTAAATTGGACATCTAGAGCCATTGCCTCTTTAAATAGGGAGTTGGGAGCAGTGTAGCAAGGAACACAGCAAAACCACCTAGGGATCGACTGCCTCCTACTGCGAGATAACCACAGACACCATGACTTCGCTGAGATGTGCTGTTTCAACATCACCGATGAATCGGCATCTATTGAGAATATCAGCCACCTCATACAAGGAGGACTCTTGTCTATCTCTTGCTTTGTATTATGTTATGTTTTGATTTCATTACTTTGTAAACTCCCTTGCCATCATACCCCATGCCCTTCTGAGGATTGGGACGGCCTGTAACTAGCTTTCCATCGTTGGGGTGGAGTGTATGGGAAAGTGCGGAAGAATGTCGAGGAGATAGGCGATGGAAGCTAGCCAGACCGTTCCGTGGGAAAAGACACATCAACAGGGCATGTTGACCCATAGTCACGTAGTTGAGCCTGTGCCAGGGTGGCGCTGCACCTGGGCTTTGAATCGAGAATAACAATGAGCTCAACATGCTTACTGCGCATGTGTATGGTACATAAAAACTTCATCTAGTGCCCCCCCACAGTGTTCCTCACCCTGGACCGACGCTCAGCGGTGCCAGGGATCCCCCGCTCCATTATTGCCTCGATCGGGAAAACGCCGGGGAACCCCCGTTCAGACGCAGAGGTAATAAATGCTCCATATCGACCATCGTATGCCTTGTGTTTGTGTATCCGTCCCTGCCGGGAGTCCAGGTGGTGCCCCCGCCTCACCCTTGTAGGGGTGTTCGGCTATCCCCCCCGCACTCCATGACTGTGGGTGTGATCATTGTAACAACGACAGAGGAGAGTTGAACCCTGTGACAGCCAAGAGCTAGGGACTGCGACTGGGCGAAGAGACCTGCAACTGGCCTAGCGACTCCACCTCCACCTTCCCCTGAAGGGTATAAATAGGTTGGCCCCGGAGGCTGTCTTTGGCTCTTTGCGGGTGACAGCGGGTCTGCCAGCTTGCAGATCCCCTCAGGACGGGGACACCCTCCCACAGTCACTTCCCTGGGATTGAGTGTACGTTGGCTGCTCAGGCAACACGTGGGTAAGATGAATTAGAATTGGAAAATAAGTATTCTAGTTGAACTAAGTTTCTGTTAATAAGAATTGTTGCTTTGTAACTTGTGTAGTAAATGTAGATCTTTAAAATAAGTTGTGGAGTCATGCAGTAAATCTCCTCATCTCCTCCCCTCCCTCGTGCCACACGAAACCCTCACAGTCTGGGACTGTAAAGATAGTCGGTCGTCCCGCTACAGGTACGCAGGCTGATCACCGTAAGGCATGCTGGGCAGAGGGATGGGTTCAAGGCCCATGCCCAGAATTTGAGTGGCTTTGCATCCCATCTTGATTTGTCTGGAAGGGGGTTGTGCGAAGCCTGATCAGAAGGCCTGAGGCCCGTACGAGCCTGCACAAGCCTGTAGAGGTCCATACAACCCCATATGAACGCGTACGTGCCTGTAGAGGTACACGAGGCCAGCACTACCCCGTACGAGCCCATACGAGCCCGTAGAGGCCTGTGCTAGCCTGTACAAGTGCAAACGAGCCCATAGGAGTCCGTAGAGGCCTGTACGAGCCCATACAAACCTGTACGAGCCTGTAGAGGCCTGGTGAGCCTGTAAAAGCTCCAACGAGCCTGTAGATGCCCATAGAGACCATACAAGTCCGTACGAGCCCGTACCAGCCCATAGAGGCCCACATGAGGCCCGTATGAGACCGTAGAGTCTGCACGAGCCCATACAAGCCCGTAGAGGCCTGAACGAGCCTGTAGGAGCCTGTAGAGGCCCACAGGAGACCACAGGAGCCTGTAGAGGCCTGCGTGAATCCATAGAACCCCTACGAAACCGTACGAGCCCATAGAGGCCTGCACGAGCCCATATGAGCCTGTAGAGACCTACACGAGCCCGTACAAGCCTGTAGAGGCCTACATGAGGTCCGTATGAGTGCGTAGAGACGAGTACAAGCCTGTAGAGGCCTGCGCGAGCCTGTATGAGCCCGGAGAGGCCTGCACGAACCCAAAGGAGGCCGTAGGCACGCAAGAGCCCGTACAAGCCTGTAGAGGACTACACGAGCCTGTATGAGCCCATACGAGCCTGTATGAGCCCATACGAGCCCGCAGAGGCCCGAACGAGCCCGTAGAGGCCCACACGAGACCGTACGAGCCCGTAGAGGCCCGCATGAGGCCTATACAAAACCCTACGAGACCGTATAAGCCCGTAGAGGACTGCACAAACCTGTTCGAGTACATATGAGCCTGTGGAGACCAGAACGAGCCCATAGGAGCCTGTAGAGGCCCACATGAGGCCCATACAAGCCCATATGAACCCGTACAAGCCCGTAGTGGACTGCGTGAGCCCATACGAGCCCGTAGAGGCTCACAAAAGCCCGTACGAGCCTATAGAGGCCTGTGCGAGCCTGTATGATCCCGTAGGAGCCCGGAGTGGCCCGCTTGAGCCTGTATGATCCCGTACGAGCCTGCAGAGGCCTGCATGAGCCCATACGAGCCCATGGAGGTCCGCAAAAGCCCATATGAGCCTGTATGAGCCTGAAGAGGTCTGTACGAGCCCGTAGAAGTCTGCCCTAGCCTGTATGTGCCCGTGGAGGTACGCCTGAGGCCTGCACGACCCCCGACAAGCCCATAGAGGCCTGCACGAGCCTGTACAAGCCCAAATGAGCCTGTAGAGGCCTGCACAAGCCCGTATGAGCCCATACGTGCCCGTAGAGGTATGCATGAGGCCGGCACGACTGCATACGAGCCCCTACGAGCCCATAGAGACCTGCTCTAGCCCCTACAAGCCCAAATGAGCCTGTACAAGCCTGTAGAGGCCTGTGCGAGCCCATATGAGCCCAAATGAGCCCATAGTCCAGTTCAAGCCCATACAAGCCTGTACAAGTCCATAGAGGCCTGCACGAGGCCATATGAGCCCATACAAAGCCATAGGAGTCCGTAGAGGCCTGTACGAGCTGGTACTAGCCTGTAGAGGCCCGCAGGAGCCCCATACGAGCCCATACGAACATGTACGAGCCCGTAGAGGCCTGCACAAGCCTGTTCGAGTCCGTACGAGCCTGTGGAGACCAGAACGAGCCTGTACGAGCCCGAAGGAGCCTGTAGAGGCCCACATGAGGCCCATACGAGCCCGTATGAACCTGTACAAACCCGTAGAGGCCTGTGCGAGCCCATACGAGCCCAAACGAGCCTGTACAAGCCTGTAGAGGCCTGTATGAGCATGTACGAGACTGTATGAGCCCGTACAAGCCCTTAGAGGTCTGCACAAGCCCGTAAGTGCCCGTAGAGGTATGCCTGAGGCTTGCACAACCCCATACGATCCCCGATGAGCCCATAGAGGCCTGCACGAGCCTGTACAAGCCCGTATGAGTCTGTAGAGGCCTGTATGAGCCCATAGGAGCCCGTAGAGGCCTGCGTGAACCTGTACATGTGCAAACAAGCCCGTAGGCACGTATGAGCCTGTGCAAGCCCGTAGAGGCCCACACGAGCCTGTATGAGCCCATATGAATCCATACCAGTCTGTACAGACCAGCACGAGCCCGTATGAGCACGTCTGAGCCCATAAGTGCTGGTAGAGGCGCACATGAGGCCTGCGGAGGGCCGTACGAGCCCCAAAGAGCCCGTAGAGGCCTGCAAGAGCTCATACGAGACCGTATGATCCCGTTCGAGCCTGTACGAGCACGTAGCGGCCCACATGAGGCCCATACACGCCTGTTTGAGCCTGAACGATCCCATAGAGGCCTGCACAAGCCTGTACAAGCCCCAAAGAGCCGTACATGTCCATAGAGGCACGCATGAGGTCTGCGTAAGCCCATATGAGCCCGTAGGAGCCCACATGAGCCCATACAAGCCTGCCCGAGCCTGTAGAGGCCCACAGGAGGCCTGTATGAGCCCATAGAGTCCTGCACAAGCCCGTAAGAGCCCATATGAGCCTGTACATGCCCGTAGAGGAACGCACGAGGCCTGTGTGAGCCCATACAAGCACCGATGAGGCCGTAGAGGGCCAGTGTGAGCCTGTACCAGCCCATATGAGACCATACGAGCCCCTGCAAGCCCGTGTATGCCCGTAGCAGCCTGCACGAGCCCGTACAAGCCCGTCGGGGGCTGTATGAGGCTCGTACGAGCCCGTACGGACCCATACAAGCCCATAGAGGCCTGTGCAAGTCCATAGGAGCCTGTATAATCCCGTACGAGCCCATAGGAGCCTGTACATGCCCGTGACGGGCACGCATGAGGCCTGTGCGGGCCCGTACAAGCCCCGAAGAACCCATAGAGACCTGCACGAGACCGTACGAGCCCATAGAGGCTCACATGATGCCCGCACGAACCCATACAGGCATGCACGAGCCTGTACAATCCCGCATGAGCCCGTAGAGGCACACATGAAGCTTGTACGAGACCGTAAGAATCCGCACAAGCCCATAGAGGCCTGTACAAGCCCATAGGAGCCCATAGGAGCCCGTATGTCCCTGTATAGGCCCATAGACGCCTGTGTGAGCCCATATGAGCCCGTAGGAGCCCATGCGTGCCAGTAGAGGCAAGTATGAGGCCTGCGCGAGCCCGTACGAGCTGCAAAGAGCCCATAGAGTCCTGCGCAAGCCCATACAAGCCTGTACGAGGCCGTATGAGCCCGTACAAGCCCTTAGAGGTCTGCACAAGCCCGTAAGTGCCCGTAGAGGTATGCCTGAGGCTTGCACAACCCCATATGAGCCCCGACGAGCCCAGAGAGGCCTGAACGAGCCTGTACAAGCCCATATGAGTCCGTAGAGGCCTGTACGAGCCCGTAGGAGCCCGTAGAGGCCTGCGTGAACCTGTACATGTGCAAACAAGCCTGTAGGCACGTATAAGCCCATACAAGCCCGTAGAGGCCCACACGAGCCTGTATGAGCCCATATGAATCCGTACCAGTCTGTACAGACCAGCATGAGCCCGTATGAGCCCATAGAAGTCCGTAGAGGCCTGTGCGAGCCGGTATGAGCCCGAACGAGCCTGGAGAGGCCCAAAGGAACCCTTAGGAGCCTGTACGAGCCTGTAGAAGCCCCAACAAGCCCGTAGAGAGGCCCACAGGAGACCGCACAAGCACGTAGAGGCCCGCATGAGGCCTGTACGCACCCCTACAAAACCGTACGAGCCCATAGAGGCCTGCACAAGCCCATATGAGTCCGTAGAGGCCTGCATGCACCTGTACAAGCCTGTACGAGCCTGTAGAGACCAGTACCAGCCCGTATGAGTCCGCAGAAGCCTGTACAAGCCTGTACATGTGCGAACGAGCCCATAGGCCCGTACGAGCCTGAACGAGCCTGGGGAGGACCCCGTATGAGCCTGTAGAGGCCCGCATGAGGTCAGTACGAGCCTGTAGAGGCCCGTACGAGGCCTTGGAGGCCCGTACAAGACCGTATGAGCCCGAACGAGGCCAGAGAGTCCAGAACAAACACGTACAAGTCCATAGAGGTCCGTACGAGCCCATACAAATCTGCACAAGCCTGTACAAGCCCGCATGAGCCTGTACGAGCCCATAGATGCCCGTACGAGACCATACGAGACCGTATGAGCCTGTAGAGGCCTGCACGAGCCCGTACATGCCCATAAAGGTATGCATGAGGACTATACGAGCCCATACGAGACCCAACAAGTGGGTAGAGGCCTGCATGAGCCCAAACAAGCCCGTATGAGCCTGTATGAGATGGTAGAGGCCTGCATGAGGCCAGCGCAAGCCCATAGAGGCCAGCGCAAGCCCATACAAACCCGCATGATCCTTTTGAGACCTGCACGAACCCGTACGAGCCTGCAGAGGCCCGCACGAGACTGTAGGAGCCCGTAGAGGCCTGCGCGAGCCCGTAAGAGCCCAGAGAGGCCTGCAGGAGCCTGTACAAGCCCAAACGTGCCCATAGAGGTATGCATGAGGACTGCACGACCCCATATGAGCCCTGACAAGCCTGTAGAGGCCTGTACGAGATAGCAGAGGCCTGCGTGAGCCTATACGAGTCCGTATGTGCATGTACGATCCTGTAGAGGACCGTATAGGCCAGCGCGAGCCAGTACGAACCTGTATGAGCCCGCACGAGCCTGCAGAGGCCTACACGAGACCGTACAAGCCCAAACAAGTCCATAGGTCAACGCGAGCCCATACAAGCTTGTACAAGCCCGTAGAGGCCCGCACGAGCCCGTACGAGCATGTACAAACCTGTAGGAGCCTGTAGAGGCCTGCTCGAGCCCATACAAGCCCGTACAAGCCCATAGAGACCATATGAGCCCGTAGAGGCCCTCATGAGGACAGCACGAGACTGTAGAGGCATGCACGAGCCCACACGAGCTCGTACGAGCCCGTAGAGGCCCGAAGGGGTCCGTAGGAGCCCGTAGAGGCCCTCATGAGGCCAGCACGAGACTGTAGAGGCTTGCACGAGCCCACATGAGCTTGTACAAGACTGTAGAGGCCTGAAGGGGCCCGTAGGAGCATGTAGAGGTCCACAGGGGACCGCACGAGCCCGTAGAGGCCCCTAGAGGCCAGCACAAGCGGGTATGAATGCGTACGAGCCCTCACGAACCTGTAGAGGCCTGCACGAACCTGTACGAGCCCATACGAGCCCGTAGAGGCCTGCATGAGCCTGGAGGAACACGGAGGAGCCCATAGAGGCCCGCACAAGCCCGTACGACCCCCGACGAGCCCATAGAGGCCTGGAGGAGCCTGTACGAGCCCGTAAGGGGCCCATAGAGGTATGCATGAGGACTACATGAACCCATACGAGCCCCGACGAGCCCATAGAGGCCTGCACGAACCCGTACGCACCTGTATGAGCCCGTAGAGGCCCACATGAGACCGCATGAGCCCATAGAGGCCCGTATGAGGCCCGTATGAGCCCCTAAGAAACTGTACGAGCCCATAGAGGCCTGCACTAGCCCATACGAGCCCGTAGAGGCTTGTGCGAGCCTATACATGCGCAAACAAGCCCACAGGACCGTATGAGCCTGAAGAAGCCCGTAGAAGCCCGTAGAGGCCGGCACGAGCTTGTACGTGCCCATACGAGTCTGTACGTGCCTGTAGAGACCTGTACGAGCCCGTACAAGTCCATAGAGGCCTGCATGAACCCGTAGGAGCCTGTAGGAGCCTGTAGAGGCCCGCATGAGGCCTGCATGAGCCCATAGGAACTCACACGAGCCTGTAGAGGACTGCGCGAGCCCGTATGAGCCCGTATGAGCCTTTATGATCCCGTAGAGGCCAGCGTGAGCCTGTACAAACCCATACAAGCCCACATGAACCCGTAGAGGCCTGTATGAGCCCATATAATCCTGTACGATCCCGTAGAGACCCGTAGAGGCAAGCATGAATCCGTACAAACCCGCATGATCCTGTAGAGGACTGCGCAAGCCGGTACGAGCCTGCACGAGCCTGTAGAGGCCCGAATGAGCCTGTTGCAGCCCGTAGAGGCCTGCACGAGCCCGTACGAGCCTGTACGTGCCCATAGTGGCATGCATGAGGACTACACGAGCCCATACGAGCCCGGAGAGGCCCTCACGAGCCCGTACAAGCCCGTATGAACCTGCACGATTCTGTAGAGGCCTGTAGAGGCCAGCATGAGCCTGTACGAACCCGTACGAGCCTGCATGAACCCGTAGAGGCCTGCACGAGTCCGCATGATCCTGTAGAGGCCTGCAGGAACCCGTACAAGCCCATAAAGGCCTGCGCTAGCCGGTACGTGCGCAAATGGGCCCGTAGGCCCGTATGAGACCGAATGAGCCTGGGGAGGCCCGAACGAAACCGTACAAGCCCGGACGAGCCAGAGAGGTCTGCATGAGCCCTCACGAGCCTGTATGAGCCCATACGAGCCCATAGAGGCCTGTAGAAGCCCATACGAGCCCGTAGGAGCCTATAGAGGCCCGCACTAGCCTGTACAAGCCCAAACATGCCCATAGAGGTATGCGTGAGGACTGCACAACCCCATATGAGCCCTGACAAGCCCATAGAGGCCTGCACGAGATAGCAAAGGCCTGCATGAGGCTGTATGAGCCCGTATGTGCACGTACGATCCTGTAGAGGCCCATAGAGGACAGCGCGAGCTGGTACGAACCTGTATGAGCTCACACGAGCCCGTAGAAGCCTGCGCGAGACCATATGAGCCCAAATGAGTCCATAAGCCAGCGCGATCCCATACAAGCTTGTACAAGCCCGTAGAGGCCTGCATGAGCCCGTACGAGCCCATACAATCCTGTAGGAGCCTGTAGAGGCCTACTTGAGCCCATACAAGCCTGTACGAACCTGTAGAGACCATATGAGGCCGTAGAAGTCCTCATGAGGCCTGCACGAGACTGTAGAGGCATGCACGAGCCTGCACGAGCTCGTATGAGCCCGTAGAGGCCCGAAGGGGTCCGTAGGAGCCCGTAGAGGCCCACAGGAGACCGCACGAGCCTGTAGAGGCCTGCATGAGGCCGGTACGAACCCATACGAGCCTGTAGAGGCCCCTAGAGGCCAGCGCGAGCCTGTACAAATGCGTACGAGCCCGTACAAGCCCGTACGAGCCTGTAGAGGCCTGCACGAGCCCGGAGGAGCCTGGAGGAGCCTGTAGAGGCCCGCACAAGCCCGTATGAGCCCATAGAGGCCTTCAGGAGCCTGTACGAGCCTGCAAGGGGCCCATAGAGGTATGCATGAGGACTACACAAACCCATACAAGCCCCGACGAGCTGGTAGAGACCGGCAAGCGCCCGTACAAGCCTGTATGCACCCGTATGAGCCCGTAGGAGCCCATAGAGGCCCACACAAGACCTCACAAGCCCGTAGAGGCCCACATGAGGCCCGTACGAACCCCTAAGAAACTGTACGAGCCCATAGAGGCCTGCACTAGCCCGTACAAGCCCGTAGAGGCCTGTACGAGCCTGTACATGCGCGAACAAGCCCACAGGACCGTATGAGCCTGAAGAAGCCCGTAGAAGCCCGTAGAGGCCGGCACGAGCTTGTACGTGCCCATACGAGTCTGTACGTGCCTGTAGAGACCTGTACGAGCCCGTACAAGTCCATAGAGGCCTGCATGAACCCGTAGGAGCCTGTAGGAGCCTGTAGAGGCCCGCATGAGGCCCGCATGAGCCCATAGGAACTCACACGAGCCTGTAGAGGACTGCGCGAGCCCGTATGAGCCCGTATGAGCCTTTATGATCCCGTAGAGGCCAGCGTGAGCCTGTACAAACCCATACAAGCCCACATGAACCCGTAGAGGCCTGTATGAGCCCATATAATCCTGTACGATCCCGT
The DNA here is from genome assembly GCF_036370855.1 of Dromaius novaehollandiae. Taxonomy (NCBI): domain Eukaryota; kingdom Metazoa; phylum Chordata; class Aves; order Casuariiformes; family Dromaiidae; genus Dromaius; species Dromaius novaehollandiae. The sequence continues at coordinate 1,901,620 of NC_088130.1, read as the reverse complement.
AGAGACCCGTAGAGGCAAGCATGAATCCGTACAAACCCGCATGATCCTGTAGAGGACTGCGCAAGCCGGTACGAGCCTGCACGAGCCTGTAGAGGCCCGAATGAGCCTGTTGCAGCCCGTAGAGGCCTGCACGAGCCCGTACGAGCCTGTACGTGCCCATAGTGGCATGCATGAGGACTACACGAGCCCATACGAGCCCGGAGAGGCCCTCACGAGCCCGTACAAGCCCGTATGAACCTGCACGATTCTGTAGAGGCCTGTAGAGGCCAGCATGAGCCTGTACGAACCCGTACGAGCCTGCATGAACCCGTAGAGGCCTGCACGAGTCCGCATGATCCTGTAGAGGCCTGCAGGAACCCGTACAAGCCCATAAAGGCCTGCGCTAGCCGGTACGTGCGCAAATGGGCCCGTAGGCCCGTATGAGACCGAATGAGCCTGGGGAGGCCCGAACGAAACCGTACAAGCCCGGACGAGCCAGAGAGGTCTGCATGAGCCCTCACGAGCCTGTATGAGCCCATACGAGCCCATAGAGGCCTGTAGAAGCCCATACGAGCCCGTAGGAGCCTATAGAGGCCCGCACTAGCCTGTACAAGCCCAAACATGCCCATAGAGGTATGCGTGAGGACTGCACAACCCCATATGAGCCCTGACAAGCCCATAGAGGCCTGCACGAGATAGCAAAGGCCTGCATGAGGCTGTATGAGCCCGTATGTGCACGTACGATCCTGTAGAGGCCCATAGAGGACAGCGCGAGCTGGTACGAACCTGTATGAGCTCACACGAGCCCGTAGAAGCCTGCGCGAGACCATATGAGCCCAAATGAGTCCATAAGCCAGCGCGATCCCATACAAGCTTGTACAAGCCCGTAGAGGCCTGCATGAGCCCGTACGAGCCCATACAATCCTGTAGGAGCCTGTAGAGGCCTACTTGAGCCCATACAAGCCTGTACGAACCTGTAGAGACCATATGAGGCCGTAGAAGTCCTCATGAGGCCTGCACGAGACTGTAGAGGCATGCACGAGCCTGCACGAGCTCGTATGAGCCCGTAGAGGCCCGAAGGGGTCCGTAGGAGCCCGTAGAGGCCCACAGGAGACCGCACGAGCCTGTAGAGGCCTGCATGAGGCCGGTACGAACCCATACGAGCCTGTAGAGGCCCCTAGAGGCCAGCGCGAGCCTGTACAAATGCGTACGAGCCCGTACAAGCCCGTACGAGCCTGTAGAGGCCTGCACGAGCCCGGAGGAGCCTGGAGGAGCCTGTAGAGGCCCGCACAAGCCCGTATGAGCCCATAGAGGCCTTCAGGAGCCTGTACGAGCCTGCAAGGGGCCCATAGAGGTATGCATGAGGACTACACAAACCCATACAAGCCCCGACGAGCTGGTAGAGACCGGCAAGCGCCCGTACAAGCCTGTATGCACCCGTATGAGCCCGTAGGAGCCCATAGAGGCCCACACAAGACCGCACAAGCCCGTAGAGGCCCACATGAGGCCCGTACGAACCCCTAAGAAACTGTACGAGCCCATAGAGGCCTGCACTAGCCCGTACAAGCCCGTAGAGGCCTGTACGAGCCTGTACATGCGCGAACAAGCCCACAGGACCGTATGAGCCTGAAGAAGCCCATAGAAGCCTGTAGAGGCCAGCACGAGCTTGTACGTGCCCATACGAGTCCGTACGTGCCTGTAGAGACCTGTACGTGCCCGTATGAGCCCGTAGAGGCCCCTAGAGGCCAGCGTGAGCCAGTACGAACCCGTACGAGACCGCATGAACCTGTAGATGCCTGCACGAACCTGTACGAGCCTGTAGAGGCCTGCATGAGCCCATATGAACCGGTCAGTGCCCATAGAGGTATGCATGAGGACTACACTAGCCCATAAGAGCCCCGACAAGCAGGTAGAGGTCTGCACGAGCCCATACAAGCCTGTGGGAGTCTGTATGAGCCCGTAGAGGCCCGCATGAGGCCCATATGAGCCCATACGAACCCGTACGAGCCCGTAGAGGCCCCTGGAGGCCAGTGTGAGCTGGCATGAACCTGTAGAAGCCTGCACGAACCTGTACGAGCCTGTAGAGGTCTGCACGAGCCTGTAGGAGCCCGTAGGAACCCGTAGAGTCCCATACGAGCCTGTATGAGCCCCGACGAGCTGGTAGAAGCTTGCACGAGCCCAAACAAGCCTGTACGTGCCCATAGAGGTATGCATGAAGACTACATGAACCCATACGAGCCCTGAGGAGCTGGTAGAGGCCTGTGCAAGCCTGTACGAGTCTGTATGAGCCTGTACAATCCTGTAGAGCCCTGTAGAGGCCAGCGTGAGCCTGTATGAACCCGTACAAGCCTGCACAAACCCGTAGAGGCCTGCACAAGCCCGTATGACCCCACAGAGGCCTGCAAGAGCCTGTACGAGCCCATATGATCCCATACGATCCTGTAGAGGCCCGTAGAGGCAAGCGCGAATCCATACAAACCCGCATCATCCTGTAGAGGCCTGCACAAGCCCGTATGTGCCAGTACGAGCCCGTAGAGACCCGCATGAGGCCTGTACGAGCCCATACAAACCCGTAGGAGCCTTTAGAGACCTGCGCAAGCCTGTACAAGCCCGAAAGAGCCTGTAGAGGCCTGTAGAGACCATACGAGCCCATACGAGTCCGTAGAGGCCCTCATGAGGCCCACATGAGACCGTAGAGGCCTGCAAGAGTGTGCCCGAGCCCATAGGAGCCCGTAGAGGCCTGCATGAGCCCATATGAGCACGCATGAGTCGGTACGGGCCCGTACAAGCCCATACAGGACCGCATGAGCCCTGCAAAACCCCGTACGACACCCTACGAGCCCGTAGAGGCCTGCACGAGCCCTTCTAAGCCCGTACGAGCCCATACAAGCCCGTACAAGAAAGTACGAGCCTGTATGACACCATAGAGGCGTGTACAAGCCTGTACAAGCTGTATGAGCCCGTAGAGGGATGCATGAGGTCCATACCAGCCAGTAGAAGCCCGTAGAGGCCTGCACGAGCCCATACAAGCCCGTACAAGCCTGTAGAGGCCCGCATAAGCCCATACGAGCACGTAGAAGCCTGCACGAGCCCTTTCAAGCCCGTACGAGCCCACACAAGCCCGTAGAGGCCTGCACGAGTCGGAACGAGCCCATAGAGGCCTGCACGAGCCCGTAGAGGCCTGCACGAGACCATAGAGGACCTCATGAGCCCTGCAAAACCCCGTACGACACCCTAGAAGCCCATAGAGGCCTATACGAGCCCTCTCAAGCTCGAAAGAGCCCGTAGAGGCCTGCGCGAAACCCGTACGAGCTCGAATACGCCCGTAGAGGCCCACACAAATGGGTACGAGCCCGTACGATCTCGCTGAGGCCCGCACGAGACCGTACGTACCCGTATGAGCACGTACGAGACCGTATGACACTGTAGAGGCCTGCATGAGCCCCTATGAGCCCGAATATGGCTGTAGCATGAGTCGGTACGAGCTGGTACGATCTCGTAGAAGCCCGACGAGACTGTATGAGCATGTAGACGCACGCATGAGCCTGTACGACACGGTACGAACACGTAGAGGCCCGCACAAGCCCACATGAACCCGTACGGGCCCGCAAGAGCACGAACAACCCGTAGAGGCCTGCACAATCCCGCACGAGCCTGTACGGGCCCGTAGAGACCCACACAAGTCCATATGGGCCCCTACTAGCCCATAGAGGACCACATGAGCCCTGCAAAACCCTGTACGACACCCTATGAGACCGTAGAGACCCGCAGGAACCTGTAGAGGCCTGCGTGAGCCCATACGAGCCTGTATGAGCCTGTATGACACTGTAGAGGCCTGTACAAGCCTGTAAGAGCTCGTACGATCTTGCAGAGGCCCGCAGGAGACTGTACGAGGCTGTATGAGCACGTACTAGCCCATATGACACCGTAGAGGCCTGTACAAGCCTGTACGAGCCGTACGAGCCCCACATGAGGCCCATACAGGCACATACGAGCCTGTACGAGCCCATAGAGGCCTGCATGAGCCCTAACGAGCCCTCAGGAGCCTGTAGAAGACTGCACGATCCCATACGAGCCCGTACGAGCCCATAGAGGCCTGCATGAGCCCTAACGAGCCCTCAGGAGCCTGTAGAAGACTGCACGATCCCATACGAGCCCATAGAGACACGCACAAGCCCTTAGAGGCCTGCATGAGCATGTACGAGTTCGTAGTGGCCTGCATGAAGCCCATACAAGCCCATACAAGCCCGTATGAGCCCGTATGAGCCCGTAGAGGCCCAAACAAGCTTGTACAAGCCCGTAGAGGGTCGCAGGAGCCCGTACGAGCATGTAGGAGCTTGTACGACCCCCTATGAGCCCTTAGACGCCCGTAGATGCCCACATGAGCCCCTACCACATGGTACGAACCCAGAGGCCCACATGAGACCACACAAGCCTGTATAGGCCCACAAAAGCCCGTAGACGCCCGCAGACACCCGCACGAGCCCATACGAGCACATAGATGCCTGCATGAGCCCGTACAACACAGTACGAAGCCATAGAGGCCCGCACGAGCCCGCGCGAGCCTGTACTGGCCCGCACAACCCCAAACGAGCCCGTAGAGGCCTGCACGAGTGCTAACAAGCTCGCAGGAGCCTGTGGAGGCCTGCACGAGCCCGTACGAACCCATACAAGCACGCACGAGTTGGTACGGGCCCGTATGAGCCCATAGAGGCCTGCATGAGCCCTTTCAAGCCCGTACGAGCCCATACGAGCCCGTAGAGACCTGCACAAGCCCGTAGAGGCATGCGCAAGCTCGTACAATCCCTAATAGGCCCGTAGAGGCCTACATGAGCTAGTACAAGCCCATACGAGCCTGTACAAGCTGCCAGGGGCCCGCACGACCCCGTACAAGCCCGTAGAGGTCTGCATGAGCCCGCACGAGCCCGTAGAAGACCGCATAGGCCCATACAAGCCCGTGTAACACTGTTGTCACAAACACCACTTGTGGCCAGCGGGGTGACATGTCACAGCTTGCTCACACAAACGTTTTGTGATTGGCCAACCACGGGAAATCCCTTCCCGATATAGGTCTGCTACACCAGAGTGATCTCTTTTAACGTGTAGCCATTCAAGGAGACATTCCCATTCAGAATCAAAAGTATTCACACTCAGAGGTGCTAGGCGAGTAAGTTCGTCCACTTATTTATTATAGTGGGCTTGTCGGGTTTCAGAAGGATCGTGCCCTTTTACCCATCCTATGTACAGTGCTCGCTGCGTTCCTATCTGTAAGAGTTGCTTCCAGCTGTCTGTTTGCCAAACTGGAGTCCTATTTACCTGCCAATCATTTTCTGCCCAGTGACTTATCCATTCAGTGGCCCCTTTAAACACAGCATAGGAGTCTGTATAGATAAAGACAGCCCCTTTCTGAGCTGCTAACACGACAGCTCGGAGTTCTCCTACTTGAGCACTACCTTCTCCTATTTCACTGACTATCTGATTAGTTTTAACTTCTAATGCCACTGCCTTATATTTCCACACTTTGTTTTCCCTATGTGAAGATGCATCTGTAAACCACACATTGCTTAAATCCGAGCCATCAGTAAGGGGAGGAGCCTCTCTTATGGGTGATGGCTTGCTAGGCTGTGCATAGTAGACCGTGGCTGAATCTATAGGTTTCTGTAACTTAGATACTTTAATAGCTCCTTCTTTTACAGGTATCATTTCCGCGATCCCCCCTAAATAAGCATACCACTTTCTTACAGTTGGCTTCTGTGCAATTCCTTCCGGTGGTGGAGTCCCAGTTTTCACTATATCTAACACCCTGAAGGGCCCTCTGAGTATTATATCTTGTTCAGTGCGGAGTCGTTCTGCCTGTTTAAGAGCTCTAACTACTGATAGTAGTCCCTTTCTCTAGATCAGAATATCGAGACTCACTGTCATTAAAGGCTTGTGAGCTGAAACCCAAAGGTCGATTGGGCCCATTAGGCCCTCTCTGCCATAAGTTACAGTGAGATCCATGTTCGCTAAAGCCCCATTCCACATGTATAGGGTCTTGTGGATGTACTGGTCCCAATTGTTGAAACAAGGGTAATTCAGACACCAAGGCTTGCAGCGCTTGCTCGTGTGAGCCGCACCATTCCCACTTAGTCCCTTTCCGCAAAAGGTTATATAAAGGCCGAGCAATGATGGAAAAGCCCGGAACATGTTTTCGCCAGTATCCTAATGTTCCCAGGATTTCTTGTAGCTCTTTAGGGGAGTTAGGGGCTTTGCCATTTTCAATCTTCTGCAGGGTGTCTGGTGGCACGGAGGCAGCTCCTCTAATCCACCAGACCCCCAGGAATTTTATTTCTTGTCCAGGCCCCTGCCGTTTAGCAATTGGAATTTCTAAACCTGCAGAGGTGAGTTTTTGGATAATGCTCTCCATTCCCTGTTTCACGGTTTGTTGATCATCCCCCGCGATGAGGATGTCATCTATATATTGGTATACAGCTAGGCTATCCGGAAGGTTTATTTCCGTTATCATTTTGGCTAATACATTGTGAGCAATAGTAGGGGAGTGTTTATATCCTTGGGGCAGCCTGTTAAAGGTACATTGCGTGCCTTTCCAGGTAAAAGCAAACTGGGCTTTATCTTCTTCTCTTAAGGGTACCATAAAGAACATATCTTTGACGTCTATTGCTGCCATCCACTGATGGTTGTGACTCTGTATTTGGGTGACTACTTCAGCGATATTTGGCACTGCTGCTGTTAGTGGTGCAGAATTGGTGTTTAGTCACCTATAATCGACTGTCAGTCTCCAATCACCGTTGGGTTTCCTTACTGGCCAGACTGTGGAATTGTAAGGAGAATGAGTGCGAACGATGATGCCACGAGATTCTAGATCTCGCATAACATCGTCCAAGCCTTGTCATGCCGCTGCGGGCAAGGGATATTGTTTGACATTTGTCACCTTTGAAAGGGGCAGGGGAGGTGATGTTTCTAATAGGGCAACCTGGACTTCAGAGAGAGATTCGTTAGTTTTACCAGCGAAACTCCATACTGTCCCGTCTGGGAGACGCCAGGTTCTTCCGTTTAATAAGTCAAAATCCAGGATATTTAGATTGCCAGCACCCACCAATACTCGGGTCCTCAGAGGACGCTTTTCTCCTGGGAGGCATATCGTAATGATTACGGTGGGAGAGGTTTTTGCTATTCCTGTAATTCCTGATACCTTAACCTTGGGTCGCCCTGGTATAACCCCTAACAATTTAGCAGCTTCAATGGTTATTGTTGACATTTGCACCCCTGTGTCTATTAAAAACTCTATACATGTCTTATGTGGTCCAACGGGAAGGACTATGACGGGGGAGGGGTATGAGCGCCACTGTAGTGATAACACCCAGGCAGGAGACTGGCTCAGTTTCCTCCCCGGGCATTCCGTTTTTTGGCCTCAGTTCGTCAAAGCTGATAAGGTCCTTACTATTCTCGGGTGGAGATACTGGGGCAGACGGAGCAGCCCGATAGTCTGCCTGAGTTGATTTGATCGATCGCTCCTTAGCTACTAATTGTACTAGCTTCCGTAAATCGGAGGTAGAAGTGCGATGGAGCACTTGTTTGGGAATGCCCAATTCTATGGCTTTTCGCCATAATCTATTTCGTTCAGGATCGAACATCAGCCCCCCCCCCCTCCCCTTATAGTTGGGTGTAAGATTATCCCGGGGTTTTAGTGATGTTTCAGTACTATGATGTTGCAGGAATCGGACCTTTCGGACTGTCTCACTTGGGGGTTCATGAGGACGCCGATGTCTATCGGCCCACCCCATGCGGCGGCCGTAGTTAATGATATCCCGTATTAACTCGTTCCAAGTGGGGATAGGTTGTAGTGGTCGGCCTGGTCGGGCAAAATCTCTTGTGTTTATCGCGGCCCTAATACGGTCTTGAATACCAGCTACATATATTTTTAGGCTGTCTGGTAAGCCTCTAAGAAGAGGGGTAAGCCTGTCTGGATCAACCGGTGCTAACACAGGGGATTCAGCAATCAGGCCTCGTTCATACATGGCCTGTATGCAAGCAGCTTTCTGTACGGATTCGGTTAAATCCGAGAATCCTGCCGTTCGAATGACCAGGGGGTCCCCTCTATCCATAGGGTCTAAACCCCCTGCCCAATAAGCGGCACGGGTGGTTAATGAATGATCCCCTTGTCCAGGAAATGAATTAAGGAAAACTCCGGGTCCCCAGAATCCTCCAGCCTCCATATCACTAAGCATGATTCGGTCTCCCCCAGACAAAGAGATTCTCCAAACATACTCCGCCTCTGACTCCTGGGGCCTCCGCAAGTATTTTTCTTGTAATTTAGCTAATTCGGCCGGAGACCAGGGTATCGTCCGGGTCGTAGTAGTTACTGCCCTGGAGTGGTCATCCTCTGCATCCTCTGTTACTACTTCTGTTTTAACAATTGGTCGTAAGGTAGCTTCCAAAAGACTACCCTCTCTACTATCAGAGTCCCATATGTCCCCATCCCATGTTTCAGGGTCAACACAGGCAATCAACCTTTGGATCTTTGCTGTATTATGTGTGAGGGGAACCTGGGACACTAATAAATCTAGTTTTGCCTGTAGTCATCGCTCTCGGGCTTCAGCCTCAGCGAGAGCAGTTTTATATTCCTCCTTTTCCCTTTGTAAAGCACTATTAGTAGCTTCTAAACCTATCACACATCTCCTCTGGTTATATGCTTCCTGTTGATAATCTTTACATTGCCTTTTTGCTTGGTTAAGTTCCTCAGTAATGAGGGATAACTTTTTTTGTGTCAATTCTGCATTTATACCTTTATATACTGATTCAAAAGGTGGGTCGGGTTGTTGATCATGTTCCTTTTGTGCACATGTTAAGCATGCGCCCAAAACGGAGCAAATAATTGCTTTCCCTTTTCCTTTTTTCTGTTTTTGTTCTTTACGTAATTGTTCTATCCTTTGAACAACTTTATCCTCATCTTTCCAATTATACTTCGCCCATTCCAGTCCTGGGACTGAAGGCTTACAATTAAACTTCTGTAAAAAATTGCTTAAGGACATGGTGTTGCTCCTAGTAGTGTTGCTTCACCGGCCAAGGGTCGGGCAACTTAATAACTATTTTTTAGCAGAAGTGTGAACCCCTTGCGTTCCAGGTGTTCCTCAGATGTTAGAGGGACTGGGGGCGGCTGGGCTCACACCTCGATTATACCCAAACACAGGGTCTGACTCGTCTGTGGTAAAGTCACTGGTTATCCCAGTTTACCATGAGAATCCCGCCGACTATGCCAATAATGTCACGAACACCGCTCGTGGCCAGCGGGGTGACTTGTATTTTTTTCTTTTAACGCTTCACTGACCAAACAGCCAGGCGGTTATCAGGTTTCAGATATTTATTAAGTACACCAGTATCCTTAAGCAAGAGAGTTTAAACAATATAAAATAACACACTACACTACATACAGAGCAAGCAGGGGTAATACGACCTGTTCCACATCGGGTGAGGGTCTCAAGTGTGCAGGACGCAATAAGGGGGGGGGGGGGGTCCCAGACCAGCTGAGAGGGAGCTCCAAAGAGCTGTTGTTATTGTCACATTTTATATGCTTCTAAGGCGCATGTCTATTGTGATTAGGTTTCTTGACGTCCTTATCAGTAGCCAGAACCTGTGTCACTCTGACACACTCCTCTGGGCTCAACCCTCTGACTGGGTTTTCAAAAGGGAAGGGAAAAGAAATTAATGAAAACTTGTGACAAAGGTCTCCACCCTTCAGGTTTAGAGAACTAAATAGTGGAGGCCCCCCATCATGGGTCCTCATGCCTGATCAGCATGTAGTTGTAGATATTAATTCCCCTTTCACTTGATTTATGAGGCAGCTTTGGTGTGGGTCAGGCTCTTGACATTAGTTTAGGCCGCAAGTGGTTGGTAGCAGATAATAGCGGAGGTGGTGACAAAGGCATTGTTATCATATCCTGCACAAGCTGGGGAGTGTGTCCACAGGCAGGGAGAGACTACCCGGCCTACACCCGGTCCCACTCCCCATCTGTGAACAGTGATACCTTCCCCTCTTCAGCAGGCCTTTGGAGTAAACAGTGCCTTGTCTGTTCTCTACAACCATAGAGGCCCGAACGAGCCGTACAAACCCATACAAGCCTTTAGGTGACTGCAGGAGCCTGCACGAGCTCGTACGAGCCCGTAGAGGACCATAGAGGCCTGCACGAGGCCAGACGGGCCCGCATGGGGTCCATACAAACACATACGAGCCCATACGAGCCCATAGGGGCCCGCACGAGCCCGTACGAGCTGGTATGAGCCCGAATAGGCCCAAACAAGCCCGTCCGAGCCCGTCCGAGCACGTAGATGCCCGCAGGAGCCCGTGCGACACGGTACGAACCCATAGAGGCCCACACGAGCCCGAACGAGCCCATAGAGGCCTGCACAAGCCCATATGAGCCCGTAGAGGTGACCATGAGGCCTGCACAACCCTGCACGGGCCCGTACAAGGCAGTAAAGGCCTGCATGAGCCCTTACAAGCCCGTACAAGCCCACAGAGGCCTGCGTGAGCCTGTATGAGCCCGAACACACCTGTAGAGGTCCGCACGAGCCTGTATGACTCCATAGAAGCCTGCACAAGCCCATACGAGCCCGTACAAGCCTGTAGAGGCCTGAATGAGGTCCATACAAACACGCACAAGCCCGTAGAGGCCTAAAGAAGCCTGTATGAGCCCGTAGAGGCCCGCACGAGCCCGTACAAGTACGTAGATGCCTGCATAAGCCCGTACGACACAGTGCGAACCCATAGAGGTGCGCACGATCCCGCACGAGCCCATGCAGGCCCGCACGAGCCCGCACGAGCCCATAGAGACTTCATGAGCCCTAACAAGCCCTTAGACGCCTGCAGGAGCCCGCACAAGCCCTTAAGACCCCGCAGAGGCCCGCACAAGCCCATATGAGCCCATATGAGCCCATAGAGGCCTGCGCGAGCCCGTACGAGCCCATAAGAGCCAGTAGAGGCCTGCATGAGCCCATGCAGGTGTGTAGAGGCCTGAATGAGCCTGTACGATTCTGTACGAGCCCTTAGACTCTTGTAGAGGCCCGCATTAGCCTGTACGATGCGGTATGAAACCATAGAGGCCCGTACGAGCCCACATGAGCCCATACGACTCCATACAAGCCCATACATGCCCGTAGAGGCCTGTAGAGGCCTGCATGAGCCCTAACAAAACATAACAAGCTGGTGCGCTCTCACAGAGGCCCACATGAAACCGTACGCGCCCGTACGAGCCCCTCTGACACTGTAGAGGCCTGTACAAACCCGTACGAGCCATATGAGCCTATAGAGGCCCGCACAAGCCTGCACGATCCTGTAGAGGTCTGCACGAGCCCGCACGAGCCCGCACAAGCCCATACGAGCATGTAGAGGCCCACACGAACCCGCACGAGCCCATATGAGCCCATACGAGCCTGTACAGGTCCACAGGAGGTCGATACAAGCACGCACGAGCCCATATGAGCCTGCACAGGACTACACAACCCTGTATGAGCCCGTATGAGTCCATAGAGGCCTGTACAAGACTGCACGACCCCGGACGAGCCTGCACGAGCCCAAAGAGGCCTTACGAGCCATAACGAGCCCAAAGAGGCCTTACGAGCCATAACGAGCCCATAGAGGCCGGCAAGACCCTGTACGAGCCCGTACAAGACTGTACACACCTGTACGAGCCAGTAGAGGCCCGCATGAGCCCGTACGAGCATGTAGACACCCGCATGAGCCTGTATGACATGGTATGAACCCATATAGACACGCACGAGCCCACACAAACCCGTACAGGCCCGCATGAGTCCACACGAGCCAGTAGAGACCGCCATGAGCCCGTACTAGCTCGCAGAGGCCCGCATAAGCCCACATGAGCCTGTATGACCCCGTAGAGGCCCACACAAGCCCATACAAGCCTGTACAAGCCCATAGAGGCCCTCCTGAGGTCCATACAAGCACATACAAGCCCGTGCGAGCCCGTAGAGGCCCGCAGGAGCCCGTGCAAGCATGTAGAGGCCAGTACGAGCCTGTATGACCCCATACGAGCCCTTAGATGCCCGCAAATACCCGCATGAGTCCCTATGGCGCGGTACAAACCCATAGAGGCCCATACGATCCCACACGAGCACGTACAGGCCCCACACGTAACCGTACGACCCCATACAAGTCCATACGAGCCCATAGATGCTGGTAGACGCTTGCATGACCCCATACCAACCCGTAGAGGCCAGTAGAGGCCTTCAAGAGCACTAATGAAACCTAACAAGCCCATACAATCTCACAGAGGCCTGCACGAGACTGTACAAGCCCGTACGAGACCATACGAGCCCGTAGAGGCCGGCATGAGGCCCATACAAGCCCATACGAGCACGTAGAGACCCAAAAGAGCCCGCACAAGCCCATACAAGCCCGTATGACCCCATAGAGGCCTGTACAGGCCCGTACAAGCTGTACGAGCCCGTAGAGGTCCGCCTGAGGTCCATACAAGCCGGTATGACCCCATACGAGCCCATAGAGGCCTGCACGAGCCCTTATGAGACTTACAAGCCTATACGAGCCCGTAGAGATCTGTATGAGCCTGTAGAGGCCCACAGAGCCCCACACGAGCCTGTATGAGAACATAGGAGACCATAGACCTGCATGAGACCGTACGCACCGGTACGAGCCCAAAGAGGACCGCATGAGGCCCGCACAAGCCTGTATGAGCGCGTAGAGACCCGCATGAGCCTGTAGAGGCCTGCGTGAGCCCGTATGAGCCCATAGAGGCCCGCAGAGGCCCTCATGAGCTGGTACGAGTCAGTACGAACCCGTACGATCTCACAGAGTCCCGCACAAGACTGTATGCGCCCGTATAAGCACGTACAAACCCGTATGACACCATAGAGGCCCACAGAAGCCTGTATGAGCCCGTACAAGCCCGTACGAGCTCGTAGAGTCCTGCATGAGCCCATACAAGCCCGTAGAGGCCCCCATGAGGCCTGCAGAAACCTGCACCAGCCCGTATGACCCTGTAGAGGCCCGCATGACCCCGTACGAGCCCAAACATGCCCGTAGAGGCCCGTACAAGCCTGCACAAGCCCCTATGATCCCATAGAGGCATGCAAGAGCCCATACAAGTCTGTACAAGCCTGTAGAAGCCCGCATGAGGTCCGTACAAGCCCATACGAGCCTGTAGAGGCCTGAGCGAACCCGTATGAGCTGGTATGAGCCATACAAGCCCTCATGAGACCCGTACAAGCCTGTAGATGCCCGTATCAGCCCGTATGCTGCGGTACGAACCCATAAAGGCCCGCATGAGCCCATACAAGCTGGTACGAGCCCATACGAGCCCGTAGAGGCCTCCATGAGGCCTGCACAACCCCACACAAGCCTGTATGAGCCCGTAGAGGTCTTCACGAGCCATTACGAGCCTGTACAAGGCTGTAGAGGCCTGCGCGAACCATATGAGCCTGAACACACCCATTGACACCTGCACAAGCCTGTACGAGCCCGTAGAGGCCTGCACAAGGCTGTATGAGCCCATATGGGTGCCTAGAGGCCGACATGACACCTGCACAACCCCGCACGAGCCCATACAAGGCTGTAGAGTCCTGCATGAGCCCGCATGAGCCTGAACAGGCCGGTAGAGGCCCGCATGAGCCCATACAAGCCCATACAAGCCCGTAGAGGCCTGCACAAGCCCTTACGAGCCTGTAGAGGCCTGTGTGAGCCTGTATGAGCCCAAAGATGCCCTCATGAGCCCATACTGACCCATACAAGCCCTTGGAAGCCCGCATGAGCCCGTACGACCCCGGAGAGGCCTGCATGAGGACCAAACGAGCCCATACAAGCCCGTAGAAGCCCAAAGAAGCCAGTAGGAGCCAGTAGGAGCCCGCACGAGCCTGTAGACGTCCGCATGAGCCCATATGACACGATACGACCCCATACGAGCCCGTAGAGGCCTGAACAAGGCCATATGAGCCTGTACAAGCCCTTAGAAGCCCGCACAAGCCCATACGAGCCTGGAGAGGTGCGTACGAGCCCATACGAGCCTGTACTTGCCGTAGAGGCTGGCATGAGGTCCATACAAGCCCGTAGAGGCCCCCATGAGGCCTGCACAACCCCGCACGAGCCCGTACGAGCCCGTAGCGGCCCGTATGAGCCTGTAGAGGCCCGTACAAGCCCGTACAAGCCCGTCAAGGGCCACACAAGCCCGTACGAGCCCGTACGAGCCCGTACGAGCCCGTAGAGGCCTGCACAAGGCTGTATGAGCACGTACGAAACCATAGAGGCCCACACGAACCCGTACGAGCCTGTAAAAGCCCGTAGAGGCTCACATGAGGTCCATACAAGCACGTGTGAGCCTGTACAAGCCCGTAGAGGCCTGCACGAGCCTGGACGAGACTATATGACCCCATAGAGGCCTAAACAAGCCCATACGAGCCTGTACAAGCTCATAGAAGCTCGCATGTGGTCCATACAAGCACGTACAAACCTGTTGAGGCCTGCACGACCCCGTACAAGCCTGTACAAGCCCATAGAGGCCTGAACAAGCCCATATGATCCTGTAGATGCCCGCACAAGCCTGAACGAGCCTGTATGGGCACCTAGAGGCTGACATGAGGCCCATATGAGCCCATACAAACTCATACAAGCCCTTAGAAGCCCGCACAAGGCCGTACGACCCCGTACGAGCCCACAGAGGCCTGTACAACCCCATACAAGCCCTTAGAAGCTCATATGAGCCCATACGAGTCCGTAGAGGTGCGCACAAGCCTGTATGAGCCCGTACGAGCCTGTAGAGCCTCGTACAATCCCGTACAAGTGTGTATGAGCTCGTAGAGGTCCACATGAGCCCACACGAGCCAGTAGAGGCCTGCACGAGCCCGAAGACACCTGCACAAGCCCGTATGAAAACGTAGATGCCTGCATGAGCCCATATGACATGTTACGAACTCATAGAGGCCTGTACGAGCCCACACGAGCCTGTACGGGCCCACAAAAGCTTGTACGAGCCCATACGAGCCTGTAGAGGCCCGCATGAGCCCGTACAAGCCCATATGAGCCCATAGAGGCACGTAGAGGCCTGAATGAGCCCGTATGAGCCCGCAAGAGCCTGTAGAGGTCGACCAGACCCCATACAAGCCCATACAAGCCCGTAGAGACCTACACAAGCCCCTACGGGAACGTACGAGCCCGTAGAGGCCTGCACGAGGCCGTATGAGCCCAAATAGGCCCGTAGAGGCTTGAAGGAGCCGGTACGAGCCGGTACGAGCCTGTATGACACCGTAGAGGCCTGTACAAGCCCGTACAGGCCCACATGAGGTCCACACAAGCTGGTATGAGCCCGTACAAGCCTGTAGAGGCCTGCATGAGTCCTGTACCAGCCCATAGAGGCCTAAAGAAGCCCCTAGGAGCCTGTAGAGGCCCGCACGAACATGTAGGAGCATGTAGAGGCCCGCAAAAGCCCATACGACATGGTACAAACCCATAGAGGTGTGCACAAGCCCAGACAAGCCCGTACAGGCCCGCAGGAGCCCACACGAGCCAGTAGAGACCAGCACGAGTCCTAACGAGCCCGTAGAGGCCTGCTCGAGCATGTACAGGCCCGTAGACACCTATATGATCCCATACAAGCCCGTGTGACCATGTAGAGGCCCGCACGAGCCGTACGAACCCATATGAGCCCTTAGATGACTGCAGGAGCCCACATGAGCCTGTATGACCCCGTAGAGGCCCACATGAGCCCTTATGAGCCTGTATGAGTGTGTAGCGGCCCGCATGAAGTTCATACAAGCATGTACGAGCCCGTACGAACCCTCAGAGGCCCGCATGAGCCAGTACGAGCCCGTACGAACCTGTAGAGGACCGAACAAGCCCGTACGAGCCTGTCGAGGCCTGCACAAGCCTGTGCAAGTGTGTAGAGGCCCGTACGAGCCCTTAGACACTCGTAGATGCCCACATGAGACCGTACGATGCGGTACGAACCCATAGAGACCCATACGAGAGACTTGCACGATCCCGTACGAGCGCGTACGAGCCTGTAGAGGCCTTATGAGCCCTAACAAGTCCATAGAGGCCGGCAAGACCCTGTATGAGCCCGTACAAGACTGTACACACCCGTACGAGCACATACGAGCCCGTATGACACCGTAGAGGCCTGTACAAGCCCATATGAGCAGTACGAGCCCATAGAGGCCCGCATGGTGTCTATACAAGCACGTAGGAGCCTGTACGAGCCCATAGAGGCCCGAACAAGCCCGTACGAGCCTGTAGAGGCCCCCACGAGCCCATACGAGCACATAGATGCCTGCATGAGCCCGTACGACACACTATGAACCCATAGAGGGCCGTACGAGCCCACACGAGACTGTACAGGCCCGCACGAGTCCACGCAAGACTGTAGAGACCGGCATGAGAGAGCCCGCATGAGCCCGCACAGGCCCGCACGAGCCCATTCGACCCCCATAGAGGCCTGCACGAGCCGTATGAACCCATATGAGCCCTTAGACGCCTGCAGGAGCCCACACGAGGCAATAGGAGCCCACACAAGCCTGTAGAGGCCGGCAAGACCCTGTACAAGCCCGAACAGGACCATACGTGCCCGTATGAGCACGTAGAGACCAGCATGAGCCCATACAAGCCCGTAGAGGCCTAAACAAGCACATACAAGCCCGCAGAGGCCTGCATGAGGCCATATGAGCCTGTACGATCCTGTTAGAGCCTGTAGAGGCCAGCATGAGCACATAGACACCCACATGAGCCTGTACCAAATGGTATGAACCCATAGAGACGTGCACGAGTCCACACGAGCCCGTAGAGGCCCGCACGAGCCCATACAATCCTGTATGAGCACGTAGCAGCCTGTAGAGGCCCCAATGAACCCGCACGAGCCCATCCGAGGCCGTACAAGCCCGTAGAGGCCCACACGAGGCCCATCCGAGGCCGTACAAGCCCGTAGAGGCCCATACAGGCCTGTATGACCCAATAGGAACCCCTACAAGCCCGTAGAGGCCTGAACGAGCCCAATCGGGCCTGCATGAGCCCGTACAATCCCATACAACTCCATCTGTACCCATAGAGGCCTGCGCAAACCCGTACGAGCCGGTACGAGCCATATGAGCCCGTAGAGTCCCGCACAAGCCCGTATGAGCCACACGAGCCCTTAGAGGCCAGCATGATGCCCCTACAAGCACGTACGACTCCACCCAAGCCCTTAGAGGCTGGCATGAGGCCCATACAAGCGCGTACGAGCCCATACGAGCCCATAGAGGCCGTAGAGGCCCACAAGAGCCCTCACGAGCCTGTAGAGGCCCACAAAACCCCGTATGAGGCCGTAGAGGCCTGTGTGAGTCCGTACAAGCTTGTACAAGCACGTGCGAGCCTGCATGACACCGTAGAGGTCTGTACAAGCCCGTACGAGCCCGTACAAGCACATAGAGGCCCACATGAAGCCCGCATGAGCCTGTATGAGACTTTATGAGGCCGTAGAGGCCAGCATGAGCCCATACGAGCACGTAGACGCCTGCATGAGCCCGCATGATGCGGTACAAACCCAAAGAGGCTCGCACGAGCCCACACTAGCCTGTACAGGCCGGAACGAGCCCGAACGAGCCCGTTGAGGCCATAGAGGCCTGCACGAGGCCCGTACGAGCCGGTGGAGGACCGAACAAGCCTGTACGAGCCCGTATGATGCTGTACGAGCCCACAGAGGCCCACATGAGGCTGCACGAGCCCGTAGAGACCAGCATGAGCCCGTACAAGCTCGTACAAGCCCGTGCAAACCCGTAGAGGCCTGCACGAGCCTGTACGAGCCCTTAGATGACTGTATGAGCCCGTACGAGTCCGTATGACACCGTAGAGGCCTGCACAAGCCTGTACAGGCCCACACAAGCCCGCACGAGCCCGTAGAGACCAGCACTAGCCCTAGCGAGTCCTTAGACGCCTGCAGGAGCCTGCACGAGCCCGTATGACCCCGTAGAGCCCCACATGAGCCCATACGAACCCATACGAGCACGTATGAGCCCATACGAGCCCACAGAGGCCTGCTCGAGCCCATATGAGCCCGTACCAGCCTGTAGAGGCCCGAACAAGTGCGTACGAGCCCGTGCAAGCGTGTAGAGGCCGTATGAGCATGTACGACCCCATACAAGCCCTTAGACGCTCGTAAATGCCCGCATGAGCTCATTCCACAGGGTACGAACCCATAGAGATCCGTACAAGGCCACCTGAGCCTGTGCAACCCCATACGAACCCATATGAGCCTGTAGAGGCCTGCAGGACCCTGTACGAGCCCACAGAGGCCCATAGAGGCCTGCACGAACCCTAACGAGCCAGTGTGATCTCGCAGAGGCCAGCACAACACTGTACGCGCCCATACGAAGATGTACGAGGCCGTATGACACCGTAGAGGCCCGTACGAGCCCATACAGGTCTGCATGAGGTCAAAACAAGCCCATGCAAGCCTGTACAGGCCTGCATGAGCCCATAGGAGCCCGTATGAGCACGTAGCGGCCCACATGAGGTCCATACAAGCACATATGAGCCCGTACGAGCCCGCAGAGGCCTGCAGGAGCCCATACAAGCCCGTACAAGCCTGTAGAGGCCTGAACAAGCCCGTATGAGCCCATACAGGCCTGCATGAGCACATATGAGCCCATAGGAGACCGTAGAGGTCCAAACAAGCCCATAGAGGCCCACACAAGCTGGTACAAGTATGTAGAGGACTGCACAAGCCGGTACGAGCCCATACAAGCCCATAGATGCCCGTAGACGTGCGCATGAGCCGTAGGACACAGTACGAAACCATAGAGGCCCGTATGAGCCCACACGAGCCCGTACAAGCCCGTATGAGCCCACACGAGCCCGTACAAACCCGTACAAGCCCTTAGAAGCCCCCACAAGCCCGTACGAGACGGTATGAACCGTAGAGGCTCACACGAGCCCATACAAGACCATACGAGCCCATAGAGGCCTGCGCATCCCGTACGAACCAATATGAGCCTGTAGAGGCCCACACGAGCTGGCACGAGCCCATAAAGACCGGCATGAGCCCATATGAGCCCGTAGAGGCCTGTGCAAGCCCATACGAGCCTGTGCAAGCCCATACGAGCCTGTATGACACCGTAGAGGCCTGTACAAGCCCTTCCGAGTGCGTAGAGGCCCACATGAGCCTCATACAAGCCTGTATGAGACCGTATGAAACAATAGAGCCCTGCGCGAGCCCGTACGAGCCAATACGAGCCCATAGAGGCACACACAAGCCCTTCTGAGCCCGTATGATGTTGTACGAGCCCATAGAGGCACACACAAGCCTGTACAAGCCCGTAGAGTCCCAGACAAGCCCGCACGACCCCATAGAAACCGGCATGAGCCCATACGAGCCCATAGAGGCCTGCGCGAGCCCGCACTAACCCGTAGATGCCTGCATGATCCTGTACGACACAGTACAAACCCATAGAGGCCTGCGCGAGCCCGCACGATCCTGTAGAGACCGGCATGAGCCCATACGAGCCTGTAGATGCCCGCACAACCGCTTACAAACCCATGCGACACCGTAGAGGCCTGCATGAGCTGTACGAGCCCATACAAGCCCTTAGATGCTTGCAGGAGCCCGCATGAGCCCGTATGACCCCATAGAGGCCTGCCAGAGCCCATACGAGCCTGTACGAGCGTGTAGAGGCCTGCACGAGCCCATATGAGCACGTAGAGGCCCACATGAGCCTGTATGACCCTGCACAAGCCGGTGCGAGCCCGTAGAGGCCTGCGCGAGCCCTTACAAGCCCGTACGAGACTGTAGAGGCCTGCGCGAGCCCGTATGAGCCTGAAAACGCCCGTAGATGCCCGCACGAGCCCGTACGAGACCGTGCAAGCCTTTAGATGCCCGCACAAGCCTGCACAAGCCCGTATGACCCCGTAGAGGCCCGCACGAGCCCATACGAGCCTGCACAAGCCTGTAGAGGCCCGCATGGGATCCATACAAGCCCGTATGAGCCCGTAGCGGCCCAAAGAAACCCGTATGAGCCCGTACAAGCCTGTAGAGGCCCGCACAAGCTCATACAAGCCTGTACAAGCCCTCACAAGCCCGTACGAGATGGTATGAGCCTGTAGAAGCTTGCACGAGCCCATACAAGACCGTACGAGCCCATACTGGCCAGCACGAGCCCATATGAGCCCGTACGACTCCATCCGTGCCCGTAGAGGCCTACACGAACTCATGTGAGCCGGTACGAGCCGTACGAGCCCGTAGAGTCCTGCACAAGCCCGTATGACCCGCACGAGCCCATACGAGCCCATAGAGGCCCACATGAGCCCATAGAGGCCGTAGAGGCACACTCTAGCCCAAAAGAGCCCATAGAGACCTGCATGACCTCGCAGAGGCCCGTATGAGCCCATACGAGCACATAGAGACTGGCATGAGCCCGTATGAGCCCATAGATGCATGTGCCAGCCTGCACGAGCCCATAGACACCCGCACGAGCTGGCACGAGCACATATGAGCCCATATGAGGCTGTACAGGTCCTCATGAAGTCCATACAAGCACATACGAGCCCGTAGAGGCCTGCACGAGCCTGTACGAGCCTGTAGAGGCCTGCGCGAGTCCGTTTGAGCCCATAGAGGCCTGCGCGAGCCTGTACGGGCCCAAACGAGTGTAGACAAGTGCGTACAAGCCCGCACAAGCCCGTACGAGCACGTACAAGCACGTACGAGCCTGTATGACACCATAGAGGCCCACATAATGCCTGTACGAGCCGGTATGAGTCCGTATGAGACCATATAGGCCCACACGAGACCATAGAGGCCATAGAGGCACACACTAGCCTGCACGAGCCCATAGAGGCCCGCATAACCCCGTACAAGACCGTAGAGGCCTGTACGAGCCCAAAGGAGTGTATACTAGCCTGTAGAGGCCTGCGAGAGTCCGTACGAGCCTGAATAGGCCCGTACAACCCCCTACGAGACCGTAGAGGCCTGTACGAGCCCAAAGGAGTGTATACTAGCCCGTAGAGGCCTGCAAGACTCCGTACAAGCCTGAATAGGCCTGTAGAGGTCTGCACAAGCCTGCACGAGCCCGTAGAGGCCTGCACGAGCCCGTACGAGCCCGTACGAGCCTGTACGATCCCTTAGAGGCCCGAACAAGCCCGTAGAGGCCTGCACGACCCCGTATGAGCCCGTAGAGGCCTGCGCAAGCCCGTACGAGCCCAAATGAGTGTATACAAGCACATAAAGGCCTGCGCGAGCCCGTACGAACCCGAATAGGCATGTAGAGGCCTGCACGAGTCAGTACGAGCCCGTACAAGCCCACATGAGCCTGTAGGAGCCCATAGAGGCCCCCACGAGCCCGTACGAGCTGGCACGCGCCTGTAGACGCCTGCACGAGCCTGCATGAGCCCGTATGACCCCGTAGAGGCCAGCACAAGCCCATACGAGCACGTAGACATCCACACAAGCCTGTACGAGCCTGTAGAGGCCCACATGAGGCCCGTACGAGCCCTTACAAGCCCGTAGAGACACGCAGAGGCCCGAACAAGCTGGTACGAGCCCGAAAAAGCCCGTACAAGCCTGTAGAGGCCTGCATGAGCCCGTACGAGTCCTTACAAGCACATAACAGCCTGTATGACACCATAGAGGCCTGCACAAGCCTGTAAGAGCCCGTATGAGCCCGTAGAGGCCTGCGTGAGCACATACAAGCCCAAACGAGTGTAGACAAGCGCATAAAGGGCTGTGCGAGCACGTACGAGAACCAATAAGCCTGTATAGGCCTGCACGAGTCAGTACAAGCCTGTACAAGACTGTAGGAGACCGTACAGGCCCGCACGAGCCCGTAGAGCCCGTACAAGCATGTACGAGCCTGTATGACACCATAGAGGCCTGCACAAGCCTGTACGAGCCGGTATGAGACCGTACGAGACCATAGAGGCCTGGGTGAGCCTGTATGAGCCTGTAAGAGCCCGTAGAGGACCGAACAAGCCCGTACGAGCCCATAGAGGCGCGCACAAGCCCCGGATGAGCCCGGACAAGCCCGTAGAGACCCGCACGAGGTGCATACAAGCCTGTATGATCCTGTAGAGACCTGCACGAGCCCGTACGAGCCCGCACGAGCCCGCAGGAGCCCATACGTGCCTGTACAGGTCTGCATGAGGTCCACACAAGCATGTACGAGCCCGTATAGGCCTGCACAAGCCCATACGAGCCCGTACGAGCCCTTTAGAGCCCGTATAGGCCTGCACGAGCCCATACGAGCCTGTACAAGCCCATATGAGCCTGTACAAGCCCATATGAGCCCGTAGAGGCCCGAACAAGTTGATAGAGGCCCGCATAAGCCCGTAGGAGCATGTACAGGCCCGCACGAGCCTGTACGAGCCCATACGAGCCCGTATGATCCTGTAGAGGCCAGCACGAGCCCATACGAGTACATAGATGCCTGCATGAGCCCGTACGATGCATTATGAACCCATACAAGCCCACACTAGCCTGTATAGGCCCCTGGAGGCCCGCACGAGCCTGTATGAGGCCTTAGAAGCCTGAACGAGTCCATAGAGACCTGCACGAGCCCGTAGCAGCCCATATGTGCCCGTAGAGACTCACACGAGCCAGTACGAGCCCGTACGGGCCCATAGAGACCCGTATGAGCCCATACGTGCATGTAGAGGCTTGCACGAGCCCGTATCAGCCCGTACGAGCCCTTACGAACCCGTACACGTGCATAGAGGCCCGCATGAGGCCCGTATGAGCTCGTACAAACCTGTACAACCCGTAGAGGCCCGCATGAGCCCGTACGAGACTGAAAAGCCCCATGAGAGACGGTATGAGCCCGTTCAAGCCCATAGAGGCCAGCACGAGCTGGTACCAGCCCATACCAGCCCATACCAGCCCTTAGAGGCCCGGATGAGCCTGTACCAGCCCGTAGAGGTGCACACGGGGCTGTATGAGATGGCACGAGCCCGAACGACCCTGTATGAGCCTGTACAAGGCCGTAGAGGCCTGCACAAGCCCATATGAGACCGTACAAGCCGGTATGAGCCCATAGAGGCCCACACGAGCCCGTCGTAGCCCTTACGAACCCGTACACGTGCATAGAGGCCCGCATGAGGCCTGTACGAGCCTGCACAAACCTGTACAACCTGTAGAGGCCCGCACAAGCCTGGACGAGCCTGCAAAGGCCTGCACGAGCCCATACAAACCTGCACGACCCCGTAGAGGCCCATACGAGCCAGTACAAGCCCGCACATGTCCATAGAGGCCTGCATGAGCTCTTACAAGTCCATACGTGCTCATACAGGCCTGCATGAGCCCGCACAAACCCATACGAGCCCGTACGAGCCCACAGAGGCCCGCATGAGCCTGTACGAGCCTGTAGAGGCCCTCACATGCCTGTATGAGCCAGTGCGAGTGCATACGAGCCTCTAGAGGCCTGCACAAGCCCACACGGACCCGTACAAGCCCATATGTTTGGGAAAGTGCGGCAGAATGTCAAGGAAGCTAGCCAGACCGTTCCGTGGGAAAAGGAGCATCAACAGGGCATGTTGACCCATAGTCACGTAGTTGAGCCTGTGCCAGGGTGGCGCTGCACCTGGGCTTTGAATCGAGAATAACAATGAGCTCAACATGCTTACTGCGCATGTGTATAGTACATTAAAACTTCATCCAGTGCCCCCCCACAGTGTTCCTCACTCTGGACCGATGCTCAGCAGTGCCAGGGATCCCCCGCTCCATTATTGCCTTGACCGGGAAAACGCCGGGGAACCCCCGCTCAGACGCAGAGGTAATAAATGCTCCATATCGACCATCGTATGCCTTGTGTTTGTGTATCCGTCCCTGCCGGGAGTCCAGGCGGTGCCCCCGCCTCACCCTTACACTTGGCGTAGTCGGCAGGATACACAAACGACAATGCCGTGGCCGAGGAGAGCGAAGGGGGAAGGCGAGAGTCAAGAAGGGACTGCTCGCCTGCGGCTGCCAGGATGGCCCCAGACTGAGCCATGGGGGCTGGTGGCCGCATTGCTTGCCATGCTGGCAGCCCCCGAGGACTGGCCAGAGTTGGCACAGGGGGAAAATGTTACCCCGAAGGCGGTTGAATCCGCTTTACAGGGTATGCCCTTCCGTGGCGCTTCGGAAGCTAGCCGGACGATTAGGGTGGGCACTGCTGATGGGCATTCGAGCCTTCGATAAGGAGATATTGTCTTTGCAGCAAGGGGTAAAAGATCTGGAGAAGGAGGTGGGGGATTTGCGAGAGGCAAAAGCAATAGCCCAAGAAGTGGTTACAGCACAAGCTGAGAAAAGCCAAGCTGTAGCCCACAAGATGGAGCGGCTAGCTTTGTGGATGGCTAATAGGCACCACGAGCATTATGGGAAGGTGTCCGCTACTGTTTCTCAGGTGCGGGCGATTATAGCTCGACCCTCCTGGGATCCAGAGGAGTGGGATGGCAATATTTAGAGTACCTCATCTGACTCAGAAATTGAGTTTGATATTGAGCAAGAACCCGCTAACGCTCAGGTGCGGCCACTTGTTCAGATGCGGGGGGAGCAACAAATAGATAAGGATACTGTAGAGCAGACAAGGACTTATATGCCAAAGGAGTTATGTGAGTTTTTGACTACATTTCAACAACAATCGGGGGAGTCATTACTAGCATTGATGGTGAGAGCCTGGGATAATGGGGCTGGATCATTAATGTTGTTAAGAGAGGAGCTGAATTTAATGAGCCTGTTGTCCACAGACACTCAAGTGCAGTATTATCTCTCCCAGCTTACGTCTGCTCAAGATAGCTCCGGCAACCCTGTAGTTGCTCCTTTGCTGTATCAGTGGTTATCTGCTGCGGTGGTAGGGGCTTACCCATCTACAGGTGAGCTGGCCACCACGGTGGGGGCATGGCGTATCGTGGAAGAGGCCATAAACATGCTGCGACGGTGGGGGTAGCCATTGGATTAGCGGATGGTAACGGTCCAGATGGTGTAGAGATAACTCGGCAAATGAAAACGCAGTTATTGAAAGGGGCCCCAAGTGCCTTGAGACTGCTCCTGTTAGGGGCGGTGATGCCTGCTACTGGTACAGTGGGGGCGCTGGTGAATAATTTGCGAGACCTAGCTGTGGTGGGTGGACCAGATTCTAAACAGGTACAGGTGGCTCAGAAAGTTAGAGCAGACAGGGAGGGGCGACTAAAGTGAGTGGAAAAGTCACAGGAAAGCAGATGTGGGCTGACTTGCTGCAGGTGGGAATATCGTGGGATGAGATCAATGGCTTGTCTACTGCTGGTTTCTTCAAGCGCTGGCAGCGTTTGCCTGCCAATCAACAAAATCGAGTTAAACCCACTC
This sequence comes from Dromaius novaehollandiae, assembly GCF_036370855.1. Taxonomy (NCBI): domain Eukaryota; kingdom Metazoa; phylum Chordata; class Aves; order Casuariiformes; family Dromaiidae; genus Dromaius; species Dromaius novaehollandiae. The sequence continues at coordinate 1,876,346 of NC_088130.1, read as the reverse complement.
CCCCACCAGCACCCAGTGCTCCCTGGAAGCTGCCTGCTAAGAAACAATGAAGAGGAGGCGGGTCCCCCGAAATCCGAGTGTCGGTTGCAGCATATCATCCGGGGGACCGACGCCCATACGTACCCCTGCGAATTAGGTGGCGTTCAGGAGGGGAAGTAGCTGTGCTTGCTTTAGTAGATACAGGAGCAGAGGTTACAGTGTTACACAGTGCTGTAAACCCTGAGAAGGCAACAACGCACATCTGCGGTTTGGGCGGCTCTGCCACCCCCGCCGTACAGGCGATAGTTACCTTAGCGATTGGGAAAAACCCTCCCTTCTCCACTCCAGTCTTATTGGCACCTATTCATGAATATATTTTAGGAATTGATGTGTTACTAGGTCGAGATATACACACACTGCAAGGATTATTCTCTTTCGGGAGGAGTCCCTCGCTGCCACAAGCGCGAGTAATCGCTCTAATCAGAGGGTACCCAAAATGGGACCCGGTAGATTTGCCTGTACCACCTACCGTTGTGCAAATGAAACAGTGCAGAATACCGGGAGGAGAAACAGAAATTCAAGAAACAATAGATGCTCTGCTACATGCACAGATATTACGCCCTGCCCTATCGGCCTTTAATAGCCCAGTATGGCCTGTGAAGAAGCCAGGTGGCTCATGGCGTATGACTGTGGATTATAGAGAATTGAATAAGGTGGTCCCACCCCTGATGGCAGTGGTCCCCGATATGGTGACTTTGTTAGAAGAAGTGGGCAAAAATTTGCAAGAGTGGAAGGCTGTGGTGGATCTGGCAAATGCCTTTTTCTCTTTTGCTATATCCCCAGCCTCACAGGACCAATTTGCCTTCACTTGGAGGGGGAAGCAGTATACATTCCAGGTCCTTCCTCAGGGATACAGGCATAGTCCCACTATATGTCATCAAATGGTCGCTGCCGACCTCCCAACACCTCTCCCAGAATGCACTATTCATCATTACATCGATGATGTTTTGATAATGGGACCGTCTGAAGATCAGGTGAAAGAGCAGCTAATGGCACTGACGCATGCCCTCCAGGATAGGGGATGGGCTGTGAACCCCAAACAGGTACAAGGACCAGACATTAGTGTCCAATTTCTGGGAGTAGTGTGGAGAGGACAGACAAAAGCCATTCCTGAAAAAGTGCGTAATGCTATCCAGCAATACCCTGTCCCTACGACTGCAAAACAGCTGCAAGCTTTCCTAGGTCTCCTAGGCTTTTGGTGAACTTTTATACCTCATTTAGCATGCTTGATGCGGCCCTTGCAGCATTTAACAAAGAAAAGCAGTCTTTGGTGGTCCAAGGAGCAACAGCAGGCTTTTGATTTGTGCAAGGAAGCAGTGGTCCAACACTCTGAACTGTTTACACCCTATAAAGGTCAACCCTTTGAATTAGAAGTTACAGTTGTGGGGGGTACAGTGTCTTGGGGGTTGTGGCAGCAATGTGCCCACGCAAGGCGGGAACCTATAGGCTTCTGGTCCCGTTCCCTGCAAGGGGCCACAGCAAACTACACACCTCTGGAGAAACAGCCTTTGGCCGTGGTGTGGGCTTTGCAGGATACCGAAAGAGTTACAGGACGTGACCCGGTGACCGTACACACCCCCACCCCCATTCAGGCATGGGTGACGGATGATACAGTCAGGGCCCATGTAGGGGTGGCCCAAGCTACAACACAGTGGAAATGGAAACACTATCTACAAGCCCGGTTTAAGGAGGGGAGAAAGGACATGAGTACCCCACATGCAACCTTGTTAGGGGAAGTACAGTTTGAGCACATGCCCCTACTATCTGAACCGGAGGGTCTACCTCTTCCTGCCTGCCCCCTCCGGCAGAAGTGTCACCGGTACAAGAAGCTCCTCCCTTTGAGATGTTATCTCCCAAACAGTGGGAGTGGGCTTGGTTCTCCGATGGTAGTGCAGTGTATTCCTGGGCAGGAGAACGCGTATGACGTTCTGTGGCATACAACCCTGCCACGGACACTATCTGTTTTGCCTCCAAGGGCAAAACAGAGGGGGGTCGAGGGGTGGGAATATGGGGGGGGGGGGTGCTCCAAGCTTCCCCCCCATCTGGTGCCAGTTACAAGCAGTCTGCATTCCTGTGCTTCACACAGGATCGTGGAGTCGCTAGGCCAGTTGCAGTTTTCTTCGCGCAGCCGCAGTCTTAGCTCTTGGCTGCTGCAGGGTTTAACTCTCCTCCGTCGTTGTTACAACGATCACACTCACAGTCATGGGGTGTGGGGGGGATACCCGAACACCCCTGTAAGGGTGAGGCAGGGGCACCACCTGGACTCCCGGCAGGGACGGATACACAAACACAAGGCATACGATGGTCGATACGGAGCATTTATTACCTCTGCGTCTGAACGGGGGTTCCCCGGCGTTTTCCCGATCGAGGCAATAATGGAGTGGGAGATCCCTGGCACCGCTGAGCATCGGTCCAGGGTGAGGAACGCCCGGGGTGGGGGGGCACTAGATGAGGTTTTTATGTACCATACACATGCGCAGTAAGCATGTTGAGCTCATTGTTATTCCCGATTCAAAGCCCAGGTGCAGCACCACACTGGCACAGGCTCAACCATGTGACTATGGGTCAACATGCCCTGTTGATGCTCCTTTTCCCATGGAACGGTCTGGCTAGCTTCCATCACCTATCTCCTCCACATTCTTCCGCATTTTCCCATACACTCCACCCCCGTGATGGAAAGCTAGCTACAGGCCGTCCCAATCCTCAGAAGGGCATGGGGTATGAGGGCAAGGGAGCTTAAAAAGTAATGAAATCAAAGCATAACATAATACAAAGCAAGAGATAGACAAGAGTGCGCCTTGTATGAGGTGGCCCAGCCATCCCGTTAGGGAGCCAAAGCAATTAGCCAGCCAGGCATCTCCGTCGGTCTGCCGGATATGCTGGAGGATTGCCGTGCGCATCTGTTGGGATTGCCGAGTTAAAAGATCTATTGCATCAGCAGTTTTATTGGTAATAATTGGATATAAATATTGGTAATAATAAAAGGAAAAACAAAGGTCTGACAATCCCTATATAACAAATTCCCGACCATCCTGTGGGTAAAAATTTATATGCTGTGTGTCCGCAGATCCAATAATGCCCCTTCTTAGCTCCGATGCCCTGAGCAAATGGCCCGTTTATCCCTGGTGGGAATTGAAAGTAAGTTGCATCTCTGTCGCCCAGAGGGGTGAGAAATGTGATCGCCCCATCACCTATTCAGCCGGTACAATACCAAGCCCCAGAAGTGCCTTTCCATTCACAGGTTTGCTTGTAAGGGGGGATAATTGGGTCGTTGGAGAGTTAAAGTTTCGTTTTTGTTTGACCAGTATCCCTCAAGTCCCCGATTGTGTCTCATTTCATCGAGCCACATCCATAGGTGGAGATTCCTGTCTTTATCGAGTGCCTTACAAGTGAGCGTCCATCAACATTTACTTTCCCCCACTTTGATCCCTCCCTCCTGGGTACGGTTTAAACAATATTGCCCCATGGCTGGGAACTGAATTGGCCAGGTCTCACTGTCGTCCCACATGTCGTTCGCGGTTTCGCTGTAATTGCTTACGATCTGGTCCGGGGTGAGGGGTGTGGACGTCCACGGCCAGCTTGATAACCCTAGTGGTCCTCCACAAACCCAGCAGTGGCTTAAATTGAAAGTTTGGCTTACTGCTTTCGCCAGGAACACGAACTCGTTGTTCTCGAAGGGATTAAATGGGTTGTGGGAAGGTAGAGGGAGTGGTCGTTCGTCACCCTCGTGGATGCATCCTTGAATCAGGATGGTCCAGAGCAGTAGGTGCATCTTGGTCAGACTGCCGCCCTTGAAAACAGAAATAAGAACAAACTCGCTCCTCGGGTCAGGAGGAGGGAATAATCCATTTTGTGTGAATCTTGTGGGTTTTCCCACTAGCATCTTATGCTCTCCAAGTATATTTATTATTCTATTAACCTCCCAGCCGTTTTGCTCCCAAAAAGGAAGCCATTCCGGGCAGCCTTTGAACACTGCATATGAGTCCATGTAGATGTGTACAGGGGAAGTAGCCTGGCTTTTGCATTGGAATATGCTCCACACTGCAGCCAGCTCTCCCACCTGCGCACTGCCCTCTCCCTCTGTAATGATCTGCTCCTTAGTCCCCACTTGGAGCACCACAGCCCGGTATCTCCAGGTTTTCCCTTCCCGCTTTGAGGAAGCGTCTGTGAACCATGCATTTAGGATCTGATCGGAAAATGGGGGAGCTACTTGAATTACAGGAGAAAGTCGAGGGGTTTCTTTATTCAAGTCTGCCTCACCTTGTATATTTAAAACTTTAGTGGCTCCCTCTGTTATGGAGAAGATTTTGCAATAATGCTCTATTTGTGCATACCATTTTTGTACAGAGGCTCTCTGAGTCACCCCGTCAGGGGGCGGGGTCCCTGCCAGGACCGCTTTGGTCACCTTAAACGGACCTCGGAGAGCTAGGGGTTGCTTTCGAATAGCTCGTTCAGCCTCCCTAACAGCAAGGCTGACTACAAACAGCCCCTTCTCCCACAGGTGGATAAAGAGCCCGGTCCGGGCAAACCCCCATTCGATCTGGATAGGGTCGGTGGGGTGGATTGGCCCCAAAGCTTGGTAGGCGTTCACCTCAAAAACCAGCAGCCGCAACGCCTCATCGTGGACCGAGGTCCACTCCCAGTGAGCCCTCTTCCGTAGTAAGTCGTATAATGGCCTGGCAACAATTGAAAAGTCAGGAATGTGCTTCCTCCAAAACAGAAGCAGCCCCAGAGCATGTTGCAAGTCCTTTTTGGACTCTGGCATTTTAATTGAGTCCAACGAGGACAGGGTATCTGGGGGAATGCAGGTCATCCTCCCCCTCCACCAGATTCCCAGAAATTTTACTTTGCTGGAGGGAGTTTGGATCTTTTCGGGCGGAATTGTCAGCCCTATCTGCTCTAGGTGAGCAATAGTGTCGCTCTGCGTTTTCTCAGCATCCTCTACCTGGCTCCCTCCCACAAGCACATCGTTTATGTTTTGATAAATTTTGACTCCTGCCTGTATGGGGACAGTTTCAAGCTCTTGTGCTAGCGCATGATGGGCTAGCACAGGGGAATGCTTGTTCCCCTGAGGTAAAGTGAACGTGTATTGCTGTCCCTCCCACGTGAAGGCAAAACGCTCTTGGTCCTCAGGCTGCAAAGGGACCATAAAAAACATGTCTTTGACATCAGTTGTTGCCATCACAGGGTGGGACTGCTCCTGGATCGTCACTATTAATTCAGCAATGTTTGGCACAGCTGCCATCAATGGACCTGTATTTTATTTAATTGCCAATAGTCTACGGTTAGTCTCCACTTTCCGTTTGGTTTTCGAACTGGCCATACAGGGGAATTGAAGGGGGACTGTGCCGGGATCACAACTCCCTGTTTTTTCAGGTCCTCCAATACTGGGGTAATACCCTCTCTCTCTCCCAAAGGTAACGGATAGGGTTTTACATTAGTCAGCCAGGAAGTGGGGAGGGGAGGCGCCGCTTGCAGCGAGCGCACTGCCACACCGAAATCTCCGGTTAGTCTTCTAACCTGAGGAACACCGAAAGACCACGAATTTCCCCAGGTATCCCGCCACTGTTTCCCCTTCAGGACGTCTATGCCTAAGAGGTTCATTTGAAAAGGCCCCACAGCCGCCATGGTGTCCACAGGACTCTCTTCCCCTGGTAACCACAGTGTTACCGGGGTCATGGGCACAGTCTGGGTCTTCCCCAGAGCATTTAAAACTATTAGGTGTTTGGACGGGACCGAGATGCCACACTGTTCCGCCTCACTCCGTTTTAGCGCTGTAATTTGGGCCCCCCCCCGTATCGATTAAAGAGGTTACGGGTCTTTTCTTTGGCCCCACCGCTACAGTGATTAATGAATCTCCTTTGTTATTGCAGGTGAGCTGTCTTCTAAACATCCGCCCTCCGCCTCCCCCCTCACCCTGAGGGGGCGGAGGAGCTAGTTTTCCCACCGCCCTTTCGTCCTCCTCGAACTCCTCCCCCACGTTTAACACCAGCGCGGAATGTGGATTCGGTCTGGGCGGGGGTCCCTGTCCAGACCACCTCCGTACCAGGAGCTCCAGTTTTTTGGTCGGGAGCCCGTCCATCAAGTCTTGGGGCACGCCTTTTTGCAGCCCCAATTGCCATAGTCCCTGCCGGGTCAGGGATCTTTCTCTTCTGGCTAAGTCTGGGCTCCTCCCAGAAAATGCCCGCAGCTTGTTTACTGGCTCTGCCGCCCGCACGGCCCTAGTTTCCACCCTTTGGTAAGTCCGGCCGACTGGCCCGTATTTCCTCCCATAACTGATCAATTCCTGGGCTACCTCCCCCCAGGTCCACACCTTTTTCCCCAGCCGCCGATGCTTGGGGGTTACCATCCCCTCCAGGGCAGCCGCGATTCTCTCCTCGCGGGGCACATTTTGGATTCTCCCCTGCAATTGGATCCCAATAAGTTTCAGAGAGTCAGGAAGTCCCCGTACTAGGGGAGTCATCCGCTCGGGATCTACTAGCAATAACATCGGAGAGCTCAGGTTCGGCTTGAGCTCCCGATCATACATCATTTGCAGACAAGCTGCCTTTTGCACACTTTCCAGCAATTGATCAACGGAACCTGTTATAGCTAGGGGATCCCCCATTTCCAAAGGGTTCAACCCCCCCACCCAATATGCGGCCCTCTGAGTCAGGGACCATGGGGCTTGGCGATCGTCCGTCATCAGGAACACGCCTGGGCCCCAATATCCCTCTGCCTCCTTTTCAGATAGCAGGATTCCGTCCCCCCCAGACAAGGATACCCTCCACACGTATTCGGTTTCGGATTCCCTAGCCGTTCTGGAAAAATCCTTTTGCAGCTTGGCCAATTCGGTAGCTGTGAGAGGGATTTCTTTGGTAACAACCTGGGGGAGGTTGTCGCTATCGTCCTCGTATACATATTCTGTTTTGACTAGTGGGCACATATGGGGGGGGCCGTCTACGGCCTCCTTTAATCTTTTTAGGTCCCTTTGGGGGTAAATTTGGCGTACCCCTTTTTCCTCGAGCAGCACCTCAGTTTCGGTGAGGGTGTCTGCCTCCCTCAGGAGCTGGTTTCTTAGCTCCTCTTTCAGTATCAGATTTTGGTGCTTCTCCTCCTCCAGCGCCCGCTTGGTTTCCCCTAATTGTTCTTGCAGCGGCGTTAGCGCCGCTTGCAGCGCGGCAACCACGGCCTCCGCCTGACAAGGTGCCTGCTGCCTGTCCTCCACCGCAGCTGCTAGGCACGCTCCTAGCACAGCGCAAACAATAGCTTTCCCTTTTCCTCTCTTAACTTTAGCTTCTTTTTGCAAAACCGCTATTCGGTCCACTACACTTTGCAATTGGAACCAATGGTCCTGTGCCTAGTCTCGTCCCGGGGGCGAGGGACGAGAACGGTGTACTTCCAAAAGATCATGCAATTTCTTGATTTCCTCACAAAAATCGCCTGCCTTCTGGGGGGCCATATCCTACAAAGGGGATTTTGTCCCGGGAGGGCCAAACCTTAAAGGAGTCCAAGTTTCCCCTATACGCTCCTGGGAGGCCAAACCATAAGCTACTACAAAAAATGTCCTACAAAGGGGATATCGTCCTGAGGGGGTCACACCTTAAAATCCAAGTTTCCCCTTGTGGCGGAATGATGAATGAATTTTTTGCCTTAAACATTTCTTGGTGCATGGGGTGCAGGCAGGCCACAACCACTGGGCTGCTGCGACCCCTGAGATGGTCTCCCTGCGACCACCCGGGACACACCAAGCCTGCACTGAACAATAACTTCTATAAAACCTGCTTGGCATGAGTGGCTAAATTTGCTGAAGCCTTAGGCCGCACTCCCTAGTACAGTGAGAAAGGGCCCAGAGCTGCTGCAGGTGGGAATGATAAGGGCGTTACCAGCAATTTGCATTCCTGTGCACTGCTGAAACAGTGCTAATTGCTGGAGTTATCACCTTCTTTGTCAGGACCTTGAGAGCTAATGGCTGGACCTAAGAATGGAGACACACCTGTCAGCAGAAACGGCAAGAGTAAACGGCCTACCTAGGGACAGTGATGAGACCCAATAAGGAGCAGGAGACCCCAGACCCAAATATTACTATTGGTCTGAACTACCACGTGAGGGGTGGGAAAACTTCCACCCTCTTTCTCACTCCCTCTCTCGGCCCTCGCTCCTCGTCCCTCGCCGGAGGCCCCCCAGCTTGAGCTGTGATTCGAGCGGAGTCAGCGGAACATCATCGGCCTCGGAGTGGTGGTAGCTAGCTTCCTCTCTCCTTTTCCAACTTTTCTCTATCTTTTCCCCTTACCCTTGTTCCCTTTTTTCCCTTCGCCTCCCCTTCGCCTCCCCCCCCCCCCCACACACGCCTTTTCTCCCCACTTCGTGAAAAATAAAGGTAAAAGGTTGTACGATATTTGACCGGTTTTAGCGTCTTAATCTCGTCCTTGGGATCGTAACGAAACCCTCCCGATATTGGATCGGGACATCTAATTGGCGTCACGGACAGGATCCCTTGAGACGAGAGTGTCGTACAACCTTATGGTGTGCTGGGCGATTGTGTGTGAACGAGACGTACGAACAAGTACGAAGCGAGTGCGGAGTTCCGATCCGCGGTTCCGCTCTCCCGCGAGGGAAGCGGCCGGAGACGAACGAAGCGTAAGGAAGGAGTGAATGGTGAGATTTTTAGTATACTGGTTTGTGGTTTGGCTTCCTGAGGGCGTATAGGGGAAACTTGGATTTTAAGGTGTGACCCCCTCAGGACGAAATCCCCTTTGTAGGACATTTTTTGTAGTAGCTTACGGTTTGGCCTCCCGGGAGCGTATAGGGGAAACTTGGACTCCTTTAAGGTTTGGCCCTCCCGGGACGAAATCCCCTTTGTAGGATATGGCTGCCCAGAAGGCAGGCGATTTTTGTGAGGAAATCGAGAAATTATATGGCCTTTTGGAAGTACACCGTTCTCGTCCCTCGCCCCCGGGACGAGACTGGGCACGGGACCATTGGTTCCAATTGCAAAGTGTAGTGGACCGAATAGCGGTCTTGCAAAAAGAAGCTAAAGTTAAGAGAGGAAAAGGGAAAGCTATTGTTTGCGCTGTGCTAGGAGCGTGCCTAGCAGCTGCGGTGGAGGACAGGCAGCAGGCACCTTGTCAGGCGGAGGCCGTGGTTGCCGCGCTGCAAGCGGCGCTAACGCCGCTGCAAGAACAATTAGGGGAAACCAAGCGGGCGCTGGAGGAGGAGAAGCACCAAAATCTGATACTGAAAGAGGAGCTAAGAAACCAGCTCCTGAGGGAGGCAGACACCCTCACCAAAACTGAGGTGCTGCTCGAGGGAAAAGGGGTACGCCAATTTTACCCCCAAAGGGACCTAAAAAGATTAAAGGAGGCCGTAGACGGCCCCCCCCATATGTGCCCACTAGTCAAAACGGAATATGTATACGAGGGTGACGAATGACCACTCCCCCTACCTTCCCCCCACCCATTTAATCCCTTCGAGAACAACGAGTTCGTGTTGCTGGCAAAAGCAGTAAGCCAAACTTTCAATTTAAGCCACTGCTGGGTTTGCAGAGGACCGATAGGGTTATCAAGCTGGCCATGGATGTCCACATCCCTCACCCCAGACCAGATCGTAAGCAATTACAGCGAAACCGTGGATGACACGTGGAACGACGGTGGGACCTGGCCAATTCAGTTCCCAGCCATGGGACAATATTGTTTAAATTGTACCCAGGAGGGAGGGATTGAAGTGGGGGAAAGTCAATGGACACTCACTCGTAAGCTACTCGATAAAGACAGGAATCTCCAGCTATGGATGTGGCTCGATGAAACGGGGCACAATTGGGGACTTGAGGGATACTGGTCAAACAAAAATGAAACTGTAACTCTCCAATGACCCAATTATCCCCCTTACAAGCGAACCTGCGAATGGAAAGACGCTTCTGGGGCTTGGTATTGTACCGGCCGAATAGGTGATGGGGCAACCACATTTTTCAGCCCTCTGGGCGACAGAGACACAACTTACTTTCAATTCCCACCAGGGATAAACGGGCCATTTGCTCAGGGCATCGGAGCTAAGAAGGGGCATTATTGGATCTGTGGACACACAGCATATAAATTTTTACCCGCGGGGTGGTCGGGAATTTGTTACATAGGGATTATCAGACCGTTGTTTTTCCTTTTACCAGAAACAGGCGGATCTTGGTTAGGCATAAAGGTATATGATAACCTCGGAGACAGAAGGGTTGCCCGTAAGACGCGATCCATTGAGGTAGATTTGGGTGGGATGCAAAAATGGGGAAATAATGAGTGGCCTCCTGAACAAATAATTCAACATTATGGGCCTGCAACCTGGAATCCTAATGAACTAATATCGGGGGTGAGAGAACCAATTTACAACCTAAACGTGGCTCTAGAAATTATTACCAACAAAACCGCTGATGCAATAGATCTTTTAACTCTCCAGTCCCAACAGATGCGCACGGCAATCCTTCAGCACCACATGGTTTTAGACTATCTGTTAGCTGAAGAGGGAGGGGTGTGTGGGAAATTAAATATTTTCAGCTGTTGTTTAGAAATAGATGATGTAGGCAAAGTAGTTCTCCAGTTAACCAAAGATATCAGGAAAATAGCCCACGTCCCCGTCCAAACCTGGAACGGCTGGAGTGGCAATTTGTGGTCCTGGTTACCAGAGGCACCATGGGTGAAACAGTTAATATTGTATTTGTTAGGTGCAGTTGCCGCTTTAATGTTTTTTACCTTGTATAATTCCTTGCTTTGTTCAATTAATCCGACATGTTGTGTCAAATATGCAATTTGTTCCTACCACCTCACCCGACGACATAAAGAAAATCCGTGCCATCCATCGGCCACAGCCAACCACAGTACCCATCATTTAAACCCATTCCCAGTTTCTCCTGAAGGAGGAAATTGCATATTGACATCCATACCGTATCTGCCAGCTGTTATACCTGTTGTAACAATCACTTACCTTCGTTAACTCAATTTTGATGTCTATTCTGTGAAGTTAAATGTTGCTAAAATTGTTAAAGCATGAACTTGCATTGGGCAACACCTCTGTTTAATCACTGTTAAGCACCTTTTACCCGAACCTATATTGTTCCTTTTACTCCTCCCGCGACTTGTTCTACACTTTCTATACTTCCTTCTGATCTCTATCTCATATCACCACTGTGAACAAAGGCTATGAAGACTTCAGGAAGGAGACATACCAATCAATGTTTAAGTCACGGGGTGGTGTGGCGGACTGATGAATGAATTTTTTGCCTTAAACATTTCTTGGTGCATGGGGTGCAGGCAGGCCACAACCACTGGGCTGCTGCGACCCCTGAGATGGTCTCCCTGCGACCACCCGGGACACACCAAGCCTGCACTGAACAATAACTTCTATAAAACCTGCTTGGCATGAGTGGCTAAATTTGCTGAAGCCTTAGGCCGCACTCCCTAGTACAGTGAGAAAGGGCCCAGAGCTGCTGCAGGCGGGAATGATAAGGGCGTTACCAGCAATTTGCATTCCTGTGCACTGCTGAAACAGTGCTAATTGCTGGAGTTATCACCTTCTTTGTCAGGACCTTGAGAGCTAATGGCTGGACCTAAGAATGGAGACACACCTGTCAGCAGAAACGGCAAGAGTAAACGGCCTACCTAGGGACAGTGATGAGACCCAATAAGGAGCAGGAGACCCCAGACCCAAATATTACTATTGGTCTGAACTACCACGTGAGGGGTGGGAAAACTTCCACCCTCTTTCTCACTCCCTCTCTCGGCCCTCGCTCCTCGTCCCTCGCTGGAGGTCCCCCAGCTTGAGCTGTGATTCGAGCGGAGTCAGCGGAACATCATCGGCCTCGGAGTGGTGGTAGCTAGCTTCCTCTCTCCTTTTCCAACTTTTCTCTATCTTTTCCCCTTACCCTTGTTCCCTTTTTTCCCTTCGCCTCCCCTTCGCCTCCCCCCCCCCACACACACACACGCCTTTTCTCCCCACTTCGTGAAAAATAAAGGTAAAAGGTTGTACGATATTTGACCGGTTTTAGCGTCTTAATCTCGTCCTTGGGATTGTAACGAAACCCTCCCGATATTGGATCGGGACACCCCTATACGCCCTCAGGAAGCCAAACCACAAACCAGTATACTAAAGATCTCAACATTCACTCCTTCCTTACGCTTCGTTGGTCTCCGGCCGCTTCCCTCGCGGGAGAGTGGAACCGCGGATCGGAACTCCGCACTTGCTTCGTACTTGTTCGTACGTCTCATTCACACACAATCACTCAGCACACCATAAGGTTGTATGACACTCTCGTCTCAAGGGATCCTGTCCATGACGCCAATTAGATGTCCCAATCCAATATCCGAATGGGACCCTTAATAAGGGGTGCTACACCCACTGTAAAGCTTGCACTGATTAGTGTTAAGCATGAGCTTCAGAATGTGCCGTTGAGGTGGGGAGAGGTGAGTCATCGGGCTCTGACCTTAGTTCGGGAAATGGGGGCAGAGAGTGAAGCTCCCTGTGGACCAAAGCCAGTCCGGGCAGTGACTGCCCGTACTGTTAAATCAAAAGAAAAGAATAGAGAAACGCCTCAGTCCCGGAATGCAGAGGCACTTAAACACAGAAATGATTTGTGGAGGCAGGCCCTTAAAGCAGGTATTCCTAGGGCAGTTATACATGGCATACCTACTCCGCAGTTGCAGGCACTGGTGGAAGCCTCTCTGAAGACAGAACTGGGTTGCCCCGACCCAGGCGGGTCCCCGTCTGCTCCCCCAATAGGGGTGGACCAGCAGAATCCTTTTTCTGGTAGTCCACATAATGAAGTTTGGGAGGAATTGCATTGGATAACTGGGGTGGATTCGGGAAACTAGGTCTGCCTGAGTCCCGGACAACCTTCCCCGTCCGGAGGCTACAGACATTTCAGTGGGATAATAAAGGAGGGGGCCTCATGTAGTACTGCCCACCGGAGTGATGTGTGCTCCAGTGCGATTTTTAATAGATACAGGGGCTCAAATTTCTTTAATCACAGCTGATGTGTGGCGTCAGGTTGCAGGATGGAAATTACATAATCAAGCTGTTTGGATTCAGGGTATTAAAGGGAAACCCTGTCGAATTCCATTAGTGCAAATCCATCTCACCCTTCCCAGTGAGAAAAGATCCAGACAGTACGTTATGGGAGTAGGAGAAGAAATTTGTTAGGAATAGACATTTTAGTTGGACACAGATGGGTGACCCCTCAGGGACATGTATGGGCATTTGGGGACACCAGCATCCCCCAAAATAACACCTCACCTATGGTAAGCAACATTCGGCTCCTGAGGAAGGCACCCCTTCTCCCTCCTAGCAAAGTAGTTAAGGTGAGGCAATACCCCATCGCCCCCAAAGCACAAGCAGCCGTAATCGAAGCAATAAAAGATTTAGAGCAGAGGGGTATTATAGTCCAAACCCATTCACCATATAATTCACCAGTTTGGCCTGTCAGGAAACCTGATGGTCAGTGGAGATTCACCGTAGATTATCGTAAATTAAATGCTTCCACAGCCCCTCTAACTGCTGCAGTGCCTGATCCCTCCTTTATTACTCAGCATCTGCATTCACATCCTTCCACCTGGATGGCAGTTTTAGATGTTAAAGATATGTTCTTTATGGTACCCCTACAACCAGAAGATCAACCCCATTTTGCTTTTATGTGGAATGGACAACAGTATACCTTTACCAGATTGCCCCAAGGATTCAAGCATTCGCCTACCATTGCCCATGCAGCATTATCTGCCCTGCTGAAAGACATCTCCATTCCTCCATCAGTTACATTATACCAGTATATCGATGATGTTTTAATAGCTGGAGAAGACCCTGATGAGGTTCATCAGACTGCCCATGATATCTAGGATGCTCTTGCTCAGGAGGATATAGGAGTTCCATCCAAAAAATGTCAGGGTCCAGCCCATGAAGTTACCTTTTTGGGCATTCGATGGGCATCAGGACGGAAAGTTATTCCATCAGGGGCTTGGGAACGTATCGTCAATACTCCCATTCCTGAGTCCATAAAAGAGTTAAGGCAATGGCTAGGAACTGTGGGATTCTGGAGACATCACATTCCCGGATTTACTTCCATTGCTCGACCCTTACATAACTTGCTGAAGAAAGGTCGTAAGCGGGAGTGGGGATTAGCTGAAGAGGCAGCATATCGAACTCTGCTAGAGGAACTAGGAACATATCAAGCTTTGGGACCAGTGCATCCCTCTGACCCCTTTGTGTTATACTGGGGATTCAGCGATTCAGTACCCATTTTGAGTTACATCAGAAGGGACCTTTGGGACCGGACAGACCTATCACCTTCGGAGCATCTGGCTTCAATGGTTCAGAGTCCCGCAGTCAGTCTGGGAAAAAGCTTGCCTTTCAGTGTACCGAGCCCTAAAACATACCCACACATTAACTGAAGATCGCCCTATTAACATCGAGGGACCTTTTCCTTTCCTGAAGCCTCTTTTAGAAGGTAAACCAGTCCCCCAAGGTGTGGCACGGAGAGCCACAGTGCAGAAGTGGGCCATGTATATTCATTTCCGTGGAGAATCAGGTAACCTGAAAGAAGGATCAATAAAAGTAACACCACTTCAAACCCCGATCCCTGTAGATCTTCCCAGCCCTCTTTCTCGCATTCAGCCATCCCCCATCACAGATGCCCCTGATTTCCAAGAAGAGCGACCCAATTGCTGGTTCACGGATGGGTCTGCTAAACTTAAGGGGACAGATTGGCATTTTAAAGCTGCCGCTGTCTGGACTAGCGATGGCAAAGAGGTAACGGAAGAAGGGGCAGGAAGTGCCCAAGCTGCCGAGCTCCGTGCCGTCCTCTTAGCTGCAAAGGAAGGGGCCGACATCATCTATACCGACTCCTTCTCTGTGTGGGCAGGAGCCACCCAATGGCTAGGGGAATGGGAACATGAGAATTGGATAATTGGGGGACGAGAAGTGTGGAGAAAAATCAGACTGGGAGGAATTACTTAAAACTGCACATCAGAGACCCCTTCAGATAGGTCACGTTCCAGCACATCAGTCAGGTGGGACTCCCACTATTAGAGGGAATGCCAAAGCTGATCGTTTAGCTCGAATGAGAACAATAGATACAGAATTCTGGAGACTTGGTGAGTGGCTCCATAATAAGAGGGGACACTCTGGGGCAGAAGACCTCTGGCGAGCAGCAACTGCTCGAGGATGGCCTTTAGGTAAGTTAGCAGCATGGGATATTGTAGCCAGTTGCCCAGAATGCGAAGTTAGAACTCAAGATCATATTAACTTGCTTGCTCAGCCACTAAAGCTTAAGGACGGAAAAGGGTTATGGTCTACCTGGCAGGTAGATTACATCAGACCTCTCCTTCGAACAGTCCAGGGGTGGAAATATATCTTGGTAGGAGTGGAAATCTGCTCAGGCCTAATATGTGTACATCCCTGTTTCCATGCCACTGGACGAGAAACCAGTCAAGGCCTAACCCGATGGTTTGCCAGTCTGCCTACACCAGAGACCATACAAAGCGATAACAGCACTCACTTCCATAATGAGCTAGTCGAAGAATGGGCCAAAATGGACGGAGTGTAATGGGTCTTCCATGCTCTGGGGTGCCCTCAGGCCAATGGAATGATGGCACGAGCAAACAGATGGCTAAAGCGGCAGCTTCATTTGAAGAATGCCTGATGGGGTGATAGGCTCTGGGCATCTGTTAGAATCCTGAACCAGTGACTTGGACCTGCTGGTAGCTCCTTGTCACGGGCTTTTTAACCTGCTTAGCACTGTCCCGATCCAATATCAGGGGGGGTTTCGTTACGATCCCAAGGACGAGATTAAGACGCTAAAACCGGTCAAATATCGTACAACCTTTTACCTTTATTTTCAACGAAGTGGGGGGAAAAGGTGGGGAAAAGGCGAAGGAGAGGGAAAAAGGGTAAGGGGAAAAGATAGAGAAAGTTGGAAAAGGAGAAAAGAAATTAGCTACCACCACTCCGAGTCCGATGATGTTCCGCTGACTCCGTTCGAGTTCTCCAATCGTCGCAAGCCCCCTTATTCACACAGTCTGCAGTTTTTATAGGTTCTTGCCCCACCTCTGGGAGGTGCTTCCTCACTTCCTGTGCAGATTAGCTGTCATGCACAGTCCGCCCTCTCGGAACCTTCCAGAAACGGGCTAGGGGCATCTGGGGGGGGGGGGGGGTCTCGTGCTCATGCGCAGATCGCAAATGTGTAGGTGCAGTTCATGCCAGATGTGCTGTTCCCCTAGAAGCCTTCTTCTGCCCTTTTTGCGCCTTTTTTCCCCGCGCAGGCGCATGAGGTTGTTTACCTCGCGGACGGCTCCCGGGGGCGCCGGCACGGCATTGCCCGGCGCACCTCGGTGGCGGCGGCGGCTCTGCGGCATGTAGAGAACCGGTACTAAATGCGGTTTTGTCTTGACATTGCTGCCGCCGCTGAGGGCAGAGGGATATTGGGGCCTGGGCATGTTCCTGACGACGGGCGATCACCGAGCCCCGTGGTCCCTGACTCAGAGGGCCGCATATTGGGCGGGGGGGCTGAACCCTTTCGAAAGGGGGGATCCCCTAGTTATAACAGGTTCCGTCGATCAATTGCTGGAAAGTGTACAAAAGGCAGCTTGTCTGCAAATGATGTACGATCGGGAGCTCAAGCCGAACCTGAGCTCTCCGATGTTATTGCCGGTGGATCCCGAGCGGATGACGCCCCTAATACGGGGACTTCCTGATTCCCTGAAACTTATTGGGATCCAATTGCAGGGGAGAATCCAAAATGTGCCCCGCGAGGAGAGAATCGCAGCTGCCCTGGAGGGGATGGTAACCCCCGAGCATCGGTGGCTGGGGAAAAAGGTGTGGACCTGGGGGGAGGTAGCCCAGGAATTGATCAGTTATGGGAGGAAATACGGGCCAGTCAGCCGGACTTACCAAAGGGTGGAAACTAGGGCCGTGCGGGCGGCAGAGCCAGTAAACAAGCTGCGGGCATTTTCTGGGAGGAGCCCAGACTTAGCCAGAAGAGAAAGATCCCTGACCCGGCAGGGACTATGGCAATTGGGGCTGCAAAAAGGCGTGCCCCGAGACTTGATGGACGGGCTCCTGACCAAAAAACTGGAGCTCCTGGTACGGAGGTGGTCTGGACAGGGACCCCCGCCCAGACCGAATCCACACCCCGCGCTGGCGTTAAACGTGGGGGAGGAGTTCGAGGAGGACGAAAGGGCGGTGGGAAAACTAGCTCCTCCGCCCCCTCAGGGTGAGGGGGGAGGCGGAGGGCGGATGTTTAGAAGACAGCTCACCTGCAATAACAAAGGAGATTCATTAATCACTGTAGCGGTGGGGCCAAAGAAAAGACCCGTAACCTCTTTAATCGATACGGGGGGGGGCCCAAATTACAGCGCTAAAACGGAGTGAGGTGGAACAGTGTGGCATCTCGGTCCCGTCCAAACACCTAATAGTTTTAAATGCTCTGGGGAAGACCCAGACTGTGCCCATGACCCCGGTAACACTGTGGTTACCAGGGGAAGAGAGTCCTGTGGACACCATGGCGGCTGTGGGGCCTTTTCAAATGAACCTCTTAGGCATAGACGTCCTGAAGGGGAAACAGTGGCGGGATACCTGGGGAAATTCGTGGTCTTTCGGTGTTCCTCAGGTTAGAAGACTAACCGGAGATTTCGGTGTGGCAGTGCGCTCGCTGCAAGCGGCGCCTCCCCTCCCCACTTCCTGGCTGACTAATGTAAAACCCTATCCGTTACCTTTGGGAGCCAGAGAGGGTATTACCCCAGTATTGGAGGACCTGAAAAAACAGGGAGTTGTGATCCCGGCACAGTCCCCCTTCAATTCCCCTGTATGGCCAGTTCGAAAACCAAACGGAAAGTGGAGACTAACCGTAGACTATCGGCGATTAAATAACAATACAGGTCCATTGATGGCAGCTGTGCCAAACATTGCTGAATTAATAGTGACGATCCAGGAGCAGTCCCACCCTGTGATGGCAACAACTGATGTCAAAGACATGTTTTTTATGGTCCCTTTGCAGCCTGAGGACCAAGAGCGTTTTGCCTTCACGTGGGAGGGACAGCAATACACGTTCACTTGACTACCTCAGGGGAACAAGCATTCCCCTGTGCTAGCCCATCATGCGCTAGCACAAGAGCTTGAAACTGTCCCCATACAGGCGGGAGTCAAAATTTATCAATACATAGATGGTGTGCTCGTGGGAGGGAGCCAGGTAGAGGATGTTGAGAAAACGCAGTGCGACACTATTGCTCACCTAGAGCAGATAGGGCTGGCAATTCCGCCCGAAAAGATCCAAACTCCCTCCAGCGAAGTAAAATTTCTGGGAATCTGGTGGAGGGGGGGGGGATGACCTGCATTCCCCCAGATACCCCGTACACTACGTGGGAGAAGGGGCTGTTTGTAGTCAGCCTTGCTCTAAGGGAGGCTGAACAAAGTATTCAAAAGCAACCCCTAGCTCTCCGAGGTCCATTTAAGGTGACCGAAGTGGTCCTGGCAGGGATCCCGCCCCCTGACGGGGTGGCTCAGAGAGCCTCCGTACGAAAATGGCATGCACAAGTAGAGTACTATTGCGGAATTTTTTCCATAACGGAAGGAGCCGCTAAAGTATTAAATATACTTGGAGAGCAAAAGATGCTAGTGGGAAAACCCACAAGATTCACACAAAGTGGATTATTCCCTCCTTCTGACCCGAGGAGCGAGTTTGTTCTTATTTCTCTTTTCAAGGGCGGCGATCTGACCAAGATGCACCTACTGCTCTGGACCATCCTGATTCAAGGATGCATCCACGAGGGCGACGAACGACCACTCCCTCTACCTTCCCCCAACTCATTTCCCTACCTTTTCTCCCCACTCCGTTGAAAATAAAGTTAAAAGGTTGTACGGTATTTGACTGGTTTTAGGGTCTTAATCTCATCCTTGGGATCGTAACGAAACCCTCCCGATATTGGATCGGGACACGGCGGCGGCGGCAATGTCGAGACAAAACCGCATTTAGTGCCGGTTCTCTACACCATCCCGTGGCTCGACATTGCAGCTTGGTGGCAGGGGAGAGAGAGAAAGAGAGAAAGCAAGCAAGCAAGGGAGAGAGAATTAGGGGCAGGGGAAGTTGCGGGAAGAGTAAAAGGAACGATATGGGTTTGGTAAAAAAAAGTGCTTAACAGTGATTAAACAGAGGTGTTGCTCAATGCAAGCTCATTCTTTAACAACTTTAACAACATTTAACTTCACAGAACAAACATCAAAACTGAGTTAACGAGGTAGGTGATTGTTACAACAGGTATAAAACAGCTGGCAAATGCGCTGTGGATGTCAATATGCAATTTCCTCCTTGAGGATAAACTGGGAATGGGCTTAAATGATGGGTAATGTGGTTGGCCGTGGCCGATGGATGGCACAGATTTTCTTCACGCCATCGGGCGAGGTGGTAGGAACAAATTGCATGTTTGACACAACATGTCGGGTTAATTGAACAAAGCAAGGAATTATACAAGGTAAGAACATTAAAGCGGCAACCGCACATAACAAATACAATATTAACTGTTTCACCCATGGTGCCCCCAGTAACCAGGACCACAAATCGCCACTCCAGCCGTTCCAGGTTTGGACGGGGACGTGGGCTATTTTCCTGATATCTTTGGTTAACTGGAGAACTACTTTGCCTACATCATCTATTTCTAAACAACAGTTGGAAATATTTAATTTCCCACACACTCCTCCCTCTTCAGCTAACAGGTAGTCTAAAACCATGCGGTGCTGAAGGATTGCCGTGCGCATCGGTTGGGATTGTCGAGTTAAAAGATCTATTGCATCAGCGGTTTTGTTGGTAATAATTTCTAGAGCTGCTTGTAGTCTGATTATTCGATTTAGGTTTTGAATTATTCATTCAGGAGGCCACTCATTATTTCCCCATCTTTGCATCCCACCCAAATCTACCTCAATGGATCGCATCTTACGGGCAACACTTCTGTCTCCGAGGTTATCATATGCCTTTACGCCTAACTGAGGTCCGCCTGTTTCTGGTAAGAGGAAAAACAAAGGTCTGATAATCCTTATATAACAAATTCCCGACCATCCCGTGGGTAAAATTTTATATGCTGTGTGTCTGCAGATCCAATAGTGCCCCTTCTTAGCTCCGATGCCCTGAGCAAATGGCCCATTTATCCCTGGTGGGAATTGAAAGTAAGTTGCATCTCTGTCGCCCAGAGGGGTGAGAAATGTGATCGCCCCATCACCTATTCGGCCGGTACAATACCAAGCCCCAGAAGTGCCTTTCCATTCACAGGTTTGCTTGTAAGGGGGGATAATTGGGTCGTTGGAGAGTTAAAGTTTCGTTTTTGTTTGACCAGTATCCCTCAAGTCCCCGATTGTGTCTCATTTCATCGAGCCACATCCATAGCTGGAGATTCCTGTCTTTATCGAGTAGCTTACGAGTGAGCGTCCATCGACATTTATTTTCCCCCACTTTGATCCCTCCCTCCTGGGTACGATTTAAACAATATTGCCCCATGGCTGGGAAATGAATTGGCCAGGTCTCACTGTCGTCCCACGTGTCATTCGCGGTTTCGCTGTAATTGCTTACGATCTGGTCCGGGGTGAGGGGTGTGGACGTCCACGGCCAGCTTGATAACCCTAGTGGTCCTCCACAAACCCAGCAGTGGCTTAAATTGAAAGTTTGGCTTACTGCTTTCCCCAGCAACACGAACTCGTTGTTCTCGAAGGGATTAAATGGGTGGGGGGGAGGTAGAGGGAGTGGTCACTCGTCGCCTTTGTGGATGCATCCTTGAATCAGGATGGTCCAGAGCAGTAGGTGCATCTTGGTCAGACTGCCGCCCTTGAAAACAGAAATAAGAACAAACTCGCTCCTCGGGTCAGGAGGAGGGAATAATCCATTTTGTGTGAATCTTGTGGGTTTTCCCACTAGCATCTTTTGCTCTCCAAGTATATTTATTTATCGGGGTGTCTAATACGAGCGGTACGGCTCCCACGGTGGGAAGTTCGACCAAAACAGGTTGGCCGGGGGAATGGGATGGGATATCAGGGGGATCGGAGCTCTGGGGGGCAGGTACGATTGTTGGGGCTTGTGGACAAAATGCCGTAATTTTTGGGCATCCATTTGTCCCCCAGCGGCTATTGACGCTGGTCACTGCCTCCCCCACCCGCTCAGCCCATCCTGGTCTGTGCGGTTTTAAAAAGTGCTTGAGCAACCCATTGGTTCGCTCCACAATCCCGTTCGCTTGCGGGTACTATGGGGTGTGGAACACCCATGAAATTCCTTCCCGAGCCGCCCACTCTTGGACTTTTTTCGCAGTGAAATGCGAGCCATTATCAGACTGAATAGCCTGTGGTTTGGGAAAGGTTCCGAACCATTCCTTGAGGGCCCTCACCGTGTTCTCCCCGGTCGCCTTGGTGCAGGCCCGGGCTTGTGCAAATCCGGATACTATTTTGACTCCCACCAGCACATAACATTTCCCTGCCGATTTTCAGAAAGGCCCGACATAGTCGACCTGCCAGGCCTCCCACAAGCCTTTTCCTTCCCTGAGGTGCAGGGGCTCGTTTTCTAGGGGGTGCCTGTCCAAACGGACACGGCATTGCTCGCAAGAGGATATGCAGGTTTTGCACTCCTCTCTAGTGACCGGCCATCCCCGAGCTTGTGCCTCGCGGAAGAGATCGTTGATCCCTGAGTGCCTCCTTTTTACGTGCAGCCACTCTAGTAAGTACCCCCAGTTTTCTTGTACCTGGGCACTTTGTAACGGAGCTAACCGAGCTAATTCGTCTACTTCAGCATTCCACCGGCCCATCGGGGTATTGTCTTGTTGGTGGGAAGCCACCCATGCCACCGCAAATTCCTTCCCCCCGTCTTGCAATTGCAAGGATATCTTGACACCTCTCCTTTTGCCAGATTGGTATTCTATTAACCTCCCAGCCGTTTTGCTCCCAAAAAGGAAGCCATTCCGGGCAGCCTTTGAACACCGCATATGAGTCCATGTAGATGTGTACAGGGGAAGTAGCCTGGCTTTCGCATTGGAATACGCTCCACACTGCAACCAGCTCTCCCACCTGCGCACTGCCCTCTCCCTCTGTAATGATCTGCTCCTTGGTCCCCACTTGGAGCACCACAGCCCGGTATCTCCAGGTTTTCCCTTCCCGCTTTGAGGAAGCATCTGTGAACCATGCATTTAGGTTCTGATCGGAAAATGGGGGAGCTACTTGAATTACAGGAGAAAGTCGAGGGGTTTCTTTATTCAAGTCTGCCTCATCTTGTATATTTAATACTTTAGCAGCTCCTTCCATTACAGAAAAGATTTCGCAATAGTGCTCTATTTGTGTGTACCATTTTCGTACAGAGGCTCTCTGAGCCACCCCGTCAGGGGGCGGGGTCCCTGCCAGGACCGCTTTGGTCACCTTCAACGGACCTTGGAGAACTAGGGGTTGCTTTCGAATAGTTCGTTCAGCCTCCCTTAGAGCGAGGCTGACTACAAACAGCCCCTTCTCCCACGTGGTATACCGCTTTTCAGCGTCTTTGAAGCTGCGTGAATAAAACCCAATGGGCTGTGTAGGCCCCTCTGGCCCCTTCTGCCACAGGTGGATAGAGAGCCCAGCCCGGGCAAACCCCCATTCGATCTGGATAGGATCGGTGGGGTGGATTGGCCCCAAAGCTTGGTAGGCGTTCGCCTCAAAAACCAGCAGCCGCAACACCTCATCGTGGACTGAGGTCCACTCCCAGTGAGCCCTTTTCCATAGTAAGTCGTATAATGGCCTGGCAACAATTGAAAAATCGGGAATGTGCTTCCTCCAAAATATGAACAGCCCTAGAGCGCGTTGCAAGTCCTTTTTGGACTCCGGCATTTTAATTGAGTCCAACGAGGACAGGGTATCCAGGGGAATGCAGGTCATCCCCCCCCCCTCCACCAGATTCCCAGAAATTTTACTTCGCTGGAGGGAGTTTGGATCTTTTCGGGCGGAATTGCCAGCCCTATCTGCTCTAGGTGAGCAATAGTGTCGCTCTGCGTTTTCTCAGCATCCTCTACCTGGCTCCCTCCCACGAGCACACCATCTATGTATTGATAAATTTTGACTCCCGCCTGTATGGGGACAGTTTCAAGCTCTTGTGCTAGCGCATGATGGGCTAGCACAGGGGAATGCTTGTTCCCCTGAGGTAGTCAAGTGAACGTGTATTGCTGTCCCTCCCACGTGAAGGCAAAACGCTCTTGGTCCTCAGGCTGCAAAGGGACCATAAAAAACATGTCTTTGACATCAGTTGTTGCCATCACAGGGTGGGACTGCTCCTGGATCGTCACTATTAATTCAGCAATGTTTGGCACAGCTGCCATCAATGGACCTGTATTGTTATTTAATCGCCGATAGTCTACGGTTAGTCTCCACTTTCCGTTTGGTTTTCGAACTGGCCATACAGGGGAATTGAAGGGGGACTGTGCCGGGATCACAACTCCCTGTTTTTTCAGGTCCTCCAATACTGGGGTAATTCCCTCTCTGGCTCCCAAAAGTAACGGATAGGGTTTTACATTAGTCGGCCGGGAAGTGGGGAGGGGAGGCGCCGCTTGCAGCGAGCGCACTGCCACACCGAAATCTCCGGTTAGTCTTCTAACCTGAGGAACACCGAAAGACCACGAATTTCCCCAGGTATCCCGCCACTGTTTCCCCTTCAGGACGTCTATGCCTAAGAGGTTCATTTGAAAAGGCCCCACAGCCGCCATGGTGTCCACAGGACTCTCTTCCCCTGGTAACCACAGTGTTACCGGGGTCATGGGCACAGTCTGGGTCTTCCCCAGAGCATTTAAAACTATTAGGTGTTTGGACGGGACCGAGATGCCACACTGTTCCACCTCACTCCGTTTTAGCGCTGTAATTTGGGCCCCCCCCCCGTATCGATTAAAGAGGTTACGGGTCTTTTCTTTGGCCCCACCGCTACAGTGATTAATGAATCTCCTTTGTTATTGCAGGTGAGCTGTCTTCTAAACATCCGCCCTCCGCCTCCCCCCTCACCCTGAGGGGGCGGAGGAGCTAGTTTTCCCACCGCCCTTTCGTCCTCCTCGAACTCCTCCCCCACGTTTAACGCCAGCGCGGGGTGTGGATTCGGTCTGGGCGGGGGTCCCTGTCCAGACCACCTCCGTACCAGGAGCTCCAGTTTTTTGGTCGGGAGCCCGTCCATCAAGTCTCGGGGCACGCCTTTTTGCAGCCCCAATTGCCATAGTCCCTGCCGGGTCAGGGATCTTTCTCTTCTGGCTAAGTCTGGGCTCCTCCCAGAAAATGCCCGCAGCTTGTTTACTGGCTCTGCCGCCCGCACGGCCCTAGTTTCCACCCTTTGGTAAGTCCGGCCGACTGGCCCGTATTTCCTCCCATAACTGATCAATTCCTGGGCTACCTCCCCCCAGGTCCACACCTTTTTCCCCAGCCACCGATGCTCGGGGGTTACCATCCCCTCCAGGGCAGCTGCGATTCTCTCCTCGCGGGGCACATTTTGGATTCTCCCCTGCAATTGGATCCCAATAGGTTTCAGAGAGTCAGGAAGTCCCCGTATTAGGGGCGTCATCCGCTCGGGATCCACCGGCAATAACATCGGAGAGCTCAGGTTCGGCTTGAGCTCCCGATCGTACATCATTTGCAGACAAGCTGCCTTTTGTACACTTTCCAGCAATTGATCAACGGAACCTGTTATAACTAGGGGATCCCCCCTTTCGAAAGGGTTCAGCCCCCCCGCCCAATATGCGGCCCTCTGAGTCAGGGACCACAGGGCTCGGCGATCGCCGGTTGTGAGGAACACGCCTGGGCCCCAATATCCCTCTGCCTCCTTTTCCGATAACAGGATTCCGTGTCGTCCCCCCCCCCCGACAGGGATACCCTCCACACGTATTCGGTTTCAGATTCCCTAGCTGTTCTAACAAAATCTTTTCGCAGCTTGGCCAATTCGGTAGCTGTGAAAGGGATTTCTTTGGTAACAACCTGGGGGCGGTTGTCGCTGTCATCCTCGTATATATATTCCGTTTTGACTAGTGGGCACATATCCGGGGGGCCGTCAACAGCCTCCTTTAGTCTTTTTAGGTCCCTTTGGGGGTAAAATTGGCATACCCCTTTTCCCTCGAGCAGCACCTCACTTTTGGTGAGGGTGTCTGCCTCCCTCAGGAGCTGGTTTCTTAGCTCCTCTTTCAGTATCAGATTTTGGTGCTTCTCCTCCTCCAGCGCCCGCTTGGTTTCCCCTAATTGTTCTTGCAGCAGTGTTACCGCCACTTGCAGTGAGGCAACCACAGCCTCCGCCTGACAAGGTGCCTGCTTCCTGTCCTCCACTGCAGCTGCTAGGCACGCTCCTAGCACAGCGCAAACAATAGCTTTCCCTTTGCCTTTCTTAACTTTAGCTTCTTTTTGCAAGACCGCTACATTGCAAGACCGCTATTCGGTCCACTACACTTTGCAATTGGAACCAATGGTCCCGTGCCCAGTCTCGTCCCGGGGGCGAGGGACGAGAACGGTGTACTTCCAAAAGATCATGCAATTTCTTGATTTCCTCACAAAAATCGCCTGCCTTCTGGGGGACCATATCCTACAAAGGGGATGTCGTCCTGAGGGGGTCACACCTTGAAATCCAAGTTTCCCCTATACACCCTCAGGAGGCCAAACCATAAACTAGTATACTAGCATCTAATAAAAAGATCTCACATTCACTCGTTTCCTATGCTTCGTTCGTCTCTGGCTGCTTCCCTTGCGGGAGAGCAGAACTGTGGATAGGAACTCTGCACTCGCTTCGTACTTGTTCGTACGTCTCGTTCACACACACACAATCGCTCAGCACACCATAAGGTTGTACGACACTCTCGTCTCAAGGGATCCTGTCCGTGACGCCAATTAGATGTCCCAATCCAATATCGGGGGGGTTTCGTTACGATCCCAAGGACGAGATTAAGACGCTAAAACCGGTCAAATATCGTACAACCTTTTACCTTTATTTTCAACGAAGTGGGGGGAAAAGGTGGGGAAAAGGCGAAGGAGAGGGGAAAAAGGGTAAGGGGAAAAGATAGAGAAAGTTGGAAAAGGAGAAAAGAAATTAGCTACCGCCACTCCGAGTCCGATGATGTTCCGCTGACTCCGTTCGAGATCTCCAATCGTCGCAAGCAAGCCCTCCCTTATTCACACAGTCTGCAGTTTTTATAGGTCCTTGCCCCACCTCTGGGAGGTGCTTCCTCACTTCCTGTGCAGATTAGCTGTCATGCACAGTCCGCCCTCTCGGAACCTTCCAGAAACGGGCTAGGGGCATCTGGGAGAACCTTCCAGAAACGGGCTAGGGGCATCTGGGGGGGGGGGGGGTCTCCTGCTCATGCGCAGATGGCAAATGTGTACGTGGTACGTGCGGTTCGTGCCAGATGTGCTGTTCCCCTAGAAGCCTTCTTCTGCCCTTTTCGCGACTTTTTTCCCTGCGCAGGCGCATGAGGTTGTTTACCTCACGGACGGCTCCCGGGGGCGCCGGCACGGCATTGCCCGGCGCACCTCGGCGGCAGTGGCGGCTCTACGGCAGCGGCGGCAATGTCGAGACAAAACCGCATTTAGTACCGGTTCTCTACAAGCACCCGGTGCCAAAGTACAAGTCCGACTCCTGACTCTGGGGACTGTTGAAGGTATTTTAAAGAGACCTAAGGGTCCTCGATCCTGGATGATAGCCCTCGAAGAAGGGAAGGAAATTCATGTTCCACAGGCTTGGGTGCACCTCCCCAAGACCTAGTTTCTTTTGTTTTTCACGTCTCATGTTCGAGCGCAAGAAGAAAGGTCGCTGGCACCATCCCCTTCACAAATGTGATTAGGACTCTGAATGCTGATGCCAGGGTGGGAATGGGTACTAATCGTTGCTCCGGTAATTCTAGCAATGTGTGTGCTGGGTCTCGAATATTATTTCTCAGAATTAACAGAGTGATGTGTCTGGCGGCTGTGTTGTCAAATGGAACCAGCCGAGCCAGTGAACCTACCACCCAACATCTTGAAAATAATTTAATCCTACAACAAATTCTTAAATTTGGCCAACTAATTAATGAACCCGCCATAGCAGCCTGCCTGCATACACCTGGGTCAGTGGATGAGGCAGCACTGAAAATCCATGCATATCCACCTTCTGACTGGGGAGAACGCCTCCTCAGCCTCTGGAAGAGGGCTGGCTCATTTATCTTTACTAGTTATGCAGCTAACAGTAAATATCCCTGGCCTGCACACCGCTGGAATGGCACCGCCATTTGTACTGATGATTATCTTAGTAGCAAGGTTTCTAGACCTTGTTCTTCTCTCCCTTGGGGGTTAGCAGCTGACACTAGTGACTGGGACCGAGGGGATCATTCTGTCCTGTGGCCAACAATGCCAGATAGCATACCTTGGTGTATAGAGCGACCTTCCAAGTTCGGCTCAAATTGTGAAAGTGCATGCCATTACCAGTATAACAATGATACCTACCCTGGAGACCCTCGAACAGTGAACTTCAACAAAAACTGTGGTACCGATTGCACCTGGGGAAATGGGTTTGGATGTGCATTTCGTTCCTGTGCATGGTTCGTCTCTAACAATCCCAGAGGAGCTCCGTGGAAACCCCTGACCTCATGGATATTCCCAAAGAAAACTCATACCTGGGACTGTTTAATTAATTTTGACCCCACTTCACCCCAAGACCATTACCTTCTATGTTATCCTCCAATTGCACGGGCTGTATTCCAAGGTCGATTGTGTTTTAACTATTCAATGCCACATACTCCGCATCTGTATCGCATTGGTGATTACCCTGATTTAGGTAAAAGATGGTCTCTGGCACACTACCAATACCCAATTGTAATGTTGCTGATGTCCCTGCCCCGAAAGGCATGGCCTGGGCTTGTAACAATCAACATCTTTATAGCACTCTCCCTGCCTCGTTAGGAGGAGTCCAATGTGCCCTAGTAGTACCCCTTTTGTGTCCTGAAAGCTACTATCCAGGGCTACCATCTGCTCCTTTAGTCATGAGAGTTCATTCCAAATGGGCACCTCCCCCTCTTTGGCGCGACCTTTCTCGGGGAGAACAAGCAAAAAAGAAAATAGCATGGGTATTTGAGGGACTTTTTGCTTGGTATTATGGTATTCCTAGAAACCGTGTATCAATAGCTGAGCTATCAGACCAGCTCGCGCTATTAGCTAATGCTTCCACTCGGGGAGATGAGCTCCTCAATGAACAGTTACAAGCCACCACTAAAATGACTATTGCAAATAGATTAGCCTTAGATTCAATGTTATTATGACAGGGTGGAGTATGCATGTATGTAAACATGTCAGCAGAACAATGCTGCATCTATATCCCAAATGTAACTGAACCACTTTCTAACCAAATCAAAATCATGCGTAAGGTCGCAACTGCTTCAGCCCGTACCTGAGGAAACCTATATGATTCCTGGTTTGGACGCTTAATGGAATGGATAGGACTAAATTTTCAAGGACGGTTGAACAGTTTACTGCAATTTATATTATCTGTGTTGCTATTATCTACCGTAATTTGCATTGCTTTTGGATGTATTCGTCGTATTATTGAACATTCAGTATTACAAATTAAATATGTGCCCCTAAAATCAACCTGAAACCCTAGAAAGTGACACTGTTACAACTATCTATACCCCTGTGCAAATAAGAGGTGTTCTCACCACCACTACACAGTATGGAAGGTGTCGAGGGGTGGGAATATGGGGGGGTGCTCCTAGCTTCCGCCCCAAAAAATGTGGTGCCAGTTACAAGCAGTTTGCATTCCTGTGCTTCACTCTCTGAAAGGGAGGATGTCAAGGCTTTGAGATAAGGCCTGCTTGGGCATCAGGAGGATGTCAAAGCTTTGAAATAAGGCCTGCTTGGGCGCCAAGACCCTGGAAAACAAAGCCTCCTCTCACTGCTGGGGCAGTGTTAATTAGGGTGGTCTGGACTATCTCCTCCTCCTCTGGACCTTGGGAGATAACACCTACTTTCACTGCTGGGGCAGTGTTAATCACTGCGGACTGGGATTAACTCCTTCTCACCCGAGCTATGGGATCTCTCCTTGGGACCACCCCTGCAAGAGTAAAGCAGTCATTCGCAGTCACTCAAACTCCTTTCTCCAGTGCTGAAGAGTGCTCAAGGCAGCTAGCCTGCCCTTGGGGGTGTTTGGCTATCCCCCCCCACCCCATGACTGTGGGTGCGATCGTCATAACAACGATGGAGGAGAGTTGAACCCTGTGACAGCCAAGAGCTACGGACTGCGACTGCGCAAAGAGACCTGCAACTGGCCTCGCGACTCCACCTCCACCTTCCCCTGAAGGGTATAGATAGGTTGGCCCCGGAGGCTGTCTTTGGCTCTTTGCGGGTGACAGCGGGTCTGCCAACTTGCGGATCCCCTCAGGACGGGGATGCCCTCCCGCAGTTACTTCCCTGGGATTGAGCGTACATTGGCCGCTCAGGCAACGCGTGGATAAGATCAATTAGAAGTGGAAAATAAGTATTCTAGTTGAACTAAGTTTCTGTTGATAAGAATTGTTGCTTTGTACTGTTGTAACTTCTGTAGTAAATGTAGATCTTAAAAATAAGTTGTGGAGTCCTGCAGTAAATCTCCTCCTCCCCTCCTCCCCTCCCTCACACCACACAAAACACTCATGGTCTGGGACTGTAAAGATAGTCGGTCATCCAGTGACAAAGTGCAACTCTGCAATACCACGAGTGGAGCTGGTACACCTATGTAACATGTAGTTAAGACATCATCCACTGATCGTCCTCCTGCAATACAGAAAGCAGAGAGGTTAGCTGATCTCTGTGCGGGCCAAATCCATGTATTCACATGGAAAGCTGGATGGTCTTGTAGATCAGCGGCATCTGTCGTGGTCAGCAAGAGGCAACATTCCAACAGCAACTTCCAGATGCCGGCGTGATAACCTGTTGATGGGAAGCTAGAAAGGCAGTGTATCGCCATCAGGAAGAACTAGAGCAGTGGCTCCTGGACCATCTGCTAAAACAGTGCCAGGCTGTTTTTCCTTTTGAGGAATTAGTATCCACACACTGGCTAAAGAGTGTATTGAGGGTGTTTGCTGAACTTGAGGCACTCTAGCACTGTGGATCAGGATTCCACACAGTATTGGTGCTCCCTGTGAGACATTCACTGGCGTGGATGCAGATACCTGGAAAGATAAATCTTGAGAAGAGGTCAATAAGAGTGGGGCTATTTGAACAGGTATCAAAGGTGTAATAAGCCATACACACTGTGAAGGGCAGCCAAGTCTTAAATGTAAGCTTATAACTCTTTGTTCAGTAATCATAAGTTGCTCAGATGTATAGAATTCTACCTCCCCAGAGGTGAGTATGCAGGGGACAATCCCCCCCCCTTCCATTACAGATATCCGAGCAGGGATTGCTCGGGTCAGTTTGGCTTGTACTCGCTCAGGAAATAACATCTCAAAAGGAGGGGACTTTTGGAAAGGCAATGGCTCTATTGGGGGAGCAAGGAGGGGGCAGCCCCTCTGGCTCAGACAATAGAGGCATGTGCTCAAAAAGTACTTCCCCTAACAAGGTTGCATGCGGGGTACTCATGTTCTTTCTCCCCTCCTTAAACCAGGCTTGTAGATAGTGTTTCCATTTCCACTGAGTTGCAGCTTGGGCCACCCCCACATGGGCCCTTGTCCTGATCCAATATCGGGAGGGTTTCGTTACGATCCCAAGGATGAGATTAAGACGCTAAAACCAGTCAAATGTCGTACAACCTTTTAACTTTATTTTCCACAAAGTGGGGGGAAAAGGTGGGGAAAGGCGAAGGGGAGGAGAGAGAAAGAGAGAGAGAGGGGGGGAGAGAGAGAAAGAGAGAGAGAGAGAGAAAGAGATATCACCACCCGTGGATCCAGCGGCGTCCCGTTGGTCCTCTTCACCCTGGGTGTAAGCTTTAGCGATGTGCGTGCAGTAATTACAACTCGAGCAGGGTCTGACCCTAGGTTCCTGCTGAAAAGTTCGGAGCCAGATCAAGGCAAATTAAATCAATAAATTGTAATGACACGCATGCAGTAGTTACAGCTCAAGCTGGGTGCCTCCGAAGAGGGACCCCGAACAAAGAAATCCCTGGGCAATTATACTTTCCAATCTAAGCTCTCCACCCTTCATGCAGTAGTTTGGACCAATAGTAATATTTAGGTCTGGGGTCTCCTGCTCCTTATTGGGTCTCATCACTGTCCCTAGGTAGGCTGTTTATCTTTCCTGTTGCGGTTTCTGCTGACAGATGTGTCTTCATTCTTCGGGTCCTGCCCTTATCTCTCAAGGCCCTGACAAAGACATGTTGTTCCAGCAATTAGCCCTGTCCCAGCAGTGACAGTAGGTGTTATCTCCCAAGGTCCTGACAAAGGGAATATAATCCAGACCCTGAGATAGTCCAGACCCCCCCTAATCAACACTGTTTCAACAGTGAGAGGAGGCCCTGCTCCCCAGATTCCCGGTGCCCAAGCAGGCCTCACTTCAAAGCCTTGACATCCTCCCTCCCGGAGTGCGAAGCACAGGAATGCAAACTGCTTGCAACTCTCTTATCATTCCAGTTTGAACCAGCTCTCAGGCCCCTTTTCTTACTGAACTAGGTAAAAGTTCATTATTTTGTCTAAGTGCTGCCTAAGGCTTCAACAAATTTAGCTACTCATGCTAAGCAAGTTTTATAGAAGTTGTGCTAAGCGGCAATAATTTACAGTCCAGGTCCCAAAGTCTCTGCCCGATCGTGGTCTGGTTCAGCGCAGGCTTGGTGTGTCCCGGGTGGTCGCAGGGAGACCATTTTGGGGGTCGCAACAGCTCAGTCCTGTTTCCGCCGGGAACAGATGGCTTGTTTGGGGTTATGGTTTGCTTGCACCTTATGTACCAAGAAATGTTTAAGGCAAAAGTTCACTCATCTGTCCGCCACAGCCCTGACTGTATCATCCATCACCCATGCCTGAATGGGGATGGGGGTGTGTGTATAGTCACCGGGTCACGTCCTGTAACTCGTTCGGTATCCTGCAAAGCCCATACCACAGCCAAAAGCTATTTTTCCAGAGGTGCATAATTTGCTGTGGCTCCTTGCAGGGAACGGGACCAGAAACTTATAGGTTCCCGCCTTGCGTGGGCACATTGCTGCCACAACCCCCAAGACATTGTATCCCCCATACACCGTTACCTCCATCTCGAAAGGTTGTCCCTCATACGGAGTGACTAGTTCGGAATGTTGGACCACCACCTCTTTGCATAGGTGAAAGACTTGCTGCTGTTCTTTAGTCCATTGCCACTGGCTATCCCCCCCCGCCTTTTTTTTGGTCAAATGCTGTAGTGGCCGCATTAAATATGCTAAGTGGTGTATAAAGGTCCTCCAGAACCTCAAAAGGCCCCAAAAAGCTTGTAGTTTTTTTACAGCAGTGGGAACAGAGCATTGTAGAATAGTATTGCACACTTTCTCAGGGATAGCTTTCGTCTGCCCCCTCCAGACTATCCCTAAGAATTGCACACTGATGTCTGGCCCCCTGTACCCCGCTCCTGTAGGGTCTCTACTAGCAATGATAGCTGTTCACGTACTTGTTCTTTAGAAAGTCCCATTATCAAAATATCATCAGTATAATGATGGATGGTATACTCTCTAAGGGGGGGGGGGAAGGGAGATCACCTGAGATCATCTGGTGGCAAATGGTGGGGCTATGTTTATAGGCCTGAGGAAGGACTTGGAATGTATACTGCTTACCATTCTAAGTGAAGGCAAATTGGTCCTGTGAGGCTGGGGATATAGCAATAGAGAAAAAGGCATTTGCCAGATCCACCACAGCCTTCCATTCTTGCAAATTTTTGCCCACTTCTTCTAACAAAGTCACCATATTGGGGACCACTGCCATCAGGGGTGGGACCACCTTATTCAATTCTCTATAATCCACAGTCATACGCCATGAGCCATCCGGCTTCTTCACAGGCCATACTGGGCTATTAAAGGCTGATAGGGCAGGGCGTAATATCTGTGCATGTAACAGAGCATCTATTGTTTCTTGAATTTCTGTTTCTCCTCCCGGTATTCTGTACTGTTTCACTTGCACCACAGTTGGGGGAACCGGTAAACCCACTGGGTCCCATTTTGGATACCCTCTAATCAAAGTAATGGATCTCACCTGCAGTTATGCAGGACTTTTTCCAAAGGAAAACAATCCTTGCAGGGTCTGAATATCTCTGCCCAGTAACACGTCAATCCCCAAGAGGGACTCACAAATAGGTGCTAATAAAACCGGGGTAGAAAATGTTTTTTTTTTTTTTGCCAAGTGTTAACGTAACTATAGCCTGTACCGCTGGGGTGGCCGATCCTTCCAACCCACATATATGGATAGTGGCCTTCCCTGGAGCTACCGCACTATGTAGTACGGTAACTTCTGCCCCAGTATCTACTAAAGCAAGCACAGCAATTTCTCCTCCAGAGCACCAGCGAATTCGCAGGGGTACATAAGGGCATCGGTCCCCCCAATGGTAAGCTGCAGCGGATGCTCGTATTGCAGGGGACCCGCCTCCCCCTCATTGTCTTTTGGGTGGCAATTTCCATGCTGTGGCTGGAGCAGGTGGGGTGGTAGGCTGTGTCTGATATTGCTGATTAGCAGGTAACCGCTGCCACCGCTTAAATAAGTCAGCAGTAGAAAGACCATTTATCTCATCATGTAATACCCCTACCTGCAGCAAGTCAGCCCACATCTGCTTTCATGTGACTTTTCCACTCAGTAGTCCCTGCCAATTTTCTCGCCTTGGAATTCCAAACTGCTCTCACTTGCTTAGTATCTGGTTCACCAACAAGTGCCAAATCCCTTATACTGTTTACCAAAGCCCCCACTGCCCCAGTTGCAGGCATTACTGTGCCAAGTAGTAACAGCTTTAAGGCACTGGAAGCTCCCCTTAATAATTGGGTTTTCATCTGCTGCGTTATTTCCACACCATCCGGTCCATCTCCATCTGCTAATCCAATTGCTACCCCTAGCTGCTGCAACACATTGATCCCTTCCTCAAAAGTATGCCACGCTCCCACTGTAGCAGCTAACTCACCGGTGGACAGGTAAGCACCTACCACAGCAGCGCACAACCATTGATATAATGTTGGAGCTACAATAACATTTCCTGCCCCATCCCATGCAGAAGTTAATTGGGTAAGATAATACTGTAGTTGGGCATCAGTTGATAAGGGGCTCATTAAATTCAGCTTCTCCCTTACGAGAGTAAGCGATCCAGCACCTGCATCCCATGCTCTCCCTAACCAGGCTAACAAAGACTCCCTGGGCTGCTGCTGGAAAGTAGTTAAAAACTCACGCAATTCTTTTGGCATATAAGTCCTTGTCTGCTCTACAGTATCCCTATCTATTTGTCTCTCCCCCTTCAATTGCACAAGAGGTCAGACCTGGGGAGTAGTCGGTTCTCCTTCTAATCCAAATTCAACCTCCCAGTCAGAGGAAGTACTCCAAATATTGCCATCCCACTCCTCTGGGTCCCAGGAGGGTTGAGTTATAATCGCCCACACCTGAGAAACAGTAGCGGGCACCTTGCCATGACGCCGATGGCACTTATTAGCCATCCGCAAAGCTAATCGCTCTACCCTATGGCTTAATTCCTGACTCTTTTCAGTTGGAGTCGTAATCAACTCCTGTGCTACTGCCTTCGCATCATGCAAATCTCCAGTCTCCTTCTCCAGATCCTTTACTCATTGCTGCAAAGATGATACCTCATTATCTAAGGCTCAAATGCCTGTCAACAGTGCCCACCCTAATCGTCCGGCTAGCTTCCGAGCTGCTCCCGAAGCACCGCGGAAGGGCATAACCTGTAAAGCGGATTCAACCGCCTTCGGGGTAACATTTTCCCCCTGTGCCAACTCTGGCTAGTCCTCAGGGACTGCCAGCGTGGCAAGCAATGCAGCTACCAGCCCCCATGGCTCAGTCTGGGGCCATCCTGGCAGCCGCAGGCAAGCAGTCACTTCTTGACTCTCGCCTTCCCCCTTCGCTCTCCTCAGCCATGGCATTGTCATTTGTGTATCCTGCCGACTACGCCAAGTGTAAGGGTGAGGCAGGGGCACGGCCTGGACTTCCGGCAGGGACGGATGCACAAACACAAGGCACACTATGGTCGATATGGAGCATTTATTACCTCTGCGTCTGAACGGGGGTTCCCCGGCGTTTTCCCGGTCAAGGCGATAATGGAGCGGGGGATCCCTGGCACTGCTGAGTGAGGAACGCCGGGGGGAGGGAACTAGATGAAGTTTTTATGCACTATACACATGCGCAGTAAGCATGTTGAGCTCATTGTTATTCTCGATTCAAAGCCCAGGTGCAGCGCCACCCTGGCACAGGCTCAACCATGTGACTATGGGTCAACATGCCCTGTTGATGCTCCTTTTCCCACGGAACAGTCTGGCTAGCTTCCATCGCCTATCTCCTCTATGAGATTCTTCCGCACTTTCCCTAACAGCAGGCCTCATGTGTGCCTCTATGGGCATGTACAGGCTCCTACGGGATCCTACGGGCTCGTGCAGGTCTCCACAGGCTCGTAAGGGTTCATGCATGCCTCTACGGTTTCATGCAGGCTCGTACGGGTTCGTATGGGCTCGAGCAGGCATCTACACACCTCTACGGGAACGTGCAGGGTTGTGAAGGCCTCATGCGTGCTTCTCCGGGCTCGTACGGGTTTGTACAGGCTCGCACAGGCCTACGGGCTCCTTCAGGCTTCTGCAGGCTCATGCTGTCGTCTACAGGCCTCTATGGGCATGTACACGCTCCTCCGGGCTCGTACGAGCTTGCACAGGCCTCTACGGGCTGGTACGGGCTCGCAGGGGTTTGCTCAGGCCTCATGTGTGCCTCTACGGGCATGTACGGGCTCATACGGGATCCTACGGGCTCGCGCAGGCCTCTAGGGGCTACTGCAGGTTTGTATAGGCTCGCACAGACCTCTACGGGCTCGTACAGGCTTGTGCAGGCATCATATGTGCCTCTACGTGCACGTACGGTCTCATAGGGGCTCGTACCAGTTCACGCAGGCCTCTATGGCCTCGTAGGGGCTCGTACAGTTTTGCGTGGGCCTCTACAGGCTCATACGGGCTTGCAAACGCCTCTACGGGCTCATATGGGCTCGTACGGTCTTGTGCGAGCCTCTACGGCCTCGTTGGGGCTCATATGGGCTCATTCAGGCCTCATGCATTCCTCTGCGGGGATGTACGGGCTCATATGGACTCTTACGGGCTTGCACAGGCCGCTATGGGCTCCTACAGGTTTGTACGGGCTCGCACGGGCTCACATGAGCTTCATGTGGACATCTACGGTCTCGTGCGGGCTCGTGCGGGCTCGTACGGTCTCGTACGCTCTCCTACGGGCTCGTACGAGCTTGCATAGGTTTGTACAGGTTCATACGGGCCTCATGTGGGCCTCTGCGTGCTTGTACAGTCTGCTACGGGCATATACTGGCTCATACGGGAACGTTCAGGCCACTACGGGCTCATACAGGCCTCCTGCGGGCCTCGACAGGCTCGTAGAGGTTTGTACAGGCTTGTATGAGCCAAATGCGGACCTCTACGGGCTCAAATGGGCTTGGTCAGCGTCGTGCGGCCTGCTACAGGCTCATATGGGCTCAAACGGTTCATAAGGGCTTGTGCAGGCCTCTACGGGCGCTTCAGGGCTCGTACGGGCTTGCACAGCCCTGATGCGTGCCTCTACGGGCTCATACGAGCTCATATGGGCTTGTACGGGTTCGCGCTGTTATCTACGGGCCTCTACAGGCATGTACGCGCTCCTCCAGGCTTGTATGAGCTTGCACAGGCCTCTACGGGCTCGTACAGGCTTGCACGGGCTTGCGCAGGCTTCATGTGTGCCTCTATGGGCATGTACGGGATCATACAGGCTCCTGCAGGCTCGCACAGGCCTCTAGGGGCTACAACGGGCTCGTACGGGCTCGCGCAGGCCTCTATGGGCTTGTATTGGTTTGTGTACGCCTCTACGGTTTCATGCAGGCTCGTATGGGTTCGTACGGGTTCGCACAGATGTCTACAGACCTCTATGGGAATGTACGGGGTTGTGAAGGCCTCACGCGTGCCTGTACAGGCTCTTACGGGTTCATACGGGCTCAGGCTGCCTCTTTGGGCTCATATAGGCTCGCGCAGGCTTCTATGGGCTCGTTGTGGCTCATACAGGCTCGGGCATCTACGGAATCCTACGGGTTCGTGCAGGCCTCTACAGGTTCGCGCGGGCACCTATGGGCTTGTATGGACTCGCACAGGCGTCTACGGGTTCGTGCGGGTTCGTACTAGCCTCATGCGGGGCTCTACGGCCTCGCACGGGCTTGTATGGGCTCAAGTGGGCTTGTACAGGCTCGTATGGGCCCCTAGAGGGCATCTATGGGCTCTTACGGGCTTGAACGGTCTCGTGTGTTCTCATACAGTCTCGTACATGCTCATGTGGGCTTGTACGGGCTCGCACAGGCCTGTACGGGTTCATATGGGCCTCATGTGGGCCTCTATGGGCTCGTACGGGCACATACGGGCTCGTACGGGCTCGTGCAGGTCTCCACAGGCTCTTCGGGGCTCCTACAGGCCTGGACAGGCCTCATGTGTGCCTCTACAGGCTCATACGGGCTCGTACGGGCCTCATGCAGGCCTCTATGGGCTCATACAGGCTCGTACGGTGTTGTGCAGGCTTGTTCAGGCATCATGCATACCTCTATGTGCACGTACGGGCTCGTACAGGTTTGCACAGGCCTCTACGCACTCCTACAGGCTCGTACGGGCTTGCAAACACCTCTACGGGCTCCTACGGGCTCGTGTGGGCTCGTGCAGGCTTTTACGGGATTGTGGCGGCTAGTACAAGCTCGCACAGCCCTCTACGGCTCCTATGGGTTTGTGCAGACCTCTACGGGTTTGTGTGGGCTCATACGGGCTCCTACGGGCTTGTGCAGGCCACTATGGGCTTGTACAGTTTTGTTCGGGCTCATACGGGCCTCATGTTGGCCTCTAAGGGGTCGAACGGGCTTGTGTGGTCTCATACGGGCTGCTACGGGCTCATATGGGCTCATATGGCCTTGTGCAGGCCTCTATGGGTGCTTCAGGGCTCGTACGGGCTCGTGCAGGCCTCATGCGTGTCTCTACAGGCTCATACGAACTCATATGGGCTTGTACGGGCTCGCACTGTCATCTATGGGCCTCTACAGGCTCGTACGAGGTTGCACAGGCCTCTAAGGGCTCATACGGGCTCACATGGGCTTGCACAGGCCTCATGTGTGCCTCTACGGGCATGTACGGGCTCCTACGGGCTCCTACGGGCTCGCACATGCCTCCACGGGTTTGTACGGGTTCTTGTACACCTCTACGGTTTCCTGCGGGCTCATAGGGGTTCGTACAGGCTCGCGCAGGCCTATGGGCTCCTTTTGGCTTGTGCGGGCTCGCACAGGACTCGACGGGCTCATACAGGCTCGTGCAGGCTTCTATGGGCTCTTCGGGGCTCGTACGGGCTCGTGCAGGCATCATGCATGCCTCTATGTGCATGTACAGGCTTGCACGGGTCCGTATGGGCTCATGCAGACCTGTATGGGCTCGTCGGGGCTCATACAGGCTCACGCAGGCCTCATGCGTTCCTCTATGGGTATGTAAGGGCTCATACGGGCTCTTATGGGCTTGCACAGGCCACTACGGACTCGTACGGGTTCGTACGGGCTTGTACGAGCTTCATGTGGGCGTCTACAGGCTCGTACACCTTCATACAGTCTCGTGCGGGCTCGTACGTTCTCATACAGTCTTGTACTGGCTCATGAGGGCTCGTATGGGTTCACACAGGCCTGTATGGGTTTGTACAGGCCTCATGGAGGCCTCGACAGGCTCTTAGAGGTGCGTACAGTCTCATGTTGTGTGCTACGGGCTCATAAGGGCTTGTACAGCTCATGCAGGCCTGTACAAGTTCGTGTGGGCTCGTATGGGCTCGCATAGGTCTCTACGGGCTCATATGGGCCCGTATGGTCTCGTTTCAGCTGCTACGGGCTCATATGGGCTTGTACGGGCTCATACGGGCTTGCACAGGCCTCTATGGGCTTGTACGGGCTCATACGAGCTTCATGCGGGCATCTACAGGCTCGTGCAGGCTCATACGGACTCGTGCAGGCTCATACGTTCTCGTACTGTCTCGTATGGGCTCATGCGGTCTCGTACGGGCAGGCCTCTCTTGCGCAGGCCTGTACGGGTTTGCGTGGGCCTCTACAGGCTTCTACGGTCTCGTATGGGCACATACGGGGTCGTACGGGCTCGTGCAGGTCTCTACGGGCTCTTCGGGGCTCATATGGGCCTGCGCAGGCCTTATGCGTGCATCTACGGGCATGTACAGACTCATATGGGCTCATGCAGGGTGCTACAGGCGTACACGGGCTCGCAGGGACTCGTACGGACTCATATGGGCTGGTACAGGCTCACGCTGCCATCTACAGTCCTCTACAGGCTCGTACGGTCTCGTGCGGGCTCGTACGGGCTCATTCGGGCTTGTATGGGCTCATACAGGCTCTTGCGGGCTTGCGCAGGCTTCTACGGTCTCGTATGGGTTTGTACGGGCTCATACAGGTCTCATGCATGTCTCTATCAGCATGTACGGCCTCATATGGGCTCTTACGGGCTTGCACAGGCCACTACGGGCTTGCACGGGTTCCTACAGGTTCATATGGGCTGCATGTGTGCCTCTACGGGATCGCACAGACTCATACAGACTCATATGGGCTTGCGCAGACCTCTATGGGCTCCTACCAGCTCCTACAGACTCGCGCATGCCTCTACGGTCTTGTACGGACTCCTACGGGCTCATATGGGCCTCATGCGTGCCTCGACGCACTCGAATGGGCTCGTACAGGCTCGTATGGGCTCGCGCAGGCCTGCACAGGCTCATATGGGCTCACGGGCTCGCAGAGGCCTCTACGGGCATGTATGGGCTCATAGGGGCATATACAGGCTTATTCAGGCCTCTACGGGCTCATACGGGTTCATACAGGCTCGTATGGTCCTCATGCGGGCCTCTAGAGGCTCATATGTGCTCGTACGAGCACACGCAGGTTTCATGCATTCCTCTATGGGCATGTACGGGCTCATACGGGCTCATACAGGCTTGTGCAGGCCTCTACGGGCTTGTACGGGTTCGTATGGGCTCATGCGGGCCTCATGCAGGCCTCATGCAGGCCTCTAGGGTCTCGTACAGGCTCTTACGGTCTCGTGCCAGCTGCTACGGGCTTGTATGGGCTTGTACGGGCTCGTACAGGCTCGCGCAGGCCTCTACGGGCTCGTACAGGTTCGTACGGGCTCGTACATGCCTCATGTGGAGCTCTAAGGGATTGTACACACTAGTACAGACTCGTACAGGTTCATACGGGCTCGTACATGCCTCATGTGGAGCTCTAAGGGATCGTACACACTAGTACAGACTCGTACAGGCTCATGGAGGCCTCTACGGGCTTGTACGGGCTCGTACTGGCTCGCACACGATTCTATGGGCTCATACAGACTCCTACGGGCCTCATGCGGGTGTCTTCACATTTGTATGGGTTCATACGGGCTTGCGCAGGCCTCTTTGGTCTTGTACGGGTTCGTATGGTCTCGTACAGGCCTCATATGGGCCTCCACAAGCTCGTACAGCCTCATACGGGTTCGTACGGGCTCATACAGGCCTCATGCGTGCCTCTACGGGCATGTATGGGCTCTTACGGGCTTGTGCAGGACACTACTGGCTTCTATGGGTTCGTATGGGCTCGTATGGGCCTCATGCATGCCTCTACGGGATCGCACAGACTTGTACGGGCTCACGCAGGACTTACGAGTTTGTGCGGGCTCATATGGGCTCATACGAGCTCGCACAGGCCTCTACGGGCTCGAACTTGCTTGTGTGGTCTTGTGCAGGCTGCTATGGGCTGCTGTGGGCTCAAATGGGTTCGTACGGGCTCACACTGGCCTCTATGGGCCTCTACGGCATTGTATGGGTTCCTATGGGCTTGTACGGGCTTGCACAGGCCTCTATGAGCTTGTACAGGTTCGTAGGGGCTCTTAGGAGCTTAATATGGGGCTCTATGGGCTCGTCTGGTCTCGTACGGTCTCCTACAGGCTGCTACGGGCGTATACGGGCCTGCAAGGGCTCGTATGTGCTCATATGGGCTTGCTACGGTTTCATGCGGGCTTGTACGGGGCCTTGCAGGCTTCTACTGGCTCGTCAGGGCTTGTACAGAGTTGTGCAGGCCTCATGGGTGCCTCTACGGGCTAGTACGCGATCATACGGGCTTATACAAGCTCATGCATGGCTCTACAGGATCGTATGGGCACATATGGGCTCGTACGGTCTCGTGCCAGCTACTATGGGCTCGTATGGGCTTGTACGGGCTCGGATAGGCCTCTACGGGCTCGTGTAGTTTTGTACGGGTTCGTATGGTCCTCATGTGAGCCTCTACAGGCTCGTATAGGTTCGTACAGTCTCGTAAGGGCTCATAGGGGCTCAGTCGGGTTCGTATGGGCTCATACGGGCTTGCACAAGCCTCAATGCGTGCCTCTACGGGCATGTACAGGCTTGTGCGGGCTCATTCAGTCTTGTGCAGGCCTCTACGGGCTCCTATGGGTTTGTACGTGGTCGTATGGGCTTCATGCGGGCCACTACGGGCTCATACGTGCTCATGCGGGCTCGTACGGGCTCGTATGGGCTCCTACGGGGTTGTGCAGGCCTCTACGGGCTCCTCGGGGCTCATACCGGCTCGCGGAGGCCTCATCCATTCCTCTATGGGCATGTACAGGCTCATATGGGCTCTTACCGGCTTGCACAGGCCACTACGGCCTCACACAGGCTTGTACAGGCTCATGAGGCCCTCTACAGGCTTGTGTGGGATCGTACGGGCTCGCACAGGCCTCTACGGGCTCGTGTGGGTTTGTACGGGTTCGTACTAGCCTCATGCAGGGCTCTATGGTCTTGCACGGGCTTGTATGGGCTCAAGTGGGCTTGTAAGGGCTTATGCAGGCCTCGTGTGCCTCTACTGGTACATACAGGCTCGTACAGGCTCATGCAGGCATCTATGGGCTCATACAGGCTCGTACGGTGTTGTGCGGGCTCGTTTGGGCTCGTACAGGCTCCTATGGGCTCGCACAGGCCCTCTACGGCCTCATCGGTGCTTGTACGGGCTCATGCAGGCCCCATGCGTGCCTCTATGGACATGTACAGGCTCATAAGGGATCTTACGGGCTTGCGCAGGCCACTATGGGCTCTTACGGGTTCATACGGGCTCGTACGGGCCTCATGCGTGCCTGTACGGGCTTACTCAGACTCGTACAGACTCATATGGGCTTGCACAGACCTCTACGGGCTCCTACGGGCTCCTACGGACTCACACATGACTCTACGGTCTCGTACGGAGTTGTATGGGCTCGTATGGTCTCGCACAGGCCTCTACGGACATGTATGGGCTCATAAGGGCTCATACGGGCCTCATGCAGGCCTCTAAGGGCTCGTACAGGCTCGTACAGGCTCATACGGTCTCATATCGGATGCTACAGGCTTGTATGGGCCTCATGCGGGCGTCTTTGGGCTCGTACGGATTCGTATGGGCTTGCGCAGGCCTCTTCGGGCTTGTACAGGTTTGTATGTTCTCATACGGGCCTCGTGCGCTTCCACAAGCTCGTACAGCCTCATACATTCTCATGCGTGCTCCTACGGGCTCGTACGGGCTCTTGCAGGCCTCATGCATGCCTCTACGGGCATGTACGAGCTCATACGGGCTCATAGGGCCTTGTGCAGGCCTCTACGGGCTCGTACGGGCACGTACGGGCTCGTACGGGCACGTACAAACTTGTGCGGGCCTCTTTGGGCTCTTCAGGGCTCGTACGGGCTCGCGCAGGCGTCTTGCGCACCTCTACCGGCACCTACAGGCTCATACGGGCTCATACAGCCTCGCGCTGGCCTCTATGGCCCTCTAGGGTATCGTACGGGCCTCGTGTGGGCCTTTAAGGGCTCGTACAGTCTCATGCTGGCTGCTACGGGCTCATATGGGCTCACACAGGCGTCTACAGACCTCTACAGGAATGTATGGGGTTGTGAAGGCCTCATGCATGCCTCTATGGGCTCATACGGGTTCGTACAGGCTCGCACAGGCCTACGGGCTCCTTCATGCTTGTATGGGCTCGTGCCGGAGTCTATGGGCTCTTATGGGTTCGTACAGCCTAACGCTGGCCTCTACGGCCTCGTGCAGGTTTCTATGGGCTCATCGGGGCTCGTAAGGGCTTGTACAGGCATCATGCGTGCCTCTATGGGCATGTATGGGCTTGTATGGGTTCACACAGGCCTCTACGGGCTCGTAGGGGCTTGTACGGGTTCGCGCGGGCCTGTATGGGCTCCTACGGGCTCGTACGGGCTTGCAAACACCTCTACAGGCTCATGCAGGCTTCTACAGGCTTGTGTGGGATAGTACAGGCTTGCACAGCCCTGTAAAGACTCCTAAGGGTTTGTGCAGGCTTCTACGGGTTTGTGCGGGCTGCTGCAGGCTCATACAGGCTCATATGGCCTTGCGCGGGCCACTACGGGCTCGTACGGGCTTGTACAGGGTCTTACAGGCTTCATGCATGCCTCGACGGACTCATACAGGTGCGTACAGTCTCGTGCCGGCTGCTCTGGGCTGGTATGGGCTTGTATGGCTTTTGCTGGCCTCTACAAGTTCGTGCAGGTTTGTATGGGCTCATACGGGCTCGTTCGGGCTTGTGCTGGCGTCTACGAGCCTCTACGGGATAGTACGGGCTCCTACGGACTCCTACAGCCTTGCACAGCCCTTGCACAGGCCTTGTACGTGCCTTGTACGTGCTTCTACGGGCATATACGGGCTTGCAGGGACTCATATGGGCTCATGCAGGCTTCTACAGTTTCATGTGCACTCATATGGGGTCATGCAGGCCTCATGCGTCCCTCTACGGATTCCTACAGGCTCCTACGGGCTTGCACAGGCCTCTACAGGTATGTACGGGTATGTACAGGCACATATGACCCTCATGTGGGCCTCTACAGGCTCGCAGGGGCTCATACGGGCTCATATGGGCTCATGCAGGCTTCTATGGTTTCATGCGGGCTCGTACGGGGTCATGCAGTCTCATGCAGGCTCGTTCGGGTTCATTCGGGCTTGTATGGGCTCGTGAGGCCCTCTACAGGCCTGTGCGGGCTAGTACGGGCTCACACAGGCCCCTACGGGCTCGTACGGGTTCGTTCAGGCCTCTACCACTTTGTGCCGGCTCATACGGGCTCGTATGGGCTTGCACAGGCCTCTATGGGTTTGTACAGGTTCATACGGGTTTGTATGGGCCTCATGCAGGCCTCTAGGGGCTCGTATGTGCTTGTACGGTCTCGTGTCGGGTACTATGGGCTCTTTTGGGCTCATACAGGCTTGTACAGACTTGTGCAGGCCTCTACGAGTTTGTGCGG
This sequence comes from Dromaius novaehollandiae, assembly GCF_036370855.1. Classification (NCBI taxonomy): domain Eukaryota; kingdom Metazoa; phylum Chordata; class Aves; order Casuariiformes; family Dromaiidae; genus Dromaius; species Dromaius novaehollandiae. The sequence goes on along the minus strand of NC_088130.1, from coordinate 1,831,914 downwards.
GCTCGTATGGGCTTGTATGGACATGCACAGACCTCTACAGGCTCGTACAGGTTCATACGAGCCTCTACGAGCCTCATGCAGGCCTCTACAGGATCGTACGGTTTGTATGGGCTCGCGCAGGCCTCATGCATGCCTCTACGGGCATGTACGGGTTCATACACACTCTTACGGGGTCGCGGAGGCCTATACGGGCTCATATGGTTTTGCACGGGCTCGTACGGGCCTCATGTGGGCCTCTATGGGCTCGTACGGGCACATATGGGCTCGTACGGGCTTGCGCAGGCCTCATGCGTGCCTCTATGTGCAGCCATGGGCTCATATGGGCTCGTATGGGCCTGCGCTGGCCTCCACAGGCCTCTACGGGATTGTACGCGCTCCTACAGGCTCGCACAGGCCTCTATGCTCTTGTACGGGCTTGTACGGGTTCGTACGCGCTCGTGCAGGCTGCTACGGACGTATACGGGCTCACAGGTGCTCGTATGGGCTCATCCAGGCTCGTGCAGGCTTCTATGGTTTCATGCGGGCTCGTACAGGGTCGTGCAGGGCTCATGTGTGCCTCTACGGACTCATACGGGCTCGTCCAGGCTCGTGCATGGCTCTACGGGCTCCTAAGGACTTGCACACGCCTCTACGGTATCGTAGGGGGTCGTACGGGCTCGTATGGGCCTCATGCATGCCTCGACATGCTCGAATGGGCTTGTATGGGCTTGTACAGGCCTCTACGGGCATGTATGGGCTCATGGGGGCTCGTACAGGCTCGTTCATGCCTCTACGGGCTCGTACAGGTTTGTACAGGCTCGTACAGGCCTCATGCAGGCCTCTAGAGGCTCGTATGGGCTCCTACGGGCACACGCAGGCTTCATGCATTCCTCTATGAACATGTACGGGCTCGTACAGGCTCATGCGGGCTCGTGCAGGCCTCTTTGGGCTTGTAAAGGTTCGTACGGGCTCGTACGGGCCTCAAGCGGGCCTCTACAGGCTCATAGAGGCTCGTATGGTCTCGTGCTGGCTACTATGGGCTCGTATGGGCTCATACTGGGCTTGTATGGGCTCATGCAGGCCTCTACGAGTTCGTGCAGGCTTGTATGGGCCCGTATGGACTCGCACAGGCCGCTACAGGCTCGTACAGGTTCATACGAGCTTGTATGGGCCTCATGCGGGATCCTAAGGACTGTGGGATCGTATGTACTCATACAGCCTCCTACGGGCTCATGCAGGCCCCTACAGGCCCCTACGGGCTTGTACTGACTCGCACATGACTCTACGGTCTCATACGGACTCGTGTGGGCCTCTTGTGGATGTCTTTGGGCTTGTACGGGTTCGTATCATCTCCTATGGGCCTCATGTGGGCCTCCACAAGCTCGTACGGGATCGTACGGGCTCATATGGGCTTGTGCAGGTCTCTACGGGCTCATACGGGTCTGATGCGGGCCTCTACGGGCTTGTAAGGGTTTGTATGGGCTCGCTCAGGCCTCATGCATGCCTCTACGGGCATGTACTGGCTCATGCGCACTCTTACAGGGTTGCAGAGGCCTCTACGGGCTGCTACGGTTTTGTACGGGCTCATATGGGCCTCATACGGACCTCATGACAGCCTCTACAGGCTCGTACGGGCAGAAACGGGCACATACGGGCTTGCGCGGGCCTCATGCGTGCCTCTACCGGCACCTACAGGGTCATATGGTACAGGCTCGCACAGGCCTCTATGGGCACGTATGGGCTCATGGGGGCTTGTACAGGCCTGTTCAGGCCTCTACGAGCTTGTACGGGTTTCTATATGTGGCATTCAACGACACGGACCACAAGAAGAATGGTGCAAGAAAGCCTTTATTGAAAACACAATGGCTGGTTATATAGCCATCAGCCTCAGCCACTCCTCCAGGTATCTCCTTGGCATTGTGGCATCCTGTGATAGGTAGAAGATGTCTCCTGATGCCCAGCAGGTGGGCAGGACAGTCCAGCAGGACAGGCCCACCGCAGCTGCTGACACGTAGGCAGAAAGGCACACCGTGACTGCTGACACAGGCAGGAAGACACATGATCACTGGCAACTCATGTGCACACATTCTGGCCACAAATCATAGTTACCAGATCATTACTTTCTGCCTTAGAGATCCTCTGCTGTCCTACACAGCATCACTCAATCTTGGTCCCCAACACTACAGGCTCGTACAGGCCTCATGCAGGCCTCTAGAGGCTCATACAGGCTCCTACGGATATGCGATGTGCAGGCTTCATGCATTCCTCTACGAACATGTACAGGCTCGTACAGGCTTGTGCAGGCCTCTTTGGGCTTGTATGGGCTCGTACGGGCTTGTACGAGCCTCGTATGAGCCTCTACGGGCTCCTATGGGCTCATACGGGCTCGTGCAGCCTTCTATGGTTTCATGCAGGCTCGTAAGGGGTTGTGCAGGCCTCCTACGTGACTCTATGGGCTCATATAAGCTCGTGTGTCTCATGCCGGCTGCTACGGTCTCGTACGGGCTCGTACGGGCTCATGAGGCCCTCTACAGGCTTTTGCGGGCTAGTATGGGCTCTATGGGCTTGTACAGGCCTCTATGGGCTTGTACAGGTTTGTACGGGCTCGTACGAGTCTCATACAGGACTCTACGAGCTCCTACGGGCTTGTGCAGGCTACTCCACGCATACACGCGCTTGCAGGGGCTCGTACAGACTCATATGGGCTGGTACAGGCTCATGCTGCCATCTACGGTCCTCTATGGGCTCATATGGGCTCGTGTGGGCAGACGCAAGCTTCATGCATTCCTCTACAGGCATGTACGGGCTTGTGCAGGCCTCTTTGGCCTTTTACGGGTTCGTACGGGTTCGTACAGGCATCATGAGAGCCTCTAAAGGCTTGTACAGGCTCGTACGGTCTCGTGCCGGCTGCTATGGGCTTGTATGGGCTTGTACGGGCTCGCTCAGCTCTCTACAGGTTTGTGCGGGCTCGTATGGGCTCCTCCGGGGTCACGCAGGCCTCTACGGGCTTGTACAGGTTCATACGAGCTTCTACGGGGCCTCATGTGGGCCTCTATGGGATTGTATGTACTCATACAGCCTCCTACGGGCTCATGCAGGCCTCTACAGGCTTGTACGGGCTTGTACGAGTTTTCGCAGGACTCTACGGGCTTCTACCGGCTCGTACTGGCTTGCACACGACTCTACGGTCTTGTACGGAGTCATACAGGCCTCATGCGGGTGTCTTTGGGCTTGTACAGGTTTGTATCATCTTGTACGGGCCTCTACAAGCTTGTACAAGCTCGTGCAGTCTCGTGCAGGCTCGTACGGGCTCGTGCAGGCCTCTACGGGCTCATATGGGTTTGTATGGGCTCGCGCAGGCCTCATGTGTGCCTCTACGGGCATGTACGGGCTCATACAGGCTCTTACAGGGTCGCGGAGGCCTCTACAGGTTCATACAGTTTTGTACGGGCTCGTACGGGCCTCATGACGGCCTCTACAGGCTCGTAAGGGCACATACGGGATTGTATGGGCTTGCGCGGGCCTCTTTGGGCTCACACGGGCTTGCACAGGCCTCATGTTTGCCTCTACAGGCATGTACGGGCTCATACAGGCTCATAGGGGCTCGCGCAGGCCTCTACGGGCTATTACGGGCTCGTACAGTCTCGTGCAGGCTCGTACAGGCTCATGCAGCCTCGTATGGGCTCATACGGGCTCATACGGGCTTGTGTAAGACTCTACGGGCTTGTACCGGCTCATGCAGGCCTCTACGGTTTCTACGGGTTCGTACAGATTCGTACAGGCTCACCCAGGCGTCTACAGTCCTCTACGGGAACGTACGGGGTTGTGAAGGCCTCCTGCTTGCCTCTACGGGTTCTTACGAGTTTGTACAGGCTCATGCTGGCCTCTACGGGCTCATACAGGCTCATGCAGGCTTGCGGGTTCGCACGGGCCTCTATGGACTCCTACGGGCTCGTACTGGCTTGCAAACGCCTCTAAAGACCCGTACGGACTCGGATGGGCTCGTGCAGGGTTCTACGGGCTCGTGTGGGCTAGTACGGGCTCGCGCAGCCCTCTACAGGCTCCTACAGTTTCGTGCAAGCCTCTGCAGTTTTCTGTGGTCTGCTATGGGCTCGTACGGACTCGCGCAGGCCACTACGGGCTCATACGGGTTTGTAGGGGCTTGTACGGGGCTCATGTGGGCCTCTTACGGGCTCCTACAGGGGCATACAGTCTCGTGCCAGCTGCTACGGGCTCATACAGGCTCATACAGGCTTGTACAGCTTGTGCAGGCCTCTACGAGTTAGTGCGGGCTCGTATGGGCTTGTGCGGGCTCGTATGGCCCCTACGGACTCGTACGGGTTCGTACGGGCCTCATGCGGGACTCTATGGGCTCAAACGGGCTTGTGTGGTCTCGTGCAGGCTGCTACGGGCTCATACGGGCTCAAACGCCTTCATACAGGCTCGTATGGGCTTGTGCAGGCCTCTTTGGGCGCTTAGGTGCTCAAACGGTCTCATACGGGCCTCATGCGTGCCTCTACGGGCACCTACAAGCTCATATGGGCTTGTATGGGCTCACACTGGCATCTACGGGCCTCTACAGGATCGTACGGGCTCCTACGGGCTCCTACGAGCTAGCACAGGCCTCTATGGGCTTGTGCGGGTTCGTACTGGCACATACGAGCCTTGTTTGGGCCTCTACAGGCTCGTACAGGCCCATATGGTCTCGTGCGGGCTGCTACGAGCGTATACAGGCTCACAGGGACTCGTTTGGGTTATACGGGCTTGTACAGGCTTCTATGGATTCATCCGGGCTTGTAAGGGGTCCTGCAGGCCTCATGCGTGCCTCTACGGGCTTGTACGGTCTCGTACAGGCTCATGCAGGCTCGTATGGAATAATTTGGGCTCATATGGGCTTGTGAGACCCTCTACGGGCTTGTGCGGGCTAGCACAGGCTCACACAGGCCTCTATGGGCTTGTATGGGCTTGTACGGGCTTGTACAGCTTGTGCAGCTCTCTACTGGTTCGTGCGGGCTCTTATGAGCTCGTGCAGGCACACGCAGGCCTCTACAGGCAGCTCTCTACTGGCTCGTGCGGGCTCTTATGAGCTCGTGCAGGCACACACAGGCCTCTACAGGCTTGTACAGGCCTCATGCATGCCTCTATGGGCTCGTATGGGCTGGTACGGTCTTGTGCCGGCTGCTACGGGCTCGTATGGGCTCGTACAGGCTTCTACGGGCTTGTGCAGGCCTCTATGACTTCATGTGGGCTCGTATGGGCTCGTATGGACTCGCACAGGCCTCTACGGGCTCGTACAGGTTCATACGGTCTTGTACGGGCCTCATGCGGGCCTCTATGCGATCGTACCTACTCATACAGCCTCTTATGGGCTCACGCAGGCCTCTATGGGCTTGTATGGGCTCGTACGAGCTTGTGCAGGCCTCTACGGGCTCCTACAGGCTTGTCCTGGCTCACACACGACTCTATGGTTTCATACAGAATTGTATGGGCCTCATGCGGGCGTCTTCGGGCTTGTACACATTCATATGGTCTCGTATGGGCCTCATGTGGGCCTTCACAAGCTTGTGCGGGCTTGTACGGACTCGTGCAGGCCTCATGCATGCCTCTACAGGCATGTACAGGCTACTACGGGCTTGTACAGGCTCGTGCTGGCCTCTATGGGCCTCTACGGCATCGTACAGGCTCCTACGGGCTTGTACGGGCTTCCACGGGCCTCTATGAGCTTGTACGGTTCCGTAGGGGCTCTTAGGAGCTTCATACGGGCCTCTATAGGCTCATCTGGTCTTGTACAGTCTCATGCAGGCCTCATGGGTGCCTCTACGGGCTAGTACGGACTCATGCGGGCTGGTACGGGTTCGTGCATGGCTCTACCGGATCATATGGGCTCGTATGGGCTCATACGGACCTCGTGCAGGTCGCCACAGGCTCGTGCGGGTTCGTATGGGCTCGCGGAGGCCTCATGCATGCCTCTACAGGCATGTACAGGCTCGTACTGTCTCATACGGACTCGCACAGGCCCCTATGGGCTCGTACGGGTTTGCACAGGCCTCTACAGGTTTGTACAGGCTCTTACGGGCCTCATGCGGGCCTCTACAGCTGTATACAGGCTCATAGATGCTCGTGTGGGCTCATGCGGGTTCGTACGGGCTCATGCAGACCTCATGTGTTCCTCTACGGACATGTACGGGCTCTTTGGGGCTCGTACGGGCTTGTGCAGGCCTCTACGGGACGGTTCAAGTTTGTACGGGCTTGTATGGGCCTCATGTGGGCCTCTATGGGCTCGTACGGTCTCATGTGGGCGGCTTCAGGTATATATGGGCCCACAGGGACTCGTATGCGCTCATATGGGCTCATGCAGGCTTCTACGGTTTCATGCGGGCTCGTACAGGGCCTTGCAGGCCCTCTACGGCCTCGTCGGTGCTTGTATGGGCTCGTGCAGGCCTTATGTCTGCCTCTGCAGGCATGTACGGGCTCATACGGGTTCTTACGGGCTTGCGCAGTCCACTATGGGCTCGTACGGGCTCGCACGGGCTTGTGCAGGCCTCATGTGTGCCTCTACGGGCATGTACCGACTCATACGGTCTCATACGGGCTCGTGTGGGCCTCTACAGGCTCATACGGGTTCGTACGGGCTCGTACGGGTTCGTACAGGCTCGTACAGGCCTCATGCGGGCCTCTAGAGGCTTGTAGGGGCTCATGTGGGCACACACAAGCTTCATGCATTCCTCTACGGGCATGTACCTGCTCCTACGGGCTCATACGGGCTTATACAGGCCTCTCTGCGCTTGTAGGGGTTTGTACGGGCTCTTATGGTTCTCACGCGATCCTGTACAGGCTCGTACAGGCTCGTACAGTCTTGTGCTGGCTTCTACAGGCTTGTATGGGCTTGTACGGGCTCCTATGGGCTTGTACGGGCTCCTATGGGCTCGTGTACCTCTCTACAGGTTCGTGCGGACTCATTTGGGCTCGTATGGGCTCACACAGGCCTCTACGGGCTTGTACAGGTTCATATGAGCTTGTACAGGCCTCATGCAGGCCTCTACGGGATCGTACGCACTCATACAGCCTCGTACGGTCTCATGCATGCCTCTATGGGCTTGTACAGGCTCATACGAGCTTGCACAGGCCTCTACGGACTCATATAGCCTCGTGCTGGCTCACACACAACTCTACGGTCTCGTACGGACTCGTACGGACTCGTACGAGCCTCATGAGGGCGTCTTTGGGCTTGTACGGGTTTGTATGGTGTCGTACAGGCCTCATGTGGGCCTCCACAACCTCGTACAGGCTCATATGGTATCGTGGGGGTTCATACAGGCTCGTGCAGGCCTCATGCATGCCTCTACGGGCATGTACGGGCTCACACGGGATCGTACGGGCTTATGCCGGCCTCTACGAGCTCATACAGGTCCCATGTGGGCCTCTACGGGCTCGTACGGCTTTGTATGGACTCGCGCAGGCCTACAGGCTCCTTCGGGCTTGTGCGGGTTCGTATGAGCTCGTAGGGGTCTCATGCAGGGCTCTACAGGCTCGTACGGGCACATACAGGCTCGTACGGGCTTGTGCGGGCCTCTTTGGGCTCTTCAGGGCTTGTAGAGGCTCGCACAGGCCTCTTGCCTGCCTCTACCAGCACCTACGGGCTTGCGCTGGCCTCTATGGGCCTCTACGGAATCGTACAGGCCCATACAGGTTCGTACGGGCTCGTACAGGCCTCATGCAGGCCTCTATGGGCTCGTGCAGGCTCGTATGGTCTGCTGCCGGCTACTACAGGCTTGTATGGGCTCCTACGGGATGTACAGGCTCGTGCAGGGCTCTATGGGCTTGTACGGGCTCATACGAGCTTGTGCAGGCCTCTACCGGCTCCAACGTGCTTGTACTGGCTTGCACACAACTATAAGGTCTCGTATGGACTCGTACGGGCCTCATGAGGGCATCGTCGGGCTTATACGGGTTAGTATGGTCTCGCGCAGGCCTCTTCGGGCTTGTACAGGTTCGTATGGTCTTGTACCGGCCTCATAAGGACCTCCACAAGCTCGTAAAGCCTCGTACGGTCTCGTGCAGGCTCGTACGGGCTCGTAAGGGGTCGTGCAGGCCTCATGCATACCTCTATGGGCATGTACGGGCTCATACGGGCTCATACGGGCTTGTGCAGGCCTCAACGGGCTCGAATGGGCTTGTGCAGTTTCGTGCAGGCCTCTACGGGATCATACGTACTCGTACAGCCTCCTACGGGCTCACTCAGGCCTCTACAGGCTACTATGGGCTCGTATGGGTTCGTACAGGCTCGCGCAGGCCTACGGGCTCCTTCAGGCTTGTGCGGGTTCGTATGGGCTTGTAGGGATCTCATGCAGGGCTCTACAGGCTCATACGGGCACATACGGGCTCATACGGGGTTGTGCGGGCCTCTTTGGGCTCTTCAGGGCTTGTAGATGCTCGCACAGGCCTCTTGCCTGCCTCTACCAGCACCTACAGGCTTGCGCTGGCCTCTATGGGCCTCTATGGAATCGTACGGGCCTCGTGTGGGCCTCTACAGGCTCGTACAGTATTGTGCCGGCTGCTACAGGCTCGCACAGGCCTCTAGGGGTTCGTATATGCCTCTGTGGTTTCATGCGGGCTCCTACGGCTTCGTACGGGCTCGCGGAGGCGTCTACAGACCTCTATGGGAACGTATGGGGTTGTGAAGGCCTCATGCATGCCTCTATGGGCTCGTACAGGTTCATACAGGCTCGCGCAGGTCTACGGGCTCCTTCAGGCTTGTATGGACTCGCACAGGACTCTACGGGCTCGTGCTGGCCTCTACGGGCTCGTGCTGGCTTCTACGGGCTCGTTGGGGCTCATACGGGCTCATGCAGGCATCATGTGTGCCTCTACGGGCACGTACAGGGCTGTACGGGCTCCTACGGGCTCACGCTGGCATCTACAGCCCTCTATGGGATCGTATGCACTCCTACAGGCTCGTACAGGCTAGCATAGACCTCTGCAGGATCATACAGGTTCGTACGGGCTTGTACAGGCCTCATGCGGGCCTCTATGGTCTCGTACACACTCATACGGTCTTGTACCCGCTGCCACAGGCTTGTATGGGCTCGTACGGGCTTGTACCAGCTCGTGCAGGCCTCTACGGTTTCATGCGGGCTCATACAGGTTCGTATGGCTTGCGCAGGTGTCTACAGACCTCTACGGGAATGTACAGGGTTGTGAAGGCCTCATTCATGCCTCTACGGACTAGTACGGGTTCATACAGACTTGCACAGGCCTACGGGCTTCTTCGGTCTTGTACGGGCTCGCACAGGACTCTATGGGCTCTTGCAGATTCGTACGGGCTCATGCTGGCCTCTACGGGCTCGTGCAGGCATCATGCATGCCTCTGTGTGCACGTACGAGCTTGTACAGGTTCGCGCGGGCCTCTATGGGTTTGTGCGGGCTACTGTGGGCTCATATGGGCTCGTACGGCCTTGCACAGGCTACTACGGGCTCGTGCAGGCTCGTACAGGCTCTTACGGGCCTCACGTGGGCCTCGACACACTAGAACGGGCTTGTGCATTCTCGTGCCAGCTGCTACGGGCTCATACGGGCTCAAACTGATTCATATGGGCTCATACAGGCTTCTGCAGGCCTCTATGGGCACCTCAGGGCTCGTATGGGCTCGCACAGGCCTCGTGCGTGCCTCTACAGGCACGTACAAGCTCATATGGGCTCGTATGGGCTCACGCTGGCATCTACGGCCCTCTACAGGATAGTACGCTCTCCTACGGGCTCATACGGGCTTGCACAGGCCTCTACGGGCTCGTACAGGCTCGTACAGGCTCATGTGGGCTCCTACGTCTTCATACGGGTTCTTACAGTCCTCACGCTGGCTCGTATGGGCTCATGCAGACCTCACGTGTGCCTCTACGGACATGTATGGGCTCTTCGGGGCTCATATGGGCTTGCGCAGGTCTCTACAGGATCATACGGGTCTCATGCAGGCTTCTATGGGCTTGTACGGTCTCGTGAGGGCTCGTACAGGCTCATTTGGGCTCGTGAGGTCTCTACAGGCCTGTACAGGTTCGTACGGGCTCGTGCATGGCTCTACGGGATTGCATGGGCTCGTATGGTCTCGTACGGGCTTGTATGGGCTCATAGGGGCTCGTACAGGCTCGCGCTGGTGTCTACGAGCCTCTACAGGATAGTACAGGCTCCTACGGGCCCCTACGGGATCCTATGGCCTTGCACAGGCTTGTACGGGTTCATATGTGCACATGCAAGCCTCGTACGTGCTTCTATGGGCTCGTACGGGGCCGTGCAGGCCTCATTTGTGCCTCTACGGGCTCATACAGACTCATACGGTCTTGTACGCAATTGTGCATGGTTATACGAGCTCGTCTGGGCTTGTACGGGCCTCATGCGGACCTCTACGGGCTCCTACGGGCTTGTATGCTCTCGTGCTAGGTTGTACGGGCTCATGTGGGCTTGTACGGGCTTGTACGGGCTTGCCTAGGCCTCTTCTGGCTCTTCAGGACTCGTACGGTCTCGTGCAGGCCTCATGCATGCCTCTATGGGCACCTACGGGCTCGTATGGGCTTGCATGGGCTCGCGCTGGCCTGCACGGGCCTCTACAGGCTTGTACGCGCCTCTACGGACTCGTACGGGCTCATACGCTCTCGTGCAGGCTGCTACGGGCGTATACGGGCTCGCAGGGGCTCGTATGGGCTTATCTGGGCTTGTGCTGGCTTCTATGACTTCATACGGGTCCGTACGGGGTCGTGCAGGCCTCATGCATGCCTCCATGGGCTCGTACGGACTCATACGGGCTCATACAGACTTGTGCATGGCTCTATGGGCTCGTACGGGCTCGTACAGCCTCCTGCAGGACTCTACGGGCTCGTACGGGCTCATTTGGTCTTGTACGGCTTGGTCTTGTACTGGCTCGTGAGGCCCTCTACGGACTTGTGTGGGCTAGTACAGATTCGTACGTGCTCATGCAGGGCTCTACGGGCTTGTACGGGTTTGTACAGGCCTCATGCAGGCCTCAACGGGCTCGTACGGGCTCGTACAGTCTCGTGCAGGCTCGTACGGGCTCGTGAGGCCCTCTACGGGCTTGTGTGGGCTAGTACGGGCTCGCACAGGCTTCTACGGGCTTGTACAGGTTCGTTCAGACCTCTACGGGTTTGTGCGGGCTCGTATGGGTTTGTATGGGCTCGTACGAGCCTCGTATGGGCCTCTACGGGCTTGCACAGGCTTGTACGGTCTCGTGTAGGGTACTACGGGCTCGTATGGTCTCATTTGGGCTTGTACGGGCTCGTGCAGGCCTGTACGAGTTTGTGTGGGTTCCTTATCGGCTCGCACCGGCTCGCACAGGCCTGTATGGGCTCGTACAGGTTCATACGAGCCTCAGGCGGGCCTCTGCGGGATCGTACAGGTTTGTATGGGCTCGTGCAGGCCTCATTCGTGCCTCTATGGGCTCCTATGGGCTCATACACGCTCTTACAGGATCGCGGAGGCCTCTACGGTCTCATGCGGTTTTGTACGGGCCTCATGCAGGCCTCTACGGGCTCGTACGGGCACATACAGGCTCGTACAGGCTTGCACGGGCCTCTTTGGGCTCTTCGGGCCTCGTACGGGCTCGTGCATGCCTCATTGCCTCATGCATGCCTCTATGGGCAGCTACGGGCTCCTACACCCTCCTACGGTCTTGCACAGGCCTCTATGCGCTTGTACAGGTTTGTACGGGCTCATACACTCTCGTGCACGCTGCTACAGGCGTATACGGGCTCGCAGGGGCTCCTATGGGCTCATGCAGGCTTCTACGGTTTCATGCGGGCTCGTACAGAGTCGTGCAGGCCTCATGCGTGCCTCTACGGGCTCGTCCGGACTCATACGGGCTCGTCCGGGCTTGTGCAAGGCTCTATGGGCTCGTACGAGCTTGTACGGGCCTCACGCGGGCCTCTAAGGGATCTTGCGGACTCATTCAGACTCGTCAGGCCCTCTACGGTCTTGTGCGGGCTAGTACGGGTTTGTACAGGCTTGTGCAGGCCTCTACGGGCTCGTACAGTTTCGTACAGGCTTGTACGGGCCTCATGTGGGGCTCTACAGGCTCGTACGGTCTTGTATGGTCTCGTGCAGGCTGCTCTGGCTCATACGGGCTCAAATGGGTTCATGCGGTCTTGTATGGGCTTGAGCAGGCCTCATGCGTGCCTCTATGGGCTTGTATGAGCTCTTCCGTCTCGTACGGGTTTGTGCAGGTGTCTATGGGCCTCTACGGGATCGTACACGCTCCTATGGTCTCCTACGGGCTTGCACAGGCCTCTATGGGCTTGTACCTGTCCACAGGGGCTCGTACAATCCTTGTGCGGGCCTCTACGGGCTTATACCGGTTCGTAGGGGCTCGCGCAGGCCTAATGCATGCCTCTACGGGCATGTACAGGTTCATACAGGCTCGTATGGGCTTGCGCGGGCCTCTACGGCCTCATATGGGTTCGTATGGGCTCGTATGGACCTCATGTGGGCCTCTTTGGGCTCATACAGGCTCAAACGTGGTCATACGGGCTCGTACGGGCTCATTCTGGCATCTAATGGCCTCTACAGGATCGTACGGGCTCCTATGCACTCCTACGGGCTTGTGCGGGCCTCTATGGGCTTGTACTGGTTCATATGGGCTTGTACAAACCTCATGCGGGCCTCTATGGGCTCGTACAGGTTCGTACGGGCTCGTGCGGGCCTCGTGCTCCCCTCTATGTGCTCTTCGGGGCTCGCATGGTCTCCTGCGGCCTCGTAGGGGCTCATGCGGGCTCGCACAGGCTTTTACGGGATCACGCAGACCTCATGAGTGCCCCTATGGACATGTACGGGCTCTTCGGGGCTCGTAGGGAATTACACAGGCCTCTACTGACTTGTACAGGTTCGTACGGGCTCGTATGGGCCTCATGTGGGCCTCTATGGGCTCACACGGCCGCATTCGGTCTCGTGTGGGCTCATATGGGTTCATTCAGGCTTCCACAGGCTTGTGAGGCCCTCTACAGGCTTCTGCGGGTGAGTATGGGCTTGCACAGGCCTCTACAGGCTCGTACAGGTTCGTTCAGGCCTCTATGGTTTTGTGCGGGCTCGTATGGGTTCGTACGGGCTCGTGCAGGCCTCTATGGGCTCGTACGGGCTCGTATGGGCCTCATGTGGTCCTGTATGGGCTTGTACAGGCTCGTATGGTCTCGTGCTGGCTGCTATGGGGTTGTATGTGCTTGTACGGGCTCTCACAGGCCTGTACAGGTTCGTATGGGCTCGTAAGGTCCTCATCTGGGCCTCTACAGGGGCGTTCAGTCTCGTAAGGGCTCGTAGGGATTCATTCAAGCTCGTACGGGCTCACACAGGCCTCATGCGTGCCTCTACGGGTTCATACGAGATCATATGGGCTTGTACGCATTTGCGCTGTCATCTACAGGCCTCTACAGGATCGTACACGCTCCTACGGGCTCCTACGGGCTTGCACAGGCCCCTACGGGCTCATATAGGCCTCTATGGTTTCATGTGGGCTCCTACGGCTTCGTACGGGCTTGCGGAGGCGTCTACAGACCTCTACGGGAACATACGGGCTCATACGCTCTCGTGCACGCTGCTTTGGGCGTATACGGGCTTGCAGGGGCTCGTATGGGCTCATACGGGCTTGTGCAGTCTTCTATGGTTTCATGCGGGCTCGTACTGTCTCGTGCAGGCTCATACGGACTCATTCAGGCTCATGAGATGCTCTACTGGCTTTTGTGGGCTAGTACAGGCTGGCACAGGCCTCTACGGGCTCGTGCAGGCTGGTTCAGGCCTCTACAGGTTTGTACGGGCTTGTACGGGCTCGTGCAGGCTGCTACAGGTGTACACGCGCTCATAGGGGCTCGTATGGGCTGGTACGGGCTCACACTGCCATCTACGGTCCTCTACGGGCTCGTACGGGCTCATTCAGGCTTGTACGGGCTCCTGTGGGCTCTCACAGGCCCTCTACAGCCTCATCGGTGCTTGTACGGGCTCGTGGAGGCCTCATGTGTGCCGCTACGGGCATGTATGGGCTCATACGGGCTCTTACAGGCTTCTGCAGGCCTCTATGGGAACTTCGGAGCTCATATGGGCTTGCACAGGCATCATGCGTGCCTCTACGGGCTCGTACGAGCTCATACAGGCTCTCACAGGCTCGTGCTATCGTGTACGGGGCTCTACAGGATCATACGGGCTCCTCTGGGCTCGTACGAGATTGCACAGGCCTCTACGGGCTTGTATAGTTTCGTGCACGTCCCTACGTTCATGCCGGTTCATGCAGATTCGTACGGGCTCATGCATGCATCTACAGACCTCTATGGGAATGTATGGGGTTGTGAAGGCCTCATGTGTGCCTCTATGGGCTCATATGAGTTCGTACAGGCTCGCGCAGGCCTACAGGATCCTTTGGGCTTGTGTGGGCGCGTGCAGGACCCTACAGGCTCTTACAGGTTCGTACAGTCTCACAACAGCCTCTACGGGCTCATACAGGCTCGTACAGGCATCGTGCATGCCTCTACGTGCATGTACGGGCTCTTACAGGTTCGTATGGGTTCGCGCAGGCCTCTATGGGCTCGTGCAGGATCGTACAGGCTCGCGCTGGCCTCTATGGGCTGTTACAGGCTCGTACGGACTTGTAAACACCTCCATGGGCGTGTACGGGCTTGTATGGGCTTCTATGTGCTCATGCAGGCCTCTACAGGCTTGTGCATGCTTGTATAGGCTCACACAGGCCTCTACGGGCTCCTACGGGCTCGTACAGGCTCATGCAGACTTCTACGGGCTCATCGGGGCTTGTACGGGCTCATGCAGGCATCATGCGAGCCTCTACGGGCATGTTTGGGCTCATACGGTCTTGTACAGTCTCACAAAGGCCTCTACGGTCTCGTACAGGTTCGTACAGTCCTCATGTGGGCCTCTATAGGCTCATACAGGCTCGTACAGTCTCATAAGGTCTTGTAGGGGCTCATTCAGGCTTGTATGGGTTCGTACGGGCTCACGCAGGCCTCATGCATGCCTCTACAGGCATGTACAGGCTTGTACGGGCTTGTACAGGCCTCATGCGGACCTCTACGGGCTCGTACGGGCTTGTGCGGTCTCATGCGGGCTGCTATGGGCTCATATGGGTTCAAACGGTCTTGTATGGGCTTGTGCAGACTTCTATGGGCACTTTGGGGATCGTACGGACTCATGCAGGCCTCATGCGTGCCTCTACGGGCTCGTGCGAGCTCTTCCATCTCGTACGGGCTTGCACTAGTGTCTGCGGGCCTCTAAGGGATTGTACACGCTCCTATGGGCTCGTACAAGCTTGCACAGGCTTCTATGGGTTCGTACGTGCTCATGTGGGCCTCATGCAGGCCTCTATGGACTCATACGGGCTCCTACGGCTCGTACAGCCTCATGCGGGACTCTACGGGCTTGTGCGGTCTTATTCGGGCTTGTGCGGGCTTGTACAGGCTCGTACGGGCTCGTGAGGCCCTCTACGGGCTTGTGCGGGCTAGGATGGGCTCACACAGGCCTCTACAGGCTCATACAGGTTTGTGAATGCCTCTACGGTTTCATGCGGGCTTGTACGGGTTCTTACGGGCTTGTGCACACATCTACAAACCTCTGTAGGAACGTATGGGCTCATGCTGGCCTCCATGGGCTCATACAGGCTCGTGCAGGCTTCTATGGGTTCATCAGGGCTCGTACGGGGTCATGCAGGCATCATGCGTGCCTCTCCGTGCACGTACAGGTTCCTACGGGCTTGTGCAGGCCTCATGCGGGGCTCTACAGTCTTGTATGCACTCGTGTAGGCTGCTATGGGCTCATACAGGCTCGAACGGGTTCACACTGGCTCGTACGGGCTTGCGCAGGCCTCTACGGGATTGTACAGGCACCTACAGGCTCCTACAGGCTTGCACAGGCCTCTATGGGCTTGTACCGGTTCGTACGGGCTCGTGCAGGCTGCTACGGGCATACATGGGCTCGCAGTGGCTTATATGGACTCATATGTGCTGGTACGGGCTCACGCTGGTGTCTATGGTCCTCTACGGATTCGTATGGGCTCGTACAGGCCTCATGCAGGCCTCTATGGGCTCGTACAGGCTCATATGGGCTCTTACGGGCTTGCGTAGGCCACTACAGGGTCGTATGGGTTTGTATGGGCTCGTGCAGGCCTCATGCGTGTCTCTATGGGCATGTACAGGCTGATACAGGCTCGTATGGGCTTCTGCAGCACTCTACAGGCTCATACGCGTTCGTATGGGCTCTTACGGGCCTCATGCCAGCTGCTATGGGCTTGTACGGGCTCGTGCAGGCCTCTACGAATTTGTGCGGGCTCATATGGGCTTGTATAGGCTCTTACATGCCTCTATGGGCTCTTATGGGTTCGTACGGGCTCGTACAGACTTGTACAGTCTCGTGCCACCTGCTATGGTCTCTTATGGGTTTGTACAGGCTTCTACAGGTTCATGCAGAACTTTATGAGTTTGTGCGGGCTCGTATGAGCTCATACGGGCTTGCGCAGACCTCTACGGGCTCATACGGGCTTGTATGAGCCTCAGGCAGGCCTCTACGGGCTCATACAGCTTCATACGGTCTCGTGCGGGCCTCGTGCACACCTCTATTGGCTCTTCAGGCTCCTACAGTCTCCTGCGGGCTTGTAGGGGCTCATGCAGGCTCATGCAGGCTCATACAGGCTCATGCATGCCATTGGGGCTCGTACGGGTTCACGCAGTCCTCTACAGGATCGTATGGGTTCGTACCGGCTCGTACAGGCCTCATGCATGCCTCTAGAGGCTCGTACGGCCTCGTATGGTCTCGTGCGGGCTCGTACAGGCTTGTTCAGGCTTGTACAGTCTTGTGAGGCCCTCTATGTGCTCCCACGGGCTCGCACTGTCGTCTATGGGCCTCTACAGTCTCGTACAGGTTCGTTCAGGCCTCTATGGGTTCGTGCGGGCTCGTACGGGCTCGTGCGGTCTCATGCCGGCTGATATGTCTAGTACTGGCCTAAATGAGATCAAACAGGCTCGTATGGGCTCATACGGTCTTGTGTGGGCTCCTACAGGCTCATTTGGGCTTGTACGGGCTCAAACGGGCTTGTGAGGCCCTCTATGAGTTCATGCGGGCTCGTATGGGCTCATGCGGGATCGTACGGGCTCGTACGGGCTTCTGCAGGCCTCTATGGGCACTTCAGGGCTCATACGGGCTCGCGCAGGCCTCATGTGTGCCTCTACGGGCTCGTATGCGCTTCTGTGGGCTCGTACGAGCTTGCACAGGCCTGTATGGGCTCATAGGAGTTTGTACGGGCTTGCACAGACCTCTATGGGCTTGTATGGGTTTGTACAGGCTCGTACGAGCCTCATATGAGCCTCTATGACTTTGTACAGGCTTGCACGGGCTCGTACGTACTCATTCGGGCTCGTTCGGGGTTGTGAGGCCCTCTACGGGCTTGTGTGGGCTAGTACGGGCTCCCACAGGCCTCTTCAGGCTCGTACAGGTTCGTTCAGGCCTCTATGGGTTTGTGCGGGCTCATATGGGCTCGTAGGGGGCTCATGCAGACTGCTACAGGTGTAGATGGGCTCGCAGGGGCTCGTACGGACTAATATGGGCTGGTATGGGCTCACGCTGGCATCTACGGTCCTCTACGGGCTCATACGGGCCTCATGCAGGCCTCTATGGGCTCCTATGGGCTCGTACGGCTCGTGCAGGCTTCTATGGGCTTGTCGGGGCTTGTACGGGCTCACGCAGGCCTCATGAGTGCCTCTACAGGCATGTACAAGCTCATATGGGCTCTTACGGTCTTGCGCAGGCCACTATGGGCTCACGCAGGCCTCTATAGGCTTGTACGGGCTTGTACGAGCTTGCGCAGGCCTCTACGGGCTCCTACAGGCTCGCGCTGGCCTCTATGGGTCTCTACAGGATTGTACGCGCTCCTACGGGCTCCTACATTCTTGCACAGGCCTCTATGAGCTTGTATGGGTTCGTAAGGGCTCTTAGGAGCTTCATACGGGCCTCTATGGGCTCGTCTGGTCTTGTATGGTCTCGTACAGGCTGCTACGGGCATATACAGGCCCGCAAGGGCTCATATGGGCTTGCTACATTTTCATGTGGGCTCGTACGGGCTTGTGCATGGCTCTACAGGCTCATATGGGCTCGTACAGGCCTCATGCGGGCCTCTACGGGCTTGTACGGGCTCATACGGGCTCGTACTGGCTCGCGCTGGCATCTACAGGCCTCTACGGGATTGTACAGGCTCCTACAGGCTCCTACGGGCTTGCACACATCTCTACAGGCTTTTATGGGCTCGTACGGGCTCATGGAGGCTTCTAAGGTTTCATGCGGGCTCATACAGGGTTGTGCAGGCATCACGTGTGCCTCTACGGGCTAGTACAGCGGGCTTGTATAGGCTTGTGCATGGCTCTACGGGCTCATATGGGCTTGTTCGGGCTGGTATGGGCCTCATGCAGGCCTCTACAGGCTCATACATGTGTGTGTGGTTTCATGCGGGCTCATACGGGCTCGCGCAGGCATCTACAGACCTCTACGGGAACGTACGGTGATGTGAAGGCCTCATTCATGCTTTACGGGCTCATATGAGTTCGTACAGGCTCGCGCAGGCCTATGGGCTCCTTTGGGCTTGTACGAGTGCATGCAGGACTCTACGGGCTCTCACGGTTTCATACGGTCTCATACCAGCCTCTATGGGCTCGTACAGGCTCGTGCAGGCTTCTATGGGCTTGTCGGGGCTCGTATGTGCACGTACGGGCTCGCACGGGTTCGCGCAGGCCTCTACGGGGTCGTAGGGGCTTGTACGGGTTCGCGCAGGCCTCTACAGGCTTCTACGGGCTCCTATGGGCTTGCAAATGCCTCTATGGGCTCGTATGGGCTCATACGGGCCTCATGCGGGCCTCTATGGGCTCGAACCCACGGGTACGTTCTCGTGTCAGCTGCTACGGGCTCTTATGGGCTTGTGCGGGCTCGTGCAGGCCTCTACAGGCTCCTACGGGCTCCTATGGGCTTGCAAATGCCTCTATGGGCTCGTATGGGCTCATACGGGCCTCATGCGGGCCTCATGCGGGCCTCTATGGGCTCGAACCCACGGGTACGTTCTCATGTCAGCTGCTACGGGCTATTATGGGCTTGTGCGGGCTCGCGCAGGCCTCTACAGGCTCATACGGGCTCGTATGGGCTTGTACAGGTCTCATCCGGGCCTCTAGAGGCTTGTATGGGCTCGTGTGGGCACATGCAGGCTTCATGCATTCCTCTACAGGCATGTACAGGCTCCTACGGGCTTGTACGGGCTTGCACAGGCCTCTACGTGCTCGTAGGGGCTCGTACAGGCTTGTATGGTTTCATGCGGGCTCGTATGGTGTCGTGCAGGCTTCATGCGTGCTTCTATGGGCTTGTATGGCCTCATGCAGGCTGCTACAGGTATACATGCTACAGGTTCGTTCAGGCCTCTACAGGTTTGTGCGGGCTCATATGGGCTCGTAGGGGGCTTGTGCAGACTGCTACGGGTGTAGATGGGCTCGCAGGGGCTCGTATGGACTCATATGGGCTGGTACGGACTCACACTGGCGTCTACGGTCCTCTACGGGCTCGTATGGGCTCATTTGGGCTTGTATGGGCTCCTATGGGCTCGCGCAGGCCCTCTACGGCCTCATCGGTGGTTGTACAGGCTCACACAGGCCTCATGCATGCCTCTATGGGCTCGAACAGGCTCATATGTGCTTGTATGGGCTCGTGCAGGCCTCTAGGGGCTCTTCGGGGCTCCAATGGCCTTCCATAGCCCTCATGCGTGCCTCTATGGGCATGAATGGGATCATATGGGCTCGTACAGGCTCGCGCTGATATCTACGGGCCTCTACGGGATTGTATGGGCTCATATGGGCTCATACAGGCTTCATGCAGGCCTCTACGGGCTACTACGTGCTTGTACACGATCGCACACCCCTTTTCGGGCTCCTACAGGTTCGTGCAGGCCTCTACAGGTTTGCGCGGCCTGCTACGGGCTCATATGGCCTCGTACGGGCTCGTGCAGGCCACTACGGGTTCGTATGGGCTTGTATGGGCCTCACGCGGGTCTCTATGGGCTCATACAGGTGTGTAGGGTCTCGTGCCAGCTGCTATGGGCTCGTACGGGCTCGCACAGGCCTCTACAGGCTTGTACAGGTTCGTACGGGTTCATACGGTCCTCATGTGGGCCTCCACAGGCTTGTACAGGCTCATACAGCCTCGTAAGGGCTCGTAGGGGCTCATTCAGGCTTGTATGGGCTCGCGCAGGCCTCATGCGTGCCTCTATGGGCATGTATGGGCTCATACAGGCTCTTACAGGCTTGTGCAGGCCTCTATGGGAGCTTCTGTGAAACTACACACTGACCAAATTCCCATCAGGGCCAGACATGCATATTCCGTTTTGTCAACAACGTCTAGCTGCTTCCCGGACAGTAGTTTCTCAAGGTTAGCACAGCTGAGATAAGGAAATAGTTCTAGTACATTTAAGGGGCCCTTAGAAAAATGAGTCGAGACCCGCCTGGGCATCCTGCCTGTGTGTCCGACACATACCTCCAGCAGCCTCCTGCCAGCGGCCCCTCCTTGCGGTTCCTGGGGCTCCTCGTGCAGTTTGTAATGTAAAAGTCCTTTATTAAACCTATCCTGTTTAACCCCTCATGAACCTTGGGTCTCTCTCTCTCCGCCAGCATCCGACCCTCTCTTGCCCACCTTGCGGTCACAGTCAGGATCAGAGGAGAAGCCAGTAGGGGTGACATTGTGGTGGGAGTTTGTTATAGACCACCTGATCAGGGTGAGGAAGTGGACAAAGCTCTCTTTAAGCAACTGGACGAAGTCTCCAGATCACAGACCCTGGATCTTATGGGGGGGGGGCTTTAACCTCCGTGACATCTGCTGGAAGGGCAACATGGTTGGATGCAAGCAGTCAATGAGATTTCTAAAGAGTGTCAGGTATAACTTCTTGATACAGGTACAGGATGGAACAACCAGGGCTGATGCACAACTTCAATTGTCAGGGCCCTGAGTGCACTAATAGGCCTTAATGGCCCTGTCCAGCATCACCTGGGGCCTCCACCAACAACATCTGCCCATGGGCCCAGGAGCCCCAATTATGCTCAGGCCTGGTCATTCAGTCCCTGTTTGAGCTACGTTGTAGGGGTTTTGGTCTCAAGTGTAGCTTCAGCCATGCCCATGCCTGGCCATGGACCCTGCTGATCTGCAAACTGAATTCCTGGCTTGTCCTCGGACCTGTCTTGTCACTATGGACCTGCCTTGCTGATCACTAGACTGTGTCTGACCCTGGTTCCCCTCACCAGACCTGGTCCTGACCTGTGGCTTGACTTCCTTGCTTGACCTTGGACCTGCCTCATCACCATGAACTTGCCTGATGATCTGGACTCTTGGTTGAACCTGGCTACTATCTCTAGGTCTGCCCTGCTTGCCTCACTTGCGTACTGTGGGGTTGGGCTCTGGCTGGTGAGGCCCCTGCCCTACCAGCTGTGTTTGGCACCCCATCCCTTAGGGAGCAACCAGCCCTTGCTGTTCCCTGACAGCTATTCACTAACAAGCAAGAATTGGTTGGGGACATGATAATCAATCACAGCCTTGCCTGTAGTGACCATGAAATAATGGAGCTCAAGATCCTGAAAGGAGTGAGGAATGAGAGTAGCAGAATACAGACCTTGGGCTTCAGGAGAGCAGATTTAACCTTATGCAAGAAACTTGTAGGTGAGATCCCATGGAAGGCAGTTTTGAAGGGCAAAGGAGCTCAAGACAGCTGTCAGGTCTTTAAGGACAACATCCTCTTATCACAAGAACGGTCCCTCCTGATATTCAGGAAAATGAGTAGTTGTATCAGGAGACTGGCTTGGCTAAGCAGAGTACTCATGACTGAGCTCCAATCCAAGAAGGAAGTATACAGGAGGTGGAAGCAGGGACATGCTACAAAGGAGGAATTTAGAAATACTGCCCAGGCAGGTGGGGATGATGTTGAGAAAGCCAAAGCTCAACTGGAGTTGAGATGTCAAGGGCAACAAGAGCTTCTACAGCTACACTGGTAGTAAAAGGCTGAACAAAGAGAAAGTGGGCTTGTTGCTGAATGGAGCAGGCGATTTAGTGACAGCAGATACAGATAAGGCTGAGGTACTTGCTGCCTTCTTTGCCTCGCTCTTTACCAACAAGGTCTCCCAGGCCTTTGTGTTTCTTGAAGCGATTCAAGGAGGAGAACTCCGAATAGTGTATGAGGACTGAGTCAGGGATTACATGAGAGAACTTGACCCATACAAGTCTATGAGACCAGATTGGCTGCATCCAAGGGTGCTGAGACAACTTGCTAATGTCCTCACAAGGCTGCTCTCTATCATCTTTGAAAGGTTGTGGAGAATGAGGCAAGTCCCTGATGACTAGAGAAAGGCAAATATTGCACGTGTTCAAAAAAGGCTGAAAGGTCAACCCAGGGAACTACAGGCCAGTCTTTGGGAAAATCATGGAGTGAAGCAAGGCCTCTTGAAACACATTTCTGGGCACGTGGAGGAGAAGGTGATTGGGAATGGTCAGCATGGATTTACCAAGGGGAAATCGTGCCTGATCAACCTGGTTGCCTTCTATGATAAAATGACTGGATTTGTGGATGAGGGGGGGAGCAGTGGATGTTATTTACCTTGACTTCAGCAAGGCTTTGACGCTGTCTCTGACAATACTGTATCCAAGTTAGGAAAACACTGTCTGGATGGGTAGACAATGGGTAAATGGGTAAAAAAAAATGGGGTAGATGAGTAAAAAAAAAAGGTTGGATGATAGTGCTCAGAGGGCTGTGGTTATTGGGTCATACACTACCTGGAGTCTGGAAACAAATGGAGTACCACAAGAGTCTCTTCTGGTACCTGTCGACCTGGAGGAGGTGATGGAATGCAGATGGCATGAAATTAGGAGGATGAGTCAATATGCTCAAAGGCAAGGCTGCCATTCAGATGAGCCTAGACAGACTGGAGGGATGGGCTGACAGGATTCTCATGAAATTCAACAAGGACAAACACCAAGTCCTGTACCTAGGAAGACAGAACCCCGGGCAGCAGTACAGGCTGGGGACTGACTGGCTGGGAAGAAGCTCTGCTGAAAAGAATGTGTGTGTGTGTTGGGGGGGGGGGGGGGGCAGGCCTTGGTAGACAGGAAGACAAACGAGCCAGCAGTGTGTCCTGGCAGCAGATAAGGCTAACAGCCTACTGGGCTGTCTTAACAGGAACATAGCCAATAGATCAAGGGAAGTGATTGCCCCCCCCCTTTACACAGCACTTATTAGACCACATCTAGAATATTGCATTCAGTTTTGCCTGCCCCCCCCCCCCCCAAATACAAGAAAGACATTGATAAACTGTAGCCAGTCCAGTGGTGGGCCACCAAGATGGTCAGAGGACTGGAGCACAGGCCCTATGAGCAGAAGCTCAGGGAACTGGGCTTGTTCAGCCTGGAGAAGAGAAGGCTTTGGGAGGACATAATAGCAACTTTCCAATACCAACAAGGAGGTCATCGAGAAGGTGGAGCCAGGCTCTTCACAATGGTGCATAGTGGGAGGACAAGGGACAATGGGTCTAAGTTGAAACAAGAGAGGTTCAAACTGGATGCAAGGAAAAAACTTCCTCATCATGAGGACAGTCGAGCAGTGGAACAGGTTGCCCAGAGAGATTGTGCGATCTCTGTCCTTGGAGGTTTTAAAGCCCTGAGCAACCTGGTCTGACCTCATAGCTGACCTGGCTTTGAGTAGGAGGTTGGACTAGCGATGTCCTGAGGTTTCTTTCAGCCTGAATTATCCTATGGAATCAATTGTTTTTTTCCAATGGAACTTGGGCACAGTTGCAAATTTTACCTGGTCTTCAGTCACAGGATAGTTGAGGTTGGAAGGGACCTCTAGAATTTGTCTAGTCCAACCCCCCCCCTGCTCAAAGCAGGGTGAGATAGAGCACATTGCCCAGGACCATGTCCAGTTGGGTTTTGAATATCTCCAAGGATGGAGACGCCACAACCTCTCTGGGCAACCTGGTCCAGTGGTCAATCACCCTCACAGTAAAAAGTTTTTCCTCATGTTCAGATGGAACTGCCTGTGTTTCAGTTTGTGCCTGCTGCCCATCCTATCACTGGGCACCACTGAAAAGGGCCTGGCCCCATCCTCTTTACACCCTCCCATCAGATATTAATACACATTGATAAGATCCCCCCTCAGTCTTCTCTTCTCCAGGCTGAACAGGCCCAGCTCTCTCAGCCTTTCCTCATAGGAGAGATGCTCCAGTCCCTTAGTCATCTTAGTAGCCCTCCACTGGACTCGGTCCAGTAGCTCCATATCTCTCTTATTCTGGGGACCCCAGAACTGGACACAGCACTCCAGGTGTGGCCTCACCAGGGCTGAGGAGAGGGGAAGGATCACCTCCCTCGACCTGCTGGCAATGGTCTTCCTAAGGCAACCCAGGATGCTGTTGGCTTTCTTTGCCCCGAGGGCACATTGCTGGCTCATGTTCAACTTTTTCACCACCAGGACCCTCAGGTCCTTCTCTGCAGAGCTGATTTCCAGCAGGCCAGCCCCTGCAGGACTCTGCATTTGCCTTTGTTGATCTGTCAGCCCATTTCTCCAGCCTGTTGAGGTCCCTCTCAAGAGCAGTGCAACCCTCTGGTGTATCAACCACTCCTCCCAGTTTTGTGTCATCTATGAACTTGATGAGGGTGCATTCGATATCATCCAGGTCATCAATGAAGATATCAAACAGTATTGGACCCAGTATTGACCCCTCGGGGACACCACTAGTGACTGGCCTCCAGGCCACTGATCACAACCCTTTGAGCTCAGCAGTTCAGTCAGTTCAGTCCACCTCACTGTCCACTTATCTAGTCCATACTTCATTAGCTTGCCTATGAGGATGTTAAGAAGTCAGTAAGCAGTCAAGTGTGCAAGGTGGATAAACACTTTTCTGTCTCATGGGAGGAGGTGGTATTAAACATTCTGTTAACTGAGATTTGTTGAGTGCTATGCAATTTATGTCTATGCTATGAAATGATCTCTACATGTACACATTTTCTTTTCAGTGCAGTTACTCTGTGGCACAGAGTTCTACAAATCACCAGTCACAAAGTCAGGTGCTCGAACTTCACACAAGCCCTGCTTTCTTGAGTTGTTATATTTTTTTTTTTACATCTTTTATTAAAAATGCCACGGAAACACCACACATATTCACATATATTTTAATACCTTTAGAGGATAGAAGGTGTTAGGAGGAGCAGCTGAATCCAGTAGCCCAATGGAGGCGAGGCTGCTGCAGCTCCATACCCTCAGGTCCAACCAGTAGCAAGGCTGAGCATGTATTCCCAGTAGGCACACACACAAGCATACATATACAATGCACATAACATATACATATGGCCAGCCACACAGATCAACACAGACAGAAACACTCAGCACTCACACAAACAAACAGCACCAATGGCCTCATCCTGTTCCCCTCTCTGGCTGATCAGGATGAAGGTCCGTTAGTGGGACATATATGTATACATATGTACAATGTGGATTCCTCCAGTAGCTGGCCTTGGACATGCAGTCCATCCAGTAGCTGGTCCTGGATCCTGGCTCTTTCCAGGTGCCTCACCCCTAGGGACACACACAAGCAGGTCTCTCAGTCAACCCCCAAACCCCAAATTCTCTCTGGCAATTGGCCAGGACTCCCCTTGTCCTTGCAGTAGCCAACTCCCCTGTGATCTCCCTTATAGACACCACATACACATACCTGGCTCCCAGGTCGCTTAAGCTACTTGCTGGCTAGTCCGACCTGATATTCACTAGCAATCACACACTGACTTGCATAAACTCACTCGCTCCAGTTGCTGGCACTGTTGTCCGAAAAGCGGATTCGTTGCCCAGTGTGCAATAAGCCAATAATTACACACTCAGGAGAGACATTTGTTTATTTATTTCAGAGTTGCGCAAGCCTGGGTGCTCCGTGGTTTCCCACAAATCAAGCACACCCCCCCCAACTTTTCAAGTAGCATTTATACACACAAATTGCCAGATTTACGACTTTCCCTTTTACACTGATTGGTTAGTGATTTCTTCATTCCCTGGATCCCACCCCTGCTTCTCAAGGTCCTGATCAATTAACACTGCCCCAGCTAGGTCAGTAGGTGTTATCTCCCAAGGTCCTGAGGAAGAGGACATAATCCAGACCCCTTAATCAGCACTGTTTCAACAGTGAGAGGAAGCTTTGCTTCCCAAGGTCCTGGCGCCCAAACAGGCCTTATTTCTCAGCCTTGGCATCCTCCCTTTCGGAGAGTGGGGCACAGGAATGCAGACTGCTTGTAACTCCCTTATCTTTCCAGCCTGCACCAGCTCTGAGGCCCTTTCTTACCGCACTAGGAGCGCGGCCTAAGGCTTCAGCAAATTTAGCTACTCATGCTAAGCAAGTGTGCGGCTACTCATGCTAAGCAAATTCTGCCTAAGATAGAAGTTATCCAAATCTACCTACTTCAAACATTCTTTCTGAGCTTCCCAGGGTTGTCTTGTAACAATTCCCCCCTTTGAGACTTATATGATCATTTTCATATTAGTCTCACTCTTTTAAAATCTTTCCCATATTAATTTTGTAAAACACTTAGAAATACATTGAATCACTACATAAACGCATACAAAAACTACTAACACCATTCCCAAAATTGTTAAACATTTTTTAACCCATGAGCTCACATCAGGGAACCAGGAAGTCAACCATTTCCATGTTTCTTCAAATCTGAAAGAAGTATCATCTTTCTGAACCTCATGTAAGATTTCAGTCTGCTTCCAGATTTCATTTAGATCGGTAGAAATTCTCCCGCTTTGATCCACATATACACAGCAACTAGTGTTTATTACTGTACATACTCCTCCCTGAGATGCCAATAACATATCTAGAGCCATCCTGTTTTGGGCAGTTATTTTAGCAATTTCTGAAACCTCCTCTTGTAAAGCTGCAATGGCATCAGAGGTTTTATTCCCTATTTTTTTCAATAACTGCTGAAATATTTACTATTGCTTTTTCAAGTTCACTCACTCCCAATTGTGGAAACAGCCACCTTACGAATGACTGAAACCTAGTAGGTCGATCTATTAAAGGATTATTGACCCTCTTTTGTCTCCTCATGAATGTTCTTAGCCAGGATTTTTGATATTTATTACTCAGTTCTTTTCTTATAGTAACATTAGGGATTATTGCCCCTAAAGTACATGTCCCTGACCAATTAGGAGGTAGCACTTTTCGTGCCTTGTTCCCACACAACCAATACCATCCACTACCTTTCGGAACACGCCACCCATTTAGTTCCTTACTTGGCCACTTATAACCTATTTCAGGTATATGAGAGCAATTTTTATAACCTCCTACCTTAATGGCTCCAGTACAGTTGATCGGTTGCTTTCCATAGGGTACAGTTTTTTCCCACCATCTATTACTATTATTACATCTTCGGATACATTGATAATAATCTCCTGTCACACTCTGGACTTCCCATTCCTGTTCGGTTGTTTCATTATATTTCGTTTGATCACTATCATTTCTTATCTGTTTCATAAATTCCATAAAGGAAAAATTAAGAGGCACTCCAATTAGGGGGAAGCCCTTGTTGGAATGTTCAGGGAAGTGGGCACACACCCAGCAATCCCTCTGGTTAACTATCTTCATAGATTTCGTAATTACTTCCAAATGGAGATTGTGACCCCAAAATCCTTCCTGATTCCCTTTAATTGTTTGGCTCAGGCAACCTAGAAAAGCTAACCACCACATTTCTCCCCTGGTTATTTAGGAGAACATCATTTTTACACAGATACCATAACAACAATATTAACCCTATTCCTAACAAACAGATTAAAGCAATTCTTTCCTGAATACAATCTAAATTTAAAACCGATTTGCTTCCAATACAACTCATATATCTTTATATATTTTTAACTTTAAAGGTTGAACTTGTTCAGCTTTCCACGTCTCTCGAGGTACTGCTTTCACTCGGGTGTAGTGGATCCAGGAATCAATTCCCTGCAGTTTCACAGCAGTATTTGTTGTTAGCAGTACAAGATACGGTCCTCTCCACTTTTCTACCAATGGCTCGTCCTTCCAGGTCCGAAGATACACTTGATCTCCCGGCTGGAATGAATGTACAGGTGAATCTAAAAGTACAGGAGATCTTAACTGGATGTACCTACGGAGAGAAGTAAGAACCTTTGCCATAGACAAGAGATAATCACTTAAAATTTGATCGCCCTTAACGTGCATTTGAATTTCATTTCCAGTTAAATTTACAGTGTAAGGTTTACCATACAGAATCTCAAATGGACTAACTTTCTCCCTAACCCTTGGGGTTATTCTGATTCTTAATAATGCCAGAGGTAGAACATCAGTCCATTTCATCTGAGTCTCCTGACACAATTTTCCTACCTGTCTCTTAATTGTTTGATTCATTCTTTCCACTTTTCCACTGGATTGTGGCCTCCAGGGGGTATGTAAGTCCCATTTAATTTGTAGTATTTTTGAGATTTGCTGTACTATTTCTGCTATAAAATGAGGTCCCCTATCTGAAGAAAACCCTTCTGGTACCCCAAATCTTGGTATAATTTCTTTTAATAACATTTTTACTACTTCCCTGGCTTTATTGGTACGACACGGGAAAGCCTCAGGCCATCCTGAAAAAGGTGTCAACAATTACCAACAAATATTTATATCCATTACATTTTGGTAATTCAGAAAAATCAATTTGCCAGTAATCCCCAGGCATGAAGCCCCTTTGTACTTCCCCTGGGGGGGGGGGCTTCTTCTGAATCTTGGGATTATTTCTAAGACAGATTTCACATTTCTGTGTAATACCCTTTGCAATTATTAGCATACTGACTCCCACAGCAAATCTTTTAACTGTTTCAACCAGTGACTCGGCTCCCATGTGGGTGCTATCATGTATTTGCTTCATCAGCTTCTTCATTATCGGCAAAGTTACCACACATTGTCCAGTAGATGTCACCCACCATCCTTCGGGAGTTTTTATGCATTTCAGTATTTCTGCTAATTTATTTTCTTTTTCAGTGTATACTGGAATTTCCATTTTTAACATTCTTTCTGGAACTAAGGCTGCCACCGACACGGATAATGCTGCCCTTTTTGCAGCCTCATCGGCCCTTTTGTTCCCTTTAACTATGTCAGTCTGTCTGGACTGGTGCGCTTTGCAATGCATTACTGCTATTTCTTTGGGTTTATTAACTGCTTTGAGTAGTCCCATAATCTCCTTACTGTATTTTATAGGATTCCCTTGAGAAGATAGCAATCCTCTTTCCTTCCAAATTGCGCCATGGGCATGTATAACCCCAAAGGCGTATTTTGAATCTGTAAACACATTAGTCCGTTTTCCCTCTGATAATTCCAGAGTCCGGGTTAAAGCAATCAGTTCTGCTTTCTGGGCGGATGTCTTTGCTGGTAGCGATCTTGCTTCGATTTCTCCTTCCAAAGTGACAACAGCGTATCCAGCCCTTCTTTCTCCCTTTACTATAAAACTGCTCCCATCGGTAAATAATTCCCAGTCCAGATTCCGCAATATCTCTCAAATCTGGACGGCTGGAATATACTCGCTCAATAGTTTGCAGACAGTCATGAGCCAACCTCCCCTCTTCATGAAGTGGTAATAAAGATGCGTCTTACCGGTTTAGCTCCTTGTTTTAATTCCACCTTTACCGGTTCTGCACATCTGGCTTTTCCAGGTTTCTCCGTTGCCCAGACAAAAGGGATTACTGTGTCCATTACTTCAGAGGGAATTTCGCTTGGTCCATCCTCCACCTGTTCGGAATCCAGTGCTTTCTGCAACATATATGCTTGTGCCTTCCAGGCGTTACTTTGTGGAATGTGCACCTTAACTTTGTTTTGATCAAAGGTTATCTGTGCCCCCAGTTTATTCAGTAAATCCCTCCCCATTAGGGGTAATGGGCATTCTGGCATGTATAAGAATTCATGTGTTAACACCCTGTTTCCTATTTCACATTTAATTGGTTGAAAGAAAGGTTTGACCTCTCGCTTTCCCGTGGCCCCAATTACTGGCATAGAGAATTTACTCATTGGTCCCTTACAGCTATTTAGTACTGAATATGCTGCTCCAGTGTCTACTAAAAATTTAACTGTTTCGTTCCCCAGCTTTACTGAAACCAGGGGTTCGGCTGGGGAATCCAATTCCTCAACCCCCGGTCCCCATCAGTCTGAATCCTCTGTCCCAATCATGAGCAAATCTGCCTCTGGAACAGATGCAGACTGAGGCTTCCAATGATCTGTTTGTCTCTTCGGGCACTCATTTTTCCAGTGCCCCTTCCCCCTGCAAATTGCACACTGATCTCTCCTCAGTGGAATTCTATTTCCCAAATTCCCTCCTACTCTATGCCCTCTTCCATGTCCTTGTCCTTTCGGAAAACCCCTTCCCTGAGAGGGAGTTTGTGCCCGGGCAAATGCAGCTGCCAAGATTGCAGCATTTTGCCTCTTATCTTTCAGTTTCTCCTTTTGTTTTTCCTTTCTCTCTACTTCTTCCCTGTTATTGTACACCTTATATGCAATTTCTATTAATTGCGATATTGACATCCCCAACATACCATCTACTTTCTGAAGCTTTCTCCTTATATCTGGTGCTGTCTGTCCTACAAATAATGTAGTAAAAGTCATTTTATTTGCTTCGTCCTCGGGATCCAAGTCTGTCCATTTTCGGGCAGTTTCACATAACCGCTCGTAAAATGCAGAGGGATCCTCATTCTTACCCTGTGTGACTTGATATAGTTTCGCAATATTTTTGGGCCTAGGTACTCCATGCTTTACCCCATATAATATTAACTGTTGGTACTGTTTAGTCATTAACCTGCCTGCCCCTGTGTTTTGATCCCAACCCGGTTCCTGGGCTGGCATAAAACGGTCTGGTCCGTCTCTGGCATTTTGTCTTTCATTCTCCTCTTGAGCTTTGTCTAATACCATTCTTTTCTCCTCAGGTGCAAGCAAAGTATTTAAAAGCACCTGTAAATCCTGCCAATCTGGATTATGATTTTCAATTATCATTTTAAAGGATTGATACATCTTCTCTGGATTTTCTCGGTACGACCCGGCAGACTCCTTCCAATTCATTAAATCTGTAGTTGAAAAAGGGACCTTCACATACACAGGCATCCCGTCTGGTCCGACTGCTTGACGCAGCGGGGCCTGAATCGTGGGATTTTGTTGAGCCCGAGTAGCCCGAGTTCTGCCTGCAATCGGGCTACATGCCTCACTTCCCTTATTTCTGCTATCGACACTATCTTGATCTCTTTCCGGAGAGACCAATAATTGTACATCCTCTTCCTCATCACCCACTTTTAAACATCTTTTCCCAATGCTACAAGCAGAGCAACACCGAGGCATTTTCTCTTTGTTTCCCATCATCATTAACACATTTGAGTCAGAGATCAATAGCTTACATTTTTTTTTCTAGTTTCATGATCATTTCTCAGAGATAAGAACAAATCTACATATGGGACCTCATCCCATTTGTTCTGCCTTCTGCAAAACAACATAAGTTGCAAGATTGTATTATAGTTTAGCGTTCCCATTTCTGGCCATTTTTCCTCATCCTCCAGTTTATACATTGGCCACCACTTAGAACAGTATTCCTTTAATTTTCTCCTTGTTAAAGGATTCCCACCAAACTTACTCCAATGTTTCAGGATGCATCCTAAAGGAAAACAGGAGGATACCCCCACAGACTGTCCTGTTCCCATATTATTACCCTTAAAAGAACGTTCTTACCAATTACGCTTTCGTACACTCCAGTCGTCACTGTCCAAACGTGTACAAAGCTTTCCTTTGGTTACCACAACAACCAACTACCCTTGTATCATACCCTTTATGCAATGTCTCTTAATAATTACTGCGTTGCACCTTTGAGTCGCTTACCTGTTCCGACCAGGGAGGGTGCTCACGGAGTCCCCGAACAAAACGGTCGGTGCGCGCTGGAGTCCGATGAGCAGCGTCTCCCCGCCGGAACTGGCAAGACGATCCGGGCAAGGCTTTACAGCGAGGGTCCCACCAGAGTCGCCAGAAAACTGTTGTCCGAAAAGCGGATTCGTTGCCCGGTGTGCAATAAGCCAATAATTACACACTCAGGAGAGACATTTGTTTATTTATTTCAGAGTTGCGTAAGCCTGGGTGCTCCGTGGTTTCCCACAAATCAAGCACACCCCCCCCAACTTTTCAAGTAGCATTTATACACACAAATTGCCAGATTTACGACTTTCCCTTTTACACTGATTGGTTAGTGATTTCTTCATTCCCTGGATCCCACCCCTGCTTCTCAAGGTCCTGATCAATTAACACTGCCCCAGCTAGGTCAGTAGGTGTTATCTCCCAAGGTCCTGAGGAAGAAGACATAATCCAGACCCCTTAATCAGCACTGTTTCAACAGTGAGAGGAAGCTTTGCTTCCCAAGGTCCTGGCGCCCAAACAGGCCTTATTTCTCAGCCTTGGCATCCTCCCTTTCGGAGAGTGGGGCACAGGAATGCAGCCTGCTTGTAACTCCCTTATCTTTCCAGCCTGCACCAGCTCTGAGGCCCTTTCTTACCGAACTAGGAGCGCGGCCTAAGGCTTCAGCAAATTTAGCTACTCATGCTAAGCAAGTGTGCGGCTACTCATGCTAAGCAAATTCTATCTAAGATAGAAGTTATCCAAATCTACCTACTTCAAACATTCTTTCTGAGCTTCTCAGGGTTGTCTTGTAACAGTGTGACTTTGGGCAAGCTGTGAAGGCTGGGACATGAAGGAAACTCACTCCCAACTCCCATTGAAACAGAGAGCATCCAAGTCTCATAGGCTTCTGTACAGTTTCTCTTTCACTCTCTCAGTCCCCTTTTAAAATAGGTGCAACGATGCTTCTTTCTTCCCCCGTCCCCAGTCTGTCCTGTCCATTGACACTATAAGTTCTCCAGAGCAGAGGTTGCCACAAAATACATCATTTCCTTAGCCCAAAGGACACAGTCCCTGACCTGATCCCCTTTCATGCTCTCTTACTTTCCCTCAATATTGCCATCTTTTCTCTCAGGTACCACTGTACCTTTCCCTAGGCTCCCTGTCACCATTGCACCCTACCACATATTCCATCCCTATTTCCAAACAGCAGTCATGTTATCCCCTGGTGCAAGACTTTAAAATGTACCCTAAATAACTTATCTGATGTCTGAGTTATAATCCATCATTTTTTATGTGTTACTTATCCCTGGTATGGTGGGTGGGAGAGAGGGAAGTATGAGAACATTCCAGGACAGTCAGACAATTTAATCTAATCATTGATAGCCCTGAAGGAAAAGGAAAGAAAAAAATAAAATAAAAAGGAAAAGACTGAAGAGCCTTTCTCACCTTTTCTTCCATTATGTTAGGAAGTGATGGATGATTGCCAATGCCATCATGCCTGGAATGGGCACTGACACAGTGATACCAGGATGCTTGACCCAGCCATCTAGGTGTTTTCCTGTTAGCCAGGGAAAGCATCTCCCCCCCCAGTTCTCCTGACCACAGAAGCAGGTTTTACTCAAGTAACAGGTTTGGTTTACTGCCCTGATTTAGCCTGCAGTGATCAAGTGCAGGGTTGCTTAGCAGGTACCCTTACACAGCCCTGATCCCATCATTTGCATACATTATTATCCCCTTTCCTGTTTCTTGACCCTCCTTTTTGCCACCCTTGTGCCTCCCTTTCTCTGCCCCAGTCCCCTCCCAAAGAAACAACCC
This sequence comes from Dromaius novaehollandiae, assembly GCF_036370855.1. Taxonomy (NCBI): domain Eukaryota; kingdom Metazoa; phylum Chordata; class Aves; order Casuariiformes; family Dromaiidae; genus Dromaius; species Dromaius novaehollandiae. The sequence continues at coordinate 1,798,180 of NC_088130.1, read as the reverse complement.
ACCCCTAATTACCTCTTCCCCATTAGTCCCAGTTTTTTTACATCTGCACCCAAATTTGGTATTTCTGATACCAGTCCCTAGGCACTCTTGGCTTTAGATTATGTTATTATGAGATGCTATTGCTGATGTGGTTACCCCAGGCACTGCTGGCCTTGCAAGGTTCCACTCCCCAGAAGGTCCCCAATGCTCGGTGTCTGTCAAATTCAGCCATCTCTCATATAGCTCCCCCATAACCAACTATTAAATCCAACTGTCCAACACAGTTCTGACCTCACAGCACTGCCTGTAGCTTTTGGCAGCTTCTCACACTGTTAACTGTCATGTCCAGCAATTTCTCATGTCATGTCCAGTAGTTTTCTATGTTCTGTTCAATTAGCTGAACCTCAGGCCAGGGACTAGTCAGTGGCCTAATCATTTGGCTGCAGCCCTAATACATTCTTATCCTCCAAGACAGGATTTCTTCTAAAATTCATGGTCCAGCATAAGATCAAAACACATCTCAAATCATAAAGAAGGACAGATATATATCTACAAATACAGCATATATCTACAAATAAAGCAAAGGAGAATTGTTCCCTCTGCCATGTCTCTGAAAAGCTGGCTTGCTAAATATCTATTTGCATCCTCTCAGGACTGCTTTATAAAAGCATGATTCTACCAACTTAAAGGAATGACTCCACATTTTCCCAATATAAGGGAGGGAAAATTCAGGAAAAAAATATTTGAAAACAAACAAAAAAGGAGGCAGAAAGTGCCTCAGACCAGTGATTTTCATGGTTCAAGAGTCTTGGCTCTAAAACTAAGAAGGCTTAATTAGAATCATGGAATCATAGAATAATTTAGGTCCTCTGGAGGTCTTCTAGTCCAACCTCCTGCTTAAAGCAGGTCTAATTAGATCAAGTTGCTCAGGGCCTTATCCAGTTGAGTCTTGAACACCTCCAAGGATGGAAATTCCACAACCTCTCTGGGCAACTTGTTCCAGTATTTGACCACTCTCATAGCAAAAATTTTTTTCCTAATAGCTAACAGGAATTTCCCATGTTCCACCTTGTGTCCATTGCCTCTCATCCTATCGCTATGCACCTCCGAGAAGAGTCTTGCTCAGTCTTCTCTGTACCCTCTGATCAGGTAGTTGTAGACAGCAATAAGGTCTCCCCTTAGCCTTCTGTTCTTAAGGCTGAAGAGATCCAGCTCTCTCAGGCTCTACTCATCTATCATGTCAGCCCCCTGACCATCTTGGTGGCCCTCAGGTGGACTCGCTCCAGTAGGTCAATGTCTTTCTTGTAATGGGGAACTCAAAACTAGACACAGTATTCCAGATGCAGTCTCACAAGTGCCAAATGGAGGGGAAGGAGCATTTCCCTTGGCCTGCTGGCTCCACTCTTTCTAATACAGCCCAGGATGCATCTGGCCTTCTTTGCTGTAAGGGCACACTGCTGGCTCGTGGTCAACTTGTTTTCCACTAGGACCCCCAGGCCTTTTTTTCTGCAAAGCTTTTTTCTAGTCAATGGGTGTCCAGCCTTTCCTGTTGCATGGGGTTATTCCATGTCTGGTGCAGGACTTAGCATCTGCTCTTGTTGAACTTCATGAGGTTCCGGTCAGCCCATTTCTCCAGCATGTTGAGGCCCCTCCGACTAGCAGCCCTGCCCTCCAGTGTATTGACCGCTCCCCCCAATTTGGTGTCATCTGCAAACTTGCTGAGAATGCACTCTGTCTCATCATCCAGATCATTAATGAAGACATTAAACAGTATTGGTCTCAGTATTGATCCCTGAGGGGCGCCACTAGTTACTGGTCACCAGCTGGACTTTGCAACACTGATCTTACTGAAATAAAGCCAAAGCCTAAAATTTCTTAAGGATTAGAGATGTGGAATTTCCATCTTCTACTGCTTTGCAGTGGAAGCTGATCTGTAGCTTGAGCTACAAAAGATTTCAAAGCAGACAGTTGCACATGAATCTAACCTTGGCTGACACATAATAGCACTTTGCCTATCCTGCCTTCAATTTTCAGCTAATGCAATAACAAAGTTCATCCTATCCAGCATAAAGAATTTACACAATAGAAGTGAGAGTACACCATTTATCCAAGGACAGAAGGGTGTGAAATTCTGGCCAATAGTCAAGGATGTACCTTTTTATAAAAGAACACCAGATCTTAGCAGGAAGCGCAATAAAGTTGGGCCCCATTTGGGGCTTGCTGAAGAGGATCTTAACCTCTCAGACACCAAAGTTTTAATGTTTTAATCTGGCTTTGAAGCTAACTACTCCCTCATGTGCATGTAATCAGGATTGCCAGTTTTTTTTTTTTTTTTTTTGCTTAAGCACTGGCCAAGGGCCATCTGCAAACAGTCAAGTTCTATGCAGCAATCATAGGCAGGCAGGGAGTTGTAGAACAATGAGAATTTGGCTGGTATTTCAATATCTGTCACCCCAGCACTGAGTGCATCTCCTGAAAGGTTATTTTCTTCTGCAAGTTCCCCAGTACAGATCTTTTTCCAATGCAGCCAAAATTGGCAAATTTAAGTAAATACCAATAATTCCATTTCATTCCTAAATCTCTGTTGTCATTGAGCTTGACTCACTAATGATTTCTTAGAGTTTCAACTTGAATGGGCATTCCTACATTTTCCTCCTTCTTAGGTTAAACCTGGAGTTATTGTTGGGTATATTTCCGTCAAGTCTCGGCCGTTCCCTTCACTTGCATGTGGCCAAGCTGCTGTATAAATCTGATCAATAGGAAAAGGGACAGGGCTTTATATCAATGTCACATCTTTACATGCACTATGTCGCAGAGACATGGCACTTCAAGTTCTAATTATGCCTGGTTGACAAATTTCTAGCCCTTTCAACTGGAGATAGAGTATCCTTGACTGAGTCCATTAGGGCTCGTAATTTTTGATAGTTGGGTTTGCCAAGCATCTACTTATACTGATTTTTTCCCCTTACTAAAACCAACTTTATGTAACTATAAGTCTGGGTTCATTTACTTTACTTACAGGTCCTCTAAGAGGCAGGGGGATAAATTATATTCTCCCTCTTAGTTTTGTATGGTTACTAAATTGCATTTTTAGCATATGAAATTAATGGTTAACCTAAGGCAGGCTTGGGGGACTAAAGTTAATGAATTGACTAAATATGACAGGAGAGGAAACCAAAGAACAGCATTTCTTTTAACTGCTTTTTTCAAACTTTATTGAACTGCGGGAACCATGAATTACACATCAGTCCTAGGGTATCAACAAATAAAATCAGCCAAATATGTTCAGCATAGGCAAGTTGGCAAGTTTCATCTCTCCCACCCATCAAGTAGATGGCATTATTTCAAGTGGCAAGACCTATGCTCCCCTTCTGAGAGTGTCTGCTCTAGTGTCTTCACAACTCACTACCCCTGTGTGTCTGCTGGGTACCCAAGATGGTCTGAGTGCAGGCCAGGCACACACTGTTCTTCAGAACCAAGGAACCTGGAGTTAGAGGGAGAATGAGAGTAGTGAATTTCTGGATTAAGAGTATCTTTTTTTCACCTCCCCACTGTCATTGCAAGCAATCAGGATTATGCTAACAACACTGCTGATTTGGGGAGAAGGAAAGTTATGCAGCATGAAATCAAGACTAGCTGCTACTGCATTTTGTCTTTCCACTTTATGTGCCTAGCAGATTTCAGAGTCACTGGCTGAGCTGAAGGTGCTCTTTTGGGCTTCAAGCAGAAAGCACAAGAAAGTTGAACTGACGTGTTTTGTTTCGTTCTCCCGAAGGTCTGCACAGCAATCAGTACAGCTGACTGAAAAACTCTCTTTTTCCTCTCCTCGCCTCGCCTCGCCTTTCGCCATAAGTCCCTTCTTTAGCTGGAGTTCACGTACCTGCTTTCTGCAGCTGCTCTGCCTGGTTTCAAAACTTGCTTTTGTGGTGGCAGGGATTGAAAAACTTAGACACAGGTTCCAATTATTAAACATCAACCAGACAAGAATGGAGGGGCAGGAAAAATAACACATCTAGAAAAAAACAGATACATCATCATCCTGCCTTCAAGCTAGTAGTTAAAGGACAACTTTCATACAAGAAAAGAAATGACAGGAGCCACATCCCCCACTTCCTGTGGAAGCCCTGCCCCTCACTTATGGTTCCATGATCCACTTGACATGAAAGTCCTTCGTCTTTTCCTGTCACATGGCTGATTACCCCCACCTCCTTTTCTGCTGAGGACAACATTTTTGGAAACTGTCATACCCCACATGACCTCCAAATATCCTTTGATTGGATGGCAGTAGTATAAGGACAACTTTTATCCAAGATAAGAAGTGAAAAGTGCCATGCATTTATATTTATATTTTATGTATTTATACATAGATACACTCTCTCTATATATTTATATATGTGCATGGAGGGGGTGCGTATATATATATATATACACACACATATGTACAGCTATATAAATTAAATATACATATCCATAAAAGCGTAGGTATACAGCATTCTTTAATAAGCGATAATGAAATGAATAATTAAAGTTTAAATGTGAATAGAAAGTAATTAACTAAAAGCAAAAAGCAGGTTTGAGGCCCACCCCCCGCCCCCCCTGCTTTACAAGTCTGCTGAACAAGTCCTAACATGTTTGGGGTGGGGGGGGAGTTCAAGATGCCAGAAGGCACCAAAAGGGTGGGAGCATGAACAAGTTAGAATATGCCTGAGGGCTACAAACCCTTCCTAGGAGGCCCACCAAAGTGGCCCCTGTACAACCCCCACCCCCGTGCAAAGAAGAGACCAATCCTGTGGGCCAGACTGAGAGGCCCTCACATCCAGCCCAAAACTGACAGGATGCCCATGCAGCATTACTGGGGCATCCTTTGGGCTTTGCACTGTGCTGCAAGACACAGGCAACAATGTCCGCTAAAATGGAAAACTAGAACAAAATGCCAATTTCAGAAGAATGTTTGTGGTGAGGAAAAGCCCCAAAGGGATTCCTGAAAAAGACCACACAAACCAGAAGAACCGGGCAATGGGCCCGTGAATTGGAAACTATATTTCGAGGTAAGTTTCACATGGAGAGGGCTAGGTGGTAGGGGAAGCTCCCTTTGCCCAACAGCTGTAGGGAAGTTTACAGCTACTTATAAGACCATTATGAGGTGCAGTCTTATGCTCTATGTGTTTCCTTACCCTTAGGTTGATGCTGCAAATAAGAGGCAGAAGACCGAGCATGCAATCAAGACTGTCCTGTTAGACCACGATTACTGTAAAAGCAGTAAGATCCAGGCTTTGGGGCACGGCCTGCAGACCCCTGCTTTTAGAGACTAGGTGTTGCAGAGCTGAAAGACCATGATTATTATCAGGTACAGAAGAGTGGCAGGCAAGAAGGTGGTCGTAGAAGGGATGGTGTTGCTGATAATTTTAAGGCCTTGACTCTCAGACTAGCAAAACAAGAAAAACTGTTACAATGAAGACTGCTAATTCGGAAAGCTAAATGAACTTTGCATCACTACAAACATCTTGTTGGCAAGGGGTTATGGGGACCACAAGGGCCCTTAAATGCAAACTGCTCTTCTGAACCTGATGGGCCAGTGAACGTCTCCTGCTAAAGGAGAAGATGACCTCCTGCAAGGGACTTCCTGGTTACTGCAGGCCCCTGCAGAGCAATGGGTTGTGCCCCCACAAGTTCACAATGAGGATGTCCCAAGGAGGGGCCACTGGCAGCACTCCCTGAGGGGCATTTGAAAGCCCAGCTTTACCCCCACCCTGAAATGTAGCAGGGGAGGGGGAGGCAGCGCAACCTGTGGCTTCCATGGAGCATGTGCAAAAGTGGGAATGGCCGATACAGAGGTTCAGGGCTAGGTGATATGTGGAAGAAGACAGATTTGTTAATTTAGATCAGGTTTCACTACATGAAGCTTATGAAGCATTTGTTCAGGATGTAGAGCAAATTTCTGACCATTTATGCTAGCTGTTTGAATCTAGCGATTATGCTTAGCTCCATCTTGAAGCTGTCAGCATGCATGACTCTTTATATTCTCCCACTATTAATTTAAGCAATATGAACACAGAAAATTTTAGACTGGGTCAGTACTCTCCTGTGAAGTGAGAGCGCTGTGTTTTGATCTGACTTTCCACCTGGCTATCATTAGTATAAAAGCCATTGGGGGTGGGGTACACAGAATCCTACTGTCTATCCTCCATTCTAAAATTATAGATAAAAGGTAGCACTGTTTAACTGATCTAAATAACAGCGGCAGTAATCTCTGTTTTGCTGGGAGTCTCACAGCACTTACAGCAGTGAGGGATGTGACAGACACAGAATTGTTAAGCAGAGCAAAAGAGCTACATGACAAACTGGGGTGGTCTCTGCACAGAAAGGTCACGCTGAGTGACATCCCCTTGTTTGAGGATCTGCTACATGTTAATATATGCATCATCCTCCTATCACAGGGGAAAAAAGGTTGGGAGATTTTTAAGCCAAACGACAGTCTTAGATATCCCAAGATCTGTTTTCTCCTTTTACAAAATGAAAACTGATACATGGGCATGCAAGTAGAAAACAGTGTAGTATACTGAAAGGGATCTATACAGCAATAAACCGTCACCTTTTCATCACCCTCTTTTTCATAGAATTTGCAATGGGACATCACCATCAGCTTTGCAGCCCTCGATACCCAACGCATGGGGAAGGCTGCTTAGTTTCATGGGTACAAAAATTTAAAGAGTCTATGAAATGTATACTCAGGCTGGGTAATTCTATGCACAGGAGTTTACCACCTTGGGTGACTAACTGCACATCCATTTTTTCCTTCTGAAGCTGGCTAATGTTGTTAGCGCGTTTTGGTGGCAGGACAAATGCCATTTCTCTGTATTACAAAGCAGCCCCCAATGAAAAGATACATTGCTACGGTTTTACTTCATCCACAAAACAAAACAGGACCCTATTGGGCACCCTGAAGTTATTTTTGAGACTTTTGATACCCTGACAGTCTACTTTGGGATGGTCAAAGTAAAGGTGTACCCACCTTGTGGGCTCTTTTTCCCTGTGCTTCCCATGAGGGTAAATGACAAGCTATTGTTTCCCTTGTGCTGCATCTCTGCTGAAACCTGCCAGGCCCTCTGCACCCACAGGGATGAAGGAAGAGCCCTTGTGGGCACCTGGTGTTCCCTGGAACTGAACAAGGCTCTGGAGAAGGGCTATAGGGTCTGTGAAATCTATGAGGTTTGGCATTTTGGGCAGAAGGGTAACAGCCTTTTCTCAGATTATGTAAAACTACACCTCTGCCAGAAGCAGGAAGCTTCAGGCTACCCAGCCTGGTGCACAGATGCTGACAAAAAAGCTAAATATGTCAAAGATCACAGGCAGAAAGAAGATGTTGTTTTGCAGCCCAAACATATTAAGAAAAACCCTGACAAATGCCAAATTGCGAAACTGTTTTTAAATTCTCTGTGGGGTAAATCTGGACAGAAATCCAACCTACCCAACACCACCTTTGTAGGAGAACCAGACAAGTCGTATGGTTACCTCTTTTCTCCGGCTTATGATGTGGCCTCCTGTGATTTTATTGATGAGGATGAGGCCACTGTCTCATGGAAGCACGCCAAAGGATGTATGACCCTAGAGTGCAAAGCTAACATTTTTATAGCCTCCTTGACTACAGCATACATTTTCCTAGGGCTTTACGATCTTTTAGATGCCCTGCAAGACCAGTGCTTTTTTCACGATCTAGACTCTGATACTTGCAAGTCATCTGGCTGACTGGAACCCCCCCTGTGACCGCAAGGTGGGAAAGGAAGGGTCAGATACCAGTGTAGAGAGACACTCAAGGTTCAGGAGGGGTTAAACAGGATAGATTTAATAAAGGACTTACACGTCAAACTTTGCGGGGAGCCCTGGGAACTGCATGTAGGCGTCGCTGATGGGAGGCTGACAGACGAATGGGTCAGACACCCAGGCGGGACTCACCTCGTTGTATCCTAAGGGGCCCTTAAATCTACTAGAACTATTTCCTTATCTTGACTGTGCTAACCTTGAGTAGCTACTGTCCAGGAAGCAGCTAGACATTGTTGACAAAACAGATTATGCATGCCTGGCCCTGATGGGAATTCAGTCAGTGTGTAGAGAGCACACTCTGGGGCTGCTATCACATACTCTGCCAGTCACCTGGCTTCTTCTCAGATCTTCCGTAAGTGTTCTCACTACACCCTCCCTTGGTAAGCACTTATGTGAGTTGACAAGCAAGGTGTCATGAGATGAACACATTACGGAGTTTGTGTCATCAAGACCCAAATTCCACAGTTATCTACAGTCTGGGGAGAAGTATTGCTTAAAAGTTAAAGGCATCACTCTAAATGCAACAGAGAAATCATCAATTTTGAGGTGTTGAGGGATCTTGCGTTGGACTATGGTGCAAATCCAGACAATAATGCCCTTGAAAAGATTGTGATAGAGCAGTGATCCATTGTCAGGAACAAGAAGAAGTAGGCAATAGAAAATAGGCCCCTCCAGAATATGCAGAAAGTGGTCTAGGACAAAAGGGAACAGACCAAAAATTTTAACATCCTCCTCTACAGATTTTTATCAGGGACATGCACTGGAAGCACCCCTTTTTCCACTATTCTGGCAGGGCCTAGCAACTGTGGAAAAAAGTAATTTTGTAAAAAGTCTTGAAGAAGTCTGACTGCTTGCTTTCTGTTATGCCTGAGAATGTCGTGGGGTGTTACAGTTGTTTTATGAGCAATTGCTCTGTAAAGACCCTTTTATCAACTTTGTGGACAACTTGCCTGGAAGCCTTAGTGATAACTGCTTATTTCCCCCTAATAAAGTAAACATGGTTGTGAGCCATGATTTGATGAAGTCTGCCTGTGAGTGACAAAACCAAGAAAGCTTTTACTAAATATGTGCATCAGAGGAATCTTAGCATCCTGTACATTGTCCAGAATGGTTTTTGCCAGAATAAAAAGAGTTGCATCATTGTCCTAAACACAAAATATATTATGTTATTTAAGAACCCCCTGAGATAAGCCTCAGGTTGTGTCTCTAGCCAGAAAGATGTATCTGTAAGGGCCCTGAGAGCATCCCCCCTTTTGGAGGTTTGTCTGTCTGGGCTCAGGGCCAACTTAGAGAGAGCACAGTTGCAAGCTGACCCCCTTCCTTTGGTGACCTTGGAGAGAGCACTCCCAGACAGCTGTTTAGAGGCCTTAGCAAGGGCTTTGCTGCTCTGCAACAGGTGAGCTGGGAAGCCAAGTGTGATAACAAGGCCAGCAGAAGCAGTGGTCTTGCCAGTAAGGGCCCAGTCCCACAGTACCTGAGCAAGGTGAGCAGGACAGGCCCATCGATGGTAACCAGGGTCAGACACAGTCCAGAGATCACCAAACAAGTCCATGGTGACAAGGCAGATCTGAGGTCAGGCTGGGAAGTCAATCCACGGGTCAGGGACTAGGTCCAGATCAACGGAGGCCATGGCCAGGCACAGACATGGCTGCAGCACAACTGGAGCTATGGCTCAGGTGGGGGCCAAATGCTAGAGGCTCAGCTTAAAAGCAGCTCCCATGGGAAGTGGGGTTTGCCCTCACTGAGGCCTCACAGAAGAGCTGTCTGGGAGTGCTCTATCCAAGGTCACTAAAGGGAATGAGATCAGCCGTCAGCTGCAGGATCTCTAGTTTGGCCCTGAGCCCAGGCAGCCAAACCTCCAAGAAGGGGAATGCTTTCAGGGCCTTTACAGTATCCTGGCAAAATCCAGTTCTTTTTAGAAGTATTTCAAGATGTTACAAAGGCACCATAAGGTTATCTGGTTGTCAATTTAAATGCTTGTGCACTAGAGGCTTTTAGACTAAGAACCAGGCTTTTCCTGCCAGAGCAGTTGGCCATTTAAATATTGGGGGGGGGGGGGGGGCAGCTCTCAGCAATAAGAAGAGATGAGCTAGCCCAAGGGCCCTGCGTTGCTATCAGGGCAGGCTCAGGAGCATAATGTCTCACTGTCTGAAGAGTAAGCTGTCCCTCCTGGAGCTGTCAATTCATTCCTCCTCCTGGCCGAGGAAAGCCATACTCTGCACTGCTTCTGATGATCTTATAAAGGCTGTTTCGGAAATCATCCTGAACACCTTAAAAAATGGAACATTCCATTAACATCCTGTTACAAGACAACCCTGAGAAGCTCAGAAAGAATGTTTGAAGTAGGTAGATTTGGATAACTTCTATCAGATAGAATTTGCTTAGCATGAGTAGCCGCACACTTGCTTAGCATGAGTAGCTAAATTTGCTGAAGCCTTAGGCCGCGCTCCTAGTTCGGTAAGAAAGGGCCTCAGAGCTGGTGCAGGCTGGAAAGATAAGGGAGTTACAAGCAGTCTGCATTCCTGTGCCCCACTCTCCGAAAGGGAGGATGCCAAGGCTGAGAAATAAGGCCTGTTTGGGCGCCAGGACCTTGGGAAGCAAAGCTTCCTCTCACTGTTGAAACAGTGCTGATTAAGGGGTCTGGATTATGTCCTCTTCCTCAGGACCTTGGGAGATAACACCTACTGACCTAGCTGGGGCAGTGTTAATTGACCAGGACCTTGAGGAGCAGGGGTGGGATCCAGGGAATGAAGAAATCACTAACCAATCAGTGTAAAAGGGAAAGTCGTAAATCTGGCAATTTGTGTGTATAAATGCTACTTGAAAAGTTGGGGGGGGTGTGCTTGATTTGTGGGAAACCACGGAGCACCCAGGCTTGCGCAACTCTGAAATAAATAAACAAATGTCTCTCCTGAGTGTGTAATTATTGGCTTATTGCACACCGGGCAACGAATCCGCTTTTCGGACAACAGTTTTCTGGCGACCCAGATGGGACTCTTGCTGTAAAGCCTTGCCCGGATCGTCTTGCCAGTTCCGTCGGGGAGACACTGCTCATCGGACTCCAGCGCGCACCGACCGTTTTGTTCGGGGACTCCGTGAGCACCCTCCCTGGTCGGAACAGGTAAGCGACTCAAAGGTGCAACGCAGTAATTATTAAGAGACATTGCATAAAGGGTATGATACAAGGGTAGTTGGTTGTGGTAACCAAAGGAAAGCTTTGTACACGTTTGGACAGTGACGACTGGAGTGTACGAAAGTGTAATTGGTAAGAACGTTCTTTTAAGGGTGGTAATATGGGAACAGGACAATCTGTGGGGGTATCCTCCTGTTCTCCTTTAGGATGCATCCTGAAACATTGGAGTAAGTTTGGTGGGAATCCTTTAACAAGGAGAAAAATTAAAGGAATACTGTACTCAGTGGTGGCCAATGTATAAACTGGAGGATGAGGAAAAATGGCCAGAAATGGGAACGCTAAACTATAATACAATCTTGCAACTTATGTTGTTTTGCAGAAGGCAGAACAAATGGGATGAGGTCCCATATGTAGATTTGTTCTTATCTCTGAGAAATGATCATGAAACTAGAAAAAAATGTAAGCTATTGATCTCTGACTCAAATGTGTTAATGATGATGGGAAACAAAGAGAAAATGCCTCGGTGTTGCTCTGCTTGTAGCATTGGGAAAAGATGTTTAAAAGTGGGTGATGAGGAAGAGGATGTACAATTATTGGTCTCTCCGGAAAGAGATCAAGATAGTGTCGATAGCAGAAATAAGGGAAGTGAGGCATGTAGCCCGATTGCAGGCAGAACTCGGGCTACTCGGGCTCAACAAAATCCCACGATTCAGGCCCCGCTGCGTCAAGCAGTCGGACCAGACGGGATGCCTGTGTATGTGAAGGTCCCTTTTTCAACTACAGATTTAATGAATTGGAAGGAGTCTGCCGGGTCGTACCGAGAAAATCCAGAGAAGATGTATCAATCCTTTAAAATGATAATTGAGAATCATAATCCAGATTGGCAGGATTTACAGGTGCTTTTAAATACTTTGCTTGCACCTGAGGAGAAAAGAATGGTATTAGACAAAGCTCAAGAGGAGAATGAAAGACAAAATGCCAGAGACGGACCAGACCGTTTTATGCCAGCCCAGGAACCGGGTTGGGATCAAAACACAGGGGCAGGCAGGTTAATGATTAAACAGTACCAACAGTTAATATTATATGGGGTAAAGCATGGAGTACCTAGGCCCAAAAATATTGCGAAACTATATCAAGTCGCACAGGGTAAGAATGAGGATCCCTCTGCATTTTACGAGCGGTTATGTGAAACTGCCCGAAAATGGACAGACTTGGATCCCGAGGACGAAGCAAATAAAATGACTTTTACTACATTATTTGTAGGACAATCAGCACCAGATATAAGGAGAAAGCTTCAGAAAGTAGATGGTATGTTGGGGATGTCAATATCGCAATTAATAGAAATTGCATATAAGGTGTACAATAACAGGGAAGAAGTAGAGAGAAAGGAAAAACAAAAGGAGAAACTGAAAGATAAGAGGCAAAATGCTGCAATCTTGGCAGCTGCATTTGCCCAAGCACAAACTCCCTCTCAGGGAAGGGGTTTTCCGAAAGGACAAGGACGTGGAAGAGGGCATAGAGTAGGAGGGAATTTGGGAAATAGAATTCCACTGAGGAGAGATCAGTGTGCAATTTGCAGGGGGAAGGGGCACTGGAAAAATGAGTGCCCGAAGAGACAAACAGATCATTGGGAACCTCAGTCTGCATCTGTTCCAGAGGCAGATTTGCTCATGATTGGGACAGAGGATTCAGACTGATGGGGACGGGGGGTTGAGGAATTGGATTCCCCAGCCGAACCCCTGGTTTCAGTAAAGCTGGGGAACGAAACAGTTAAATTTTTAGTAGACACTGGAGCAGCATATTCAGTACTAAATAGCTGTAAGGGACCAATGAGTAAATTCTCTATGCCAGTAATTGGGGCCACGGGAAAGCGAGAGGTCAAACCTTTCTTTCAACCAATTAAATGTGAAATAGGAAATAAGGTGTTAACACATGAATTCTTATACATGCCAGAATGCCCATTACCCCTAATGGGGAGGGATTTACTGAATAAACTGGGGGCACAGATAACCTTTGATCAAAACAAAGTTAAGGTGCACATTCCACAAAGTAACGCCTGGAAGGCACAAGCATATATGTTGCAGAAAGCACTGGATTCTGAACAGGTGGAGGATGGACCAAGCGAAATTCCCTCTGAAGTAATGGACGCAGTAGTCCCTTTTGTCTGGGCAACGGAGAAACCTGGAAAAGCCAGATGTGCAGAACCGGTAAAGGTGGAATTAAAACAAGGAGCTAAACCGGTAAGGTGCATCTTTATTACCACTTCATGAAGAGGGGAGGTTGGCTCATGACTGTCTGCAAACTATTGAGCGAGTATATTCCAGCCGTCCAGATTTGAGAGATATTGCGGAATCTGGACTGGGAATTATTTACCGATGGGAGCAGTTTTATAGTAAAGGGAGAAAGAAGGGCTGGATACGCTGTTGTCACTTTGGAAGGAGAAATCGAAGCAAGATCGCTACCAGCAAAGACATCCGCCCAGAAAGCAGAACTGATTGCTTTAACCCGGACTCTGGAATTATCAGAGGGAAAACGGACTAATGTGTTTACAGATTCAAAATACGCCTTTGGGGTTATACATGCCCATGGCGCAATTTGGAAGGAAAGAGGATTGCTATCTTCTCAAGGGAATCCTATAAAATACAGTAAGGAGATTATGGGACTACTCAAAGCAGTTAATAAACCCAAAGAAATAGCAGTAATGCATTGCAAAGCGCACCAGTCCAGACAGACTGACATAGTTAAAGGGAACAAAAGGGCCGATGAGGCTGCAAAAAGGGCAGCATTATCCGTGTCGGTGGCAGCCTTAGTTCCAGAAAGAATGTTAAAAATGGAAATTCCAGTATACACTGAAAAAGAAAATAAATTAGCAGAAATACTGAAATGCATAAAAACTCCCGAAGGATGGTGGGTGACATCTACTGGACAATGTGTGGTAACTTTGCCGATAATGAAGAAGCTGATGAAGCAAATACATGATAGCACCCACATGGGAGCCGAGTCACTGGTTGAAACAGTTAAAAGATTTGCTGTGGGAGTCAGTATGCTAATAATTGCAAAGGGTATTACACAGAAATGTGAAATCTGTCTTAGAAATAATCCCAAGATTCAGAAGAAGCCCCCCCCCCCAGGGGAAGTACAAAGGGGCTTCATGCCTGGGGATTACTGGCAAATTGATTTTTCTGAATTACCAAAATGTAATGGATATAAATATTTGTTGGTAATTGTTGACACCTTTTTCAGGATGGCCTGAGGCTTTCCCGTGTCGTACCAATAAAGCCAGGGAAGTAGTAAAAATGTTATTAAAAGAAATTATACCAAGATTTGGGGTACCAGAAGGGTTTTCTTCAGATAGGGGACCTCATTTTATAGCAGAAATAGTACAGCAAATCTCAAAAAATACTACAAATTAAATGGGACTTACATACCCCCTGGAGGCCACAATCCAGTGGAAAAGTGGAAAGAATGAATCAAACAATTAAGAGACAGGTAGGAAAATTGTGTCAGGAGACTCAGATGAAATGGACTGATGTTCTACCTCTGGCATTATTAAGAATCAGAATAACCCCAAGGGTTAGGGAGAAAGTTAGTCCATTTGAGATTCTGTATGGTAAACCTTACACTGTAAATTTAACTGGAAATGAAATTCAAATGCACGTTAAGGGCGATCAAATTTTAAGTGATTATCTCTTGTCTATGGCAAAGGTTCTTACTTCTCTCCGTAGGTACATCCAGTTAAGATCTCCTGTACTTTTAGATTCACCTGTACATTCATTCCAGCCGGGAGATCAAGTGTATCTTCGGACCTGGAAGGACGAGCCATTGGTAGAAAAGTGGAGAGGACCGTATCTTGTACTGCTAACAACAAATACTGCTGTGAAACTGCAGGGAATTGATTCCTGGATCCACTACACCCGAGTGAAAACAGTACCTCGAGAGACGTGGAAAGCTGAACAAGTTCAACCTTTAAAGTTAAAAATATATAAAGATATATGAGTTGTATTGGAAGCAAATCGGTTTTAAATTTAGATTGTACGCAGGGAAGAATTGCTTTAATCTGTTTGTTAGGAATAGGGTTAATATTGTTGTTATGGTATCTGTGTAAAAATGATGTTCTCCTAAATAACCAGGGGAGAAATGTGGTGGTTAGCTTTTCTAGGTTGCCTGAGCCAAACAATTAAAGGGAATCAGGAAGGATTTTGGGGTCACAATCTCCATTTGGAAGTAATTACGAAATCTATGAAGATAGTTAACCAGAGGGATTGCTGGGTGTGCGCCCACTTCCCTGAACATTCCAACAAGGGCTTCCCCCTAATTGGAGTGCTTCTTAATTTTTCCTTTATGGAATTTATGATCAAAGTGGGAGAATTTCTACCGATCTAAATGAAATTTGGAAGCAGACTGAAATCTTACATGAGGTTCAGAAAGATGATACTTCTTTCAGATTTGAAGAAACATGGAAATGGTTGACTTCCTGGTTCCCTGATGTGAGCTCATGGGTTAAAAAATGTTTAACAATTTTGGGAATGGTGCTAGTAGTTTTTGTATGCGTTTATGTAGTGATTCAATGTATTTCTAAGTGTTTTACAAAATTAATATGGGAAAGATTTTAAGAGAGTGAGACTAATATGAAAATGATCATATAAGTCTCAAAGGGGGGAATTGTTACAAGACAACCCTGAGAAGCTCAGAAAGAATGTTTGAAGTAGGTAGATTTGGATAACTTCTATCTTAGATAGAATTTGCTTAGCATGAGTAGCCGCACACTTGCTTAGCATGAGTAGCTAAATTTGCTGAAGCCTTAGGCCGCGCTCCTAGTTCGGTAAGAAAGGGCCTCAGAGCTGGTGCAGGCTGGAAAGATAAGGGAGTTACAAGCAGTCTGCATTCCTGTGCCCCACTCTCCGAAAGGGAGGATGCCAAGGCTGAGAAATAAGGCCTGTTTGGGCGCCAGGACCTTGGGAAGCAAAGCTTCCTCTCACTGTTGAAACAGTGCTGATTAAGGGGTCTGGATTATGTCCTCTTCCTCAGGGCCTTGGGAGATAACACCTACTGACCCAGCTGGGGCAGTGTTAATTGATCAGGACCTTGAGGAGCAGGGGTGGGATCCAGGGAATGAAGAAATCACTAACCAATCAGTGTAAAAGGGAAAGTCGTAAATCTGGCAATTTGTGTGTATAAATGCTACTTGAAAAGTTGGGGGGGTGTGCTTGATTTGTGGGAAACCACGGAGCACCCAGGCTTGCGCAACTCTGAAATAAATAAACAAATGTCTCTCCTGAGTGTGTAATTATTGGCTTATTGCACACCGGGCAACGAATCCGCTTTTCGGACAACAATCCCACCAGATACATGCGCTGAAAAAGGAGCACGAATTCATCAAAAGCTTGAGCAGTAAAAGTATGTTCTTCAAAAGAAAGAAGCTGCTGGTGAAGCAAGCTGGAGGTTTTATTGGCCCCCTTCTAAGTTTTGCTCTTCCACTCATCATGGGGCTTTTGCTTAAGCAGTAATGGAATATGCAGAAAATCTGTATCTGGTCCCTGCAAACCAGCTGGAGCAGCTAAGGATGCTGCCACTACCCAGGGAAGATAGTGCTGATGTGCCCCACTCTTTGGATGCTGAGATGGACAGTCTCCAAAACACAGGCTTGATGGTATACGAAAAAGCTAAGATGTATATACTACCACACTTCAAAAGTACTTGGCACACGTGAAGCAGAGCAATCAGGAAAGGGGGAAATTAACACTCATTTTTCCGAAACAAAATGAGACAGAGGTGATAAAGCCTTCCAAGACTAATGAGGAGACCGATCCTGTTGCTCAGGATATCGTATAACATGCATCCCCAGCATAGGAAGAATGCACAAGTGCTCCTAGGTAAACTGGGGCAACGCAAGCATATTTCTTCTTGGGCCAACCAAGGGGATTTTGTGCACAAAGGAGCTGTCATCAAGAGATCCAGCCTGCTTGATTTAGTCCGAGGCATCCTTCAGACTCATGCCGCTTCTAGCCCGAGAGTGTGTAAAGGTTGGAATGTTTTTATGAAAGCCATGGCTGTGGTGAGTGTCCTGTCATGGGTAATACAGTGAAGCAGAGTCTCTTGGAACAATTGAAAGTGACTAAGGAGGACCGAGAAGCACCAACCACACCACCAAAGAAGAGAAATATACCTAAAGCCCAATGGCTCACCCTGTCAATTTTACCACTGAAAATAAATGGTTGATAGAACCCTTCAACTTTGTTGTCTATTGTGTCTCTTCTTAAAAAACAAAAAGAAGATAATTAAAGAACCCTTCAGTTGGCTTATGTTTTACTTACATAACCCACTTGTGAAAATCATTACAAGTCTGGGTCTCTTGAAACATATTTTACATAGCCCCAGTTACGGGGAAAGCTCTAGACTCATTTTTTCATTTTTGTTACAGTGATGTAGGAAAAAGACACAGCAGTAGCTGGCAGAACATAAAGAAGGGATGTTGCAGCTGCTTCCTCTGGACAGCAATGTCTGCAGCATTCCATTTTAAAAAGGACATGATGTTTTTCAGGAAAGAGTGCAGTTGGGGGGCGGGGGGGGGACTGTACGAGTCAAAAAACACTGCATGGTTCTGATCTTCCAGGAAAAATTCCAGTCAGTGCTCTCCAGGCCAGTTATAAGGATTATGTATTCACAACCTCACTTGCTGGTCTTGGAGACACACAGGCCCTAAGGATTCAGTCGCTCATGTTTATGCCTAGAAATTATTCTTTAGCGTAGGGGTCTGCAGAAAAAAAACACAAGAGCTGCTCAGTGTCCATCTTCACATGTATTCAAAAAGTACGTTCCTCTTCCAGTTTCTCTCTATCACATTGCTACGTACCATACATGGCCCCTGCAAAGTGTATTTCTGCTCTCAAATTGCCTGTTTTCATCAGGGAATAGTGATCAGCACATTTTTGATCTAAAGACAGCTCAAAGGCAAACAGGGTATTTCCATGGGCAAATGTTTCCCTGTCAACCAGAAGGGAACTGCATGTTCTAAACACACCCTGGATGCCACCTGCACTTTCTTCACAAACAGCAAGGTGTAAGTAATGACCAGTTTACAGGCCCATGCTGCTGCTCATCAAACAAAAACTCTTTACTGTTTGCCAGGTTAATTTTTACATCCATGCCATTCAACAAAAGTGTTTCTTGAAAGAACAGATCACTGTGAAGAGGGGGCAACAGTTTGATCCCCCTAGTCTGAGCCATCATAGCAGAGTGTTGCCTAAACCCCTGATTACCAATGTCGTCCAGCATGACCACTTCCTGCTGCCTGGCTATGTCTTTGTAGAACAGGCCTGTGGAGAAATGTGTGGACAGGGTGTCACAGCTCTAATTGAGAAGCAATTTCATGAACGTGTGGTAGGTATAAGAGCTGTTGCTCTGGCTTACATGCTGGTCCCCCCAGCATGATGTCCAACTGGCTGAAATAGACACCAATGGGGAAATCACCAGGCCCATGGCATTTCCAGCACCAAGGTTGGACCTGCCAGTCTTGCTGTCAGGGCCCTGAGTGCACACATAGGACTTAATGGCCCTGACCAGCCTCACCTGAGGCCTCCACCCACATACCCTACCCATGGGCCCAGGAGCTCCATTTGATCTCAGGCCTGGGTTTTCAGTTCCTGCCTGAGCTGTGTCATAGGAGTACTGGTCTTTAGCTCAGCCACAGCTATGCTTGTGCCTGGCTGTGAACCCCACTGATCCAGATCCTGAACTGCAAACTGACTTCACAGCTTGACCTTGGCCCTGCCTTGTCACCATGGACCTGCCTGATGACCACTGGACTGTGTCTGACCTTGGTTACAGTCACTGGACCTGATCCTGACCTGCAGGTTGACTTCCCAGCTTGACCTTGGACCTGCCTCATCACCACAAACTTGCCTGATGATCTGGACTCTTGATTGAACCTGGTTACCATCCCTAGGCATGTCCTGATTCCCTTGCTTGGGTACTGTGGGACTGGACCCTGGCTGGCGAGGCCCCTGCCCTGCCAGACGTGTTACAGCGCTCAGCTCCAGGCTCCCTGTCCTGTAGGAAACAATCAGCCATCACTGCTCCCTGACAGTTAGCTCAGATACCTTGAGCCCTGAGAAGAGCACCATGGAGCCTGGCATGTGGTTGTCAGGACTTTGCCCCCACAATTCCTCCTGTGATCAAATTAGCCCTAGGCTGTGATCTCCCCACCAGGTTGATCCCCTTCCAAACCCCAAACCCCAGGCTACTGAGTGAAGAGCTTCAGCACTGCCACCTGGCCCACCAGGGGGCAGCTCAGGCTGGGTCTCCTTTCAAACTGGCCCACAAACCTTGGGGAGGCTCAGAGCCTTTTTCCCCTCAAGCCCACCCATGAGCTGGGGGGTTGTTCGGGTCCTTCCTCCCCTCAAGCTGGCCCATGAGATTTGGGGAGGCTTGGGGCCTCCCTCCCCTCAAACCGACCTGTGAGCCTTGGGGCATTTCAGTCCCTTCCTCCCCTCAAGTCAGCCCACCAGCCAGGTGGCAACTTCCTCCCATTGGGCCCTTCCTCCCATTAGGCCTGCCCACAAGTCGGGGGGATTCTCAGGCCTTTCTTCCCTGCAAGCTCACCTGCCAGCAGTGGCGGGGGCGGCTCAGGCCTGTCCTCCCCTTAAGCCCGCCTGCTTAGGCCCTTCTTACCCTCAAACCTGCCCACCAGCCGGGGGGGGGGGGGGTGTCAAACCTTTCCTCCCCTCAAGTCCACAAGCCAGGGGGTGGCTTGAACTGTTCTTCCCCTCAAGACATCTGGAGGGGGCATCTCAGACCCTTCCTCCCCTCAAGCTTGCCCACCAACTTGGGTGTGGCTTGGGCCCTTCCTCCCCTCAAGCCTGCTTGCCAGCCAGGGGCAGCTCAGGCCCTTCCTCCCCTCAAGCAAACCACCGAGGGCCAGCTTGGACCCTTCTTCCCCTCAAGTCCACCTCCCATCTGTGAGCGGTTCATGCCCTTCTCCCCTCAAGCCTGCATGCCCACAGCTCAGGCTCTTCTTCCCTTCAAGCCCATTTGCCAGCCAAGGGGCAGCTCAGGCCCTTCCTCCATCCAAGCCCTCCCACCAGCTGCCTCTCAACACTACCCTCAAGCTGGAGGGCAGCTCAGGCTCTTCTTGCCCTGATCCTTGGAGATTCTCGGATCCTTTTTCCCCTCAAGCTCATCCGCAAGCTGGCTGGTGGTTTGGGACCTTCCTCCCTTCAAATTGGCCCGTGAGCCTTGGGGTGGCTCAGGCCCTTCCTCCCCTCAAGCCCACCTGCCAGCTGGGAGTGGGCTTGGGCTCTTCTTCCCCTCAAGTCTGTGTACAGCCAGGCAGGGGCTCTGCCTTTTCCTCCCCTCAAGCACATCCGCCAAGTGCCAGCTTGGACTCATCTTCCCCTCAAGACCTCCAGGGGCAGCTCGGACCCTTCCTCCCCTCAAGCACACCAACCAGGCAGGTGGCGGCTCAGGCCCTTCCTCCCCTGAAGCCTGCCTGCCAGCTGGGGGGGCAGCTCATGCCCTTCCTCCCTTCAAGGTCACCTTCCAGACAGAGGGCAACTCGAACCCCTCAGGCCTGTCATGCCAGCTGGGGGGGGGGGGAGGGGGGGCTTGGGCCTTTCCTCCCCTCAAGCCTGTCATGCCAGACGGGGTAGCTTGGGCACTTCCTCCTCTCAATCAAACCCACTGATGGCCAGCATGGACCTTTTTCCTCTCAAAAATTGGGGGGGGAGGGTGATATAGGGCCCTTCCTCCCCTCATGGTGGCCTGTCAGTTGGGGGATGGCTTGAACCTTTCTTCCCCTCAAGCCCACCTCCCATCCAGGGTTGGCTCGGGCCCTTCGTAAGGCAGCTCTAGGCTAATATTGCCTCATGCTGTAATCACCCATCTAGCGCCCCCCCCCTCCCCCCCCCAGTAACCACCTGATAACCAAAAGGTGACAAAGGACCATATGCAAAACCCCAGGAAGGAAAACAACCACAAGGGTTGTTAGAAGGTGATAATGGGCTGAGAAGTCTAGCTAGTGCTTACCAGAGTTAAGGAATAAAAGGGACTCATCCAACTGGGGAATTTGGAATTCCCTGAGCCCATCAGCTGGTCTGAGTCGCTCACCTGAAGAAACCATGCTCTGGTTCCTGCAAGCTTGCCTAGTTTCTGTGGTCTTGTAAGTACTTGTGTGCCTAGATATTAACCCAAGCTCGGTATTATTGGATAGCTGTTTTTTTTTGTTGTTTTGACTGTAATCATGATAATATTTGTTTGCCTTTATAATTATCCTGTAATTTCACAGTAAACTAGTTAGCTTTAAACTGCTAGTCTCGATGTCTGTTAGCATATCCTGAACCAATATTGCAGCTAAACCTTTCCACACACTCTTCCTCCCCTCAAGCCCACCTGCCAGCCAGGGAGCAGCTCAGGCCTTTCCTCCCTTCAAGCATACCTGCCAAAGGCCAGCTTGGACACATCGTCCCCTCAGTAACTTGGGGGCAGCTCAGAACCTTCCTCCTCTCAAGCCCACCTGAAAGCCAGAAGATGGCTCAAACCTTTCCTCCCCTCAAGCCTCCCTGCCAGCTGGGGGGCACCTCAGGCCCTTCCTTCCCTCAAACCTGCCCGCCTTGCCCTCCAGGGGCAGCTTGGATCCATCTTCCCTCAAGGCTGCTCACTGGGGGGGTGACTTGGGCCTTTCCTCCCCTAAAGCACATCCTCTGGGTGCCAGCTTGGAGCCCTCTTCCCGTCAAACTTGCCTGACCTTTGGGGCCCATCAGTTGGGGCTTTCATCCTTCCTCCCCTCAAGCCTGCCCAGCTACTAGCTCCCACAAGGAGGGGCAGTTTGGACCCTTGCTTCCCCCAATCTTGCCTGGCCTCTGGAGCCCACCAGGGGTGGCTTGGACCTTCTGCCCCTACAGGGACACTGGGGACCAGCTTGGACACTTAACTTACCCTGACCGTGACTTGCAGCTTGACTTCCTGGCTTGACCTGGGACCTGCCTCGTCACCAAGAACTTACCTGATGATCTGGACTCTTGATTTAACCTGGCTGCCATCCTGGGTCTGCCCTGCTCACCTCGTTCGTGTACTGAGGGACTGGGCCCTGGCCAGCAAGGCCTTGATGGCTGTGTTACTGCGCTCAGCTCCTGGCTCCCCATCCCTTATGGCACAGCCGGCCCTTGCTGCTCCCTGATACTTGCAGAAAGGTACGGCAGTGTTGTTCAGATCTATGTCATCTTCCCCGTTCCTAGCTATGAACAAGTCCAGAACACAGGGTAGACTGCGCTGATCAAGCACAGGGCATGGCCAGACAAGTGTACTGACCAGCAACCTGTTTACACCTGGCTGGCCCTTTTTGTCCCCTTATCCCTCTATTTTCCCACCTTTGTTCATTCCCAAACCACCTTGATACCTCCCTTTCCCCACCTTTGGGTCATCTCCTAAACATCTCGTAAGTCTTGTGCAATCCCAAAATGCTCTTCCCCTGTATCCCATAATGTGTCCCATACCCCTAGGCAGTAACCCCCCTCAGTCTGTAAGGTGCTCTGGAGAGCTGCTCCCATTGACTCATCGAGTGGGTTTCACACCCAGACAATGGGGCTGATGGCTCTCCTGGGACAGCCCTGAGAAGAGCCAGGGCAGGGGCTCATTTCTCCGACTGGGTTATTGGATTCCCTCACCTGCCATTGTCTCTCTGTGCTCCTTCCTTTGTGTGGAGATGAGTCTTTTATGGGCTGATCACTTTCCTGTGATGGGCCAAGGAGTAGCCAGGTCAGGGTATTATTCGGCTTCCCCCACCTGCCATTGTTCCTCTGTGCTCCTTGTGTGTGTGCAAATGAGCTTTTAATCACATAGCCTAACAGTAATTTCTTTACAAATGTCTTTTTTTCTGGCAACAAGAGAGCCAATCTGTTTGGGGAGGTGCTGCAAAATACCACTGCATTTAATTAAAATGTTACAAGTAGTGATAATTCAGATCCCAAAAGGAGAACCGAAAGATTAAAAGGAAAAAAAAAAAGAAAAATTCAGAGAAAAAAAATCAGGGTGAAAAAAAGAGAGAGGATTGGGGGAAAAAAGGGATAGAGACATTATTATACTGTAAGCATTTGTAGTCTGATCTTACAGGTCTTCCTCAAGCAAAAACACTGCTTGACTTTAAGGATTGCAGATTTGCAGCCCTAGAACAGATTCTTTGATCTGGAAAAGAATGGCACAGATCACATTGAAGTATTTATGGTAGAATCAAAAGCCCCCTAAAGCCAATAAAATATTTTCCTCTATATTTTATGGACATTGGTTCTGGCCCTTAGTTTTGGGAATTTTCTTTAATATATATATTAAAAATACTATCCCATAATTTTGTATGGCAGGATCATAATACATATGATATGGAAAGCAAGCAAAGAAGCCTGTTGGAAAACGGAAACAAAAAAGCAGCAATGACATGACCTTATTATAACTAAAACTGTTCATTCTCAGTCACAAAGAGATTCACAAAATGCTTTTATTTGTATTTCAAGTTATAGTGTTTAAACTCAGAGCTTTATTCAAAAAGGATGGAAAAATATGTATTTGTCTCTATTGGTTCCCGTAAGAACAAACACATTTGCAGCTCTCAGACAGTTTAATGGAGTTCATCAAGGTACTGAACAGACATCAAAGTATAATTTTTAAATAACTTTTTAGAAGCCAAAGGTTGATATTTGTAGTGAGAACACCTGTGGAAGATCTGGTGAGGAGCCAGGTGACTGGCAGAGTACGTGATAGCAGGCCCAGCGTGTGCTCTCTACACGCTGACCGAATTCCCGTCAAGGCCAGACATGCATATTCCGCTTTGTCAACAATGTCTAGCTGCTTCCCATATGGTAGCTACTCAAGGTTAGCACAGTTGAGATAAGGAAATAGTTCTAGTAGATTTAAGGGCCCCTTAGGATACAACGAGGTGAGTCCTGTCTGGGCATCCAGCAGCCCCCTCATCGGCAACCCCTCCGTGCAGTTCCCGGGGCTCCCCGCGCAGTCTGTAGTGTAAATCCTTTATTAAATCTATCCTGTTTAACCTCTCATGAACCTTGAGCGTCTCTCTCTCTCGCTCTCTATGCCGGTATCCAACCCTCCCTTTCCCACCTCGCGGTCCCAATATTGTAAAGGAAAGGAAGGATCAAAATTCATCTCACTTAGCATGACCTCCATCAGGTTAGGTTTTAATTACATTCCAGATGCTCTATGAAAATCCTTCACGTATCTTGCTCCATCAGTTGGTACACTTAGCAAAGGTTGGGTAATAACCACACATACTCTTCTCATCATGAAGAAGACATGGCTACACATTTGCTCTGATACTTTTTGCAATATCCTCTTCTTTGAAGATATCAACATAATCTAGTTTGGTCCCTACAGACAGCTCAGCATCAGGCATGCAGAAATAATAGGCAGTAATTACAGCCTCACTGTAACTGAGGTGTATGAAATGCTGCATGTTTCCAGCTTACACATCACTTCTAATAGCTACGAAATAGTTTCTTACAGTTTGAATGTTTGAAACAGAAGCTTTCAAACCCACAGCTGGAAGCCTTGCCACTACATGAAGGCAATAAACTAGTGTAAATGTGCACTGCTGCTGACATATCCGTGTTCACAAACTATGCCTGAAACAACTCTTTCTGCTCTGCTTGTGAGTTCTATCACATTAACTCAATCCATGTAACCATAGCAACACCTGTTAAAAGCTCACTGTCAGGCTGGAAGTGGGTCTGTCTCAGGTATGCCCTGTGCCTCCAGATTTCTGGCAAGGGAGAGCACCAGAGTTTAAGTACCAGAACCATCCTTGATTTTTTTCAATAAGTCCACTTATTTTTTTAATGATATTATGGAACAGGAAGACATCTGAACAGGTGTCTAAGAGGCAGGGAGATGTCTAGCTGCTTCCTGTTTCATGTGCTATACTTACAGAATGTGAATTTGAGAACTTTAAAAAAATCTCCCAGAATTATTTCAATAAAAACATCATCTTCAGCTAAATATCTAGATTTTGAATGAATAACAAACAGCCTCACTTCAGTGCAGGGCATGTTGACATTACATAGATACCAGGCTTGTAACTCAGAGCCAGATCCCAATATACATATTTCTGACCAGAAAACTTTACTGTTCAAATAGCTACCTGGGCTAGACAGAGATGCTCTTCCCCACACCGGCGAGCAGTTACTCACACAGGTAATACCCCAGCATCACTCTTGTACTCTTAGCAGATAGTCCAGTCTAAAGAGTCTTATACAGTCAGTGCTTTCCTGCAATGCTGAGTCTCTTCCAAAGCCTGATGAAGTCAGAGCAGGCCAGAGATTTCATTTGGACTATGAATCTGACTCTCTATGGACCTGGTGCAAGAGGCAAGACAGTCATTTAACAGGAGGCCTGCTTTAAAATTAAAAAGGCAACATTGCTGGTGAGATGAGTGGGGGAGGGGGAGAGGAAAGAAAGCATGAAATCCATCAGACCCATATTTGCCTGATTAAAAGTGTTTTTAATTTATAATGTTCTGGAATGTAGTTGTCACCCAGCTGTGCAGCCTGCAAACTTGCTGACAGGGCATTCCATCCCATCATCCAGATCATTAATGAAGACATTAAACAGCATTGATCCTTGAGAGATGCCGCTATAGGGAGGCCTATTAGAAAACATGCATTTGAAAAGTTTCAACAGGAACACCAGTAGCACTGCAGAAAGTGAATCATTCCATATACTGGGAAAATAGTTACAAGAAACATTGTGAGAATGTTTATGCAACACTAACTACATGGTGCATGCATCTTCTCCCATACCTCCAAGTCACATTCAAACAGAAGAAAGGTGGCCAGACATCCAAAATCGGTTTACAGAAGTGATAGCCCTCTCTTGTTCTCCCTTTCACAGCTTGGGACAAAACCAGTGCTAGGGTGGGCCCTGGCAAGCTGAACACATCTTGGCCACACAGCAGACAAGGCAGCAGATCGACCGTGCCACGCTGTCTCCTGTGGTCAGCCCCGATGCATTCATAGGATTTGGGGCCAGTGGCAGGAGTCAACAGCAATCGCCAGGCCTCTTCCCGAGGAGGACATGGAAGCTGGAAAAAAAGGTTTTTGGGAGGCACAGACTGACCAATCCATGAAGCTATAGCTGCTGCGCAAGTAATAGTGCCACAGGAAGCTTGTTATCTGGAAAGAGGCAATGGATCTCTCCATGGGTAGCCATGCACATGGATGTTTCGAGTTTGGGCAAATCATTCATCATCTGTCTGGTTAAGGACCTACCTGTTAAAGTGCTTTCCACCAGTATTTTCTTAGCCATATTAACCCCTGGGGCAGAAATCCTAAGGTGCTCTAGTGATGAAAGCTACGAACATACACATATATATCTATTATGGTGTATGAAAACTAATTCACTATTAAAAAATCTGTGCTGAAGTAAGGAGGCATAGAAACAAGTAGGATGAAAATTGCAGTAGTATGGGCATGCCACAGAAGCGATTAGTAACAGGTTTACTCTCACCAACGAGAAAAGTGAGTTTCAACGCGGCACTTATCAGCCATTCAATCTCAGCTTGCTGGGGCCTACAAAAGAAATCATTATTAATATCAGACGATCTTACTCTAGGACAAACAAACAGTCGTTCCACTTTATCACAGCATTCTCTTCTAAGGTTTCTGGGTGGACTGTGAGAAAGTTCTTTCTTTGCTTCTTACTTCACCTCTAATTAGTGTCCTACCTGGAATGCTCTTTCTAGCAGTGTCAATCATCAGCAGATAGCAGGGAAAGGAATGGATGCCATGCCAGCTCTTGAGAGTGAAATCTCTAATACTCTCTGAATGGAAATTAGGCATGCATGGTTTCTGTAAGGGTGAGGCGGGGGCACCGCCAGGACTCCCAGCAGGGACGGATACACAAACACAAGGCATACGATGGTCAATATGGAGCATTTATTACCTCTGCATCTGAACGGGGGTTCCCCGGCGTTTTCCCGATCGAGGCAATAATGGAGCGGGAGATCCCTGGCACCGCTGAGCGTCGGTCTAGGGCAGGGAACACCGGGGGGGGGGGGGGCACTAGATGAAGTTTTAATGTACTGTACACATGCGCAGTAAGCATGTTGAGCTCATTGTTATTCCCGATTCAAAGCCCAGGTGCAGCGCCACCCTGGCACAGGCTCAACTACATGACTATGGGTCAACATGCCCTGTTGATGCTCCTTTTCCCACAGAACGGTCTGGCTAGCTTCCATCGCCTATCTCCTCGACATTCTTCCGCACTTTCTCATACAGTTTCTATGGATTGACTGTACATTTTGTCAGTTCACAGCAAATGCAGTTCTGCTTCAAATTCTGTTCAAGCATGCAGACTGAGGATCCATGGTGAATTTGGCCCTTCTGTTCTCTTTGGTTCCTACTTGGTGGCACACCTGATGTTCACACCTTGTGACCCGAACCTTGGTGTATTAACTGCCGAGAGAAAAGTGTTAGTTAACTGTGTTAGCTACTTGACAAACAGCATTGCTAGTGCTAGTCTTCTTGATGAAATCTTTATGGGAACTGGAAAAGTTATTCTACTGGCGAGCCTCATTTCCAGCATCTTTAAGTTCATTCTAGGAATGCAGAACTCCCCTGAAATTCATTTCCATCCGATAATTTTAATTTCTGACCTTAAAAGGTTGCATGGGGGGTACCACATGCCATTATATAAAGTGGCTGCATTCTTCTGAAACACTTCTGCCCGTGTATTCCGATCATATATAATTGGCCTACAATCCTGTTTACCAGCACAAGTTTTCTCTCTATTGCCACAACCAGGGACTGGCAAGACGAAGAAAAAGGAGTTGGCCCAGATCAACACCCAACTCCCTCCTGCTTGCCTCTTACCTTCAGAGCCCACCTGTTCTGGCACACCTCCGTGCTAAACACCCACGTCCCAGGAGTGGAAAGGGGTCCCAGCCTGGAGCGGCTGGATCAGGGGCGATGGGAGCCAGGTCACCCCGCCAAGCTCCTTCCTTCCAGAGCGTCAGTCTGCGCCGAGAAAAGGGAGGTGCAAGATTTGTTTTCACAGGTAAAGCAGGAACACAGTCCTACATCACTGGGATATATTTGGTGTCAGTCCTAGATGCCTGTTACACATTATATTATTCATGATGCAATTCAGTGAGTGGTTTTTTTTTCCTCCTGTCACATCAACTACTTTCAATATTGTGCTCAGTTATTTCCTCCTGTCACGTCAACTACTTTCAATATTGTGCTCAGTTATGTCATGACTATGGAAATAGAATAAACATGAAATGGAAGAGCTAAGAAGTAGTTGAAGAAGGAGACTGAATTGGTTAAGTAGCAAGATTTTTTTTTTCATCAGTTGCCACCAAAACATCTTGAAAAAGCTTTTGCTCCTCTGTGCCTGAGAAGTGAATGTTCAAATCCAGGTCCATTCTAGTCAATAGGTCTGAGGCATCAAAAGATGAACAAAACCGCACAGTTTCTATGTTTTCTCCTACCAGGTGTATTCCAGCTACTACCTCAGATTCTCTTTCTTATGAAAAGGGGATCTTGTCCTCCAGTTCAACAGTGTCAGTGTTTCCAGGGTAATTGGGTCCAAAACAATTTTTCAGTCCTGCCACAGAAATTCAAAAAAAATTGCAAAAATAATGTGCCTTATCATCACATTCTTGCTACCTGTTTTTCTCTCCTAAGAGCTCGGTTCTTCTGGGGCTGCCCTACACAGGAGTGAGAGGAGAAAAACTAAAACCACCTGTATCCTCAAGGCACATTCCCTGTCTCTCTTCCCTCTGCTAAAGTGCCCAGAGTCATCCCTTTACTCAGAAAGCTCTCCAGACAAAAGGCAGCAAGCAAAACAAACTCCTCTTCATGCAACTGCTCTCTCCCTGTTGAGTGAGCTCTTTTCAGGCATCCTTAGGCACTCACCGTCTCCTTGGGCTCATCCATTGGGGCTCATCCAGAGAGATGGTCTGTCTCTAGGACAAAGGAGTCAAGGATTTATGTAAGCAGTTGTTGTTTCCAGCATGCCTTGTGGTAACACCCTTTCAGATGGGACACCACAATTTGGTCTTGACTGGTGGCACGGAACAAGTTGACAGGTGTTACTGTAGGTTCTGAGCTGAACTTTTCTGTTTACTTTTCTGAAGCTGCTGCTGGTTAGATGAATGGTTTTAGCTAGAAGGGGGAAAATTTTCCGTGGAGAAAGATAAGTTTGATATCATAAAGAGTCATTTTTCTGAAAGACTGAGGCATAGCCTTTTCATCTTCAGGAGGGAGGTTTCCTATAAGGAATGACTATGGGTTCATACTCACAGGTTCCTGTGAACACATACAACAGTGCTGCTCACTCAGAAGATGGGCTGTAAAATCCACCTGCTTAGCAAGACTCCTGGCACATAAGGGACTTTGCATGTAGTGATTTAAAAATATTTACTAGACTTATCTGGCTAATTTTGAACAAATTTCACTTGCTTCTTCAACACACCAAAAACTAAGGCTGAGCCTTAGAAGTGGCTGCAGTGTCTATCGTTAACTTTGGTCATGTGAGGTAACATCTTTGTTGTAGCCTTGCCAGCAAAATAACTGCATTTGTTTATACGTCCTTTTCTAAGGAGCTAGTCACCCGTGTTAGGGCAAGGAACATTCTGCTTTTCAAACAAACCCTGGGAACTGAAGAATATTCAGCTCTGCCTGTCCTTGGTTGAATTGCAAAGAGTGATTTATGCTTCAGCCAGGCATGAAAATAAATGATAGAGCTTTTAATTGGTGTGCTTTCCAATTTTTATCCCCATAATATAAAAATGTAACAATGAAAAAGAGTATTTAGAATAAATCTTTTATGACCATTTAAATGTGGTCAGGGCATCTCTCGCTCACTAATGTCAATAGGGATTTTGCTATTGTCTTTGCAGATAGTATGGTTAGGCCTTTCATTATTAGTGAGAGTAAACTGTAGTGCACGTGTGCCAATCTGTGCATGTATGTATATACAGACACTGACACTTTTGACACAAAAGACACAAAAGATGGGTGTGCTGTGAATGCAGTTTTGTTTAGGGGGTTGGGTTTGGTATTGGCAGATCAGAGAGGGAGAGAACTGAGACGCTGCAGAGCCATAGTAAGCCACGGGTTAAGCATGAAGGTTTTGCACAAACTTCAGTCATGAATCAACTGGTCATAATCCCATTGGTTTCAATGCTGAAAAATGTCATGTAGCAAAGATGAAGGTTACGGTTCAATGTTTTGCTGAAGCAAGATGATAATACTTAATTAAAACCTTAAAGTATACGTGGATGTAGCCATAATGTGAACTTCAGCTTTATTTGTGCCAGCTTGATTTGTTTGTCTGAACAAGTTAATTAGGCACTGCATCTGTGATTGAGCAAACTGCTTAAGCATGTGCTTAATGTTAAACATATGAGCCTAGTGATGAAAGTTGAGCATGTGCTATTCAGCTGAGTTAGGGCTGAAATTATCCCATCTGTGCAATATCTTAGCCCAGTGATTTACACTGACAAGTGCAGCTTTTGTCTGCAAATCTTACATATCTCAGGAAATGTTTAGATCTAGTCTGGATTTGTGCCTTGGGGCAGGTCCTGGGCAAGATGCTCTCTCAAACCCTTTACCAGTCTTGTCTTCTAAGATTTTTTAATAACAGGAAAACAGCTGAGAAAAATGTCTCCGAGAAAAATCAGAGTTGCAAAAGTATTGGCATAATTTGAAAGCTGTCTTTGAAAATTTGCCATGGTGGGATTACATTTAAATTCTGGTATATCTACAGGTTTACAATAAGCATCCACTTTTGCAGTGACTGCAGTTAGGTTTGTGAATAGTGCTGTGCTGTGCTTTCTTGCAATACTTCTCTACAGTGAAATGCCACAAAGCTTGGTAGACCATAGAGACTTCCCTATGGTTTTGTGTTTCCCTCTCCATTTCGTTGCATTTACATCCTTTAGTACGTGACCTGGCATCTCTTTCCTACATCTGCATATCGCTTGTCTGCTGTGATTGCTTTTCAGCACCATTTTAATTAATAGACTGAGAAGATGGCCGAAAAGAAGAGGTAGCAATGTTCATCCCAGTGACAACTGCCTATTAGGGGCTCTTTTCACTCCTGGCTGCTGCCTTTCACTTGCTCAGTATTCACTTGATTTCACAGCTGGTTTAGCCAATAGGAAGGCAGACAGCCTTATTGTAAGCTTCAGCTTTTGAAGAGGCAGGTTTTCTCTTTATTAGTGCTCAAAGTCATTGCTTAGCTTTGTCCTCTCTCCCCAACTGGCCATATAGCACTCATACTTTGCTGCTTAGAATCAGAGATGTCACAAAGTTAAACACTGTGTGTAGTCCTCTCCTTTATGTATTATTTACTCCAATGTCAATTCTTTTTATTGGTGTATTTTTTCAAACAGGCTTAATGCACAATGGATTACTTTCTGACTTTGGATTGATATCAGTCCTAGCTGTGGGCTGGTAAAACACACGCTTTGGTTATTTTAACTGCCTGACAATGAATGGAAGGTCATGCAGTATGAGCCGCTGGACAACAGGTCTTCCTTACGGACCTGGGACGATCAGTAGACAGCAGATCTCACCGGTGAGAGTTCATGCAGGAGCGCCCTGCCCATCTTCACATAGTGGCGCCCTAAGGCCAGCTTTATTCTACAGTTTGGAAATACGGTTTTCAAAAGCTCCTGTCTGTCTCACTTGTAGATTTTAAGGCAATTTCTCCACTGAAAAGACTTTGGAACTATCAGGAATTTTACTGTGGACGATTTGGAAATATTGTAAACAAAAGTTGTGTTTGTGCACAGAAGATAAAAAAGAAAAAAAAAGGTGGGGGAGAAAAAAGAAAGAAAGAAAGAAAATGGAGAGGTGTATCAACAGTTTAATCATTTTTACTTAGGTTAAAAAAAAAGATACAGTTACTAAAAAGGCATATGCAAAAACCTAGAAAAAGTTTTAATCTTTGCCTGAATTCATAATTGAATTAATTTGTAATTCATGCTCTATTCGAATACCAAGATAATATGACAAGCACTCACCATCATTTCTGACATTATTGAAAGGGCAGTTACTTTGGCAGCTAACTGCGGCGCTTAATTGTATACAATGTATACCCTACACTTTAATATCCTCGTTCCATCCTATGAATACATTTCCAGTGCCTTACTTCTGAGGATAAGTGAAAAGTTCCGCAGTAGTGTATTTGATCTAGATTAAATGGCTATTTGTTATATACCACTGTTTGAACCTCTGTTAATAAATCTGCAGTTGACTTTCAAGCTCTAGCTAACCAAACTGCAAGTGCTCTCTCATTAGCTGGCACTCTCAAATAAATTTTGTTTTTTCTTTTTTTTTTTCAATGACTGACCTAGCACTGGTGTCAATTAATTAGTGAAAGGTATCTTCTAACACAGTCTGCAGTGTTCCTTGTGACTGTTTTGATGCTTTTGGCAGTGGCGAGAAGAGGATGGTTTGGATATTTATTTGTTTAAGCATGTAGCTGGAAAATGAGTTGGCTTTCAAAGAAGGGGAAATGTTTGAAAACTGTTTTGTACTTTGAGAAAAATGCTCTTTGCTTTGGGACCCTGGAGGCTGTTGGAAGACTGCTTTCCGTACGCCATGTACCTTTCCTGGCCGGCAAGCCTGTTGCCCGTCCTGTGCCCGTCCTAAAATTCTGCCCTGAGCCACGGGTAGGTCTCACTGAAATTAATGGGATTCATGTGATGGCAATAATGTTTCTGGCATCTGGACTGGTTGCAGTGGAAGTAACTGACTTACTCACGCTGGCTTGCAGCGCCAAGTCAGGGGGAGGAGCAAAGAAGTCAGAAAGAAAGATTTTTTGGATCATTGGATGCATTTTAGAAATGCATGGAGAGGGAAAAGAAATATTGAAATAAATTGTACACATCTGTGATCACACAAACGCTGGGCTGAGTCAAAACCCAGTGAAATGATCACTTTGGGTTAGCGTGTTTATTACTGCTAAGTTGAATGGGAGTGGGGAATGCTCGTTTCATTAAATGGCTGTGTATAGTTAATAGTCAAAACGCTAACTGCCTGAAATCTTGGGTAGGAGTAACACCATTAGTTCTTTACTTTTTTTTTTTCCCCCATGTCTGTTTTGAATTCCTCTCGCGTAAAAGAAAAATCCTTTTTGTCTTGAACATGGAAGCTGCTGAAAGCTTTGAGACTTTCATTTACCTCATGGCAAATCCTGTGCAGAAATTAAATAGGGTTGGTATGTCACTAGGATATTGAACTTACTGCTAATATTTTCACTCCTGCCCAAAAGGCTTTGAGTCAGTTTTGTCAGTCATTTTTGAGTCAGTCCCAAGAAGCACCTGAAAAACAAAGGAGAAAAGAGAGACGGTGGGTCTAGTTAGCAGCTGGGAAACGTTTCACTCCATCTGACATGCAAGCCTGACTGCTCATGCTCAAGGGCATCTTCTCTGACTGGTGGTGGGAAGTCCTCGTGTCCCGAGTTTGGCAACCCAGTCTCCTTTCCCTACATGTCACGAAGCCTGTTTAGAAACTGTCTTGCTCCTTCATGGTGTGCCTTGGTGCTTCATCCTGGTCCCAGGCAACCTCGTCTTCTCTTTCCCTTTCACCCCTCTTCCGCGTTCCTCTTGCCTTCTTGGAGCTTAGTTGCTCTCAGTTATGGTGGACACCACAGGTGCAAAAGGAAGAAGATACAGCAACTGGAAATTGATGGTTTTTGTCAGCTTTCTCATGTAGAGAGCAAGTTCAGTGAGTTGTAGTGGAAATGGGTAACTTAGACTTTGCCTCTGACAGATTTTTACCTGTTATCTGATATGAAAAGTAGTATCTGGCTAGATTGCGATCCCCTTTCTTCTACTAGAGAGTATTACTGTGGAAATCTCTTTGTAAAGTTCACTGCTGATGGGAGTAAAGGGTCATAGTCTGGGCCACAGAAATTGAAAATGTTAGTAGTGGTGCCTGAGGACTGGAAAAAAACACTTGTCACTCTACTCTTCAAAAGGGCAAGAGGGAGGACCTGGGAACTACAGGCCAGTCAGTCTCACCTCGTTCCTTGGTAAGGCGATGGAGCAGCTCACCCTGGACACCATTTCCAAGCATATGAAGGTGATCAGGAGTAGTCAGCATGGATTCACAAAGGGGAAATCCTGCTTAACCAACCTGAAAGTCTTCTGTGGTGGAATGACTGGCTGGGTAGATGAGGGGAGAGCAGTGGATGTTGTCTCCCTTGACTTCAGGAAGGCTTTTGACACTGTCTCCCATAACATCCTCCTAGGCAAGCTGAGGAAGTGCAGGCTAGATGAGTGGAGAGTGAGGTGGACTGAGAACTGGCTGAATGGCAGAGCTCAGAGGGTTGCGATCAGTGGTGCAAAGTCTAGTTGGAGGCCTGTAGCTAGCAGTGTACTCCAGGGGTCAATACTGGGTCCAATCCTGTTCTACTTGTTCATCAAAGACCTGGCTGAAGGGACAGAGTGCACCCTCAGCAAGTTTGCTGATGATACAAAACTGGGAGGAGTGGCTGATACACCAAGGGGGCTGAGCTGCTTTTCAGAGACCTCAACAGGCTGGAGAAATGGGGAGAGAGGATCCTCACGGAGTTCAATAAAAGGAAGTGCAGAGTCGTGCACTTAGGGAGGAACGACCCCAGGCACCAGTACAGGCTGGGGGCTGACCTGCTGCAGAGAAGGACCTGGGGGTCCTGGTGGACACCAAGTTGACCGTGAGCCAGCAATGTGCCCTTGTGGCCAAGAAGGCCACTGGTGTCCTGGGCTGCATTAGGCAGAGCATTGCCAGCAGGTGGAGGGAGGTGATCCTTCGCCTCTACTCAGCCCTGGTGAAGCCACATCTGGAGTGCTGTGTCCAGTTCTGGGTGCCCAAGATAAGAGGGAGATATGGAGCTACTGGAGCGAGTCTAATGAAGGGCTACTAAGATGATTAAGGGACTGGAGCATCTCTCATATGAGAAAAGGCTGAGAGAGCTGGGAGAGTTCAGCCTGGAGAAGAGAAGACTGAGGGGGGCTTGTATCAGTGTTCCTAAATATCTGAAGGGAGGGTGTAAAGAGGATGGGACCAGACTCTCCTCAGTGGTGCCCAGAGACAAGATGGGAGGCAATGGGTACAGCTAGAAACACAGGAAGTTCCATCTGAACATAAGGAGAAACTTCTTTTCCATGAGAGTGACAGAGCACTGGAATAGGCTGGCCAGAGAGGCTATGGAGTCTCTATCCTTGGAGATGGTCAAGAGCTGTCTGGACAGGGTCCTGGGCAACCTGCTGTAGGTGACCCTGCTGGAGCAGAGGGCTTGGACTAGATGATCTCCACAGGTCCCTTCCAACCTCAACCATTCTGTGATTCTGTCTGTGGCAATATGAATAGAGATGATGTGCCCTGTAGGCATGGACATAGTAAGCGAGAGCAGCTTTGCCTGCGTATGATCAATTTGTGTCCTTTTCATGATGGGCAGTTCATAATAAGCAGTGTTATGATCTAAGAAAGGCATATGTTATAGTTTTTAAAGTAGTGATTAGCTATTTACTGAATTAAGAATGTCTTTCAATCCTCAGAGCACTTAGCTGCTGAATAAGGGTCGGCTACCACAGTGACTTGTACACTCTGGTGGCATTCCTGGTAGCTTGTCAGCTAATCTCTACTCCCAGCCTCTATGTCCAGTTTGCACTAAGAGTGGGGGGATGTTATATTTCCCTCTGGGGAAGGAAGAATGCCCCCAACACCCTGGTCTTTGAGAAGATAGATAGATATATTGCTTTGCTCAGGGTCTTGCTTTCATAACACAAGGCTGGCAAAAATCTTCTCTGTGGTGGCCTAATGGGTCCACCTCTTCTGCTCTGCAAGAGAGTCCTGCAAGCAACTGGCAATCTTTCAGGGGAAGTCCTCATAGGAAGAGGTAGTGACAAGCACCCCTGCAGCTTCTTCCTCGCTGAGGGACCTGCTAGGGGCAAAAGCATGTTGAAAATCTGGAAGTTGCGACCAACACTTCTCAGCACCCAGGAAGGCAAATGCATCACCTGAATGTAAGACAAATTCCCACAGTAATGTTATTCACCTATGTATAGCTGCCCATTGCACTTGCAGTGGCACAATTAGGTGCTCTCTGAGTACCAGCCAAATCTCTCGGGGACAGTCTTGAAAAAAATGTCTCTGCCTGGCTACATGAGAGGGCCCCAACACCACCCAGGTGTGCCCTGGTGGTGCACAAATCCAGGGAGGGCAAGTCACAGATACCTTCTGAAAAGTGTTGGTGTTGCAGTACCCTGGGAGCTCAGATGCAGCAGTAATGGGTGTAGTGTGATCACCTGGGGAGACGGCAAGTTTATCTCATGTCTACTCTGTAGCTGTTCAACAATGTCCCATTTTTTTTCCCAAGGTAACACTTTGATTGGGGGGGTACCACCAGCCTCAGCCCCAACTGAACATATACTCATGGGCTGTACTCGCTACAGCCAATTCCTCTCTCTCCCCAACCTGTGTCAATAAACAGTTTGAGACTGTGCATATCCACTAAAGAAGGGCACAGTTTCTGATTGGGGAAAAAACACAGCAAGAGGATGGAGCTATTCTATGCGCAGGAAAAGGGTGGAATGGTCAAGAGCAGAATAGTTCTCTTTTGGATAATTTGTGCGGTCT
The DNA here is from genome assembly GCF_036370855.1 of Dromaius novaehollandiae. Lineage (NCBI taxonomy): Eukaryota > Metazoa > Chordata > Aves > Casuariiformes > Dromaiidae > Dromaius > Dromaius novaehollandiae. The sequence continues at coordinate 1,761,613 of NC_088130.1, read as the reverse complement.
CTCTGCCTCTCTCCTGCCTTTCTCCCATCAGTGAAATTGTTCCAGAAGCTGAGTGCCTTTGCCCCACTCCACCGGCTTGTCATGCCCTGCTGGAGGCCAGAGGGAAATAACGTCAGCAAACTGGAATCACCCAAGGGTTGCTTGGCACAAGAGATGGTGCAGGGAGGGAATACAGCCCAGCAGCAAGTGAATGGCTCCCAGGAGGGCCTGGGCACCTCTCTGACACCTGCTGCTGGGTCTCTGCAGGGAGCTGCTGAGTTTGCTGGCAGAACAGAGCAAACAGATGCAGCTTCTGAAGGAGGAGCTGTCTCGCCTGAATGTGGAGCTTGGTCATATGAAGCAGGTGATGCTACCTTCTGTGCAAGAAGGCTTGGATGAGCAGGACCCCTGGCAAGAGCCTTCTTGGAGATGCTGGTGGTGTTTTCTTGCTTGCCTGAGCCCCCACTCTTTTCCCAGGGGCTTGCTGGTGGAGCTTCTCTGCTGTAAAGCCCCTTCTGCTAGGCATGTTTAGGCGGGCCCCTTCAGGCATCAGAGGACTCCTGACATCCTTCTCTTGGTGTGTGTGGGGCCTCCGGTAGCTCTGGGCTGGCCCCTGGAGCAGTGGTGAGACACAGGTGCCCTCCTGGGACCAGCGGGTGCTGGCAGGGCCTGAGCTAGCGAGTGTGGAGGGTGGAGACAGAGGGGTCAGACCTGACCTATGTGCACGCTATGGCTGTGGACAGGGATGTGCTTCCTGAGTCCTCGCGTTTCTCCTCAGGAAGCACTGTGCCTTGGCGCTCTTGGGACAAGGTCTGTGTTGCATTTGCTGACGCAGGCTCTTCCCTTGGCTCTGTGCTAGGACCCAGTAGTCATCCAGAGCTGCCCGCTGAGGAGGTTGTTTTCTGTGTCCATTTCTGTCTTTGCCAGGAAGTTCAGCAAATGAGATGCGATATGTTTGACAGGCCTGCGGAAGGCTCCGTGCAGATGCCAGACTGGGCTCTGCAAACCTCAGGTATGGACACAGGAAGGCAAGTCTCCTGGTGCTGACCTTGTGTGTAGCACTTGCCAAAGGAGGCTGTGCTGCACACTCTGCTCAGCAACGTGGAGGGAGATGCAGTGACATGTGTGTGGGGGGGGGCGAAGAGCAAGGCTGTGGCCGAGGGGGCTCTCTGGGACTCACCCACCATCCTGCCTTTGGTAACAGGGCCCCAAATAGCAGGAAAAGAAATACCTTGCGGTGATATAATAGCTAGGTATTAGAGAGCTGAGGTAGTTTACAAGAATTGCTAGCATAAATGGTATTACTATGCATGGTTGTTGTTCTGTGTGTGAAAATACACTTCATCCTTTGGATCAGTCATATTCACTGAGAATTCTTTCAGACTCCCACAAAATACCCTTCTTCAGGTGACAAGGGCCCTAGAAGTGACCCTGCTCTCTGTGTTGACCTGCGGGAGAGGGAAACGCTGGCAAAGCTGTGTGCCATCACTACCTGGCTGCAGTGAGATGCCCCATAGGTCCCCCACGCCCAGGCCCTCCTCCAGGCTGCTGTGCAGCGAGTGGTGTGGATGGACGTCTGCTGTAGCTGACAGGACTCCTGAGCTCCAGGCTGTTAACTTCCCGCTCGCTGCCTGTGGGCTTTGAACCTGGGAAATCCAGGGTGTGTTTTCCCTGCACTGGGGTCTCCTTCTGTTCTTGTAGCAACTCAGTTCCTGCCCTCCCCAAGGGAGAAATGAGAAGTGCCTTGGGGGCAAATTGGGGGGGGGTGGTCCCTGAGCAGTCCCCTCAGGCCCAGGTGTGGGTCTGGGGCAAGACACGGGTGGGATACCTCTGCCCTGCCCAGCCCCCATGCCTCCGCTGGCCCGCAGGTGACTCCACTTGCTCTTTGCCTGGAGCTGGTCAGCTGCCCTGGTGCTCTACGCCTCCTGCTACAACCAGGAGCTCTTCTACCATGTGCTGCTTTGAGTGTTAGCAGAGCAGACCTATGCCAGCCTGTGGTACTTTATGGGACAGGCTCTGGCTGTGCGGAGAGTGGGGCTGCTGCCCTTCTGATAGCTGTCCCCCCCTCACGTCTGCATAGCACTCGGGCTCCCTGAGCCTGCAGGGTGACTGCTAAATAAGTCTTATTTATTTCTCCTGTGTTCCCACCACAGTGCAGTTCAGTGTGCTTTGCCCATCCCTGGAGTTCAGCTTCAGGCATTGCGCTGCTGGAGGAGCAAAAGCTCCTACGCCCACTGCCCCCAGCGTGCACCAAGTCTCATTCTGCAGGGCAGAAGCAAGACGCTGCCCCGGACCCAGCAGGGAGCTCCCAGGCAGGACTTGGTACCCACCTCCCTGCGGGCACCTCAAGCGCTCCCCTGGTGCTTCTATGTGGCGGTTTGATTCACGGACTCCGATGTGCTGGATCAGAATCAACTTTATTCAAGCAAGCAAGTCCTTTATATAAGCTCTAGCCCGGATCGGTACTTTCCCACAGTGATTTACGATACTTTCTATTCTCCTTGCAAGCACCACGTTATACTTTCCCGAAGGTCACGTTCCCATCATCACTCCCTCATTCTGTGCAGTTACTCCTTATGTTCCCATACTGCTATCTATTCAGCCCACGGCCTTCGGCTCCTTATCTCTATCTTGTCCGATCCCTCGCTGTCTGCCCCTACATCTCCCCCTTTTTTGTTTTGTTGAACTATTAACACTGTGTTTATCGATTGTTGTACCATCCGCTGAGTACATTGCAGAATGCAAGGGACACAGACTAGGATGCATAAAAAGATCAACAAACCTTCTGCTACCCATTTCATTAATTGCTTCATCCAACCCCCTAAACCCCAGTTACTTAGCAAATTGCCAAACCATCCCCACTCATCATCTTCCCGAAATTGAGCCACCCCGTCCCGTAATTTCTGAATGCTCGCATGAATGGACTCAGAGTGATCTGAGAGGTTCATGCAACACATACCTTCAAAATCCTGACACCCGTGGCCACTTGCAAGTAACAGAAAATCTATGGCTGCGCGATTTTGCAAAGTGGCATGTCTGACAGAGTAGACATCTATCAGTAAGCTAGACAAGGCTGTGGATGTAGCATTGCTTTGCTTAGCGAGCCAGCACCCTAATTCATTCAACGTATTAAGAGCTTTAGCAGCTGCAACCCCTGGTGCAAGCATAGAGGCCAGAATGCGTCCACTGACGCTCCGAAATTCAACCTCACTATCGCAACTTTGGTCAAAGGCGTGAGTCGTCCGTCGTGAGCGACTGTGGTATTTTGTGTAATTCGTGATTATTGTTAAATTTGGGGTCAGCAGTGTAAGCCGTCCCAAACTGCATGGCCCTCCCCTTATGTGCGAGGGGATCCCTCCCCAGGCTCGGTCTCCACAGATAAAGAAGACCCCCGGGGGAAGCTGTGTGGGCTTATTTGTGGATACAGACACATTAAGGCTAGTATAGTTGCACCAGATTGTCGCATTCTTATAGATTGCCAGCGAGGAGTTAACATTTTGTGCAAAGGATTGATTTCGGCCACTGTAATTGAAAAATAAGCAAACGCCCATCATGGTCGAGCCCAAGAGTTCAATCTATCTCCTGCGGTTCGTTGCAAGGAGGGGGGCAGGTACCCATCCCGTCCATCCCAGTTGTCAACCAGTTTGGGACCGCAGCTGCCGTTGCTGCCGGTGCCTGAGGGTCCCGCGCAGATGAATCTGGTTTGGGTTGTGCTCGGCCATCCGTTCGTCAGGACTCCCACCAGGCACATACTAAAGGGGTTTCCTGGCATGGACATTGAGAGGCACAGAGTGTCCTGACCTGCTTTGTTTGCCAGGGTTACCCATATGTTCTGTTTAGGCGCAGGTGGGATCCAAAATCCGCTCACTGCCGTTACTCCCACCAGGACGGCAATGATGGTCATAGTGATGGACGGACCCACCTTGCTGGTACCCATCTTGGTCCCGTACCTGTGGAAACACAAGCATACCCTCGACCCCAGGTTATTAACAGGTATGGTCCCTCCCACTGACTAATTGCTAAGTTCTTAACCAAAACCTGTGCCGCCTTCTGCTGAGGCACCGGGTGTAAGCCTTCTGAGAGGGAGTTAAAGTGTTTCAACATTGCTGGTTCCCCTTCTGTCCATCGATTCAAGAAGTTGAGCACGTATAGTGCCTTTGCTAATCGCTCTGAGGGGTTACCGAGGTCCATTCCCCTTTTTGTTTTTGTAGCATTTCCTTAAGGGTTCTATGCGCATGCTCGACAATAGCTTGGCCAGTAGGTGAGTGGGGAATACCTGTAACATGAGAGATTCCCCACGCACTAAGGAATTGTGCAGTTTTGTGAGCGGTATAGCCTGGCCCATTATCAGTCTTAACCCGCCGGGGGACGCCCAACCCCGAAAAGGCAGTTATAAAGTGTCGAATGACATCTCTGGCCTTTTCGCACGTATGGCAGGAGGCAAAAATGCACGCTGAGAAAGTGTCCACGGATACGTGCACATATTTCAGCCTGCCAAACTCCGGTACATGAGTGACATCTGTTTGCCACAGCTCCAGTGCCATTAGACCCCTAGGGTTGACACCTACAGGAGGGGCTGGCATGAGCTGCTGGCAATCCGGGCATGAGGCAATGATGCTTTGTGCCTGCTCTCTGGACAGAGAGAACTGCCGAGCCAGTGCTCTGGCATTCTGGTGAAAGAACCCATGTGATAGGCGGGCTTGCTCAAATTTGTTCGGGACTACCACAGGGCCAGCCACCATATCTGCTTGGTTGTTGCCCTCCATTATTGGGCCTGGGATATTTGCATGCGAGCGCACATGCATGACAAAGTACTTGCCTGATCGCCCGTTCAACAGGAACAACAACTCTTTCATAAGTGCAAATAACTGAGATTTGGAGACTTCTTTCAGGTATGCAGACTCCAAGCGACTAACAAGCCCTGCCATGTAGGCAGAGTCTGTGACTATATTGAGATCTGCCGTCCATCGGCGAAAGGTGCAGACGACTGCCGCTAATTCTATAATTTGGGGAGACCCCTGGACCACCTGGACATCTTGCTGCCAGGGGCCGTTAACCTCTGATCGCCAAACAATGACAGATCTCCCCGCGCGGCCAGAGCCGTCCGTGAAGACTGTCAGTGCCTGCAGAGGAATGGGGCTTAGTTTCGAGCCTTTAAATACAGGAAGACTCGGTAGCATTTGAAAAAGCGGGTGCTTCAGTAGATGGATCCTAAATTGACCTGCGAAACCCTCTGTGGCAATTTGGAATGACAATGAATATTTCAAAAGCCGCTCTAGCTGTTTGAGGTCCATGGGTAGATAAATGTCTCTAGGATCCTGGCCATCCAAGAGCATCATTCTATCCCTGCCTTTTTTGAATCAGCATACTGACCAACTCGGGTTGCGTAGTGACCGTTTTTGAGAATTGATGCGGTAAAAACAGCCATTCAATGATCACTAAGGGATCTCGCTGACTCGGATCCCACTGGGCCAGGAGTGCAAAAGGTTGGTATGTAGAATTAAAAATGATCAGACCAAACGGAACACCTTCCAGCCTCCGGTGGGCTTTCCGAGCAGCAAGATGCTCTGCAACAGTCTGTAGTGCCCTTTCTGCATTGGTGGAGAGGGTTCTTTTGGAAGTTAAAGCGGGATCCCCTTTAGCAAAGTGAGAAGCAGGTGAAGCGCCTTGTTGGTCAGGCCTATCACAGGACGAAGCCAATTGAGGGATCCTAGTAGCTGTTGCAAATTGTGCAAGTTCTCTATCTTAACGCACAATTTTAGCTCTTGTGGCATAATAGTCTGCTCAGTGATGCGCCACCCTAAATACCTCCAAGGTGGCATCTCTTGCACCTTTTCCGGTGCTACAACAAGTCCAGCCAGCGTCACTTGACGCGTGACGGCTTCCAATACCACCTTCATAGAGTCTGTTGTGGGGGCTGCCACAAGGATGTCATCCATATAGTGATATATGATCGCCTGCGGATGCTGTTGCCGGACGGGCGCCAGTGCTTTTGCCACGAAAGCTTGGCAGATAGTAGGGCTATTTTTCATTCCCTGTGGCAACACAGTCCAATGGTATCGGTGATGAGGCTCTGCGACATTAAGAGAGGGAACCGAGAAAGCAAACCTGGGAGCATCCTGCGGATGCAAGGGGATCGTAAAAAAACAGTCTTTGAGGTCTATTACTGTTAACGCCCAATTTTGTGGGATCATTGTAGGGGACGGGAGTCCTGGTTGTAGGGACCCCATATCTTCGATTACTGTGTTTATTCAGCACAAGTCGTGCAACAGATGCCATTTCCCGCTCCTTTTCCGAATGACAAAAACAGGTGAGTTCCACGGACTAGTGGAGGGGAAAACATGGCCTGCAGCTACCTGTTCGTTCACTAGGCTCTGTAAATGATGCAGCTTTTCCCTAGATAGGGGCCACTGATCAACCCAAACCGGGTCGTGAGTCAGCCAGGTAAGGGTCAGGGGAAGCTGCGCGTCAGCAGCCCCTATGTGAAATCCGAGTGTAATTGGAGGCCCCACTGCACTAGGCAGTCCCTGCCCCAGAGAGTGACTGGGCTAGGAAGGATAAAAGGCTTTACCATCGCCACCCGGCCCTCTGGTCCCGTGAGCAGGATATTATGTTGACTCTGCGCCAGGAAAGTGGCCCCACTGATGCCTGTGACCCTGGCTGCCGTTTTGGTTGTCGGCCATGAGGGGGCCAGACGGTCACCGAAATAACAGTAACATCGGCACCGGTGTCCATGATTCCCTCCAGCTGCATTTCCTGCTGCAAGGTGGAGTGTTTGAGGGTACAACAATAACAGGGGCGTCTCGCAGAGACCCTCTGGGACCACAGGACCTGGGCTGGCCCGGTAGAACCAAAGCCGCCGTCGCCTCGCGTTTTCTCCAGATGATAGGGCAGATAGTCCAGACCCTCCCCCTAATTAACACTGTTCCGGCAGTGAGAGGAGGCTTTGCTTCCCAGAGTCCTGGCGCCCAAGCAGGCTTTATTTCAAAGCCCTGACATCCTCCCTTTCAGAGTGTGAAGTGCAGGAATGCAAACTGCTTGTAACTCCCTTATCTTTCCAGCCTCCACCAGCTCCGGGGTCCTTTCTCACTGAACTAGGAGTGCAGCCTAAGGCTCCAGCAATTTCAGCTACACATGCTAAGCAAGTTTTATAGAAGTTGTGCTAAGCAGCTACCTCTAGACAGCTGCAGTTCAATAATTTACAGCCCAAGTCCCAAAGTCTCCGCGAGTCGTCGCCACTGACTAGTCCATATCATGAATTGAGTGGCCGTTAGCAGTATTTGCGCGAGGGTTTTACAGTCTTGCAGTGCGCCTTATGCTGATCAGGCTGCGCACTCCCCTTTCTGGCCGGACCGAGCTGGGTCTTAAAACCCACTCAAACCCTGGGGATGGGACTCGCACCCATCCCCTGGTACGCCTTACAGTGGCCAGCCTGCATACCCCTTACAGTGCACTGTTACCAGACCAGAATTTAGAATTTAGGCGGGAATTTAAGACTCACCTTTTTGGTGCCTCTCATTGCCAAAGATCCCAGGTGAACTCACCCGATGGCGCCAGATGATCGTTTGGAGACGAGAGGCCCCGACAGTGGTCGCCTAGGGTCCCATCAATCTTACTCCAGTTTTCCAAAATTTCGGCTAAGGGCATCCCCTTTTCTATGCCGAAATTATTCCCCATATTGAGTTTCTGAAAAGTGCGTCTTAAGCAAGTCAGGCAGCGCACTTCCTTACCAGTAACACCAGCCCCTGTGGCTGGTGTGATCACACACTCTCTTTCTCTCACTCTCTGGGAACCGCACTCACACCACCCAAGTCTTTAACTGCTAGGACCGCTGTCCCTTCGCAGCGGGTGGCTTCATCAGCCGACGGGTGCCCCGGTTGGTTCCCAGGCTATACACGCTCACACACACAGTACTGTTCACACTCACATCAGTCACAGTGACTCTAGACATGGCCCTGGGTCAAATGGATTGTCTGGGTCATTTCCTGGGGAGTCCCGTCCACCCACCGCCCCCACCACCGTGTCGCTTGACGGGGGGGCTGCGGGTGCCTCCGGTCCCTGTGTTTTCTTCTTGTTATGCTCTTTCAGGGTCTCAAGCATGGTACGCCACAGGGCTAAAAGTCCTGCCGCCATCTTATCGTTTCTTGTTGCCGCGTCCCAGAGCTTAACTCCGATTGAGTCCCACGTACCGAGGTTATAAATCATGCTGGAATTCACCTCGGGACAGTTCGAACGTGCCCATGCTAATAGCATTTTGAGATCTTGGGGGGGCATCTCTCTACCGTGCTGTTTCAAAGTCTTTTGCATTACGTTTAGCACGGACCTATCTTGCGGGGAGATTCCGTTTCCCATGGCTCTCACGCATTCCCAGCCGCTTACCTCCGTCCAGCGGTAGGTAACCTGTTGCGCGCAACGCTGCTTCCTTTCAGCGGCTCCCCTTCTGCTTCCTTTCAGCAGCTTCTTTGTTCAGCTGGGCTCCGACACTGGTTCAGCTAACCGCTGCCTCTACAGCCCTGGACGAAGTCAGTCTTTGGTCCCTGTTCGGGCGCCATTTGTGGCGGTCTGATTCACGGACTCCGATGTGCTGGATCAGAATCAACTTTATTCAAGCAAGCAAGCCCTTTATATAAGCTCTAGCCCGGATCGGTACTTTCCCACAGTGATTTATGGTACTTTCTATTCTTGCAAGCGCCACGTTATACTTTCCCAAAGGTCATGTTCCCATCATCACTCCCTCATTCCATGCGGTTACTCCCTATGTTCCCACACTGCTATCTATTCAGCCCACGGCCTTCGGCTTCTTATCTCTATCTTGTCCGATCCCTCGCTGTCTGCCCCTACACTTCTACAGCTTCTGTGGGCTCATGCAGATCTCGTGCAGGCCTCTACAGGCTTGTACGGGCTTGTGAGGTTTCGTGCAGGCTGCCACGGACTAGTACTGGCTCATACACTCTCATGTGGGCCTCTCTATGGCCTTGTCGGGGCTTGTACGGGCTCACACAGGCCTAATGCATGCCTCTATGGGCTTAAATGGCCTCATATGGGCTCGAGCAGGCCTCTATGGGCTCTTCGGGGCTTGTATGGCCTTTTGCAAGCCTCATGCGTGCCTCTACGGGCATGTACGGGCTCGTACGGGCTGGCACTGACACCTACGGGCCTATATGGGATTGTACGGGCTCGCACAGGCCTCTATTGGCTTGTACGGGTCTGCAGGGGATCATACGATCCTCATGTGGGCCTCTATGGGCTCGTACAGGTTCGTAGAGGCTCATGCGGGGGCCTCTATGGGGTTGTACGGTCACGTGCAGGCTCATATGGGCTCGTGCAGGCTCCTGCAGGCCTCTACGGCCTCATTGGGGCTTGTAAGGGCTCGCGCAGGCCTCATGCATGCCTCTTCAGGCATGTACAGGTGCGTACGGGCTCACGCTGTCATCTATGGGCCTCTACAGGATTGTATGGGCTCCTACGGGCTCCTACAGGCTTGTACAGGCCTCTATGGGCTTGTACTGGTTCATATGAGTTTGTACAAACCCCATGCGGGCCTCTACGGGCTGGTACAGGTTTGTAGGGGCTCATGTGGGCCTCGTGCATGCCTCTATGTGCTCTTTGGGGCTCGTACGGTCTCCTGTGGGCTCGTAGTGGCTCATGCGGGCTTGTACAGGGTCACGCAGACCTCGTGTGCCTCTACGGATGTGTACTCGTAGGGGATTGCGAAGGCCTCTACGGGATCGTACAGGCTCATACGGCCTCGTGCGGGCTCGTATGGGCTTGCATGGGCTCATGCAGACCTCATGCATGCCTCTACGGACACGTATGGGCTGTTTGGGGCTCATACGGGCTTACGCAAGCCTGTACGGGCTCGTACAGGTTTATACAGTCTTGTACGGGCCTCACATGGGCTTCTGTGGGCTCGTGTGGGCTCGTATGGTCTCAAATGGGCTCATATGGGCTCATATGGGCTCGTGCAGGCCTCTACGGACTCTTTGGGGCTCGTATGGCCCTCCGCAGGCCTCGTGCGTGCCTCTACGGGTACGTACAGGCTCATAGGGGCTTGTACTGGCTCATGCTGGCATCTATGGGCCTGTACGGGATCGTACGGGCTCCTCCAGGCTTGTACAGGCCTCTATTGGCTTGTAAGGGTCTGCAGGGGCTCCTACAGGCTTGTGAGGCACTCTACGGGCTTGTGCGGGTGAGTACAAGCTCACACAGACCTCTATGGGCTTGTACAGGTTCATTCAGGCCTCTACAGGTTTGTGGAGGCTCGTACGGGTTCATGCAGGCCTCTACGGGCTCGTACGGGCCTCATGCATGCCTCTATGGGCTCGTACAGGCTCGTGCATTCTTGTGCGGGCTGCTACGTTTAGTACAGGCTCAAACGGGCTCAAATGGTCTCGTACGGGATCATATGGGCTTGTATGGGCTCATGTGGGATCGTATGGGGTCGTACCAGCTTGTGCAGGCTTCTATGAGCACTTTAGGGCTCGTACAGGCTCATGCAGACCTCATGCGTGCCTCTACGGATGTGTAGGGGCTCTTCGGGGCTCATACGGCCTTGCACAGGCCTCTACAGGATCATATGGGTTCATAAGGTCTTGTACAGGCCTCACGTGGGCTTCTATGGGCTTGTCCGGGCTCGTCTGGCCTTGTACGGGCTCGTACAGGCCTCATGCGAAATCCTGTGGGCCTCTACGGGCTCATACAGGCTCGTATGGTCTTGTGTGGGGTTGTATGGGCTCATGCGGGCTCGTGCAGGCCTCTTTGGGCTCTTCAGGGCTCGTATAGGCTCGCGCAGGCCTCGTGGGTGCCTCTACGGACATGTACGGGCTCGTACGGTCTCGTGCAGGTTCATACGGCCTCATGCAGGATTGTACGGGCTTGTACAGGCCTCTATGGGCACTTCAAGGCACGTACGGGCTCGCGCAGGCCTCATGCGTGCCTCTACAGGATTGAATGAGCTCATAGGAGCTCGTACGGGATCACGCTGTCGTCTACGGGCCTCTACAGAATCATATGTGCTCCTACAGGCTCGTATGGGCTTGCACAGGGCTCTATGGGCTCGTACGGGCTTGTGCATTCTCGTGCGTGCTCGTATGGGCTCATACGGGCTCGTACGGGCTCATGTAGACCTCATGCGTGCCTTTACGGACACGTACGGGCACTTCGGGGCTCGTATGGCCTTGCGGAGGCCTCTATGGGATTGTATGGTTTTTATGGTCTCGTACAGGCCTCATGTGGGCTTCTATGGGCTCGTACTGGCTCGAACAGGCTTGTGCAGGCTCATACGGGCTCGCGCTGGTGTCTACCAGCCGCTATGGGATCGTACGGGCTCCTACGGGCTTGCATAGGCCTCTATGGGCTTGTACGGGATTGTGCATGGCTCTATGGGTTCATATGGGCTTGTACGAGCTCGTACGGGCTCGTATGGGCTCACGCAGACCTCATGCATGCCTCCATGGACATGTACGGGCTCTTTGGGGCTCGTACGGGCTTGCACAGGCCTCATGCGAGCCTCTACAGGCTCCTATGGGCTTTTACGGGCTTGCAAACGCCTTTACAGGCTCGTATGGAATCGTAGGGGCTCGTACGGGCCTCTGCAGGCTTGTATGGGCTCGCACAGCCCTCTACGGGCTCCTATGGGTTCATGCAGGCCCCTATGGGTTTGTGCAGCCTGCTACAGTCTCATATGGGCTCGCATAGGCCACTATGGGTTCGTATGGGCCTCATGCGGGCCTCTGTGGGCTTGTATGGGCTCAAACACGCTCGTACAGGCTCGTGCAGTCCCCTTTGGGCTCTTTGGGGCTCATACGGGCTCATGCAGGCCTCATACGGGCCTCTACGGTCACATATGGGCTCATACAGGCTCGTATGGGATCGCTCTGGCATCTATGGGCCTCTACGGGATCGTACGGTCTCCTACAGGCTCTTGTGGGCTTGCACAGGCCACCTATGGCCTCATCGTTGCTTCTACGGGCTCGCGCAGGCCTCATGTATGCTTCTATGGGCATGTACAGGTTCATATGGGCTCTTACGGGCTTTTGCAGGTCTCTACGGGATCATACGGGTTCGTACGGGCTTGTACAGGCCTCATGCACACCTTGACGGGCTCATGCAGGCTTGTATGTTCTTGTGCCGTCTGCTATGGGCTCATATGGGCTTGTACGGGTTTGTACAGGCTCGTGCAGGCCTCTATGAGTTCCTGCGGGCTCGTATAGGCTCGTACAGGCTCGTACAGGCCTCATGCGGGCCTCTACAGGATCGTACAGGCTCGTACAGTCTCGTGTGGGCTCGTATGGCCTCACACGGGCTCGTACGGGCTTGTATGGGCTTATGCAGACCTCATGCGTGCCTCCACAGACATGTACGGCTCTTCAGGACTTGCACAGGCCTGTACCAGATCGTACGGGTTTGTATGGGCTTGTACGGGCCTCATGCGGGCCTCTATGGGCTTGCACGGGCTTGCACGGGCTCATACAGTCTCGTACGTGCTTGTGCAGGCCTCTACAGGCTCTTCAGGGCTCGTATGGCCTTCTGCAGGCTTCATGCGCGCCTCTACTGGCACTTATGGGCTCGTACAGGCTCATATGGGCTTGCACTGGCCTCTCTGGGCACGTATGAGCTCATAGGGGCTCATACGGGCTTGTTCAGGGCTCTACAGCCTCGTATGGGCTCGTGCATGGCTCTACGGGCTCGTACGGGCTCATACAGGCTCGTACAGGCCTCATGCGGGCCTCTCTGGGATCGTGCAGGCCTGATGTGTGCCTCTACGGGCTCGTACGGGCCTCTATGGCCTCATCGGGGCCCGTACGGGCTCGCGCAGACCTCATGAGTGCCTCTATGGGCTTATATGAGCTCATATGGGCTTGTATTGGCTCGTGCTGTCATCTATGCAGCTCAACGGGATCGTACGCACTCCTATGGGCTCGTACAAGCTTGCAGAGGCCTCTACGGGCTCGTACGGGCTCGCACGGGCTTGTGCAGGCCTCATGCATGCCTTTACATGTATGTACGGGCTCCCACAGGCCACTATGGGTTCGTATGGGCTCGTAAGAGCTTCATGCGGGCATCTACGGGCTCGTATGGGTTCATACGGTCTCGTGCGGGCTCATACGTTCTCGTACGGTCTCGTATGGGCTCATTAGGGCTCGTGCAGGCTTGCGCAGGCCTGTACGTGTCCGTAAAGGCCTCATGTGGCCTCTACGGGCTTGTACAGGCACATGCGGGCTCGCACAGGCTCATATGGACTCTCATGTGCGGGCTCACGCTGGCCTCTACAGGCTTGTACAGGCTCGTGCAGACTTGGGGTCGTCGGGGCATCATGCGTGCCTCTACGTGCACATATGCACTCCTACGGGCTCGTATGGGCTTGCACAGGCCTCTGTGGTATCGTACAGGTTCGTATTGGCTTGTATGGGCCTCATGCAGGCCTCTATGGGCTCGTATGGGCTCGAACAGGCATCATGTGAGCACGTACGGGCTTGTGTGGGCCTCTACGGGCATGTATGGGCTTGTACGGGCTCTTACGGGCTTGTGCAGGCCACTACAGGCTCGTACGGGCCTCATGCGGGCCTCTACAGGCCTCATGTGGGCCTCTGTGTGGTCGTGCAGATTTCTATGGTTTCATGCAGGCTCAGACAGGGTTGTGCAGGCCTCATGTGTGCCTCTACGGGCTTGTACGGGTTCGAACGGGCTTGTACGGGCCTCTACGGCCTCTTCGGGGCCCATACGAGCATATGCAGGCTTCATGCATTTCTCTATGGGCATGTATGGGCTCATACAGGCTGGTGCAGGCCTCTTTGGGCTCGTACATTTTCAAACGGGCTCGTACGGGCCTCATGCACGCCACTACGAGCTTGTACAGGCTCATATGGTCTCGTGCCGGCTGGTATGGGCTTGTATGGGCTCGTGCAGCTCTCTACAGGTTCGTCTGGGCTCGCATGGGTTGGCGTAGGCTCGTATGGCCTCTACGGGCTCATACAGGTTCATACAGACTCGTATGGGCCTCATGCAGGCATCTACGGGACCGTACGTACTCATAGAGCTTCGTATGGGCTCACACAGGCCTCTACGGGCTCGTACAGGTTCATGCAGGCCTCTACAGTTTCATGTGGGCTCGTACGGGTTCATACAGGCTCGCACAGGTGCCTACAGACCTCTATGGGAATGTACAGGGTTGTGAAGGCCCCATGCGTCCCTCTACGGGCTTGTATGAGTTCGTACAGGCTCGCGCAGGCCTATGGACTCCTTCGGGCTTGCACGAGTGCATGCAGGACTCTATGGGCTCGTACGGTCTCACGCCAGCCTCTACAGGCTCGTACAGGCTCGCGCAGGCTTCTATGGGCTCGTCAGGGCTCGTTCGGGCTCGTTCAGGCATCGTGTGCCTCTACGTGCACGTATGGGTTCGTACGGGTACACGCAGGACTCTACGTGCTCGTAGGGGCTCGTATGGGTTCGCGTGGTCCTCTACAGGCTCCTACGGGCTCATACAGGCTTGCAAATGCCTCTACGGGCTCCTACGGGATCATATGGGCTCGTACAGGCTAATGCAGGCCTCTACGCGCTTCTGCAGGCTCGCACAGCCCTCTACAGGATCCTACAGGTTCATGCAGGCCTCTATGGGTTTGTGTGGGCCACTACGGGCTCGTACGGGTTCGTACGGGCCTCATGCGGGCTTCTACAGGCTCAAACAGATGAGTATGGTCTCATGCCAGCTGCTACGGGCTCGTACACGCTTCTGCGGGCTCGTATGGCCTCTACTGGCTCATACGGGCTTGTTCAGGCCTCTATGGGCTCGTACAGGTTCATGCAGGCTCGTACAGCCCTCATGCAGGCCTCTAGAGGCTTGTACAGGCTCGTACAGGCACACATAGTCTTCATGCATTCCTCTACAGGCATGTACGGGCTCGTACGGGCTTGTGCCGGCCTTTATGGGCTTGTAAGGGCTCGTTCAGGCACGTACGAGCCTCATGTGGAGTTCTACAGGCTCGTACAGGCTCATACAGTCTCGTGCGGGCTGCTATGGGCGTATACGGGCTCGCAGGGGCTGGTATGGGCTCGTGCAGCCTTCATGCAGGCTCGTACAGGGTCATGCAGGCTTCATGCGTGCCTCTATGGGCTCGTACGGGCTCATTTGGGCTCGTACGGGCTCGTGAGGGCCTCTATGGGCTTGTGTGGGCTAGTACAGGCTCGCATAGGCTGCTATGGGCTCGTACAGGTTCGTTCAGGCCTCTACAGGATTCTGCAGGCTCGTACGGGTTTGTATGGGCTGCTACAGGCATACATGCACTTGCAGGGGCTTGTACAGACTCATATGGGCTGGTGCGGGGTTACGCTAGTGTCTACGGTCCTCTACAGGCTCATACGGTCTCGTACGGGCCTCATGAAGGCCTCTATGGGCTCGTACAGTGTCATACGGGCTAGTACGGTCTTGTGCGGGCTCGTATGGGCTCACCCAGGCCCTCTACAGCCTCATCGGTGCTTGTACGGGCTCGCACAGGCCTCATGCATGCCTCTACAGGCATGTATGTGCTCATGCAGGCTCTTACGGGCTTGCACAGGCCGCTAGGGACTCGTACAGGTTCGTTCAGGCCTCCACGGGATCGCACAGACTCGTACGGACTCATACGGGCTCACATGGGCCTCATACGTGACTCGATGTGCTCAAATGGGCTTGTATGAGCTCGTACGGGCTCGTGGAGGCCTGTACGGGCTCATACGGGCTTGCACGGGCCTCTACAGGCTCATACGGGTTTGTAAAGGCTCATACAGGCCTCATGCTGGCCTCTAGAGGCTCGTACAGGCTCGTACGAGCTTGTATGGGCTCGTGCAGGCCTCTACGAGGTCGTGCGGAGTTGTATGGGCACGCACAGGCGTCTATGGGATCGTGCAGGTTCATACGAGCTTGTACGGGCCTCATGCGGGCCTCTACGGGATTGTACGTACTCATACAGCCTCATGCAGGCAGGCTTGTACGGGCTTGCACAGGCCTCTATGGGCTCCTACGGGCTCATACTGGCTTGCACACAACTCTACGGTCTCGTACGGACTCATAGGGGCCTCGTGGCTGTCTTTGGGCTCGTACGGGTTCGTATCGTCTGGTACGGGCCTTATGTGGGCCTCCACAAGCTCGTAGAGGCTCTTACGGTCTCATGCGGGCTTGTACAGGCTCATGCAGGCCTCATGCATGCCTCTACAGGCATGTGCGGGCTCATATGGGCTCGTATGGGCTTGTACAGGCCTCTATGGGCTCATACGGGTCTCATGCGGGCCTCTACAGCCTTGTACGGACTCATGCGTGCTTCTAAGGGGATGTACAGGCTCATACGGGCTCTTATGGGGTCGCGGAGGCCTCTATGGGCTGATACGGTTTTGTACGGGCTCGTATGGGCTTGTGCGGGCCTCTTTGGGCTCTTCGGGCCTCATACGGGCTCGTGCAGGCCTCATGTGTGCCTCTACCAGCACCTATGGGATCATACGGTCTTGTACGGGCTCGTACGGGCTCGTATGGGCCTCATGCCTCTATGGGCTTGAATGGGTTCGTACGGGCACATACGAGCCTCATACGGGACTCTACGTGCTCGTACAAGCTCGTATGGCCTCATGCGGCCTGCTACCGGCCTATACAGGCTCGCAGGGCCTGGTATGGGCTCATACGGGCTCGTGCAGGCTGGTATGCTTTCATGCGGGCTCCTACGGGGTCGTGCAGGCCTTATGCGTGCCTCTACGGGCTCTTATGGGCTCGTGCAGGCCTCTACAGGCTTGTGCAAGCTAGTACGGGCTCACACAGCCCTCTACGGCTCATACGGGCTCATGCAGGTCTCTATGGGTTGGTGCGGACTGCTACGGGCTCATACGGCCTGACGCAGGCCACTACGGGCTCGCACAGGCTTTTGTGGTTTCATGCGGACTCGTACAGGGCCTTGCCGGCTTCTATGTGCTCATTGGGGCTTGTATGGGGTCGTGCAGGCCTCATGGGTTCCTCTATGGGCTCGTACGGACTCATATGGGCTCGTGCAGGCCTCTACGGGCTCGTACAGGCACATGCAGTCTTCATGCATTCTTCTATGGGCATGTATGGTCTCATACAGGCTTGTACGGGCTCGCAGAGGCCTCTACGGGGTCGTACGGGCTCATATGGTCCTCATGAGGGCCTCTATGGGCTCGAACGAGCTTCTAGGGGCTCGTCCAGGCTGCTATGGGCTCATACACGGTCAAATGGGTTCATGCGGTCTTGTACGGGCTTGTGCAGGCCTCTATGGGTGCTTCGGTGCTCCTATGGTCTCATATGGGCCTCATGCATGCCTCTACGGGCACGGACGTGCTCATACGGGCTCATACAGGCTCACGCTGGCGTCTACAGGCCTCTATGAGATCACACGGGCTCCTACGGGCTCCTACGGGCTTGCACAGGCCTCTATGGGCTTGTATGGGTTCGTATGGGCACGTACAACCCTCATGCAGGCCCGTACGGGCTCATACGGGATCATACGGTCTCGCGCGGGCTATTACTGGCATATACGTGCTCGCAGGGGCTTGTATGGGCTCATATGGGCTCGTGTAGGCTTCTATGGTTTCATGCAGGCTCGTATGGGGTCGTGCAGGCTTCGTGCGTGCCTCTACGGGCTCCTATGGTTTCATATGGTCTCATGCAGGCTCGTATGGGCTCATTCGGGCTTGTATGGGCTCTTGAGGCCCTCTATGGGCTTGTGCAGGCTAGTACGGGCTCACACAGACCTCTACGGGCCTGTACAGGTTCATTCAGGCCTCTAAGGGCTTGTATGGGCTCATACGAGCCTGTGCAGGCCTCTACTGTCTCCTACGGTTTCGTACTGACTCGCACACGACTCTACGGTCTCGTACGGGCTCGTACAGGCCTCATGTGGTGTCTTTGGGCTTGTACGGGTTCGTATTGTCTCGTATGGCCTCATGTGGACCTCTACAGGTTCATACCGGCTTGTATGGTCTCGTACAGGCTCGTACGGGCTCGTGCAGGCCTCATGCATGCCTCTACAGGCATGTATGGGCTCATATGGGCTCTTACGGCCTTGTGTAGGCCTCTACAGGCTCATACGGGTCTCATGCGGGCCTCTATGGGCTCGTATGGGTTTGTATTGGCTTGCGCAGGCCTCATGCATGCCTCTATGGGCATGTACGGGGTCATACGGGCTCTCATGAGGTCCTGGAGGCCTCTAGGGGCTCATATGGGTTCGCACGGGCTCTTACAGGCCTCATGCAGGCCTGTACGGGCATATACAGGCTCTTACAGTTTCGTGCGGGCTCACGCAGAGCTCACGTGTTCCTCTACTGACATGTACAGGCTAGCACAGGCCTCTACGGGCTTGTACGGGTTCGTGAACGCCTCTACGGTTTCATGCAGGCTTGTATGGGTTCGTACGGGCTTGTGCAGGCGTCTACAGACCTCTATGGGAACGAACGGGGTTGTGAAGGCCTCATGCGTGCCTCTATGGCCTTGTACGGGTTCGTGCAGGCCTCTACGGGTTTTTGCGGGCTGCTACGGGCTCGTACAGGCTTGGGCAGGCCTCTACAGGATCCTATGGGTTCATACAGGCTTGTGTGGGCCTCATACAGATCTCTATGGGCTTGTAGGGGCTCATAAGGGCTCGAGCAGGCTTCTACGGGATCATCGGGGCTCATATGGGGTCGTCCAGGCCTCCTGGGTGCCTCTACAGGCTCGTACAGGCTCATACGGGTTCGTACGGGACTAATGCGTGCCTCTATGGGCATGTGCAGGCTCATACAGTCTCATACGGGCTCGCGCAAGCCTCTACGGGCTCATATGGTTTTGCACAGGCCTCTAAGGGCTCATACAGGCTCTTACGGGCCTCATGTGGGCCTGTACGGGTGTATACGGGCTCATATGGGCTCTTGAGGCCCTCTACAGGCTTGTGCGGGCTCTTACGGGCTCGCACAGGACTCTATGGGCTCGTACAGGTTCGTTCAGGCCTCTACGGGTTTGTGCGGGCTCGTACGGGTTCGTACGGGCTTGCACAGGCCTCTATGGGCTTGTATGGGTTTGTACAGGCTCGTATGAGCTTCATACGGGCCTCTACGGGCTCGTAGGGGATCGTGCAGGCTGCTACGGTTTCATGCGGGCTCGTACGGGACCTTGCAGGCCTCATGGGTGCCTCCAGGGGCTAGTATGGACTCATACGGACTCATGCATGGCTCTATGGGCTTGTATGGGCTCCTATTGGCTGGTATGGGCTTGCACAGGCCCTCTATGACCTCATCAGTGCTTGTACGGGCTCGCGCAGGCCTCATGCTCGCCTCTACGGGCATGTACGGACTCATACAGGCTCTTACGGGCTTGCACAGTCCACTACGGGCTTATACAGTTTCGTATGGGCTTGTACGGGCCTCATGCGGGCCTCTAGGGGATCACACAGACTCATATGGACTCGTACGGGCTTGCGCAGGCTTCTGCGGCCTTCTTCGGGGTCGTACAAGCTTGCACAGACATCCACAGGCTCTTACGGACTCGTGCACGCCTCTATGGGCTCATACGCGCTCGTACGGGCTCGCGCAGGCCTCTATGGCCATGTATGGGCTCATAGGGGCTCGTACAGGCTTGTTCAGGCCTCTACGGGCTCATACGGGCTCGTATGGGCCTCATGCGGGCCTCTACGGGCTCAAACGTGCTTGTGTGGTCTCGTGCAGGCTGCTACGGGCTCATACGGGCTCAAACGGGCTCATACAGTCTCATATGGGCTTGTGCAGGCCTCTATGGGTGCTTCCACGCCATACAGGCTCGCGCAGGCCTCATGCGTACCTCTACAGGCTTGTACGAGCTCATACAGGGTCGCATGGGCTCGCGCTGTCGTTTACAGGCCTCTACGGGATTGTACGCACTCCTATGGGCTCGTAGGAGCTAGCACAGCCCTCTATAGGCTCGCACGGGCTAGCACGGGCTTGCGCAGGCCTTGTATGTGCCTCTATGGGCATGTACGGTCTCATGCTGGCTCCTACAGTCTTGCACAGGCCTCTACAGGGCACCACGGGCTTGTATGGGTTTGCACAGGCCTCTACGGTTTCATACAGGCTCGTGCCGGTTTGTGCAGGCTCTTGCAGGCATCTACAGACCTCCATGGGATAGAATGGGTTGTGAAGGCCTCATGCATGTCTCTACGGGCTCGAACGGGTTCGTACAGGCTCGCGCAGGCCTACAGGCTCCTTCGGGCTTCTGTGGGCACACGCAGGACTCTACGGGCTCTTACAGGTTTATACGGGCTCACGCCGGCCTTTACAGGCTTGTACAGGCTGGTGCAGGCTTCTGTGGGCTCCTAAGGGTTCGCGCAGGCCTTTTCCGGGCTCCTACGGGCTGGTACGGGCTTGCAAACGCCTCTGTGGGCTTGTACAGGCTCGTACGGGCTCGTACGGGCTCCTGCGGGCCTCTACAGGCTTGTGCGGGTTCGTACGGGCTCGCACAGCCCTCTACGGGCTCCTACAGGTTTGTGCAGACCTCTATGGGATTGTGCAGGCTGCTATGGGCTCATAGGGGCTTGTATGGGCTTGCACAGGCCTCTACGAGCTCATACGGGCTCCTACGGGCCTCATGCAGGCCTCTATGGGCTTGTACAAGCCCGTACAGTCTCGTAGGGGCTCGTAGGGGCTCACGCAGATCTCATGCGTGTCTCTATGGACACGTGCAGGCGCTACGGGCCTCGTATGGGCTTGTGCAAGCCTCATGCGTGCCTCTACGGGCTTGTACAAGCTCATATGGGCTTGTACGGGCTTGCGCTGTCGTCTACGGGCCTCTATGGGCTCTTAGGAGCTTGCACAGGCCTCTATGGGCTCGTACAGGCTCACATGGGCTTGCACAGGTGTAAGGGTGAGGTGGGGGCACCACCTGGACTCCCAGCAGGGACGGATACACAAACACAAGGCATACGATGGTCGATATGGAGCATTTATTACCTCTGTGTCTGAACGGGGGCTCCCCAGCGTTTTCCCGATCGAGGCAATAATGGAGCGGGGGATCCCTGGCACCGCTGAGCATCAGTCCAGGGTGAGGAATGCCGAGGAGGGCACTAGATGAAGTTTTTATGTACCATACACATGCGCAGTAAGCATGTTGAGCTCATTGTTATTCTCGATTCAAAGCCCAGGTGCAGCGCCACCTTGGCACAGGCTCAACCATGTGATTATGGGTCAACATGCCCTGTTGATGCTCCTTTTCCCACGGAACGGTCTGGCTAGCTTCCATCGCCTATCTCCTCTACATTCTTCCGCACTTTCCCTAAAAGCAGGCCTCACGTGTGCCTCTACGGACATGTACGGGCTCACGCAGACCTCTATGGGCTTGTAAGGGTTCGTGCATGCGTTTACAGTTTCATGCAGGCTTGTACAGGTTCGTACGGGCTCGAGCAGGCATCTACAGACCTCTACGGGAACGTACAGTGTTGTGAAGGCCTCATGTGTGCCTCTCCAGGCTCTTACGGGTTTGTACGGGCTCACGCTGGCCTCTATGGGTTTGTACAGGCTCGTACAGGCTTCTATAGGCTCGTCGGGGCTCATGCAGGCCTCATGTGTGGCTCTACGGGCACGTACGAGCTCATATGGGCTCGTACGGGCTCACGCTGGCATCTATGAGCCTCTATGGGATCATACGCGCTCCCACGGGCTCTTACGGGCTTGCACAGGCCTCTACGGGCTCGTATGGCTTCGTGCAGGTTCGTACGGGCTCATGCAGGCTCGTACGGGCTTACGCAGACCTCACGCGTACCTTTACAGACATGTACGGGCTCTACGGTCCTTGTATGGGCTTGTGCAGGCCTCTATGGTCTCGAACGGTTTTGTGCGGTCTCCTGCGGGCTGCTACAGGCTCATATGGGCTCAAACGGGTTCATACGGGCTTGCACAGGCCTCATGCATGCCTCTGCAGGCTCGTATGAGCTCATATGGGCTTGTACGGGCTTGCGCTGTCATCTATGGGCCTCTATGGGCTCGTACGAGCTTGCACAGGCCTCTATGGGATCATAGGGGCTCGTATGGGTTCGTGTGGGCCTCTACAGGCTCTTACGGGCTTGTACGGGCTTGCAAACACCTGTATGGACTCATATGAGCTGGTATGGGATCACACTGGTGTCTATGGTCCTCTATGGGCTCGCACGGGCTACTACGGGCTCGCACAGCCCTCTACGGGCTCGTACAGGTTCGTGCATGCCTCTACGGGTTTGTGCGGGCTACTACAGGCTCATACGGGCTCGTATGGGCCTCATGTGGGCTACTACGGGCTCGTACAGGCGCGTACGGTCTTGTGCCAGCTTCTACGGGCTCGTACAGGCTCGTATGGGCTTGTACGGCTCGTGCAGGCCTCTATGAGTTTGTGTGGGCTCGTATGGGCTCGTATGAGCTCAAGCAGGCCTCTACGGGCTCAAACAGGTTCGTACGGGCTCATACGGGCTGCTACGGGCTCGTATGGGCTCAAACAGGTTGATATGGTCTCATACGGGCTCGCACAGGCCTCATGCGTGCCTCTACGGGCGCGTACGAGTTCATTTGGGCTTGTACGGGCTCGCACTGTCATCTACGGGCCTCTATGGGCATGTACGCGCTCCTCCGAGCTCGTACGAGCTTGCACAGGCCAGTATAGGTTCGTACGGGCTCGTACGGGCTTGAGGAAGCCTCATGCGTCCCTCTATGAGGATGTATGGGCTCATACAGGCTCTTGCGGGCTCACACAGGCCACTACGGGCTCGTACGGGTTCATACGGCATCACATGAGCTTCATGCAGGCATCTACGGGCTCATATGGGTTTGGTCGTACGTTCTCGTAGGGTCTTGTATGCTGTCCTCCGGGCTCGTACGGCTTGCACAGGCCAGTACGGGTTTGTACGGGCCTCATGTGGGCCTCGACGGGCTCATACAGGCTCGTACAGGCTTCTATGGGCTCGTGGGGGCTCGTACGGGCTCGTGCAGGCATCGTGTGTGCCTCTACGTGCACACATGGGCTCGTACGGGCTCGTATGCATTCGCACAGGCCTCTATGGGCTGGTATGGGTTTGCACGGGCTCGTACAGGCCTCATGTGGGCTACTACGGTCTCGTATGGGCTTCTATGGTCTTGCGCAGGCCTCAAGCATGCCTCCGCGGGCATGTACGGGCTCTTATGGGTTCTTACGGGCTCACGCTGGCCTCTACAGGCTCGTATGGGCTTGTGCAGGCTTCTATGGGCTCGTCGGGGCTCTTATGGGCTCGTGCAGGCATCATTCATGCCTCTACTTGCACGTACAGGCTCGTATGGCCTTGTAGGGGTTCGCGCAGGCCTCTACGAGCTCGTAGGGACTCGTACGAGTTTGTGCAGGCCTCTACGGGCTCCTACGGGCTTGCAAATGCCTCTGCGGGTTCGTATGGACTCATATGGGCTGGTACGGGCTCACGCTGGCATCTATGGTGCTCTATGGGGACTGTACAGGCTCGTACAGGCTTGTACGGTATCGTACGGGCTTGTACGGGCTCGTGAGGCCCTCTACATGCTTCTGTGGGCTTGTATGGGCTCGCACAGGCCTCTACGGTCTCGTACAGGCTCATACAGGCTCATATGGTCTCGTAAGGGCTCTTAGGGGCTCATTCGGGCTCGTACGGGCTCACGCAGGCCTCACGCGTGCCTCCGGGCATGTACAGGCTCATACGGGCTCCTAAGGGCTTGTACAGGCCACACGCGCTCAAACGGGTTCATACGGGCTCATACAGGTTTGTGCAGGCCTCTATGAGCGCTTCAGGGCTCATACAGGCTTGCGCAGGCCTCATGCGTGCCTCTACGGGCTCGTACGAGGTCATATGGCCTTGTACAGGCTCGCACTGTCATCTACGGGCCTCTATGGGATCGTACACACTCCTATGGGCTCGTATGAGCTTTCACTGGCCTCTACGGGCTCGTACGGGCTTGCGCAGGCCTCATGCGTACGTCTATGTGCATGTGCAGGCTCGTATGGGCTCGTGCAGACTGCTACGGGTGTAGACGGGCTCACAGGGGCTCATAGGGAGTCATATGGGCTGGTAAGGGCTCACGCTGGCATCTACGGTCCTCTACGGGCTCGTACAGGCTTCCTGTGAGCATCTACGGGCTCGTACAAGTTCGTACGGTTTCGTGCGGGCTCGTACGTTATCGTACGGTCTCGTATGGTCTCTTTAGGACAAGTGCAGGTTTGCCCAGGCCTGTACGGGTCTGTAAAGGCCTCACGTGGGCCTCTACGGGCTTGTACAGGCTCGTACGGGCACATACGGGCTCGTACGGGCTCGTGCAGGTCTCTACGGGCTCTTCGGGGCTCATATGGGCCCCTGCAGGCCTCATGTGTGCCTCTATGGGCATGTACAGGCTCATACCGGCTCGTACGTTCTCGCGCAGGCTGCTACAGGCGTACACAGGCTCACAGGGGCTCATATGGACTCACATGGGCTGGTACGGGCTCACGCTGGCGTCCGTGGTCCTCTGCAGGCTTGTACAGGCTCGTATGGGCCGCATGCTAGCCTCTACGGGCTTGTGCGGGCTTGCACCCTCATTCGAGCTTGTATGGGCTCCAATGGGCTCGTAGGGGCTCGCGTAGGCCCTCCACGGCCTCATTGATGCTTGTACGGGCTCGCATAGGCCTCATGCGTGCCTCATGTGTGCCTCTACGGGCATGTACACGCTCATATGGGCTTACAGGCTTGAGCAGGCCACTACGGTCTCGTACGGGTCCGTACAAGCTCGTACGGGTCTCATGCGGGCCTCTAGAAGCTCATAAGGGCTCGTACGAGCACACGCAGGCTTCATGCATTTCCCTACAGGGATATATGGGCTCATACAATCTCAAATGGGCTGGTGCAGGCCTCTTTGGGATCGTACGGTTTCGAACGGTCTCGTACGGGCCTCATGCAGGCCGCTACAGGCTCGTACAGGCTCGTACGGTCTCGCACAGCCCTCTACGGGCTCCTACAGGTTCGTGCAGGCCTCTATGGGTTTCTGCGGGACTCTATGGGCTCGAACCCACGGGTATGGTCTCGTGCCAGATGCTACAGGCTCGTATGGGCTTGTGCGGGCCTCTACGGGCTCCTATGGGGTCGCATAGGTTCGTACAGGCATCATGCGGGCCTCTAGAGGCTTGTATGGGCTCATATGGGCAAACGCAGGCTTCATGCATTCCTCTACAGGCATGTACGGGCTCATACGGCCTTGTGCAGCCCTCTTTGGGCTTGTACGGGCTCCTGCGGGCTCGCACAGGCCTCCATGGGTTCGTAGGGGCTCGTACGGGCTTGCACAGGCCTCTACGTGCTCGTACAGGCTAGTATGGTCTTGTGCGGCCTGCTACGGGCCTATACGGGCTCGCAGGGGCTGCTATGGGGTCATATGGACTTGTGCAGGCTTGTATGGTTTCATGCGGGCTTGTACGGTGTTGTGCAGGCTTCATGCGTGCCTCTACGGGCTCGTACTGCCTCATATGGGCTCGTGCGGGCTCGTGCGGGCTCATTCAGGCTCATACAGGCTCATACAGGCTCCTATTGGCTCCTTCAGGCTTGTGCAGGCCCTCTACGGCCTCATCGACGCTTGTACGGGCTCGCTCAGGCTTCATGTATGCCTCTATGGGCTTGAGCAGGCTCACACGGGCTCATATAGGCTCATGCAGGCCTCTACAGGCTCTTTGGGGCTCCAACGGCCTTCCACAGGCCTCATGTGTGCCTCTGCAGGCATGAACGGGCTCATACGGGCTCATATGGGCTCGCGCTGACATCTACGGGCCTCTATGGGATCTTATGGGCTCGTACAGGCTCCTACGGGCTTGCAAAGGCCTCTATGGGCTCGTATGGATTTGTACGGGCTTGTATAGGCCTCACGCAGGCCTCTACAGGATCGTATATCCTCGTATGGGCTCACGCAGGCTCTACGGGCTACTACGTGCTCGGACAGGACAGCACAGCCCTTTATGGGCTTCCCACGGGTTCGTGCAGGCCTCTACGGGTTTGTGCAGGCCTCTACGGGTTTGTGCAGGCTGCTACGGTCTCATAAAGCCTCGTACGGGCTTGTGCAGACCACTACGGGTTTGTACGGGTTCATACGGGCTTGTACGGGCCTCATACAGGTTTCTACGGGCTCATACAGGCACATACGGTCTCGTATCGGCTGCTATGTGCCCATATGGGCTCGTATGGGCTCGCACAGGCCTCTACAGGCTCATACAGGTTTGTATGGTCCTCATGCATGCCTCTACGGGCATGTACAGGCTGGTACAGGTTTGTGCAGGCCTCTACGGGCTCGTCGGGGCTCATACGGGCTCGCGCAGGCCTCTACAGGGTCGTCAGTGCTCATACAGACTCGCACAGACCTCATGCGTTCCTCTATGGGTATGTACATGCTCATACATGCTCTTACGGGCTCACACCGGCCACTATGGGCTCGTATGTGTTCGTATGGGCTCGTGAGAGCTTCATGCGGGCATGTATGGGCTCGTGCGGGCTCATGTGGGCTCGTATAGGCCTTTATGGGTTCGTATGGGCCTCAGGTGGGCCTCTATGGGCTTGTACGGGCTCGTGCAGGTCTCTACGGGCTATTAGGGGCTCATATGGGCCTGCACAGGCCTCATGCGTGCCTCTACGGGTTCGTACGTGCTCGTACGGGCCTCATGCATGCCTCTATGTGATCGCACAGACTCGTACAGACTTGTATGGGCTTGCACAGACCTCTACGAGCTCCTACTGTCTCCTATGGACTCCCGCACACCTCTAAGGTCGTGCGGGCTCATGTGGGCTTGTATAGGCCTTTATGGGTTCGTATGGGCCTCAGGTGGGCCTCTATGGGCTCGTACGGGCTCGTACGGGCTCATGCAGGTTTCTACGAGCCTGTAGAGGCCGTCATGAGGCCCATACGAGCCCATACAAACCCGTACGGGCATATACGGGCTCGTACGGGCTTGCGCGGGCGTCTTTGGGATCTTCGGGGCTAATACGGGCTCGTGCAGGTCTCGTGTGCCTCTACGGGAATTTGGAGGCTCATACAGGCTCGTGCGGGCTCACGCAGGCCTCTACAGGCTTGTACAGGCTTGTATGGGCTTGTACAGGCCTCATGCGGACCTCTATGGGCTCGTAAGGGCTCGTACGGTCTTGTGCGGGCTGCTACGGGAGTATACGGGTTCGCAGGGGCTCGTATGGGCTCATACAGTCTCATGTGGGCTCGTACGGTTTTGTGTCGGCTACTATGGGCTTGTATGGGCTCGTATGGTCCTGTACGGGCTCGTGCAGGCCTCTACGGGTTGTGCGGGTTCATATAGGCTCGTACGGGCTTCATGCGGGGCTCTAAGGTCTCGCATTGGCTCGTATGGGCTTGTGCAGGCCTCTATGGGCACTTCGGGGCTCTTACAGTCTTGCACAGGCCACTACGGCCTCGTACCACTTCGTACGGGCTCGTACAGGCCTCCTGCGGGCCTCTACAGGCACGTACAGGCTCGTACAGGCTCACGCGGGCTTGTACAGGCTCATGCGGGCTCATATGGGCTCACGCAGACCTCGCGCGTGCCTCTACGGATATGTACGGGCTCTATGGGCTTCGTACGGGCTTGCACAGGCCTCATGCGTGCCTCTACGGGCTCATACGAACTCTTATGGGCTTGTACAGGTTCGCGCTGTCTTCTATGGGGCTCTACGGGCTCGTACGAGCTTGCACAGGCCTCTACGTGCTCGTACGGGCTCGCATGCACTTGCATAGGTGTAAGGGTGAGGTGGGGGCACCACCTGGACTCCCAGCAGGGACGGATACACAAACACAAGGCATACGATGGTCGATATGGAGCATTTATTACCTCTGCATCTGAACAGGGGTTCCCCGGTGTTTTCCCGATCGAGGCAATAATGGAGCGGGGGATCCCTGGCACCACTGAGCATCGGTCCAGGGCGAGGAACGCCGTGGGGGGGGGGGCACTAGATGAAGTTTTTATGTACTATAAACATGCGCAGTAAGCATGTTGAGCTCATTGTTATTCCCAATTCAAAGCCCAGGTGCAGCGCCACCCTGGCACAGGCTCAACTATGTGACTATGGGTCAACATGCCCTGTTGATGCCCCTTTTCCCACAGAACAGTCTGGCTAGCTTCCATCGTCTATCTCCTCCACATTCTTCCACACTTTCCCATACACTCCACCCCAACGATGGAAAGCTAGCTACAGGCCGTCCCAATCCTCAGAAGGGCATGGGGTATGAGGGCAAGGGAGTTTACAAAGTAATGAAATCAAAACATAACATAACACAAAGCAAAAGATAAAGAAGAGTTCTCCTTGTATGAGGTGGCCCAGCCATCCCGTTAGGGAGCCAAGCCAATTAGCCAGCCAGGCATCTCCGTCGTTCTGCCGGATATGTTGGATAACGTCTTGTAGGTGGCTGATATCATTCTCAATAGATGCCGAGTCATCAGTGATGTTAAAGCAGCACATCCTGGCGAAGTCATGGTGTCTGTGGTTATATCGCGGTAGGAGGCAGTCGATCCCTAGATGGTTTTGCAGTGTTCCTTGCTACACTGCTCCCAACTCCCTATTTAAAGAGGCAATGGCCCTAGATGTCCAATTTAAGCTTTGAGCTAAAGCAAAGGCAACACGCTCTAACTGTTTGCAATTATGCACCACCACCCCCGGATCCCAGCTAGTCTTAACAATAGGCCTAAGGCTTCTGCATGAGAAAATAAACTTAGATGGGGGTTACAAGCTGCATCTAGGATATGCCACGGGGTCCTTCGCCGAGGGATAAAGGGAGGGTCATAAAGGGAGGGATGCTTAAAGTAACATGACCTACAGCGCATAGGCCACCTGTGGCATCGGCCGGCACATATGTATATGCTGTAGGGCCACACAGAAGGAACCACCCTAATGGCAGTATAAGGTGAGCAGATGCATAGGTAATATCCATAGTGACATTACAAATTAGCTGTGTATTGGTTGCATTCTGCAGAACAGAGGCAGCATTTACAAAGCGAAAGCAAGTAGCTTTAGATATGTTAGCTATATGAGAAGAGTAAGCCCAAAGTGTCACCTTTTGGGAAACAATACCCAAATTGTAGAAATTCATGGGAGTAACTGAAATGTCAACATTTTTTAGGAAAGTGTCATTCTGCAATACCATGAGTGGAGCTGGTACGCCTATGTAACACGTAGTTAAGACATCATATGTGCCTCTACATGCACGTATGGTCTCCTAGGGGCTTGTACGGGTTCACACAGGCCTCTACAGGCTCATAGGGGCTCGTACGGTTTTGCACGGGCCTCTACGGGCTCCTACGGGCTCGTATAGGCTTGCAAACGCCTCTATGGGCTCATATGGGCTTCTACGGGCTCGTGCGAGCCTCTACGGGCCTGTGCAGGCTGGCATGGGCTCGCACAGCCCTCTACGGGCTCCTACGGGCTTGTGCAAGCCTCTACAGGGTCGTTGGGGCTCATACGGGCTCATTCAGGCCTCATGCGTTCCTCTGTGGGGATGTATGGGCTCATATGGACTCGTATGGGCTCGTACAGGCCGCTACGGGCTCTTACGGGTTCATACAGGCTCACACAAGCTTCATGCGGACATCTACGGTCTCGTACGGTTTTGTGCGGGCTTGTATTGTCTCGTACACTCTCCTACGGGCTCGTACGGGCTTGCACAGGCCACTATGAGCTCATACAGGCCTCATGCGGGCCTCGACAGGCTCGTACAGGTTCGTACAGGCTCGTACGAGCCAAATTCAGGCATCTATGGGCTCGAATGGGCTTGTGCGGTCTCGTGCGGGCTGCTACGGGCTCATATGGTTCATAAGGGCTTGTGCAGACCTCTACGGGCACTTTGGGGATTGTACGGGCTCGCATAGGCCTCATGCGTACCTCTACGGGCTCATACGAGATCATATGGTCTTGTACGGGTTCACGTTGTCGTCTACGGGCCTCTACAGGCATGTACGCACTCCTCCAGGCTCGTACGCCTTCATACGGTCTCGTGCGGGCTCATACATTCTCGTACGGTCTTGTACGGGCTCATGTGGGCTCATATCGGCTCGCGCAGGGCTGGATGGGTCCGTTCGGGCCTCATGAGGGCCTTGACAGGCTCGTAGAGACGCGTGTGGTCTTGTGCTGTGTGCTACAGGCTCGTACGGGCTTATACGACTCATGCAGGCCTGTACGAGTTTGTGCAGGCTTGTATGGGCTCGTATGGGCTCGTGCAGGCCTCTATGGGCACTCCGGGGCTTGTACGGGCTCGCGCAGGCCTCATGCTTGCCTCTACGGGCATGTACAGGCTCATATGGGCTCGTACGGGCTCACGCTGCCATCTGCGGGCCTCTATGGGATCGTATGTGCTCCTATGGGCTAGTACGGGCTTGTACAGGCCTCTATGGGTTCGTATGGTCTCGTACGAGCTTCACGCGGGCATCAACGTGCTTGTACAGGGTCGTACAGACTCGTGCGGCCTCATGCGGGCTCTTACGGGCTTGCGCAGGCCTGTACGAACCCGTACAGGCCTCATGTGGGCCTCTATGGGCTTCTACGGTCTTGTATGGGCACATATGGGCTCGTACGGGCAAGTGCAGGTCTCTACCGGCCCTTTGGGGCTCGTATGGGCCCGCGCAGGCCTCATGCGTGCCTCTACGGGCATGTACAGGCTCATACGGGCTCGTGCAGGGTGCTACAGGCATACACGGGCTCGCAGGGACTCATACGGACTCATATGGGCTGGTACATGCTCACGATGGCGTCTACGGTCCTCTACGGGCTCGTATGGTCTCGTGCGGGCTCGTACGGTTTCATACGGGTTTGTACAGGCCTCATGCAGGTCTCTACGGGCTTGTACAGGCTCGTACGGTCGCGTGCAGCTCTCTATAGGCTCGTGCAGGCTCGTATGGGCTTGTGCAGGTTCGTGTGGCCTCTACCGGCTTGTATAGGTTCATATGGGCTTGTACGGGTCTGTACGGGCCTCTCTGGGATCGTACAGGCTCCTATGGGCTCCTATGGGCTTCCACAGGCCTCTATGGGCTTGTATGGGGTCGTACGGGCACGTACGGGCCTCCTGTGGTCCTCTATGGGCTCCTACAGGCACGTACGGTCTTGTGGGGGCTGCTATGGGCTCGTACAGACTCGTACAGGGTTGTATGGCTCGTGCAGGCCTCTACAAGTTCGTGCGGGCTCGTATGGGCTCGTATGGTCTCTACGGGCTCGTACAGGTTTGTACAGGTTCATACAGGCCTCATGCGGGCCTCTACGGGCTTGAACGGGCTTGTGCAGTCTTGTGCGGACTGCTACAGGCTCATACGGGCTCTAACGGGTTCATACGGGTTCGTATGGGCTTGTGCAGGCCTCTATGGGCACTTCGGGGCTCGTACAGGCTCGCACAGGCCTTAGGCCTTCCTCTATGGGCATGTACAGGCTCATACAGGCTCTTACAGGATTGCGCAGGCCTCTATGGGCTCCTACGGGCTCGTATGGGCTCGCGCATGACTCTACGGTCTCATACAGACTCATACAGGCCTCATGTGGGTGTCTTCGGGCTTGTATGGGTTTGTACGGGCTTGCACAGGCCTCTTCCATCTTGTAAAGGTTCGTATGGTCTTGTACGGGCCTCAGGTGGGCCTCTACAAGCTCGTATAGCTTCATACAGTCTCGTGCTTCTATGGTCTCGTACGGACTCGTACCGGCTTGTATGGGCCTCATGCATGCCTCGACATGCTCAAATGGGGTCATACGGGCTCGTACAGGCTTGCGCAGGACACTACTTGCTTCTATGGGTTCGTACGGGCTTGTATGGGCCTCATGCGTGCCTCAACGGGATCGCAAAGACTTGTACGGACTCCTACGGGCTCGCGCAGGCCTTACGAGTTCGTGCGGGCTCATACGGGCTCATACGAGCTCGCGCAGGCCTTTACGGGCTCAAACGTGCTTGTGCGGTCTTGTGCGGGCTGCTACGGGCTGCTATGGGCTCAAACGGGTTCATAAGGTCTCGTACGGGCTTGTGCAGGCCTCATGCACTCCTCTACAGTCACCTACGGGCTCGTATGGACTCATACAGGCTCATGCATGGCTCTACGGGATCGTACAGGCTCGTATGGGCTCATACGGGCCTCATGCAGGCCTGTACGGGCACATATGGGCTCGTACGGTCTCGTGCCAGCTGCTACGGGCTCGTATGGACTCACATAGGCCTCTATGGGCTCATGCAGGTTCATATGGGTTCGTACGGTCCTCATGTGGGCCTCTACAGGCTCATATAGGTTCGTACAGTCTCATAAGGGCTCATAGGGGGCTCAGTCGGGCTCGTACAGGCTCGTACGGGCTCGTGCAAGCCTCAATGCGTGCCTCTAAGGGCATGTACGGGCTTGTGCGGGCTTGTGCGGGCTTGTGCAGGCCTCTATGGGCTCCTATGGGTTTGTATGTGGTCATATGGGCCTTGTGCGGGCCACTGTGGGCTCGTATGGGCTTGTATGGTGTCATGCGGGCTCATACATGATCATGCGGGCTCATACAGGCTCCTACGGGGTCGTGCAAGCCTCTACGGTCTTGTCAGGGCTCATACCGGCTTGCGCAGGCCTCATCCGTTCCTCTATGGGCATGTACGCGTTCATACGGGCTCTTACCGGCTCGCACAGGCCACTACAGGCTCGTATGGGCTCGTACAGGCTCGTAAGGCCCTCTACAGGCTTGTGCGGGCTCGTACGGGCTCGCACAGGCCTCTACAGGTTTGTGCGGGAACCTATTGGCTTGTATGGACTTGCACAGGCCTCTATGGGCTCGTATGGGTTCGTACTAGCCTCATGCGGGGCTCTACAGCCTCGCACGGGCTTGTACGGGCTCAAGTGGGCTTGTACAGGCTCGTACGGGCTAGTGCAGGCCTCATGTGTGCCTCTACTGGCACATATGGGCTCGTACGGGTTCATACAGGCTTGTACGGGCCTCTACGGGATTGCACAGACTCGTACGGAGTTGTATGGGCTTGTGCAGTCCTCTACGCGCTCCTACAGGCTCCTATGGACTCGCACATGCCTCTACGGTCTCGTAGGGACTTGTACAGGTTCTTACGGGCTCGCACAGGCCTCTACGGACATGTATGGGCTCATACGGGCTCGTATGGGCTCGTGCAGGCCTCTTCGGGCTTGTACAGGTTTGTATGGTCTCGTACGGGCCTCATGTGGGCTTCCACAAGCTCGTAGAGCCTCATTCGTTCTCGTGCATGCTTGTACGGGCTTGTACAGGCCTCATGCATGCCTCTACGGACATGTACAGGCTCATGCAGGCTCGTACGGGTTTGTGCAGTACTCTACGGACTTGTACGGGTTTGTATGGGCTCGTAGGGGTCTCATGCGGGCCTCTATATGCTCATACGGGCATGTACAGGCTCGTACGAGCTTGCACTCTTTGGGCTCTTCAGGGCTCGCACAGGCCTCCTGCATGCCTCTACTGGCACCTACGGGCTCATACGGGCTCATACAGCCTTGCGCTGGCCTCTATGGCCCTCTACGGTATCGTACAGGCCTCATGCGGGCCTCTACAGGCTTGTACGGTCTCGTGCCGGCTGCTACGGGCTCGTATGGGCTCGCGCAGGTGACTACAGACCTCTACAGGAATCTACAGGGTTGTAAAGGCCTCATGCATGCCTCTATGGGCTCATACGGGTTCATACAGGCTCACGCAGGCCTACGGGCTCCTTCGGGCTTGTATGGGCTCGCACAGGACTCTACGGGCTCTTACGGGTTTGTACAGGCTCACGCTGCCCTCTACGGGCTTGTATAGGCTCGTGCAGGCTTCTATGGGCTCATCGGGGCTTGTACGGGATCATGGAGGTATCATGTGTGCCTCTACGTGCACGCATGGGCTTGTACAGGCTCGTATGGGTTCGCGCAGGCCCCTACGGGTTTGTAGGGGCTCCTACAGGCTTGTAAACACCTCTATGAGCTTGTAAGGGTTCATAGGGGCTCTTAGGAGCTTCATACGGGCTTCTACGGGCTCGTCTGGTCTTGTACAGTCTCGTGCAGGCTGCTATGGCCGTATACGGGTCCGCAGGCGCTTGTATGGGCTCATATGGGCTCGTGCAGGCTTCCACGGTTTCATGCGGGCTTGTACGGGGCCTTGCAGGCTTCTACGGGCTCGTATGGATTCATGCAGGCTTCATGGGGGCATCTATGGGCTAGTATGGACTCATACGGGCTCGTATGGGCTCGTGCATGGCTCCTTTGGGCTCGTACGGGCTCCTTTGGGCTCGTACGGGCTTGCGCAGGCCCTCTACGGCCTCATCGGTGTTTGTACGGGCTCGCACAGGCTTCATGCGTGCCTCTACGGGCATGTACGGTCTCATACGGGCTCTTATTGGGTATCGCAGGCCATTATGGGCTTGTACGGCTTCATACAGGCTCGTGCGGGCCTCTACAGGCTCGTACAAGCTAGTACGGCCGCGTACCAGCTGCTACAGACTCGTACGCGCTGGCCTCTATGGGTCTCTACAGAATTTTATGGGTTCCTATGGGCTTGTACGGGCTTGCACAGGCCTCTATGGGCTTGTACAGGTTTGTACAGGCTCGTACAGGCCCCTAGTGGGCATCTACAGGCTCTTACGGGCTTGAACGATCTCGTGCGTTCTCGTACGGTCTTGTACGTGCTCATGCGGGCTTGTACAGGCTCGTGCAGGCCTGTACGGGTTTGTACGGGCCTCGTGGGCCTCTATGGGCCTGTACGGGCTTGTACGGGCCTCATGCAGGCCTCTATGGGCTCGTACAGGCTTGTACGGTCTCGTGCGGGCTTGTTCGGGCTCCTACAGGCTCCTATGGGCTCTTACAGGTTCGCGCAGGCCCTCTATGGACTCATCGGTGCTTGTACGGGCTTGTGCAGGCCTCATGCATGCCTCTATGGGCATGTACAGGCTCATAAGGTCTCTTACAGGCTTGCGCAGGCCACTACAGGCTCTTACAGGTTCATAGGGACTCGTACGGGCCTCATGCAGGTCTCTACGGGATTGCATAGACTCGTACAGACTCGTATGGGCTTGCGCAGTCCTCTACGCGCTCCTACGGGCTCCTACGGACTAGTGCATGCCTCTATGGTCTCGTAGGGACTTGTATGGGCTCGTAAGGGCTTATGCAAACCTGTACAGGCTCATACGGACTCGTATGGTCTTGCACTGGCCTCTACGGACATGTATGGGCTCATATGGGCTCGTACAGGCTTGTGCAGGCCTCTACGGGCTTGTACGGGCTCGTACAGGCCTCATGGAGGCCTCTAGGGGCTCGTACAGGCTCGTATGGTCTCATACCGGATGCTATGGGCTTGTATAGGCTTGTACAGGCTCGTGTGGGCGTCTTCGGGCTTGTACGGGCTCGTGCAGGCCTCTTCGGGCTTGTACAGGTTTGTATGGGCTCGTATGGGCCTCATGTGGGCTTCCACAAGCTCTTAGAGCCTCATTCATTCTCGTGCATGCTCATACGGGCACGTACGGGTTGTTGCAGGCCTCATGAATGCCTCTACGGGCATGTCCAGGCTCATACAGGCCCGTACGGGTTTGTGCAGTACTCTACGGGCTCATACGGGCATGTATGGGCTCATACGAGCTTGCACGGGCCTCTTTGGGCTAATCAGGGCTCGTACGGGTTCGCACAGGACTCTTGCGCATCTCTACTGGCACCTACGGGCTCATATGGGCTCGTGCAGCCTCGCGCTGCCCTCTATGGCCCTCTACGGTATCGTACGGCCTCATGCGGGCCTCTGAGGGCTCATACGGTCTCGTGCCAGCTGCTAAGGGCTCCTATGGGCTCATGCAGGCCTCTACAGAGCTCTACAGGAATCTACGGGGTTGTAAAGGCCTCATGCATGCCTCTATGGGCTTGTATGGGTTCATACAGGCTTGTGCAGGCCTACGGACTCCTTCAGGCTCGTATAGGCTCGTGCAGGCTTCTATGGGCTCGTCAGGGCTTGTACGGGCTCATGGAGGCATCATGTGTGCCTCTACATGTATGCACGGGCTCGTATGGGTTCGTGCAGGCCTCTACGGGCTCGTAGGGGCTCCTATGAGCTTGCAAACACCTCTATGAGCTTGTACGGCTTCGTAGGGGCTCTTAGGAGCTTCATACGGGCTTCTATGGGCTTGTCTGGTCTTGTACTGTCTCGTGCAGGTTGCTACGGGCGTATACAGGCCCGCAGGGGCTCGTATGGGCTCACACGGGCTCGTGCAGGCTTCTATGGTTTCATGCGGACTCGTACGGGGTCGTGCAGGCCTCATGCATGCATCTATTTGCTCGTACAGATTCATACGGGCTCATACGGGCTCGTGCATGGCTCTATGGCCTCATCCGGGTTCATATGGTCTCGTATGGGCCTGTATGGCCTCCTGAGGCCCCCTACGGGCATGCACGGTCTCATACGGGCTCTTATTGGATTTTGCAGTCCACTACGGGCTCGTATGGCTTCGTACAGGCTCGTATGGGCCTCATGCAGGCCTCTAGGGTCTCGTAAAATCTCGTACGAGCTCATGCAAGCCTCTATGTGCTTGCATGAATTTGTACAGGCTCATGTGGGCCTCTACAGGCTCGTACAGGCTAGTACGGTTGCGTGCCAGCTGCTATGGACTTGTATGGGCTTGCACCGGCTTGTGCGGGCTCGCACAGGCCTCTATGGGCTCGTACAGGTTCGTACAGGCTTGTACAGTCCTCATGCGGACCTCTACGGACTCGTACACGCTCGTATGATCTCGTGCCAGCTGCCACGGGCTTGTATGGGCTCGTACAGGCTTGTACCGGCTCGTGGAGTCCTCTACGGTTTCATGCGGGCTTGTACGGGTTTGTATGGGCTTGCACAGGCATCTACAGACCTCCATGGGAATGTATGGGGTTTTGAAGGCCTCATTTGGGCCTCTATGGGCTAGTACGGGCTTGTACAGGCTCGCGCAGGCCTACGGGCTTCTTTGGTCTTGTGCGGGCTCACACAGGATTCTATGGGCTCTTGCGGATTTGTACAGGCTCACTCCGGCCTCTACAGCCTCATACAGGTTCGTGCAGGTTTCTATGGGCTCGTCGGGGCCCGTACGGGCTCTCAAAGGCATCATGAGTGCCTCTACGTGCACGTACGGGCTCGTACCAGTTCACGCAGGCCTCTACGGGCTCGTAGGGACTCGTGTGGGTTTGTGCGGGCCTGCACGGGCTCCTGCAGGCTCGTACGCACTTGCAAACACCTCTACAGGCTCATACGGGCTCGTGCGGGCTTGTACGGGCTTGTGTGGGATATTACGGGCTCGCACAGCCCTGTATGGACTCCTATGGGTTCGTGCAGGCCTCTACGGGTTTGTGCAGGCTGCTGTGGGCTCATATGGGCTCGTATGGCCTTGTGCGGGCCACTACGGGCTTGTACGGGCTCGTACGGGCCTCATGCAGGCCTCAACAGGCTCCTACAGGTGCATACGGTCTCGTGCCAGCTGCTACGGGCTCGTATGGGCTCGTACGGGCTTGTATGGTTCGTGCCGGCCTCTACAAGTTCGTGCAGGTTCATATGGGCTCATACGGGCTCGTGCAGGCCTCTACAAGCTCGTACGGGCCTCATGAGGGTCTCTAAAGGCTCAAATGGGCTTGTGCAGTCTCGTGCCAGCTGCTACAGGCTCGTATGTGCTCAAACTGATTCTTATGGGCTCTTATGGGCTTGCGCAGGCCTCTACAGGCTCGTACGAGTTCGTACGGGTCCCATGCAGGCCTCTATGGGATTGTACAGGCTCGTACGGTCTCGTGCTGGGTGCTATGGGGTTGTATGGGCTTGCACAGGCCTCTACAGGCTCGTACAGGTTCATATGGTCTTGTAAGGTCCTCATCTGGGCCTCTACAGGGTCGTTCAGGCTCGTACGGTCTTGTAAGGGCTCGTGCAGGCCTCATGCGTGCCTCTACGGGTTCATACGAGTTCATACGGGCTTGTACAGGTTCGCGCTATCATCTATGGGCCTCTACAGGACCATACGCGCTCCTATGGGCTCGTACTAGCTTGCACAGGCCTCTATGGGCTCACACGGGCTTGCGCAAGCCTCATGTGTGCCTCTACGGGCATGTACGGGCTCATATGGGCTCTTACGGGCTTGCACAGGCCTCTACAGGCTACTACGGGCTCATACAGACTCGTGTGGACTCGTACGGGCTCATACAGGCTCGTATGGGCTCATACAGGCTCGTATGGGCTTGTGGAGGACTCTACGGGCTTGTACCGGCTCGTGCAGTGCAGTCCTCTACAGTTTCATGCAGGCTCGTACAGGTTTGTACAGGCTCGCGCAGGCGTCTACAGTCCTCTATGGGAGCGTACGGGGTTGTGAAGGTCTCACGTGTGCCTGTACAGGCTCGTACGGGTTCATACAGGCTCGTGCAGGCCTACTGGCTCCTTTGGGCTTGTGCGGGCTCGCACAGGACTCTATGGGCTCTTACAGGTTCGTACAAGCTCATGCTGGCCTCTACAGGCTTGTACAGGCTCGTGCAGGCATCATGCGTGCCTCTACGTGCATGTACAGGCTCGTACGGGCTTGTATGGGCTTGTACAGGCTCGTGCTGGCCTGTATGGGCTTGTGCGGGCTCATACAGGCACACACAGGCTTCATGCATTCCTCTACGGGCTTGTACAGGTTCATACGGGCTCGTACGGGCTTTTGCAGGCTTCTTTGGGCTCGTACAGGTTCGTACGGGCTTGTACAGGACTCATGCGGTCCTCTACGGATTCCTACGCGCTCCTACGATCTCATGCTGGAAGCTATGGGCTCATATGGGCTCGTACGGGCTTGTACGGGCTTGTACAGGCTCGTGCAGGCCTCTATGACTTTGTGTGGGCTCGTATGGGCTCATATGGACTCACACAGGGCTCTACAGGCTCGTATAGGTTCATACAAGCTTGTATAGGCCTCATGCAGGCCTCTACAGGATCGTACGTACTCGTACAGCCTCCTACGGGCTCATGCAGGAATCTACGGGCTTGTACAGGCTCTATGAGTTTGTGCAGGCCTCTATGGGCTCCTACAGGCTTGTATTGGCTCGCACATGACTCTATGGTCTCGTACGGACTCGTAAGGGCCTCATGTGGGCGTCTTTGGGCTTGTATGGGTTCGTATGGTCTCATACAGGCCTCATGTGGGCCTCCACAATCTCGTACAGGCTTGTATGGGCTTGTGCGGGCTCGTATGGGCTTGTGCAGGCCTCATGCATGCCTCTATGGGCATGTACGTGCTCATAGGGGCTCGTATGGGTCTCATGCGGGCCTCTACAGGCTTGAACGGGCTCATACAGGTTCGTATGGACTCGCGCAGGCCTCATGCATTCCTCTGCAGTATCGTACAGGCTCGTACGGGCTCCTAAGGTTTTGTACAGGCCTCTATGGGCTTGTACGACTTCTTACTGGCTCGTACGAGCTTCATGTGGGCATCTACGTGCTCATAGGGGCTTGTATGGGCCTCATGCAGGCGTCTTTGGGCTTGCACGGGTTCATACAGGCTCGCACAGGCCTACGGGCTCCTTCGGGCTTGTGCGGGATCGCGCAGGATTCTACGGGCTCTTACGGGTTCGTACAGGCTCACATTGGTCTCTACGGGCTCGTACAGACTCGTGCAGGCTTTTATGGGCTCGTCGGGGCTTGTATGGGTTCGTGCAGTCCTCTACGGACTCCTACGAGCTCGTACTGGCTTGCAAATGCCTCTACAGGCTCGTACAGACTCGTATGGGCTCGTGCGGGCTTCTACGGGCTTGTGTGGGCTAGTACAGGTTCACACAGCCCTCTATGGGCTCCTACGGGTTCGTGCAGGCCTCTGCGGTTTTGTGCATGCTGCTATAGGCTCATATGGGCTCGTATGGGCTTGCTGCAGGCCACGACGGGCTCATACGGTTTCGTACAGCTCGTACAGGCCTCATGCAGGCCTCTATGGGCTCCTACAGGCACAGGCACATACAGTCTCGTGCCAGCTGCTACGGTCTCGTGCAGGCCCGTGCAGGCCCGTGCAGGCCCGTGCAGGCTTGTACGGGCTCGTGAGACACTCTACGGGCTTTTGCAGGCTAGTACAGGCTCGCACAGGTCTCTACAGGGTTGTAGAGGTTCATTCAGGCCTCTACGGGTTTGTACGGGCTCGTACTGGCTCATGCAGGCGGCTACAGGCATACACGTGCTCGTAGGGGCTCGTCCGGACTCATATGGGCTGGTACGGGCTCACGCTGCCATCTATGGTCCTCTACAGGCTCGTACAGGCTTGTACGGGCCTCATGCAGGCCTCTATGGGCTCGTACGGGCTCGTACGGGCTCCTACGGGTTTGTATGGGCTCCTATGGGCTCGTACAAGCTCATGCAGGCCCTCTATGGCCTCATCAGTTCTTATACGGGCTTGTGCAGGCCTCATGCATGCCTCTATGGGCTCGTATGGGCTTGTACGGGCTCATTCGGGCTCGTACGGGCTCGCGCTCTCGTCTACGGGCCTCTACGGGATCATATGGGCTCCTCTGGGCTCGTACGCGCTTGCACAGGCCTCTACGGGCTCGTACGCGCTTGCACAGGCCTCTATGAGCTTGTACGGGCTCGCACGGGCTTGCGCAGGCCTCGTGTGCATCTACGGGCATGTACGGGCTCATACGGGCTCGTATGGGCTCATGCAGGCCTCTACGGGTTCATACAGGTTCGTGCATGCCCCTACAGTTTCATGCAGGCTCGTACGGGCTCGTGCAGGCGTCTACATACCTCTACGGGAACGTACAGGGTTGTGAAGGCCTCATGTGTGCCTCTACGGGCTTGTATGAGTTTGTACAGGCTCGT
This sequence comes from Dromaius novaehollandiae, assembly GCF_036370855.1. Lineage (NCBI taxonomy): Eukaryota > Metazoa > Chordata > Aves > Casuariiformes > Dromaiidae > Dromaius > Dromaius novaehollandiae. The sequence continues at coordinate 1,720,907 of NC_088130.1, read as the reverse complement.
GCAGGCGTATAGGTTCCTTTGGGCTTGTGTGGGCACGCGCAGGACTCTACGGACTCTTACATGTTTGTACAGTCTCACGTCAGCCTCTATGGGCTCATACAGGTTCGTGCAGGCTTCTATGGGCTTGTCAGGGCTCGTACGGGCTCGTGCAGGCATCATGTGTGCCCGTCACAGGCACATACAGGCTCATATGGGCTCGTACGGGCTCGCACAGGCCTCTACAAGGCTTTACAGGATCGTACAGGCTCCTACGGGCTCATACGGGATTATACAGGCTCCTACGGGTTCCTACGGGCCTGCACAGGCCTCTATGGGCTTGTACGGGTCCGTAAAGGCTCGTACTAGCCTCATACGGGCCCCGATGGGCTTGTACGGGCTCGCACAGGCCTCATGTGTACCTCTATGGGCATGTACAGGCTCATATGTTCTTGTACTGGCAGCTACAGGCTCATATGGGCTCATGCGGGCTCATACGGGCTCGTATGGGCTTACGCAGACCTCATGCATGCCTCTATGGACATGTACGGCTCTTCAGGGCTCGTACAGGCTTGTGCAGGCCTCTACAGGATCGTACGGGCTTGTATGGGCCTCATGAGGGCCTCTACGTGCTCCTATGGGCTCAAACGGGATCATGCGGTCTCGTACGGGCTCCTGCAGGCCTCTATGGGCTCTTCAGGGCTCGTACGGCCTTCCGCAGGCCTCATGCGCACCTCTGCCAGCACTTATGGGCTCATACGTGCTCATATGGGCTTGCACAGGCCTCTATGGGCTTGTACAGGTTCATACGGGCCTCTACGGGCTCGTATCGGCTTGTACCATCTCGTGCAGGCTGCTAAGGGCATATACGGGCTCGCAGGGGCTAGTATGGGCTCATACAGGCTCATGCAGGCTTCTATGGTTTCATGCGGGCTTGTATGGGGTTATGCAGGCCTCATGCTTATCTCCATGGGCTCGTATGGGCTCGTGCAGGTTACTACAGGCGTACAGGTGCTCACAGGGACTCATGTGGACTGATATGGGCTGGTACTGGCTGACGCTGGCATCTACGGTCCTCTACAGGCTCGTATGGGCTTGTACGGGCCTCATGCAGGCCTCTATGAGCTCGTACAGGCTTGAACGGTCTCGTGACGGCTGCTATGGGCTTGTATGGACTCGTACGGGCTGGTACGGGCTTGTGCAGGCCTCTACAGGTTTGTGGGTTCATACAGGCTCATACGAGCTTCATTCGGGCATCTATGGGCTCGCACGGGCTCGTATGGGTTCAAATGGGCTCATACAGGCTCATATGGGCTTGTGCAGGCCTCTATGGGCTCTTCGCGGATCGAACGGGCTTGCGCAGGCCTCGTACATGCCTCTATCGGCATGTACAGGCTTGCACAGGCCTCTATGGGCTTGTACAGGGTCGTACGGTGTCCTGCAGGCTCGTACAGGCTCATTTGGGCTCGTACGGGCTCCTATTGGCTCATACAGGCTGACGCAGGCCCTCTACGGCCTCATCGGTGCTTGTCTGGGCGCGCACAGGCCTCACGCGTGCCTCTAAAGGCATGTACAGGCTCATATGGGCTCTTACGGGCTTGCACAGGCCACTATGGGCTTGTACGGCTTTGTACGGGCTTGTATGGGCCTCCTGCAGACCTCTACAGGCACGTACAGGCTCGTATAGTCTCATGCGGGCTTGTACGGGTTCATGCAAGCTCGTACGAGCTCATATGGGCTTGTACGGGCTCACGCTGTCATCTACGGGCCTCTACGGGCTTGCACAGGCTTGCGCAGGTGTAAGGGAGAGGTGGGGGCACCGCCTGGACTCCCAGCAGGGACGGATACACAAACACAAGGCGTTTTCCTGATCGAGGCAATAATGGAATGGGGGATCCCTGGCACTGCTGAGCATCGGTCCAGGGTGAGGAACGCCGTGAGGGGGGGGGCACTAGATGAAGTTTTTATGTACTATACACATGTGCAGCAAGCATGTTGAGCTCATTGTTATTCTCAATTCAAAGCCCAGGTGCAGCACCACACTGGCACAGGCTCAACCATGTGACTATGGGTCAACATGCCCTGTTGATGTGTCTTTTCCCACGGAACGGTCTGGCTAGCTTCCATCACTTATCTCCTCCACATTCTTCCGCACTTTCCCAAACACTCCACCCCTGCAATGGAAAGCTAGCTACAGGCCGTCCCAATCCTCAGAAGGGCATGGGGTATGAGGGCAAGGGAGCTTACAAAGTAATGAAATCAAAACATAACATAACACAAAGCAAAAGATAAAGAAGAGTTCTCCTTGTATGAGGTGGCCCAGCCATCCCGTTAGGGAGCCAAGCCAATTAGCCAGCCAGGCATCTCCATCGTTCTGCCGGATATGTTGGATAACGTCTTGTAGGTGGCTGATATCATTCTCAATAGATGCTGAGTCATCAGTGATGTTAAAGCAGCACATCCCGGCGAAGTCATGATGTCCGTGGTTATATCGCAGTAGGAGACAGTCAATCCCTGGATGGTTTTGCTGTGTTCCTTGCTACACTGCTCCCAACTCCCTATTTAAAGAGGCAATGGCCCTAGATGTCCAATTTAAGCTTTGAGCTAAAGCAAAGGCAACACGCTCTAACTGTTTGCAATTATGCACCACCACCCCCGGATCCCAGCTAGGCTTAACAATAGGCCTAAGGCTTCTGCATGAGAAAATAAACTTATGTGGCGGTTACAAGTGGCATCTAGGATATGCCGCGGGGTCCTTCACCAAGGGATAAAGGGAGGGTCATAAAGGGAGGGATGCTTAAAGTAACATGACCTACAGTGCATGGGCCACCTGTGGCATTGCCTGGCACATATGTATATGCTGTAGGGCCACACAGAAGGAACCACCCTAATGGCAGTATAAGGTGAGCAGATGCAGATGCTCCTGTAGGGTTTGTACTAGCAATGATAGCTGTTCACGTACTTGTTCTTTAGAAGGTCCCATTGTCAAAATATCATCAATATAATGATGGATGGTATACTCTGCAAGGGGGGGAAGGGAGACCAGCTGAGATCCTCTGGTGGCAAATGGTGGGGCTATGTTTATAGCCCTGAGGAAAGACTTGGAATGTATACTGCTTACTATTCTAAGTGAAGGCAAATTGGTCCTGCAAGCCTGGGGATACAGCAATAGAGAAAAAGGCATTTGCCAGATCCACCACAGCCTTCCATTCTTGCAAATTTTTGCCCACTTCTTCTAACAAAGTCACCATATCGGGGACCACTGCCATCATGGGTGGGACCACCTTATTCAATTCTCTATAATCCACAGTCATACGCCATGAGCCACCTGGCTTCTTCACAGGCCATATTGGGCTATTAAAGGCTGATAGGGCAGGGCGCAGTATCTGTGCATGTAACAGAACATCTATTGTTTCTTGAATTTCTGTCTCTCAGAACCCCTTCATAAGGGTTCCTGCAAGCCTCTACGGTTTCATGCCGGCTCGTACGGGCTCGAGCAGGCATCTACAGACCTCTATGGGAATGTATAGGGTTGTGAAGGCCTCATGCGTGCCTCTCCGGGCTCGTACGGGTTCATACAGGCTCACACAGGCCTACGGGCTCCTTCGGGCTTGTGCGGGCTCGTGCTGGACTCTACGGGCTCTTACGGGTTCGTATGGGCTCACACTGGCCTCTATGGGCTCGTGCAGGCATCTATGTACTTGTCGGGGCTTGTATGAGCTCGTGCAGGCATGATGCGTGCCTCTACGTGCACGTATGGGCACGTACGGATTTGTGCAGGACTCTACGGGCTCGTAGGGGCTCGTACGAGTTCACGCGGGCCTCTATGGGCTCTTACGGGCTTGCAACCTCCTCTATGGGCTCCTACGGGCTCGTTTGGGCCTGTACGGGCTTGTGCAGGCCTCTACAGACTTGTGCGGGCTCGTACGGGCTCGCACAGGCCACTAAGGGCTTGTACGGGCTCCTACAAGCTTCATGCATGCATCTACGGGCTAATATGGGTTCGTATGGTCTTGTGCGGGCTCGTACACGCTCCTACAGGCTCGTACGGGCTTGCACAGGCCTTTACAGGGTCGTACGGGCCTCATGTGGGCCTCTACAAGTTTGTATGGGCCACTATGGGCTCGTATGGGTTTGTGCGTGCTCTCATGGGCCTCGTACAGGCCTTGATGGGCTCGTACAGCCGCGTAAGGTCTCATGCTGGCCGCTACGGGCTTGTCCTGGCTGCACGTGACTCTGCGGTCTCGTATGGACTCGTTCAGGCTTGTACAGGCCTCTACGGGCTTGTGCGTGTTCGTACTGGCTTGTACGGTCTCGTACACACTCCTACAGGCTCGTATGGGCTCATGTAGGCCTTATGCATGCATCTACGTGTATGTACATGCTCATACTAGCTCGTACGGACTTGTGTAGGCCTCTATGGGTTTGTACGGGCTCATACGGGCCTCATGCGGGGTCGTACAGGCTTGCACGGGACTCTTTGGGCTCTTTGGGGCTTGTACGGGCTCATGCAGGCCTCATGTGTGCCTCTGCCGGCACGTATGGGCTCATACGGGCTCGCGCGGGCTCACGCAGGCGTGTACGGGCCTCTACGGGATCCTATGGTCTTGCACAGGCATCTATGGGCTTGTATGGGCTCGTATGGGCACATATGGGCTCGTGCAGGTCTCTAGGGGCTCTTTGGGGCTTGCTTCTACGGGCACATATGAGCTCATATGGTATTGTGCCAGCTGCTACGGGCTCGTACAGGCTTCTACAGGCTCGTGCAGGCCACTACGAGTTCATGTGGGCTCGTATCGGTTCGTATGGACTTGCACAGTCCTCTATGGGCTCGTACAGGTTCATACAGGCTTGTATGGGCCTCATGCGTACCTCTATGGGCATATACAGGCTCGTACAGGCTCGTGCTGGCCTCTATGGGCCTCTATGGGATCGTACGGGCTCCTACCAGCTTGTACGGTTCCGTAGGGGTTCTTAGGACCTTCATACGGGCTTCTACAGGCTCGTCTGGTCTCATATGGCTCGTGCAGGCTCGTGGGGGCTCGTGGAGGCCTCATGCATGCCTCTACAGGCATGTATGGGCTCATACGGTCTCATACGGACTTGCACAGGCCCCTATGGACTCGTACAGGTTTGCATAGGCCTCTACAGGTTCATACGGGCTCTTATGGGCCTCATGCAGGCCTCTACAGGCGTATACAGGCTCACAGAGACTCATGCGGGCTCATGCGGGCTCGTACGGGCTCACGCAGACCTCATGTTTTCCTCTACAGACATGTATGGGCTCTTCAGGGCTCGTATGGGCCTCTACAGGACTGTACAAGTTTGTACGGGCTTGTACGGGCCTCATGTGGGCCTCTATGGGCTCGTACGGGCTTGTGCGGGCGGCTTCGGGCGTATATGGGCTCGCAGGGGCTCATATGGACTCATAGGGGCTCGTGCAGGCTTCTATGGTTTCATGCGGTCCCGTACAGTCTTGCGGAGGCCTCATGCCGGCCTCTACAGGATCGCAGAGACTCATACAGACATGTACAGGCTCGCACAGGCCTCTACGGGCTACTACGGGCTCGTACAAGCTTGCACAGATATCTACGGGCTCCTACGGACTCGCGCACGCCTCAACGGGCTCGTACGGCCTCGTACGGCCTCGTACAGCCTCGTGCAGACCTCTACGGGCTCATATGGGCTCGTACGGCCTCACGCAGCCCTCTACAGCCATGTATGGTCTCATACAGGCTCGTACGGGCTTGTGTAGGCCTCTACAGGCTCGTATAGGCTTGTAATGGCTCGTGCTGGCCTCTACAGTTTCATGCCGGCTCGTACACATTCATATGGGCTCGTGCAGGTGTCTACAGACCTCTACAGGAATGTATGGGGTTGTGAAGGCCTCATGTGTGCCTCTACGGGCTTGTATGGGTTCGTACAGGCTCACGCAGGCCTATGGGCTCCTTCAGGCTTGTGCGGGCTCACGCAGGACTCCACGGGCTCTTATGGGTTGGTATGGCCTCACGCTGGCCTCTACGGGTTCGTACAGGCTCGTGCAGGCTTCTATGGGCTTGTCAGGGCTCGTATGGGCTCGTGCAGGCATCATGCGTGCCTCTACGTGCACGTACGGGTTCGCGCAGGCCTCTACGGGCTCCTACGGGCTCGTATGGTCTCCTGCCGTCTGCTACAGGCTCATGCGGGCTCATACGGGCTTGCACAGGTCTCTACGGGCTTCTACGGGTTCTTACGGTCCTCATGTGGGCCTCTACAGTATCATATAGGCTCGTACAGTCTCGTAAGGGCTCATAGGGGCTCACGTAAGCCTCATGCATTCCTCTACGGGCATGTACGGACTCGTGCAGGCTTGTGCAGGCCTCTACAGGCTCGTACAGGCTCGTACGGGCTCATGCGGGCTCCTACGGGCTCCTACGGGCTCGCACAGGCCTCATGCATTCTTCTATGGGCATGTACGGGCTCATATGTGCTCTTACGGGCCTCATGATGGCCTCTATGGGCCCATACAGGCTTGAACGGTCTCGTGCCAGCTGCTAAGGGCTTGTATGGGCTCGTACAGGCTTGTATGGGCTCGTTCAGGCCTCTACAGGTTCATGCAGGCACGTATGGGCTTGTACGGACTCGCATAGGCCTCTACGGGTTCGTACGGGTTCGTCCCGGCCTCATGCGGGGATCTACAGACTCACACGGACTCGTATGGGCTCAAAACGTCTCGTACAGGCTCGTACAGGCTTGTGCAGGCCTCTATGGGCTCTTCGCGGCTCGTACGGGCTCGCGCAGGCCTCGTGTGCCTCTACGGGCCCGTACGAGCTCGTGCAGGCTCGTAAGGGCTTGTACGGGCCACTACAGGCTTGTATGGTCTTGTGCGGGCTCTTATGGGCTCGTGCACACCTCTATGGGCTCGTCCAGGCGCATACGGGCTCCCGCAGGCCTCATGCGGGCCTCCATGGGCTTGTACAGGCTCGTACAGTCTCGTGCCAGCTGCTACAGGCTTGTATGGGCTCGTACGGGCTCGTACAGTCTCGTGCAGGCCTCTACAGGTACGTGCAGACATGTATGGGCTCATACAAAGTTGCAGAGGCCACTACGGGCTCGTTCGGGTTCGTATGGATTCGTACTGGCCTCATGCAGGGCTTGATGGGTTCGCATGGGCTCAAATGGGCTCTTTGCGGCTCGTACGGGCTCATGCAGGCCTCGTGTGCCTCTGCCGGCATGTATGGGCTCATACGGGCTCGCACGGGCTCACGTAGGCATGTACGGGCCTCTACGGGATCCTACGGGATCCTACGGGCTTGCACAGGCATCTATGGGCTTGTATGGGCTCGTATGGGCACATATGGGCTCGTAAGGTCTCGTGCAGGTCTCTACGGGCTCTTTGGGGCTCGTACAGACTCGTACGGGCTTGTGCAGGCTGCTATGGTCATACACAGGCTCGCAGGGGCTCGTATGGACTCATATGGACTGGTACGGGCTCACACTGGCGTCTATGGTCCTCTGCGGGTTCGTACGGGCTCGTACAGTCTCGTGCAGGCCTCTACGGGCATGTACGGGCTCATATGGGCTCATACGGGATTCTGCAGGCCTTTATGGGCTGGTACGGGTTTGTATTGGCTCGTACAGGCCTCGTGTGCCTCTATGGACTTGTACGGGCTCGTACAGGCTCACAGAGGCGTCTACGGGCTCGTACAGGTTTGTATGGGTTTGTATGGTCCTCATGTGGGCCTCTATAGGCTTGAATAGCCTCGTACAGTCTCATAAGGGCTCATAGGGGCTCATTTGGGGTCATATGGCCTCATATGGGCTTGCGCAAGCCTCGTGTCTCTAAGGGCATGTACGGTCTCGTGCGGGCTCGTACGTGTTCATGCAGGCTCATACGGGCTCCTACGAGTTCATGCAGGACTCTAGGGGTTCGTCGGGGCTCATACGGGCTCGCGCAGGCCTCATGCGTTCCTCCGTGGGCATGTATGGGCTCATACGGGCTCTTACTGGCTTGCACACAGCGAGGGACATAGGGTAGGGCAGCTAGCTTTGCGGATGGCTAATAAGGGTATTATGGGAAGGTGCCTGCTACTGTTTCTCAGGTGCGGGCGATTATAACTTGACCCTACTGAGACCCAGAGGAGTGGGATGGCAATATTTGGAGTACCTCATCTGACTCTGAGGTTGAATTTGCATTAGAAGTAGAACTGACTACTCCCTGGGTCTGACCTCTTGTGCAATTGAAGAGGGGAGAGACAAATAGATAGGGATACTGTAGAGCAGTCAAGGATTTATATGCCGAAAGAGTTATGTGAGTTTTTAACTACTTTCCAGCAGCAGCCCAGGGAGTCTTTGTTAGCCTGGTTAGTGAGAGCATGGGATGCAGGTGCTGGATCGCTTACTCTCCTAAGGGAGGAGCTGAATTTAATGAGCCCCTTATCAACTGATGCCCAACTACAGTATTATCTTACCCAATTAACTTCTGCATGGGATGGGGCAGGAAATGTTATTGTAGCTCCAACATTATATCAATGGTTGTGTGCCGCTGTGGTAGGTGCTTACCTGTCCACAGGTGAGTTAGCTGCTTTGGTAAACAATATAAGGAATTTTGCACTTGTTGGTGAACCGGATACTAAGCAAGTGAGAGCAGTTCGGAATTCCAAGGCGAGAAGATTGGCAGGGACTACTAAACTGAGTGGAAAGCTAACGAGGTGACAGATGTGGACTGATTTGCTGCAGGCAGGGGTATTACATGATGAGATAAATGGTCTTTCTACTGCTGACCTATTTAAGCAGCAGTTACCTGCTAATCAGCAATATCAGACACAGCCTATCACCCCACCCACAGCATGGAAATTGCCAGCCAAAAGACAATGAGGGGGAGGCGGGTCCCCTGCAATACGAGCATCCTTTGCGGCTTGGCATCCAGGGGACCGAAGCCCTTATGTACCCCTGTGAATTCGTTGGTGCTTTGGAGGAGAAATTGCTGTGCTTGCCTTAGTAGATACTGGGGCAGAAGTTACCGTACTACATAGTGCGGTAGCTTCGGGGAGGCCACTATCCATATGTGTGGATTGGAAGGATTGGCCACCCCAGCGGTACAGGCAGTAGTTATGTTAACAATCGGCCAAAAAAAAAAAAAAATTAGTTACCCCGGTTTTATTAGCACCGATTCGTGAGTACCTCTTGGGGATCGAGGTGTTACTGGGCGGAGATCTTCAGACCCTACAGGAGCAGGGGTGGGCTGTAAACCCTGAGAAGGTACAGGGGCTGGACATCAGTGTGCAATTCTTAGGGATAGTCTGGAGGGGGCAGATGAAAGCTATCCCTGAGAAAGTTCGCAATACTATTCAACAATACCCTGTTGCCACTGCTGTAAAACAACTACAAGCTTTTGGGGGCCTTTTGGGGTTCTGGTGGACCTTTATGCCCCACTTAGCATATTTAATGCAGCCACTACAGCATTTGACCAAAAAAAAGGTAGCCAGTGGCAATGGACTAAAGAGCAGCAGCAAGCCTTTTTACCTGTGCAAGGAGGTGGTGGTCTGACATTTCAAGCTATTCACTCCATACGAGGGACAACGTTTCGAGATGGAGGTAACACTTATGGGGGATACGATGTCTTGGGGATTGTGGCAGCAATGTGTCCACGCAAGGCGGGAACCTATAGGTTTCTGGTCCCGTTCCCTGCAAGGGGTCACAACAAATTACACACCTCTGGAGAAACAGCTTTTGGCTGTGGTGTGGGCTTTGCGGGATACCGAACGAGTTACAGGACGTGACCCGGTGACCGTACACACCCCCCTCCCCATTCAGGCATGGGTGACAGATGATACAGTCAGGGCCCATGTGGGGAGTGGCCCAAGCTGCAACGCAGTGGAAATGGAAACACTGTATACAAGCCCGGTTTAAGGAGGGGAAAAAGAATATGAGTACCCCACATGCCTTGGGGTACCTTAACCGTGGTAAGGGAAGTACATTTTGAGCCCATGCCTCTGTTGTCTGAGCCAGAGGGGCTGCCTCCCCTCGCTCCCCCAATAGACCCATTACCTGTCCAAGAGGCCCCTCCTTTTGGGACATTATCTCCTGAGCGAGTACAAGCCAAACCGACCCTAGCAATCCCTGCTCGGATATCTGTAATGGAAGCGGGGGGGGATTGCCCCCTGTGTACTCGCCTCTGGAGAGGTAGAATTCTATACATCTGAGCAACTTATGATTACTGAACGAAGAGTTATAAGCTTACATTTAAGACTTGACTGCCCTTCACACTGTGTATGGCTGATTACACCTTTGATACCTGTTCAAATAGCCCCACTCTTATTGACCTCTTCTCAAGATTTATCTTTCCAAGTATCTGTATCCACGCCAGTGAATGCCTCACAGGGAGCACCAATACTGCGAGGAATTCTGATCCACAGTGCCGGAGTGCCTTAAGTTCAACAAACACCCTCAATACACTCTTTAGCCAGTGTGTGGGTACTAACTCCTCAAAAGGGAAAACAGCCTGGCACTGTTTTAGCAGATGGTCCAGGAGCCACTGCTCTTGTTCTTCCTGATGGCGATACCATGCCTTTCTGTCTTCCCATCAACAGGTTGTCACACCGGCATCTGTAAGCTGCCGTTGGAATGTTGCCTCTTGCTGACCACGACAGATGCCATTGATCTACAAGCCCATCCAGCTTCCCATGTAAATACATGGATTTGGCTCGCACAAAGATCAGCTAACCTCTCTGCTTTCTGTATTGCAGGAGGACGATCAGTGGATGATGTCTTAACTACATGTTACATAGGTGTACCAGCTCCACTCGCAGTATTGCAGAGTGACACTTTCCTAAAAAATGTTGACATTTCTGTTACTCCCATGAATTTATACGATTTGGGTATTGTTTCCCAAAAGCTGACACCTTGGGCTTACTCCTTTCATAGAGCTAACATATCTAAAGCAGATGCTTGCTTTCACTTTGTGAATGCTGCCTCTGTTCTGCAGAATGTAACCAATATGCAGTTAATTTGTAATGTCACTATGGATATTACCTATGCATCTGCTCACCTTATACTGCCATTAGGGTGGTTCCTTCTGTGTGGCCCTACAGCATATACATATGTGCCGGCCGATGCCACAGGTGGCCTATGCACTGTAGGGCGTGTTACTTTAAGCATCCCTCCCTTTATGACGGAGCGGCGAAGGACCCCGTAGCATATCCTAAGATGCAGCTTGTAACCGCCATCTAAGTTTATTTTCTCATGCAGAAGCCTTAGGCCTCTTGTTGAGCCTAGCTGGGATCCCGGGGGTGGTGGCACATAATTGCAGACAGTTAGAGCATGTTGCCTGTGCTTTGGCTCAAAGCTTAAATTGGACATCTAGAGCCATTGCCTCTTTAAATAGGGAGTTGGGAGCAGTGTAGCAAGGAACACTGCAAAACCATCCAGGGATCGACTGCCTCCTACTGCGAGATAACCACAGACACCATGACTTCGCTGAGATGTGCTGTTTCAACATCACCAATGAATCGGCATCTATTGAGAATATCAGCCACCTCATACAAGGAGAAGTCTTCTTTATCTTTTGCTTTGTGTTATGTTATGTTTTGATTTCATTACTTTGTAAACTCCCTTGCCATCATACCCCATGCCCTTCTGAGGATTGGGACGGCCTGTAGCTAGCTTTCCATCGCGGGGGTGGAGAATGTCGAGGAGATAGACGATGGAAGCTAGCCAGATGGTTCCGTGGGAAAAGGGGCATCAACAGGGCACGTTGACCCATAGTCATGTAGTTGAGCCTGTGCCAGGGTGGCGCTGCACCTGGGCTTTGAATCGGGAATAACAATGAGCTCAACATGCTTACTGCGCATGTGTATAGTGCATAACAACTTCATCTAGTGCCCCCTCCCCCGGTGTTCCTCGCCCTGGACCGATGCTCAGTGGTGCCAGGGATCCCCCGCTCCATTATTGCCTCAATCGGGAAAACCCCGGGCAACCCCTGTTCAGACGCAGAGGTAATAAATGCTCCATATCGACCATCGTATGCCTTGTGTTTGTGTATCCGTCCCTGCCGGGAGTCCAGGCGGTGCCCCCGCCTCACCCTTACAGCATATAAGTCCTTGTCTGCTCTACAGTATCTCTATGTATTTGTCTCTCCCCCCCGCATCTGAACAAGCGGCTGCACCTGAGCGTTAGTGGGTCCTTGCTCAATATCAAACTCAATTTCTGAGTCAGATGAGGTACTCTAAATATTACCATCCCTTCCTCTGGATCCCAGGAGGGTCGAGCTATAATCGCCCGCACCTGAGAAGCAGTAGCGGGCACCTTCCCATAACGCCCGTGGTGCTTATTAGCCATCTGCAAAGCTAGCCACTCCATCTTGTGGGCTACAGCTTGGCTTTTCTAAACTTGTGCTGTAATCACTTCTTGGGCTATCCTCTTTGCTTCTTGCAAGTCCCCCATCTCCTTCTCCAGATCTTTTACTCATTGCTGCAAAGACGATACCTCGTTATGTAAGGCTCGAATGCCCATCAACAGTGCCCACCCTAATCGCCCGGCTAGCTTCCGAGCTGCTAGCGAAGCACCGCGGAAGGGCATAACCTGTAAAGCGGATTCAACCGCCTTTGGGGTAATATTATCCCCCCGTGCCAACTCTGGCCAGTCCTCGGGGACTGCCAGCGTGGCAAGCAATACGGCTACGGGCCCCCACCGCTCAGTCTGGGGCCATCTTGGCAGCCGCAGGCGAGCATTCCCTTCTTGACTCTCACCTTCCCCCTTCGCTCTCCTCGGCCACGGCATTGTCGTTTGTGTATCCTGCCAACTACACCAATTGTAGGGGTGAGGCGGGGGCACCGCCTGGACTTCCATCGGGGACGGACAGCGATGGACATGGCAACATGCTGCTGTGATGGACAGTCGAGCTGCAAGTGTAGGTTCATATTTTTCTGCTCGGCAACAGTTCGGGTGCATAGAATTCTACCTCTACTGAGGCAAGCACGTGAGGGGCAACCCCTGCTTCCATAATTGCTATACGGACTAGGGAGGGGGGTGTGGGTGTGCCAATGTTGATGTATGGGAAAGTGTGGAAGACTATTGAGGAGATAGGCGATGGAAACTAGCCAGATGGTTCCATAGGAAAAGGAGCATCAACAGGGCATGTTGACCCATAGTCACGTAGTTGAGCCTGTGCCAATGTGGTGCTGCACCTGGGCTTTGAATCGAGAATAACAGTGAGCTCAACATGCTTACTGCGCATGTGTATGGTACATAAAAACTTCATCTAGTGCCTCCCCCGGCGTTCCTCACTCTGGACCGATGCTCAGCAGTGCCAGGGATCCCCCGTTCCATTATTGCCTCGATCGGGAAAACACAGGGAACCCCCGCTCAGACGCAGAGGTAATAAATGCTCCATATTGAGCATCGTATGCCTTGTGTTTGTGTATCCGTCCCTGCTGGGAGTCCAGGTGGTGCCCCCGCCTCACCCTTACACTTGGTGTGCCCAGAACTCTTGCCTGTGCACCCTGGGTGCCGGGGAGGCATTTGAGCAGGGTGGCCCTCCTAGTAGTAAGGTGTGAGTAGGCCAGGTGTAAGTTTCGTGAGGGGAGGCAGCTGAGCAGGACATGTGTTGTGTGGCTGCCCTAGGCATGCGGAGGCAAGCTTGGTGTGCCCAGAGCTCTTGCCTGTGAGCCCTGGTTGGTGGAGGAGTGTTTTGACTGGGGTTTCCCTCGTAGTAGTAAGGTGTGAGTAGAAATGGTGTTAGGTTCCGGAGGTTTGGAAAGAGAGCATGGCACGTGTTGTGGTGCTGCACTAAGCATGCGGAGGCAAGCTGGCGTGCCCAGCGCTCTTTCTTGTGAGCCCTGGTTGGTATTGAAGTTGTTGCAGCAGGGTGGCACTCCTAGGAGGAACCTCTGAGTAGGTCTGGCGTCACCGTGGCGAGGAGAGGAAGACGAGCAGGGTACGTATTGTATGTCTGCCCTAGACATATGGTGGCAAGCTTGGTGTGCCCTCTACAGGCTTGTGCATGCCTCTGCACACGTGTACAGGCTCTGAAGGGGTCGTCGGGGCCTCTACGGGCTCATAAGTGCTCTTGCGGGCCTCTACGAGCTTCTACGGGCTCATATGGACCTCATGCGGGCCTCCATGCACCGTAGAGGCCTGCCTGAGCCCGTACAATCCCGATCAAGTGCATAGAGCCCTGTGCGAGCTGGTACGAGCCTGTACGAGCCTGGAGAGGTCTGCACGAGCCCGTAGAGGCCCGCGTGAGCCTGTACGAGCCCTTACAGACCTGTACATGTGCATAGAGGCCAGCATGAGTCTGTACGTGCCTATCGAGGCCTGCACGAGCCCGTATGAGCCTGTACAAGCCCTTAGAGGCCTGCATGCAGCCTGTACGAGACCACACAAGTCCATACGAGCCTGAACGAGCCCATACAAGCTTGTAGAAGCCCGTAGAGGCCTGCACGAGCCCATATGAGGCTGTAGAAGCCTGTACGAGTCCATAGAGACCCACACGAGCCCGAACGAGCCGGCACGAGCCCGCATGAGCCCACATGAGCCCGTACAAGCCCATACAAGCCCATAGAGGCCGGCACAAGCCCGATCAAGCCCATAGAGGCCATCATGAGCCCATACGAGCCCGTACAAGCCTGTACAAGACCGTATGAGCCCGTACGAGCCCGTACGCGTGCATAGAGTGCCGCATGAGGCCCGTATGAGCCCTTACGAGCCTGTAGAATCCCATAGAGGGCTGCACGAGCCCGTAGTGGGCCACTCCAGGTCGTACGAGCCCGTGCAAGCTCGTACAGGCCTGCACGAGTCTGTACAAGCCCATATGAGCCTGCATGAGCCCGTAGAGGCCTGCATGAGGCCCGCAGGAGCCCTTCCAAGCCCATAGAGGCCTACATGAGCCTGTATGAGTCTGTATGGGCCCGCACGAGCCCTTCCAAGCCCATACATGCGCCTAGAGGCCTGCATGAGGCCCACACGACCCCGTATGAGCCTGTAGAAGCCCATAGAAGCCCATACGAGCCCAAAGAGCAACACAGGAGCCAGTACGAGCTGGTATGAGCCCAGCATGAGCCCGTACGAGCCCTTAGAGGTGCACAGTGGCCTGTACGAGACCGCATGAGCCAGAACGACCCTGTACGAGCCTGTACAAGACCGTAGAGGACTGCATGAGCCCGTACATGCCCGTAAAAGCACGCACGTGCCCGTAGAGACCCGCACGAGATGGTACGATCCTGTATGAGCCCGTAGAGGCCTGCAAGAGCCTGTACGAGCCCATAGAGGCTCTCACGCCACCTGTACAAGACCGCGCAAGCCCGTATGAGCTGGAATGAACCCGTACAAGCCTGTAGAGGCCTGCACAAGCCTGTATGAGGACATAGAAGCCCGTACGAGTCTATAGAGACCCCCATGAGCCCGAACAAGCCCTTACGAGCCCGTAGAAGACCATATGAGCCTGTACCCCTGCAGAGAGGCCTGCATGGGGCCCGTACAAGCCCTTACGAGTCCGTAGAATCCCGCACAGGCCCGCATGAGCCCTTACGAGCCCGTAGAATCCCGTAGAGGCCCGCACGAGACTGTACAAGTGCATATGAGCCAGAAGAGGCCCGCATGAGCCCTGCAAAACCCTGTACGACACCTACGAGACCGTAGAGTCCTTCACGAGCCCTTTCAAGCCCACATGAGTCTGTACGAGCGTGTAGAGACGGGCACGAGCCTGTAGGGGCCTGCACAAGCCCGTACAAGCCTGAACAGGCCTGTAGAGGCCCGCACATGCTGGTACGACCCCTTACAAACCCGTACGAGCTCACAGAGGCCCACACGAGCCCGTACAAGCCCATGCAAGCAAGTATGAGCCTGTATGACACCGTAGAAGCCTGTACGAGCTGTACGAGCCTGTAGAGGTGCACATGAGGTCTATACAAGCCGGTACGAGCCTGTAGAGGCCTGCACAAGTCCATACGAGCAGAAATACACCCATAGAGGCCCACACGAATGGGTACGAGCCTATACAAGCCCATACGAGCTTGCAGAGGACCGTAGAGGCCTGCACGAGCCCTAACGACCCCTAACAAGCCCATATGATCTCGCAGAGTTCGCACGAGACTCTAAGTGCCTGCATGAGCCCATACGAGCCCGTATGACACCGTAGAGGCCTGTACAAGCCTGTACAAGCCGTACGAGCCCATAGAGGCCTGCAAGAGCCTGTACGAGCCCGTAGAGGCCCGAACCAGCCTGCATGAGCCCATAGAGGCCCTCATGAGCCCGTACGACACAGTACAAACCCATAGAGGCCCACACGAGCCCGTAGAGGCCCGGAGAACCCATACGAGCCCATAGAGGCCTGCACGAGCCCTTTCAAGCCCACACAAGCCCATATGAGCACATATGAGCCCGTAGAGGGCCGTAGAGGCCTGCACAAGCCCTAACGAACCCTAACAAGTCCGTATGATCTCGCATGGCCCGCACGAGTTTGTGCGTGCCTGTACGAGCACATACGAGCCTGTATGATACCGTGGAGCCCCGTACAAGCCTATAGGAGCCGTACGAGCCTGTAGAGGCCTGCAGGACGTCCATACAAGCCAGTACAAGCCCGTACAGGCCCGTAGAGGCCCGCATGAGCCCATACGAGCCCATACAAGCCCGTAGAGGACCGTAGAGCCCTGCAGAACCCTGAATGAGCCCGCAGGAGCCCATAGAGGCCTGTACGACCCCACACGAGGCTGCAGGACCCAGTAAATTCCTGCACGAGCCTGTACAGGCCCATAGAGACCCACGCAAGCCCGTACAGGCCCTTATGAGCCCATAGAGGACCTCATAAGCCCTGCAAAACCCCATACGACACCCTACAAGCCCGTAGAATCCTGCAGGAGCCTATAGAGGCCTGCATGAGCCCATAGAAGCCTGAATAGGCCCGCAGAGTCCCGCACGAGCTCGTACGAGCCCGTATGACATCGTAGAGGCCTGTATAAGCCCGTAAAGGCCCACAGAGGCCCGCACTAGCCCTAACGAGCCTGTAAGAGCCCATACGATCTTGCAGAGGCCTGCAGGAGACCGTACGCGACCATACGAGCACGTACTAGCCCGTATGACACTGTAGAGGCCTGTACAAGCCTGTACGAGCTGTACGAGCCCATAGAGGCCCACATGAGGCCCATACAGGCACGTACGAGCCTGTACGAGTCTGTAGAAGCCCACACGAGCACGTTCAAGCACGTAGATGCCCAGATGAGCCCGGACAATATGGTACGAACCCGCAGAGGCCGGAGCGAGCCCACACAAGCCCGTATAGGCCCGCACGAGCCCATAGAGGCCTGTACGAGACCTAACGAGCCCTCAGGAGCCTGTAGAGGACTGCACGATCCCGTACGAGCCCATAGAGACATGCACAAGCCCTTAGAGACACGCACGAGCCCACATAAGCACGTACAAGTGCGTAGTGGCCCGCATGAGGTCCATACAAGCCTGTACGAGCCCGTACAAGCCCATATGAGCCCGTAGAGGCCTGAATAAGCCCGTACAAGCCCGTAGAGGGCCGGAGGTGCCTGTGCGAGCATGTAGGAGCCTGTACGACCCCCCACGAGCCCTTAGACGCCCGTAGACGCCTGCATGAGCCCGTACAACACAGTATGAACCCATAGAGGCCCGTACGACCCCGAACGAGCCCGCAGAGGCCTGCACAACCCCGAACGAGCCCGCAGAGGCCTGCACAAGCGCTAAAGAGCCCGCAGGAGCCTGTAGAGGCCTGCATGAGCCCGTACGAGCCCGTACGAGCATGCACAAGTTGGTACGGGCCCGTAGAGGACCACATGAGCCCTGCAAAACCCTGTACGACACCCTAGGAGCCTGTAGAGGCCTGTGCGAGCCCGTAAAATCCCGAATATGCCTGTAGAGGCCCACGCAAGCCGGTACGAGCCCATATGAGCCTGTACGAGCTCCCAGGGGCCCGCACAACCCCGTACGAGCCCGTAGAGGTCCACGTGAGCCCGCACGAGCCCGTAGAAGACCGCATGGGCCATGCGAACCCATATGAGCCCTTAGATGACTGCAGGAGCCTGCATGAGACCGTACGAGCCCATAGAGGCCTGCAGGAGCCTATGCAAGCACATAGAGGACCGTATGAGCCTGTAAAACCCTGTATGAGCCCACACGACATGGTACGAGCCCATAGAGGCCTGCAGAGGCCTGCAAGAGCCCATACGAGCTGGTAAGAGCCTGAATAGGCTCAAACAAGCCCGTACGAGCCCATAGAGGCCTGCACGAGCCCGTATGACATGGTACGAACCGATAGAGACCGTACAAGCCGGTAGAGGATGGAACAAGCCCGTACGAGCCTGTATGAGCCCGTATGAGCCCATAGAGGCGCGCACAAGCCTGTAGAGGCGCGCACAAGCCTGTAGAGGCCCACACAAGCCCGTACGAGCCCATAGTGACCAGAATGAGCCCGTACAAGCCCATATAAGCCTGTGCGAGCCTGTAGAGGCCCACATGAGTGGTACAAGCCCATACAAGCCCTTAGACCCCTACATGAGCCCGTACGAGTGCATATGACACCGTAGAGGCCTGTAAAAGCCCGTACAAGATGTACAAGCGCATAGCGGCCTGCATGAGGTCCATACAAGCTGGTACAAGCCTGTAGAGGCCTGCACAAGCCCAGACAAGCCTGTAGAGACTGGCACGAGACTGTACGAACCCGTAGAAGTCCTGTGTGTGCTGCGCGACCCCGTACAAGCCTGTGCGACCCCATAGAGGCCCGCACGAGCCGTACAAACCCATACGAGCACTTAGACGCCTGCAGGAGCCCACACGAGCCCACACGAGCCCATATGAGCCCATGGAGGACTGTACAGGCCTGCAAGGCACTGGACGAGGCCGCAGGAGCCCCTAGAGGCCTTCATGAGCCTTAACGAGCCCGTAGAGGCCGGAAAGACCCCGTACAAGACCGTACGCATCCGTACGAGCACGTAGAGGCCCGCATGAAGTCCATACAAGCCCATACAAGACCATAGAGGCCTGCACGAGGCCGTACGAGCCCGTAGAGGCCCACATGAGGTCCATACATGCCCGTATGAGCCCGTAGAGGCCTGCATGAGCCCGTACGAGCCCGTAGAGGCCCGCATGATCACATACAAGCATGTAGACACCCACATGAGCCCGTATGACCCAGTATGAACCCATACAGATGCGCATGAGCCCATACAGGCCCGCACGAGCCTACACAAGCCAGTAGAGACTGGCATGAACCCATACTAGCTTGCAGAGGCCTGCACAAGCCTGCACAAGGCCATAGAGACCGGCACTACCCCTAACGAGCCCTTAGACGCCTGCACAAGCCCATAGAGACTGGCACGAGCCTGTACCAGCCCGTAGAGGCCCCCACAAGCCCATACGAGCCCATATGAGCCTGTAGAGGCCCAAACAAGCCCGTAGAGGTACGCACAAGCCTGTGCAAGCATGTAGGGGCCCATATGAGCCTGTACGATCTCGTACAACCCCTTAGATGCTCGTAGATGCCCACAGGAGCCCGTACAACCCCATACGAGCCCATACAAGCCCTTAGAGGCCCATAGAAGCCTGCACGACCCCGTATGAGCCCATATGACACCAGAGAGGCCTGTACAAGCCCGAATGAACCTGTAGGAGGCTGTATGAGCCTGTCCGAGACAGTAGAGGGCCGAACAAGCCCCTAGAGGCCCGCACAAGCGGGTACAAGCGCGTAGAGGACCGCATGAGCCTGTATGAGCCCGTACAAGCCCATAGATGGCTGTAGATGCCCACACGAGCCTGCACGACGTGGTACGAACCCATAGAGGTCTTCATGAGCCCAAACGAGCCCGTACAGACTGACATGAGCCCGAACAGCCCGTAGAGGCCCATACGGTCCCATAGAGGCCCCAATGACGCCTGCACAACCCCGCATGAGGCAGTAGAGGCCTGCACGAGCAGTTACGAGCCCGTTAGAGTCTGTAGAGGCCTGCGTGAGCCCATACGAGCCCGAACACGTCCGTACAAGCCCGCACAAGCCTGTATGATCCCGTAGAGGCCTGCAGAGGCCCATACAAGCCCGTAGAGGCCTGCCTGATACAAGCCCGTACGAGCCTGTAAAAGCCCGTATGAGCATGTAGAGGCCCGCACGAGCCCATACAAGGTTTTAGAAGTCCCCACAAGCCCATACGAGCCCGTATGAGCCCGTAGAGGCTTGCGCGAGACTGTACGAGCCTGAACGAGCCCATAGAATCCCACACAAGCCCGTATGAGCCGCACGAGCCCATAGAGGCCCTCATGAGGCCCCTACAAGCATGTACGAGCCTGCAAGAGCCCTTAGAAGCTGCCATGAGGCCTGTACAAGCCAGTGCAAGCACAAACAAACCCATAGAGGCCCACAGGAGGCCGTAGAGGTCCACACGAGCCCACAGAGGACCACAAAACCCCGTACGAGCCCGTAGATGCCTGTGCGAGCCTGTACATGGCCATACGAGTGTATACGAGACCGTAGAGGTCTGCACAAGCCCGTACGAGCCCGAATAGTCCCGTAGAGGCCCGCACGAGCCAGTACGAGCCCGTATTAGCCCGTACGAGCTCACAGAGGCCCACATGAGCCCATACCAGCCCATAGAGACCTGTGCAAGCCCGCACGAGCCCATAGACGCCTGTACACGAGGTCCATGCAAGCACGTACGAGCCCGTACGAGCCTGTAGAGGCCTGCACAAGCCCATACGAGCCCGTATGAGCCTGTAAGAGCCTGTAGAGGCCTGAACAAGCCCATAGAGGCCCGCACGAACCTGTATGAGCCCGTACAAGCCCTTAGAAGCCCCCACAAGCCCATACGAGCAAATATGAGCCCGTAGAGGTTCGCACGAGCTCGTACAAGACTATACGAGCCCATAGAGGCCTGTGCGTCCTGTACGAGCCCAAACGTGCCCATAGAGGCCTGCACGAGCTGCTATGAGCCCATAGAGACTGGCACAACCCCATACGAGCCTGTAGAGGCCTGCGAGAGCCCATACGATCCCGTACAATCATGTACCAGCTGATATCACACTGTAGAGGCCTGTACAAGCCCTTCTGAGCCTGTATAGGCCCACATGAGCCCCATACCAGCCTGTATGAGACCGTAGGAGACCATAGAGACCTGCGCGAGCCCGTATGAGCCCATACGAGCCCATAGAGGTGTGCACGAGCTTGTATGATGTTGTACGAGCCCATACAGGCCCACACAAGCCCTTACGAGCCCATACAAACCTGTAAAGACCCACACGAGCCGGGACGAGCGCATAGAGACCGGCATGAGCCCATAGACACCCGCACAAGCCCGTGTGAGCCCTTAGAGGGCTGCACGAGTCGTACGAGCTCATAAGAGCCCTTGGATGCCTACGTGAGCCTGTATGAACCCATATGACACCGTAGAGGCCTTACAAACCCCTTCGAGCTGTACGAGGATGTAGCAGCCCACATGAGGTACATGCAAGCCTCTACGAGCCGGTAGAGGACCAAACAAACCCGTACGAGCCCGTACGAGCCCATAGAGGTGCGCACAAGCCCGTACAAGCCGATAGTGACTGGAATGAGCCTGTACTAGCTTGCAGAGGCCGGCACGAGCCTGCATGAGCCCATAGAGACTGCACTAGTCCATATGAGCCCTAGACACCTGCAGGAGGCTGCATGAGCCCATATGATCCCGTAGAGGCCTGCACGAACCTGCACAACAATGTAAAGGCCCGCAAGAGCCCATATGAGCCTGTACAAGCCCGTAGAGGCCCACACGAGCCCATACGAGCCAATATAAGCCATTAGAAGCCCCCACAGGCCCATACGAGCCCATATGAGCCCGTAGATGCCTGCACGAGCCCATACAAGCCCATGCGAGCCCGTAGCGGCCCGCACAAGAGGTATGAGCCCATACGAGCCCTTAGAAGCCTGCATGAGCCCATACAAGCCCGTATGACACCGTAGAGGCCTGTACAAGCCCGTATGAGCCCATACGAGCCCATAGAGCCCCGCAGGAGCCCGTACGAGCCCGTATGATGCGGTACGAACCCCTAGAGGCCCGCATGAGCCCACACGAGCCCATACAGGCCTGCAGGAGCCCAAACAAGCCTGCAGAGGCCTGCACGAGCCTCTCTGAGCCAGAACACACCTGTAGAGGCCCGCATGAGCCAGCACAAGCCCGCACAAGCCCGCACAAGCCCATAGAGGCCCATACGAGCCTGTACAATCCCAGAGAGGCCAACATGAGTTCCATACAAGCCCGTACGAACCCATATGAGCCCGTAGAGGCCCGAACAAGCCCGTATGAGCCTGTAGGAGCCCATACGAGCCCGAACAAGCCCTTTAGAGGCCCGCAGGAGCCCATACGAGCCCATACAAGCACTTAGAAACACCGACAAGCCCGTAGGAGCAGGTATGAGCCCATAGAGGCTTGCACAAGCCTGTACAAGACCGTACGAGCTTGTATGAGCTCGCAGAGGCCTGCGCGAGGCCCGTCTGAGGCTGTACAAGCCCATAGAGGCCCATATGGGCCTGTACGACCACGTATGAGCCCCTAAGAGTCCGTAGAGGCCTGCACAAGCCCTTACGAGTCCATAGAAACCCGCACAAGCCTGTAGAGGCTTACACGAGCCCCTACGAGCCTGTACAAGACCGTACGAGCCCGCAGAGGCCTGCACGAGCACGTACAAGCCCCATGAGGCTTGTACAACCCCGCACGAGCCCGTACGAACGCGTAGAGGTGCGCACGACCTGTATGAGCCCGAACACGCCCATAGACACCTGCACGAGCCCGTATGAAGCTGTGCGAGCCCTTGGACGCCCACACGAGCCCATATGAGCCTTTACAAGCCCATAGAGTCCCGCATGACTTCCATACAAGCACATACGAGCCCTTACGAGCCCGTAGAGGCCCGCACGAGCCTGTACGAGCCGCACGAGTCTGTAGAGGCCCGCATGAGGCCCGACTGAGTACGTACAAGCCCAAACGAGCCCATAGAGGCACACACAAGCCCATAGAGGCCGACACGAGCAGGCACAACCCCGTAAAGACCCACATGACCCCTTATGAGCCCATAGAGTCCTGCATGAGCCCATACGAGCCCACACGAGCCTGTACGACCCCTGTAGAGGACTGAATGAGCCCACACGAGCCTGTACGACCCCGTAGAGCCCTGAACAAACCCGTACGAGTGCGCATGAGCCCATATGATCCTGTACAAGCCCTTAGAAGCCCCCACAATCCCATACAAGCCTGTATAAGCCCATAGAGGCCCGCATGAGCCCTTACGAGCTAGTACAAGCCCGTATGAGCTTGCAGAGGCCCGCACGAGGCCCGTCCGAGGCTGTACAAGCTCATAGAGGCCCATATGGGCCTGTACAACCCCATACAAGCCCCTACAAGACCATAGATCCCTGCACGAGCCCTTACAAGCCTGTACAAGACTGTACAAGCCTGTACGACCCGTAGAAGCCCGTACGACCCGTACGAGCCCGTAGAGTCCTGTAGATGCCCGCACGAGCCTGTACAACGTGGTACGAACCCATAGATGCCCACACGAGCCCGTACGAGCCCGCGCGAGGCCTGCACAAGGACATATGAGCCGATAGTGGTGCATAGAGGCCGACATGAGGCTCGTATGAGCCCATATGAACCTGTACAAGACCTTAGAAGCCCGCACAAGCCCGGACAATCCCGCAGAGGCCCGCATGACGTCCGTACAAGCCTGTATGAGACCGTACAAGACCATAGAGGCCTGAGCAAGCTGGCATGAGCCAGTAGACGCACGCACGAGCCCGTACAAGCCCGTATGACCCCGTAGAGGCCCATGCGAGCCCATAGGAGCCCTTACGAGCCTGTACAGGCCCCCATGAGGCCTGCAGAAACCCGCACAAGCCCGTATGACCCTGTAGAGGTCCACACGAGCCCATACCAACCCGTATGAGCCTGTAGAGGCCTGCACGAGCCCATAAGAGCCTGTGCGAGCCCTTACGAGCCCCGAACAAGCCCGTATGAGCCCATGGAGGCCCGCATGAACCCACATGAGCCCGTAGGACGCAGGACGAGCCCATAGAGACCTGCATGCGCCTACACGAGCCCGTACAGGCCCGTAGAGGCCCCCATGAGGCCTGCATAACCCCGCACGAGCCCGTACGAGCCTGTAGAGGCCTGTGGGAGCCCGTATGAGCCTGGACATGGCCATAGATGCCGGCACGAGCCTGTAGGAGCCCGTATGACACTGTAGACGCCTGCACGAGCCTGGACGAGCCCGTATGACCCCGTAGAGGCCCGCACAAGCCCATCCGAGCCCGTACGAGCCCATAGAGGACTGCGCAATCCCGTACGAGCCCGAGCGGGCCCATAGAGGCCTGCACGAGCCGGTACGAGCCATACGAGCCCGTAGGAGCTCTCAGAGACCCGCATGAGGCCTGTCCGAGGCTGTACAAGACCAGGGAGGCCCATGCGGGCCTGTACGAGCCCCTACGAGGCTGTAGATGCCTGCATGAGCCATTACGAGCCTGTACGAGCCCGTACTAGCCCATGGAAACCCGTACGAGCCTGTAGAGGCCTGTGCGAGTGTGTACAAGTCTGTACAAGAGTGTATGAGCCCGTAGAGGCCCGCACAAGGCTGTACGAGCCCATATAGGCACCTAGAGGTCGACATGAGGCCTGCACAATTCTGCACGAGCCTGTGGAGGCCTGCACAAGCCCTTACGAACCTGTATGAGCCTGTACAGGCCTGTGCAATCCCGTATGAGCCCAAACATGCCCGTAGATGGCCGAACTAGCCTATACAAGCCCGTGCAAGCCCTTAGAAGCCCGCATGACCCATATGAGCCCGCATGAGCACATAGAAGCCTGCACAAACCCATATGAGCACGTAGCAGCCCTTAGAAGCCCGCATGATCCCGTACGATCTCATAGAGACCTGCACAACGATGTACGAGATGAAGAGGACTACAAAAGCATCTACCAGCCCGTACGAGCCAGTAGAGGCCCGCACAAGCCCGTACAAGCCCGCACAAGCCCAAAGAGGCCCATACGAGCCCATGCGACCCCGTAGAGGCCCATACGAGCCCGAAAACGCGTGTAGAGGATCACATGAGCTCGTACAAGCCCATATGACCCTGTAGAGGCCCCGCACGAGGCCATACGAGCCCGTACAAGCCTTTAGAAGCCCCCACAATCCCGTACGAGCCCGTATAAGTCCATAGAGGATCGCATGAGCCCGTACAAGACCATACGAGCCTGTAGATGCCTGCACAAGCCCGTACGAGCCTGAACGGGACATAGAGGCCTGCACGAGCTGGTACGAGCCAGCATGAGCACATACGAGGTGGCAGAGGCCTGCACGAGGCCCGTCTGAGGCCGTACAATCTCATAGAGGCCCATACGGGCCCGTACAACCCCGTACAAGCCCCTACGAGACCGTAAAGCCATGCACGAGCCCTTACGAGCCTGTACAAGACTGTACGAGCCCGCAGAGACCCACACAAGCCCGTACGACCCATACGAGCCCGTAGAAGCCTGCACAAGGATGTATGAGCCAGTACTGGTGCATAGACGCTGACATGAGGCCCGTGTGAGCCCATACAAAACCGTACAAGCCTACACGAGCCTGTACAATCCCGCAGAGGCCTGCATGATGCCCATACAAGCCTGTATGAGATCGTATGAGACCATAGAGGCCTGAGCAAGCCTGCACGAGCCGGCAGATGTGCGCACGAGCCTGCAGGAGCTCGTATGACCCCGTAGAGGCCCACGCGAGCCCATACGAGCCTGTACAAGCCTGTAGAGGCCTGCATGAGGTCCATACAAGCATGCACGAGCCTGTGGAGCCCTGCACGTGTCTGTACGAGCCCATACGAGCCTGTTCGAGCCCGTAGAACAAGTCTGTATGAGCTTGTAGAGGCCCACACGAGCCCGTAGGAACACACAGAGGCCCAAACGAGACGGTACGAGCCGTATGAGACCGTAGAGTCCCGCACAAGCCCTTACAAGCCGCATGAACCCGTAGACGCCCACATGATCTCGAATGAGCCCGTAGAGGCCCGTATGGGCTCGTATGAAACCATTTGAGCCTGTAGAGGACCCATGAGGCCTGCAGAAACCTGCACGAGCCCGTATGACCGCGTAGAAGCCCGCACGAGCCTGAACGAGCCCGTAGATGCCCGTATGAGCCAGCATGAGCCCTTATGAGCCCGTATAGGCCCCCATGAGGCCTGCAGAAACCCGCACAAGCCCGTATGACCCTGTAGAGGTCCACACGAGCCCATACGAGCCTGCGCGAGCCCCGAACAAGCCCGTACGAGCCCATGGAGACCCGCACGAGCCTGCACGAGCCCGTAGGATGCAGGACGAGCCCAGAGACACCTGCACGTGCCCACACAAGCCCATACAGGCCTGTAGAGGCCCCCATGAGGCCTGCATAACCCCACACGACCCCACACGAGCCTGTAGAGGCCGGTGGGAGCTCGTATGAGCCTGAACACGCCCATAGATGCCCATATGAGCCTGTAGGAGTCCGTGTGAGCCCTTAGATGCCTGCATGAACCCGCACGAGCCCCTATGACACTGTAGACGCCCGCACGAGCCCGTATGATCCCGTAGAGGCCCACACAAGCCCATCCGAGCCCGTATGACTTTGTACAAGCCTGTACAAGCCCATAGAGGCCTGTGCAATCCCATACAAGCCTGAACGGGCCCATAGAGGCCCGCACAAGCCAGTACGAGCTGGTACGAGCCCGTAGGAGCTCACGGAGGCCCGCATGAGGCCCGTCCAAGGCTGTACAAGACCAGGGAGGCCCATGCGGGCCTATACGACCCCGTACGAGCCCCTATGAGGCTGTAGATGCCTGCATGAGCCATTACGAACCCGTACGAGCCCGTACTAGCCCATGGAATCCCGTAAAAGCCCATAGAGGCCTGTGCAAGTGTGTATGAG
Organism: Dromaius novaehollandiae; assembly: GCF_036370855.1. Classification (NCBI taxonomy): domain Eukaryota; kingdom Metazoa; phylum Chordata; class Aves; order Casuariiformes; family Dromaiidae; genus Dromaius; species Dromaius novaehollandiae. Next base: position 1,694,033 of record NC_088130.1, on the reverse strand, counting down.
CCCGTACAAGACCGTATGAGCCCATAGAGGCCTGCACAAGGCTGTACAAGCCCATATAGGCGCCTAGAGGCCGACATGAGGCCTGCACAACCCCGCACGAGCCCGTGGAGGCCTGCACAAGCCCTTACGAACCCGTACGAGCACATACAAGCCAGTAGAGGACCTTACAAGCCTGTGCAGGCGTTTTCAATCCTGTACAAGCGCGTACGAGCTCGTACAGGCCTGCACGAGCCCATACAAGCCAGTACAAGCCCGTAGAGGCCCGCATGAGGTCCATACAAGTGCGTATGAGTGCATATGAGCCCGTAGAGGCCTGTACAAGCCTATAGAGGCCCGCACGAGCCCGCACGAGCCCATACGACGTGCTACGAGCCCATACGAGTCCATAGAGGCCTGAACAAGGCTGTATGATCCCATACAAGCCCTTAGAAGGCCGCATGAGCCCGTATGAGCTCGCAGAGCCCGGCACGAGGCCACACGAGACTGTGGAAACTGGCACGAGCCCGTACGAGCCCGTAGAGGCCTGAACAAGGCCGTACGATCCCGTACAAGCCCTTAGAAGGCCGCATGAGCCCGCACGAGCTTGCAGAGCCCGGCATGAGGCCACACGAGACCGTGGAAACTGGCACGAGCCCGTATGAGCCCTTAGAGGCCTGAGAGAGCCCGCACGAGCCCGTAGATGCCCGTACGAGCCGGCACAAGCCCATACAAGCCCATATGAGCTTGTACAGGACCACGTGAGGTCCATACAAGCAAGTACGAGCCCATACGAGCCTGTAGAGGCTTACACAAGCCCATAGAGGCCTGCACAAGCCCATAGGAGCCCATAGAGGCCTGCACGAGCCTGTACGAGCCTGTACAAGCGCATACAAGCCCATAGAGGCTCACACGAGCCCATGTGACCATGTAGAGGCCCATATGAGCACATACGAGCCCGAAAATGCCCGTAGAGGCCCACATGAGCTCGTACAAGCCCGTATGACCCTGTAGAGGCCCCACACGAGGCCATACGAGCCTGTACAACCCCGTAGAGGCCCACATGGGGTCCATGCAAGCCCGTATGAGCCCGTACAAGCCTGTAGAGGCCTGAACAAACCTGTACAAGTGCGCACGAGCCCATACGAGCCCGTACAAACCCATAGATTATCACATGAGCCCGTATAAGATCGTATGAGCCCATAGATGCCTGCGCAAGCCCGTATGAGCCCATACGAGCCCGTAGAGGCCCGCAGGAGCCCGTAGTAGCCCCCATGATTGCTGCAGAAACCCAAACAAGCCCGTATGACCCTGTAGAGGCCTGCACGTGCCCACATGAGCCCGTAGGAGCCCGTAGAGGCCAGCACGAGCCTGTACGAGCCCATATGACGCGGTAAGAACTCCTAGAGGCCTGCACGAGCCCACATGAGCCCGTACAGGCCCGCAGGAGCCCGTACAGGCCCTCAGAGGCCTGCACGAGCCCCTCTCAGCTGGAACACACCTGTACATGCCCACACGAGCCTGCACAAGCCCTTACAAGCCCGTATGAGCCTGTAGGAGCCTGTACAAGCCCGTAGAGGCCTGCAGGAGCCCATACGAGCCCATACAAGCACTTAGAAACACCGACAAGCCCATAGGAGCAGGTATGAGCCCGTAGAGGCTCGCACGACCCCGTACAAGACCGCACGACCCCGTATGAGCTTGCAGAGGCCCGCGCGAGGCCCGTCCGAGGCCGTACAAGCTCATAGAGGCCTATATGGGCCTGTACGACCCCGTACAAGCCCCTATGAGACCGTAGAGCCCTGCACGAGCCCTTACGAGACTGTACAAGACTGTACGAGCCCACAGAGACCCACACAAGCCTGAATGACCCGTATGAGCCCGTAGAGGTCCGTAGACGCCCGCAGGAGCCTGTACAACGTGGTACGAGCCCATAGAGGCCCGCATGAACCCGTACGAGCCCATATGATCCTGTAGAGGCCCCCATGAGGCCTGCACAACCACACACGAGCCCGTATGAGCCCGTAGAGGCCTGCACGAGCCATATGAGCCCAAATGTGCCCAGACACCTGTACAACCCGTATGAGCCCGTTCGAGCCCTTAGACGCCCGCACGAGCCTGTACGAGCCTGTACAAGCCCATAGAGGCCTGCACAAGGACGTATGAGCCAGTACTGGTGCATAGAGGCTGACATGAGGCCCGTATGAGCCCATACGAACCTGTACAAGCCCGCACGAGCCCGTACAATCCCACAGAGGCCTGCGTGATGCCCGTACAAGCCTGTATGAGACCGTATGAGACCATAGAGGCCTGAGCAAGCCTGCACGAGCCAGCAGATGTGCGCACGAGCCCGCAGGAGCTCGTATGACCCCATAGAGGCCCACGCGAGCCCATACGAGCCTGTACAAGCCTGTAGAGGCCTGCATGAGGTCCATACAAGCATGCACAAGCCTGTATGAGCCCGTGGAGCCCTGCACGTGTCTGTACAAGCCCATACGAGCCTGTTTAAGCCCATAGAGCCACGAACAAGCCCGTTGAGTCCACATGATCTCGAACAAGCCCATACAGGCCCTTGTGGGCTCGTATGAACCCATTCGAGCCTGTAGAGGACCCATGAGGCCTGCAGAAACCTGCACGAGCCCCTATGACACTGTACACATCCGCACGAGCCTGCACGAGCCCGTATGACCCCGTAGAGTCCATCACAAAGCCATACGAGCCTGTACAACCCCATAGAGGCCTGCATGGGTCCATACAAGCCTGCACGAGCCTGTACGAGCCTGTATGATGCGGTATGAACCCCTAGAGACCCGCACGAGCCAATACGAGCCCGTACAGGCCCGCAGGAGCCCAAACAAGCCCGCAGAGGCCTGCACGAGCCCATCTGAGCCGGAACACACCTGTACATGCCTGCATGAGCCAGCACAAGCCCTTACCAGCCTGTAGAGGCCTGCACAAGCCCTTACCAGCCTGTAGAGGCCTGCACAAGCCCATACGAGCCTGCACAAGCCCAGAGAGGCCCGCATGAGTTCCATACAAGGCCCTAGAGGCCTGCAGGAGCCCATATGAGCCCATTCCATCGCTTAGAAACACCGACAAGCCCGTAAGAGCAGGTATGAGCCCGTAGAGGCTCGCAGGAGCCCGTACGATCTTGTAGAGGCCCGCAGGGGGCCCGTCCGAGGCCGTACAAGCTCATAGAGGCCCATATGGGCCTGTACGACCATGTACGAGCCCTTAAGAGTCCATAGAGGCCTGCACAAGCCCTTACGAGCCTGTACAAGGCTGTACGAACATGCAGAGACCCACACAAGCCCGTACAACCTATACAAGCCTGTAGAAGCCCGAACAAGCCTGTATGAGCCTGTAGGAGCCCATACGAGCCTGAACAAGCCCCTTAGAGGCCTGCAGGAGCCCATACGAGTCCATACAAGGCCATAGAGGCCCATATGGGCCTGTACGACCACGTATGAGCCCCTAAGAGTCTGTAGAGGCCTGCACAAGCCCTTACGAGTCCATAGAAACCCACATGAGCCTGTAGAGGCTTACGCGAGCCCCTACGAGCCTGGACAAGACTGTATGAGCCCGAATGCGTAGAGGTGTGCACGACCTGTATGAGCCCGAACACGCCCATAGACACCTGCACAGGCCCATATGAAGCTGTGCGAGCCCTTGGATGCCCACACGAGCCCATATTAGCCTTTACAAGCCCATAGAGTCCCGCATGAGGTCCATACAATCACGTATGAGACCGTATGACGGTGTAGAAGCCCGCACGAGCCCGAACGACACTGCAGATGCCCGTACGAGCTCATACAAGCCCTTACGAGCCCGTACAGGCCCCCATGAGGCCTGCAGAAACCCGCACAAGCCCGTATGACCCTGTAGAGGTCCACATGAGCCCATACCAGCCCATACGAGCCTGTAGAGGCCTGCACGAGCCCATACCAGCCCATACGAGCCTGTGCAAGCCCTTACAAGCCCCAAACAAGCCCATACGAGCCCATGGAGGCCCGCACGAACCCGCACGAGCCCATAGGACGCAGGACGAGCCCATAGAGACCTGAACGTGCCCACACGAGCCCGTACAGGCCCGTAGAGGCCCCCATGAGGCCTGCATAACCCTGCACGAGCCTGTAGGAGCCTGTGCGAGCCCTTAGATGCCTGCATGAACCCGCACAAGCCCCTATGACACTGTAGATACCCGCACGAGCCTGCATGACCCTGTAGAGGCCTGCACAAGCCCATCCGAGCCCGTACAGGCCCACACAAGCCCGTATGAGCCCGTGTGAGCTCATACAAGCCTGTAAAAGCCCATAGAGGCCTGCACGATCCCGTACGAGCCTGAACGGGCCCATAGAGGCCTGCACGAGCAGGTACAAGCCAATGAGAGCCCGTAGGAGCTCGCATAGGCTCGCACGAGGCCATACAAGCCCCTGGAGGCCCATACAGACCTGTACGACCCCCTACGAGACCGTAGATGCCTGCATGAGCCATTACAAGCCCATACGAGCCTATAGAGGCCTGCACAACCCCACACGAGCCCGTACAACCCCGTAGAGGCCCACATGAGGCCCATACGACCCATACAAGCCCGTACGAGCCTGTAGAGGCCCGTACGAGCCCGTATGAGCCTGTACGAGCCCATAGAGGCCTGCACAAGCCCGTACGAGCCTGTAGAGGACCACACGAGCCCGTATGAGTCTGTAGAGGCCCGCACAAGCCTGTGCGACCCCGTAGAGGCCCACATGAGGCCCGTATGAGCCTGTACGAGCCTGTACTAGGCCATAGCGACTTGCAAAAGCCCGTAGAGGCCTGTGCGAGCCTATACGAGCCCAAATAGTCCTGCAGAGGCCCACACGTGCCCGTACAAGGCCATACAAGCCCGTAGAGGCCTGCAAGAGCCTTTACGAGCCCATATGAGCCCATAGCAGCCCGTACAAGCACGTTTGAGTGCATAGAGGCCCGCATGAGCTCACAGGAGCCTGTATGAGCCTGTAGAGGCCTGCACAAGCCTGCACAACCCCTACAAGCCCGTAGAGGCCCACAGGAGCCCATACAAGCCCATAGGGGCCCACACGAACCAGTATGAGCACGTAGAGGCCTGCATGAGGCCCGTATGAGCCCGTATGAGCCCATACATGGCCTTAGAAGCCTGCATGAGCCCGTATGAGCGCATGTGAGCCCATAGAGACTCACACGAGCCCGTATAAGACCGTACAAGCCCTTAGAGGCCCGCAAGAGCCTGTACAAGACTGTACAAGCCCGCAGAGGCCCGCAGGTGCCCATACAAGGCCGTATGATCCTGTAGTAGGCCTGCAAGAGCTTGTACAAGCCCATACAAGCCCATAGCGACCTGTACGAGCCCGTAGAGGCCTGCGCAAGGCTGTATGAGCATCTATGAAACCACATAGGCCTGCACGAGTCCGTACAAGCCTGTAAAAGGCCGCAGAGGCTCGCATGAGGTCCATATAAGCACGTGCGAGCCTGTACGAGCCCGTAGAGGCCTGCGCGAGCCCATATGACCCCGTATGACCCCGTAGAGGCCCGCACGAGCTCGCACGAGCCCATACGAGCCTGTACAAGCCCATAGAAGCCTGCATGAGGTCCATACAAGCATGTACGAGCCTGTACAAGCCCTTTGAGGACTGCACGACCCTGTACAAGCCCATACGAGCCTGTAGACACCCGCACGAGCCTGAACAAGCCCGTACGGCCACCTAGAGGCTGACATGAGGCCCGTATGAAAACATACAAACCTGTGCAAGCCTTTAGAAGCCCGCACGAGGCCGTATGAGGCCGTACGAGCCCGCGGAGGCCCACATGAGGCCCGTACAAGCCCATACAAGCCCTTAGAACCTTACACGAGCCCATATGAGCCCGTAGAGGTGCGCATGAGCCCGTACGAGCCCGTACGACCCAGTAGCAGCCCGTACAAGCCTGTAGAGGCTCGTACGATCCCGTAAGAGCGCGTGTGAGCTCGTAGAGGTCCACACGAGCCCACACAAGCCTGTACAAGGCCGTAGCGGCCCGTACAAGCCTGTACAGGACCACATGAGCACATACAAAACTGTGCGAGCCCATACGAATTCATAGAGGACTGCACAAATCCGTACTTTCCCGTATGAGTTTGTAGAGGCCTGAACAAGCCCGTATGAACTCATACGAGTCTGTAGAGGCCTGAACAAGCCCGTATGAGCCTGTATGGGCACGTAGAGGCCCACATGAGGCCCGTATGAGCCTGTACGAGCCCTACAAGCTTATAGAGGCCCACACGAGCCCGTACGAAACTGTACAAGCCCTTAGAAGCCCGCATGAGTCAGTACGAGCCTGTAGAGGCCTGCACAAGCCAGTATGAGCCTGCAGAGGCCCGCATGAGCCTGAATGACCCAGTAGAGGCCTGCACAAGGCCTTACGAGCCTGTACGAGCCTGTAGAGGCCCACGTGAGGCCTGCATGAGCCCGTACAAGGCTGTACAGGCCCGTAGAGGCTGGCACGACACCATACGAGCCCCTATGAGCCCATAGCAGCCTGTACGAGCACGTATGAGCCCATAGAGGCCCACATGTGGCCTGCATGAGCCCATACAAGACTGTACGAGCCCGTAGAGGCCTGCACGCGGCTTGTACAAGACCGCAGGATACTGTACGAACCCGAAGAAAACGTACAAGCCCATAGAGGCCCGCACGAGCCCATATGAGGCCATAGAAGCCTGAATGAGTCCGTAGAGACCCGCATGAGCCTGCACGAGCCTGTACAAGGCCGATTGAGCCCAAAGAGGCCAGCATGAGCCCATACAAGCCCGTACGAGCCCGTGTGTGCCTGTAGAGGCCTGCAGGAGCCCGTAGCAGCCCGTATGTGCCCGAAGAGACCCTCATGAGCCGGTACAAGCCTGTACGAGCCCGTAGAGGCCTGTACGAGCCCGTACATGCACATAGAGGCCCGCATGTGGCCTGTACGAGCCTGTACAACCCATAGAGGTCCACATGAGCCCGTACAACCCCGTACCAGCCGTCCGAGCCCGCAGAGGCCCGCATGAGCCCATATGAGCCTGAACGAGCCCGCATGAGCCCATAGAGGCCCGCGCAAGGCTGTACGAGCCTGTGCGATCCCATACAAGCCTGTAGAGCACCGCATGAGCCCTTACGAGCCCTTACGAGCCCATAGAGGCCTGCACGCGGCCTGTATGAGACCGCACAAGCCCGTATGAGCTGGAACAATCCCATAGAAGCCTGTACAAGCCTGTAGAGGCCTGCACCAGGCCGTAGAAACCTGTATGAGTCCATAGAGAGCCGCACGAGCCTGCATGAGCCCATAGAGGCTGTCACGAGCCCGTTCAAGCCTGTAGAGGCCCGCACGAGCCCTTATGAGACCGTACTAGCCTGTACAGTCCCACATAAGCCCATACGAGCCTGTGTGAGCCCGTATGAGCCCGTAGAGGCCCATACGACCCCGTACGAGCCTGTACGAGCCCATATGACACCATAGAAGCCTGTACAGGCCTGCACGAGCTGTACAAGCCCATAGAGGCCTCCACGAGCTCATATGAGCCCGTAGAGGCCCACACGAGCCCGTGTAAGCGTGTAGAGGCCCGAATGAGCCTGTACGACCCCGTACAAGGCCTTAGACACTCGTAGATGCCTGCTTGAGCCAGTACAACGCAGTATGAACCCACAGAGTCCTGTACGAGCCCACGTGAGCCCGCAGAAACCCATATGAGCCCATACGAGCCCATAGAGGCCCGCAGAGGCCTGCACGAAACCACACGCGCCCATACGAGCACGTACGAGCCCGTCTGACACCGTAAAGGCCTGTACAAACCCCTATGAGCTGTACGAGCCTGTACAGGCACGCACGAGCCTGCACGGGCCCATACGAGCACGTAGAGGCCCGCACAAACCCGTAGGAGCCCATACGAGCCCGTACAAGCCTGTACAGATCTGCAGGAGGTCTACAGAAGCACGCACGAGCCTGCACGAGCCCATGCGAGCCCGTACAGGACTGCACGAGCCTAGACGAGCCCGTATGAGCCTGAACAAGCCCGTACAGGCCCGCACAAGCCCTAACGAGCCTGTATGAGACCGCACGCACCCATACAAGCACGTACGAGCCCGTAGAGGCCCGCATGAGGTCCATACATGCACATACGAGCCCGTAGAGGCCCCCACGAGCCCGTATAAGCACATAGAAACCCACATGAGCCCGTACGACATGGTACGAACCCATAGAGGTCCGCATGAGCCCCCACGAGCCTGTACAGGCCCACACAAGTCCAGGGGAGTCCATAGAGCCTGGCGCGAGCCCGTACAACCCCATAGAGGCCTGCGCGAGCCCGCACAAGCCTGTAGATGTCTGCACAAGCCTGTACAAGCCCATGCAACCCTGTAGGGGCCTGCATGAGCCATACGAATGCTTAGATGCCTGCAGGAGACCGCACGACCCCATACAAGCCCATAGAGGACCATAGAGGCCAGCAAGACCCCGTACGAGCCCATACAAGACTGTACACGCCCGTATGATCCTGTAGAGGCATGCACAAGCCTGTACAAGCTGTACGAGCCCGTAGAGGCCCACATGAGGTCCATACAAGCACGTACGAGCCCGTACAGGCCCCCATGAAGCCCGTATGAGCCCATACAAGCCCGTAGAGAACCGCACGAGCCCATACGAGCTCATACAATCCCTTAGAAGCCCCCACAAGCCCATACGAACCCATAGAGGCCCACAGGAACCCGTACGAGCACGTAGGTGCCCGTAGACACCCATAGACGCCTGCACGAGCCCATATGATGCAGTACGAAACCATAGAGGTCCATACGAGCCCATACGAGCCCGTATGACCCCATACGAGCCCATACAGGCCCGTAGAGGCCTGCACGACCCCGTACGAGCCCGTAGAGGCCCGTAGAGGCTTGCACGAGCCCTAACAAACCCTAATGAGCCCGTGCGATCTCGCAGAGGCCTGCACGAAGCCGTACAAGCCCGTGCGATCTCGCAGAGGCCTGAACAAGCCCATATGAGACCGTAGAGGCCTGCACAAGCCCTGTACTAGCCCGGACAAGCCTGTAGAGACCCGCATGAGGCCCATACAAGCATACAAGCCTGTACGAGCCCGTAGAGACCAGCACGAGCCTGCATGAGCCCGTACAAGCAAGTAGAGGCCCACATGAGCCCTCAGGAGCCCATACGAGCCTGTACGAGCCTGTACAGGTCTACATGAGGTCTATACAAGCACGAACGAGCCCGTACAAGCCCATACAGTCCTGCATGAGCCCATACGAGCCTGTACGAGCCCATACGAGCCCGTAGACGCCCGAACGAGTGTGTAGAGGCCCACGCAAGCCCCTACGAGCCCGTACAAGCCCCTACGAGCCCGTACAAGCCCCTACGAGCCCGAATGACCCCGTAGAGCCCTGCACGAGCCCATACGAGCACGTAGATGCCCGCATGAGCCTGTACGACGCGGTAGGAACCCATTGAGGCCCCCACGAGGCCATACGAGCCCATACTGGTGCATAGAGGCCGACATGAGGCCCGTATGAGCCCATATGAACCCATACAAGCCCTTAGAATCCTGCACGAGCCCATACAACCCTGCAGAGGCCCGCATGAGGCCTGTACGAGCCTGTATGAGACCGTATGAGACCATAGAGGCCTGAGCAAGTCCACATGAGCCCATATGACCCCGTAGAGGCCCACACGAGCCCATACGAGCTTGTACAAGCCCATAGAGGCCTGCATGAGGTCCATCCAAGCACATACCAGCCTGTACGAGCCCGTGGAGCCCTGCATGAGACCGTACGAGCCCGTACCAGCCTGTACGAGCCCATAGAGCCCCGAACAAGGCCGTACGAACCTGTAGAGGCCCACACGAGCCCATATGAACATGTAGGAGCCCGTAGACTCCCATAGTGGCCTGCATGAACCCGTACGACATGTTACGAACCCATAGAGTCCCGCACAAGCCCACACGAGGCCATACAAGCCCGCATGAGCCCAAACGACCAGTAGAGGCCCATACAGGCCTGCACGAGCCCATACAAGCCCAGAGAGTCCCAAACAAGCCCGTACAAGTTGCACAAGCCTGTAGAGGCCCGCATCAGTCCCGTACGAGCCCGTATGAGCCCATATGAGCCCATAGAGGCCCACACGAGCCCATAGAGTCTGTAGAAGTCTACACGAGCCTGCACAAGCCCATAGAGGCCCGCACAACCCCGTACGAGTCTGTAGAGGCCTGCACGACCCCGTATGAGCCCACAGAGGCCCGCACGACTCCGTCCATGCCCGTAGAGGCCTGCGCAAACCCATAAGAGCCGGTAGAAGACGTGTGAGCCCGTAGAGTCCCGCACAAGACCATACGAGCCGCACGAGCCCATAGAGGCCTGCATGAGTCCCGTACGAGACTGTACAAGCCTGTAGAGGCCTGCACGAGCCCAAACGAGCCCGCACATGCCCTTAGAATCCCCCACAAGCCCGTACAAGACCGTACACTCCCATAGAGGCCCGCACAAGCCGGTATGAGACAGTATGAGCCCATACAAAATTGCAGACACCTGCACGAGGCCTGTCAGAGGCCATAAAAGCCCATAGAGGCCCGTACAGGCCTGTATGACCCCGTACAAGCCCCTACGGGACCATAGAGGCCTGCACGAGCCCTTACGAGCCCGTACGAGCCTGTACGATCCCATAGAAACCAAATTAGCCCGTAGAGGCCTGCACGAGCCTGTATGAGCCTGAATGGGCCCATAGAGGCCCACACAAGTCAGTACGAGCCAGTACGAGCCCATATGAGCTAGCAGAAGGCCACACGAGGCCCGTCTGAGGCCGTACAAGTCCATAGAGGCCTGTATGGGCCTGTACATCCCCAGACGAGCCCCTTATGAGCCTGTAGAGTCCCACACAAGCCGCACGAGCCCGTAGAGGCCCGCATTGGGCCTGTATGAGCCCATAGAGTCCTGCGTGAACCCATACGAGCCGGTAGAGTCCCGCACAAGCCGTATGAGCTGCACGAACCCATAGAGGCCCACATGAGCCCGAATGAGCCCGTAGAGGCCCGTACTGGCTCATATGAACCCATGGCATGAGTCGAAGGCAGTGGCAGATAGGATCACTCTTTTGGCAAAGGAAAGAAAACTGCGAGTGGGGAAAGGAAAAGCAACAGTTTGTGCTGTTTTAGGGGCTGCACTAATTGCTGCCCAGAGGGAGAGGCAAGGTGATAAAGGGACAGTTGAGTCCTTGCAAGAACAAGTAAGAAACTTGCAAAGTCAACTCACCGCTGAACTCAACAGTACTCAGCGGCTTCAAGCAATCTTATCGGACTCACTAGACAAAGAGAGAATCCTGTGGTCTGAATTGGAAGAAAACAGGCGGGGGGTTGATGATAGGATAGATCTGGCCTCAGACCTAGATAGTGAACCGGGATTCTCGAATTTGGCAAAACTAGACAGAAAACAGGCATGTGATCTAAAACCCATATATCCAATTAAAGAATGAGAAGATAGCAAGAACCTCTTTTATCCTGGAGATGGGAAGGTAGTAATGAGACCCTTGATTAAAACTGAAACCATTGATAATGGTCGGGGGGGGTATTTAACAACGTACCACGTGCACTATCCCCTATTCCCCTCAGGACTTGGCTAAAATACAGGAAAAATACTCCCAGGGCTCCCGGGAAACTGAAACATGATGGGGGGGGGGGAATCACATTCTGCTGAGCGAAGATGAGGCTATAGGATATTGGGGACCTGGAGTCTTCCTAACCACAAATTATAACAGGGATCCATGGTCCTTGACCCAGAGGGTAGCATACTGGGCAGGAGAATTAGACCCAATGGAAAGAGGAGACTCTTTTTCTATTAAAACACCCACGGCGGGCCACATTTTGGAAAGTGTGCAGAAAACTGCTTGCCTCCAATTGATGCACGACTGTTTGCTGCTTCCGCAACAGCCCTCCCCCATGCAGTATGTGGCAGACCCCCGAGAGGTTACATCCTCTGATCAGAGGACTTCCTGATGCTTTAAAACTGTATGCTGTTCAGCTGCAAGACCGATTACAAGCTCCCCGACCGAGGCGAAAGGGAGGCTCTCCCAACATGACTTGGGGAGAGGTGGCGCAAGAACTAATTAATTACGGAAGGCGTATGGGATTCACTGGCCAGGGGGAAACAAAGCATAAAGCAGAAATAAGAAGAGTCAAGAAAAGTGGGAGGCAATATAGACCACCACGACCCCCACATCCTGGGAAACCGGTACGGGTGTCAGATAGTAGAAGACAGTTATTATGGGCAGAAGGCATTTCAAAGGGGATTCCCAGAGAAGTCATGGATAGGTTACCAACTCCCAACCTAGAAAGTTTGGTGAGAAGTTGGGACAGGATAAGGGGAACCCCATCTTCCTCAAACCCCAAAGATCCTCCTCCCTTATCCCAAGAACCTGGAATAGTAACCCCATCTGCACCCCGGGAAATTGATGTGACTGATTTTAAAACCCCGGAGTTGGGAAACCCCCTGTGCTGTCCCTTTTAAATGAGCCGGGGGACTGCCAGTGGGTCCACTTAAGGAGGCTCACAGAAAACAGCAGAGGAGACTTGTTGATAACTTTCCCACTAGGGCCCTTTAAAACTCCAGTTACTTTCTTAGTAGATACTGGGGCCCAGATGTCAGCTCTTCGGAAGGATATTGCTGATAACAATGGAATAGTGGCCAATAAGAAACCGGTCTGGGTTACTGATGTTTTCAGCAACTCTAAACCACAACCAACAGCCCGAATTAAATGCTGGCTGCCAGGCGACGAATCTCTGGTTGAAACCACAATGATACTGGGAGATTTGCCAACAAACATTATGGGACTTGATCTACTAAAAGGCCATGCCTGGGTAGACTCGGGAGGGAAAGAGTGGACGTTCGGACTCCCTGTAGCCTTGATGAGACTGCTTCAGTCAGCACCCGTACTTCCTCCTTCAAAAATAGTCAATGTCAAACCCTATGCTCTGCCATTAGGAGCAAGGGAGGGAACTGCCCCCGTAATAACTGAATTACGAGAACAGGGGATAATTATTCCCACTCACTCACCCTATAACTCCCCTGTGTGGCCAGTCCGTAAACCAAATGGAAAGTGGAGATTGACAATTGATTATCAGCGTCTGAATGCCAATACAGGTCCTTTAACAGTTGCTGTGCCTAATATAGCTGAACTGATTGCAACTATATGGGAGCAAGCCCATCAAATTTTAGCAACCATCGATGTTAAGGACATGTTTTTTTATGGTTCCCTTGCAGGAAACAGATACAGATTGCTTTGCTTTTACATGGGAGGGTGTGCAATTCGCTTTTACACGTCTCCCTCAGGGATACTGCCACTCACCAACCATTGCCCACTATGCACTGGCACAAGAGCTTGCCCAAATCGCTCCCCAAAAAAGGGGTCAAAGTATATCAATATATCAATGATATATTGGTTGGCAGCTCCGATGCCACCACAGTAGGACAAACCCAATCTGAAATAATTGATCATTTGGAAAGTTTAGGACTCCAAATTCCAAAGCTACAGCTTCCCTCTTCCGAGGTGAAATTCCTAGGCATTTGGTGGAGGGGAGGAACAGTATGTATTCCCCCTGAGACTTTAACTATCCTTGAACAAGTAAAGATGCCTGGAAATAAGAAGGAGTTACAACATGCCCCAGGCCTGCTGGTGTTTTGGAGAAAACACATTCCAGATTTTTCCATCATAGCACGTCCTTTGTATGATTTGACATGCAAAAAGCCATCTGGAATTGGACCCCAATTCATGAAGAAGCCTTAGAATTGTTAATTTTTGAGGCTGGGGTATATCAAGCCTTAGGGCCAATACACCCGGCAGAGCCACTCCATATCGAGTGGGGTTTTGCAATTCACGGATTATCTATACATATGTGGCAACGTGGACTTGAAGGTCTGACTCATCCCATAGGATTTTACTCACGCAGTTTTAAAGATGCAGAGAAGCGATACTCTACCTGGGAGAAGGGCCTCTTTGTAGTTAGCCTAGCTTTGCAAGAAGCCGAAAAAGTCATATGACAGCAATCAATTATTTTAAGAGGACTCTTTAAGGTCTTGAAACCAATATTAGCTGGAATTCCACCTCCTGTCGGGGTTGCACAATGAGAAAGAGTAAGGAAGTGGCATGCACAGTTAGATCACTACTGCCATACACACAAGATAGAGGAGGGAACACCTAAGATGCTTCAAATACAGGATGCACCCCCTGATCACCCAGATCAGGAACCTCCTCCTTCTGTTATAAAACCTGCTCCTCCATTTGAATCCCAACTAAAGAATGTATGGTTTACTGACGCCTCCTCTAAAAGAGAAGGTAAGGTATGGAAATACCGAGCAGTAGCATGTTGATTCAGGAGACCGGACAGTAACGGAAGGGGAGGGGAGTGCTCAGGTAGGAGAGTTGATAGCAGTTTGGAATGTGATAAAACGAGAAGCAGAAAACACAGAACCCGTGTTCATTTACACCGATTCATATGCTGTGTTCAAGGGATGTACCGAATGGCTGCCATTTTGGGAACAAAAACCAGTGGGAAGTTAATCGAATACCAGTGTGGCAGCGAGAAAAACGGGAAGAAATCCTCAGCATCGCCAAACAGAAATCTTTCCTAGTAGGATGGGTAGTTGCACACCAAACAGGAAACCACCCCGCTCATCTTTTGAACAACCAAGTAGATTCACTAACCCATCTAGCCACATTAGCGGTGGAAGCAGAGCAGGAGGGGAAAAAAATGGGAACATCTGTTAGAATGGTTACATGTTAAACGAGGCCATTCTGGAAGTAAAGACCTTTATGAAGAGGCAGTCAGCAGGGGATGGTCTGTGACCAGGGAGCTATGTAACACCGTTATCTCAGCATGCGGCCAATGTCGTACACAATTAGGGGAACATAACCGTCTCAAGGACCAACCCCTACACTTAAGGGACAATAAGGGGCTGTGGGATACTTGGCAAGTAGACTACATTGGTCCTTTTTGTCTCTCAGAAGGAAAGAGGTATGTATTGGTGGGAGTCGAGGTAATTTCGGGACTAACCCAAGCTGAAGCTGTCCTGCAAGCAACAGGGGAATATACAGTGAACAGTCTGAAATCATGGTTTAGTTGTTTTCCTAAACCCAGAGTTATCCAATCAGATAATGGTAGCCACTTTACTGCCGGAGTAGTCCAAGAATGGGCACGTGATGAAGGGATACAATGGATTTTCCATACCCCTTATTATCCCCAGTGTATGGGAAAGTGCGGAAGAATGTCGAGGAGATAGACGATGGAAGCTAGCCAGACCGTTCCGTGGGAAAAGGAGCGTCAACAGGGCATGTTGACCCATAGTCACGTAGTTGAGCCTGTGCCAGGGTGGCGCTGCACCTGGGCTTTGAATCGAGAATAACAATGAGCTCAACATGCTTACTGCGCATGTGTATAGTACATAAAAACTTCATCTAGTGCCCCCCCCCGCCCTGGTGTTCCTCACCCTGGACCGATGCTCAGCGGTGCCAGGGATCCCCCGCTCAATTATTGCCTCAATCGGGAAAACGCCGGGGAACCCCTGTTCAGATGCAGAGGTAATAAATGCTCCATATCGACCATCGTATGCCTTGTGTTTGTGTATCCGTCCCTGCTGGGAGTCCAGGCGGTGCCCCACCTCACCCTTACACCCAGGCAAACGGTATTGTAGAATGTACAAATGGACTCTTAAAATGAATACTGAGACCACACGATCCCGGATGGGCGCGACGAATATCTGATGCAGTAACTAAAGTCAATGGACGATGGGGAGTAAATGGTTGCCCCAGACTCGCTGCTTTTTGCCCTAATCCTCCATCCCTCTTACCTGGGACTAGGGAGAATAAGAACCCAAGGAATCCCTTTTATTACCCGGGATGACCGGTTCTAGTGGACTTACCTACTGTGGGACAAATACCTCTAGTACTGAAAGCTTCAAAAAAATCTGTATGCACAGGTAGCTACTGATGCCCATGGGAAAGATCATAGAATCCATACCAGATGGCTCGTCCCTTCCTTTTAGGTCAACAATGTCAAAGTGTGGTGAGACTGTGAGGTCCAAACCTGATTCCCTTCCCTTTACAGGACCAAGAGAAGAAAAGGCAGAGGGCACTGGGGGAAGAAGACTTGTCTTATGGCGAGCTTGAGTGTCCTCAACGGATACTACCTGTTGTAGTTATAATAGTTATTTTTATTGTTTTTATAATTGTGTGCCATGATCATAATTAGCCTTATTATTGAAAACGCAACAGCTAAGAATGGCATTTTTAACCTGTGTTGGAAAGATATATCTTGGTTTAATATGCTTATATGTGCTATGGCAAATCTACTGCCGGAATCAGGAATACACCCAAGGTAAAAATAAGCAAACTTTATCAACGCAAGCCATCCATGGTTTGGAGGATAACTTAATCCTAGCCTTGATAAAGGGGTTTGCAACTACCGTCAATGAATCTAGTATTATTGCCTGCTTGCCTATGCCTAAATCTGTAGAAGACCCCTCCCACACACACACACAGGTATTCTTCCCATGGACATAGCAGGAAGCTTACAACAACTGTGGAATACCCGGGGTATCCTTGAAATAGTGAATCCTTATTCCTCAGATAGAAGGCGAGTTCCCATGCAATTTAATCAACCATTCAATTTTTCCACCATCAATTGCACAAACTGTACATATTATGAAGAAGGTTTAAACGTAACTTTTACCTGCAATATGATTTTGTGGGGAACAACAGATTTTCAACCCTGGGGACGAGCAACTAACGTCCTACAGTATACTCAACCCATAAATACAACCTGGTGCATACAATGGAACAGAGGACAAGATTGTCCCAAGAGGAAAAAGCCCAGGAATAATTGTGCCTGGTTTGAGTTAGACAATCAGGGTTTCACGCCATTTGAACCAGGATACTCTTTTGCCTCAGTATCAAACAAGTCAGTGTTGTGGTCTTGCCAAAATGTAATAAATTGCTCTAACTGGAAACAATACCATTGGGTTAAATACTATTGGCTGGTTTATACCACCTTAAAAATGGGCTGTTTGTGCCAAAACCACAGCACAGCATACAAAGCAGTGAGTGCAAATTTTGCACCTCCTAACAACTGTCATGTTGCCTCTGGTGACACTCCGGCTGGTTTGATCTGGGCCTGCAATGATGGTTATATGTATACTTCTTTATGGGCTGGGCTACCTGAACTCCAATGTACCTTGGGACTCCCGACATTATGTCCCATGTGGAAACGGACTCCTGTCCGACCCCACTGGATAGCTCACACAAAACGGATGAAGATAACACCGGACGGAGATGTAGAGGGGTGGCAAGACCCAGGGGCAGCCACCCGCATAGCCTGGGGAATGGAAGGATTCTGGGGATTTGGGTCTGCGAATATGGCTAAGTAAGTTAGCTTATCAAGTAGGAAAACTAGCTAATGCTGCTGAAACTAGTATACAGTTGCTTAATCAGCAATTGCAAGCTACATAAAAAATGGCTCTTCAAAACCGCATGGCGCTAGACTTAATGATGGTACATCAAAATGGGCTTTGTGGTTACTTGAACCTCTCCAGTACTGATTGCTGTGTCCATATCCCTAATGTTACACTGGACCTCAATGTCCAACTAGAAAAGATACGACAAGTGGCGAAAGACACACGTGAGCTCCAAGACTCAATGAATTCTAACTGGCTTTCAAAAATATTCAGTTGGTTTGGGCTCAGTGCCACTGGTTCGATTCAAAGTTTGATACAATATGTGGTAACATTCATTACGGTTATAATGATCATAAGCATAGCAATATCTGGTGTAAAATCAACTATAATGACAACTGTTAACATGTGAATAGTCCAACTGACTAATTATACTCCCTGTTAGGGAAAGTGTGGAAGAATGTCAAGGAGATAGGCTAGAAGCTAGCCAGACCATTCCATGAGAAAAGGAGCATCAACAGGGCATGTTGACCCATAGTCACGTAGTTGAGCCTGTGCCAGGGTGGCGCTGCACCTGGGCTTTGAATCGAGAATAACAATGAGCTCAACATGCTTACTGCGCATGTGTATGGTACATAAAAACTTCATCTAGTGCCCCCCCCCCGCCTCGCCCCGGTGTTCCTCGCCCCGGACTGATGCTCAGCAGTGCCAGGGATCCCCCGCTCCATTATTGCCTCGATCGGGAAAACGCCGGGGAACCCCCATTCAGACGCAGAGGTAATAAATGCTCCATATCGACCATCGTATGCCTTGTGTTTGTGTATCCGTCCCTGCCGGGAGTCCAGGCGGTGCCCCCGCCTCACCCTTACACTTGGCATAGTCGGCAGGATACACAAACGACAATGCCGTGGCCGAGGAGAGCGAAGGGGGAAGGTGAGAGTCAAGAAGGGAATGCTCGCCTGCAGCTGCCAGGATGGCCCCAGACTGAGCCATGGGGGCTGGTGGCCGCATTGCTTGCCACGCTGGCAGTCCCCGAGGACTGGCCAGAGTTGGCACAGCGGGAAAATGTTACCCCAAAGGCGGTTGAATCCGCTTTACAGGGTATGCCCTTCTGCACTGCTTTGGAAGCAGCTCGGAAGCTGGCCGGACGATTAGGGTGGGCACTGTTGACAGGCATTCGAGCCTTAGATAACGAGGTATCGTCTTTGCAGCAACAAGTAAAAGATCTGGAGAAGGAGGTGGGGGACTTGCAAGAAGCAAAAGCGATAGCCCAAGAAGTGATTACAGCACAAGCTGAGAAAAGCCAAGCTGTAGCCCACAAGATGGAGTGGCTAGCTTTGCGGATGGCTAATAGGCACTGTGGGCATTATGGGAAGGTGCCCGCTACTGTTTCTCACGTGCAGGCGATTATAGCTCAACCCACATGGGATCCAGAGGAGTGGGATGGCAACATTTCGAGTACCTCATCTGACTCGGAAATTGAGTTTGATATCGAGCAAGGACCCACTAACACTCAGGTGCGGCCGCTTGTTCAGATGCGGGAGGAGAGACAAATAGATAGGGATACTGTAGAGCAGTCAAGGATTTATATGCCAAAAGAATTACGTGAGTTTTTAACTACTTTCCAGCAGCAGCCCAGGGAGTCTTTGTTAGCCTGGTTAGGGAGAGCATGGGATGCAGGTGCCAGATGGTTTACTCTCATGAGAGGAGCTGAATTTAATGAGCCCCTTATCAACTGATGCTCAAATACAGTATTAGCTTACCCAATTAACTTCTGCACAGGATGGGGCAGGAAATGTTATTGTAGCTCCAACATTATATCAATGGTTGTGCGCTGCTGTGGTAGGTACTTACCCGTCCACAGGTGAGTTAGCTGTTACAGTGGGGGCTTTGGTAAACAATATAAGGAATTTTGCACTTGTTGGTGAACCGGATACTAAGCAAGTGAGAGCAGTTCGGAATTCCAAGGCGAGAAGATTGGCAGGGACTACTAAACTGAGTGGAAAGCTAACGAGGTGACAGATGTGGACTGATGTGATGCAGGCAGGGGTATTACATGATGAGATAAATGGTCTTTCTACTGCTGACTTATTTAAGCAGCAGTTACCTGCTCATCAGCAATATCAGACACAGCCTACCACCCCACCCACAGCATGGAAATTGCCAGCCAAAAGACAATGAGGGGGAGGCGGGTCCCCTGCAATACGAGCATCCGTTGCACCTTACCATTGCGGGGACCGAAGCCCTTATGTACCCCTGCGAATTCGCTGGTGCTCTGGAGGAGAAATTGTTTTGCTTACTTTAGGAGATACTGGGGCAGAAGTTACCGTACTACATAGTGCGGTAGCTCCAGGGAGGCCACTATCCATATATGTGGGTTGGAAGGATCGGCCACCCCAGCAGTACAGGCAGTAGTTTAGTTAACAATCGGCCAAAAAAAAAAAAAAAATTTCTACCCCAGTTTTATTAGCACCGATTCGTGAGTACCTCTTGGGGATCGAGGTGTTACTGGGCGGAGATCTTCAGACCCTACAGGAGCAGGGGTGGCCTGTAAACCCTGAGAAGGTACAGGGGCTGGACATCAGTGTGCAATTCTTAGGGATAGTCTGGAGGGGGCAGATGAAAGCTATCCCTGAGAAAGTTCGCAATACTATTCAACAATACCCTGTTGCCACTGCTGTAAAACAACTACAAGCTTTTGGGGGCCTTTTGGGGTTCTGGTGGACCTTTATACTCCACTTAGCATATTTAATGCAGCCACTACAGCATTTGACCAAAAAAAAGGTAGCCAGTGGCAATGGACTAAAGAGCAGCAGCAAGCCTTTTTACCTGTGCAAGGAGGTGGTGGTCTGACATTCCAAGCTATTCACTCCATACGAGGGACAACGTTTCGAGATGGAGGTAACACTTATGGGGGATACGATGTCTTGGGGATTGTGGCAGCAATGTGTCCACACAAGGCGGGAACTTATAGGTTTCTGGTCCCGTTCCCTGCAAGGGGTCACAACAAATTACACACCTCTGGAGAAACAGCTTTTGGCTGTGGTGTGGGCTTTGCGGGATACCGAAGGACTTACAGGACGTGGCCCGGTGACTGTGCACACCCCCATCCCCATTCAGGCATGGGTGACGGATGATACAGTCAGGGCCCATGTGGGGAGTGGCCCAAGCTGCAACGCAATGGAAATGGAAACACTATCCATCTCAGTGGAAATGGAAACACTATCTATAAGCCCAGTTTAAAGGGGGAGAAAGAACATGAGTACCCTGCATGCAACCTTGTTAGGGGAAATACATTTTGAGCACATGCCTCTATCGTCTGAGCCAGAGAGGCCACCCCACCCTTGCTCCCCCAATAGAGCCATCACCTGTCCAAGAGGCCCCCTCCTTTTGGGACGTTATCTCCTGAGCGAGTACAAGCCAAACCGACCCTAGCAATCCCTGCTCGGATATCTGTAATGGAAGGGGGGGGATTGCCCCCCGCATACTCACCTCTGGGGAGGTAGAATTCTATACATCTGAGCAACTTATGATTGCTGATAAAAGAGTTGTAAGCTTACATTTAAGACTTGACTGCCCTTCACACTGTGTATGGCTGATTACACCTTTGATACCTGTTAAAATGGCCCCACTTCTATTAACTTCCTCTCAAGATTTATCTTTCCAGGTATCCGTATCCATGCCAGTGAATGTCTCACAGGGAGCACCAATACTGTGTGGAATTCTCATCCACAGTGCCGGAGTGCCTCAAGTTCAGCAAACACCCTCAATACACTCTTTAGCCAGTGTGTGGGCACTAACTCCTCAAAAGAAAAAACGGCCTGGCACTGTTTTAGCAGATGGTCCAGGAGCCACTGCTCTTGTTCTTCCTGATGGCGATACCATGCCTTTCTGTCTTCCCATCAACAGGTTATCACGCCGGCATCTGGAAGTTGCTGTTGGAATGTTGCCTCTTGCTGACCACAACAGATGCCACTGATCTACAAGACCATCCAGCTTCCCATGTGAATACATGGATTTGGCTCACACAGAGATCAGCTAACCTCTCTGCTTTCTGTATTGCAGGAGGACGATCAGTGGATGATGTCTTAACTGCATGTTACATAGGTGTACCAGCTCCACTCGTGGTATTGCAGAATTACTTTCCTAAAACATTTTTTGACATTTCTGTTACTCCCATGAATTTATACGATTTGGGTATTGTTTCCCAAAAGCTGACACCTTGGGCTTACTCTTCATATAGCTAACATATCTAAAGCAGATGCTCGCTTTCACTTTGTGAATGCTGCCTCTGTTCTGCAGAATGTAACCGATACACAGCTAATTTGTAATGACACTATGTGTAGGGGCAGACAGCGAGGGATTGGACAAGATAGAGTTAAGGAGCCGAAAGCCTTGGGAGGAATAAATAGCAGTATGTAGATAAGGTAGTAGCCGCACGGAATGAGAAGGAGCGATGATGGGAACATGACCTTCGGGAAAGTACCGATCCAGGCTAGAGCTTATATAAAGGGCTTGTTTGCTTGAATAAAGTTGATTTTGATCCAGCACATCGGAGTCCGTGAATCAGACCGCCACAAATGGCGCCCGAACAGGGACCGAAGACTGACTTCATCCAGGGCTGTAGAGGCAGCGGTTAGCTGAAGCGGTGGCGGAGCCCGGCTGAACAGAGAAGCTGCTGAAAGGAAGCGGCGAGCTGCTGAAAGGAAGCAGAAGTGTGCGTAACAGGTTACCTACCGCTGGACGGAGGTAAGCAGCCGGGAACGCGTGGGAGTCGTGGGAAACGGAATCTCCCCGCAAGATAGGTCCGTGCTAAACGTAATGCAAAAGACTTTGAAACAGCACGGCAGAGATATACCCCTCCAAGATCTCAAAATGTTATTGATGTGGGCATGCTCGAACTGTCCCGAGGTGAATTCCAGCATGATTTATAACCTCGGTACGTGGGACTCAATCAGAGTTAAGCTCTGGGACATGGCAAGAAGAAACGATAAGACGGCGGCAGGACTTTTAGCCCCGTGGCGTACCATGCTTGAGACCCTGAAAGAGCATAGCAAGAAGAAAACATAGGGACCGGAGGCACCCGCAGCCCCCACAGCACCTCCGTCAAGCGACACGGTGGTGGGGGCGGTGGGTGGACGGGACTCCCCAGGAAACGACCCAGACAATCCATTTGACCCAGGGCCGATCGATCCGGAACAGGAGCCGGACCTCTATCCGCCTCTTAATATGCCTTGCTGTGTCCATCTTACGGCCCCTTCAGAACCACCGCCCCCCCAAGAGACGGGGCTGCCCGCGTGTGCGGACTGCCCACAATCCCCCCACACTGACCCGGCCTTCTGGGAAGAATCCATCGCCCCAGGGCCACTCGGCAGGGCGTGACTACACTGGCCGGGCATGCCCACTGCCTGCCTTTCTTCCCTCCCTCCTTTCCTTCCTGCCTTCCTTCCCCTCCCGCCCGGCCCTTCCTCTCTCTGCCTGGTGCCGCCTCCACCTGGTGCCGCTACCGCCGAGCAGCAGGAGGAGGCACATGGCGAAAGCGGAGCAGGGCCTCAGCCTGGAACCGCAGCACGAGCTCAAATTCAAAGAGCCTTTCGCAGATGTTGTCACCACAAACCTGAAGCTCGGCAATCCTACAGACAGAAACGTGTGCTTCAAAGTTAAGACCACAGCACCACGTAGATACTGTCTAAGACCTAACAGTGGAATTATCGATGCAGGAACATCAATTAATGTTTCTGTGATGCTACAGCCTTTTGACTATGATCCTAATGAGAAAAGTAAACTGTAGGGAACGGCGATCAGAAGATCTCGCGATGGCACGGAAAGAGGAAGGATATGACGCAGAGATAGCAGTATGCTTGTAGGTATATAAGCGAATGCATACGTACAATAAACGCCATTTGTAGCATCCTCATATTGGTGTCAGTGCTCATTGGCCCGGAGGCAGGAGGAGCCTCCGTGCCGTCTCAGGCGAACGGGAGATTGCGCATTAAAGGCGACAAGTGGTGACCCCGACGTGATAGCTGAGACGGCGGACCGCAGGCGGTCGAGAGGATCCGGATCATGGACGCGGTAGTCAAGGTTGTACGCGTGGGTGCCCGGGAATGGGGGCTCTCTGTGAGAGCGGATGCAGTTGCGAACTGCGTCGGGCGGCTCCTGAAAGAAGGAGCGATAGTTAGACCAGGGGACATTCTTTCCCCTTCTAACTGGGAGAAATGCACTCGAGCGCTCGCTCAGAGAGCCATGGCCACGAAGAAGGCCGCAGAGCTTAAGACATGGGGAGACATAACGATCATTTTACAAAGGACTAGGGAGGAGCGTGAGACCTGGCAGGCTGCTCGCGCGGCGCTGCACATGTCCGCGGAAATGGCGACACAGACAGCAGCGAACGCAGAGGAACGAACGGAGGTAATAGAGGGAGAGACGATAGTAGGGGATGAAGTGAGAACGGAGAGTGTGGAAACAGACATAAAGGAGGAGGCGGTTTATCAAGAACCAGAGCGGGGAGAGGGGGAGGCAGAAACTCCAGAGGCTTACCCAATAACGCCCTCTTCTCCGCCACCGCCGCGGTACCTCTCCGCCACCGCCGCGGTACCCGTGGAAAGAGATGAGGGCGATGGAAGGGGGAGAACCAGGAGACCTTTGTGGAGACCGAGATATGAGAAAGCCAGCGGCGGGTAGAGGAAAAGAAAGCAAGGTGAATGTGAAAGAGGCAGAAGAAAAGGAAAGACCGCTTATAGTGGATGATCCCCGAGACTGGCTGCCGGGAGCCATGATTCGGGTACAGTGGGAAGACGAAGAAAGGGAAAAAGCAGGGGAGAGACCGAGGGTGCTGCGCCCGGAGAAAGATGGCGCTGGCCGAGAGAGGAGTGGGCGTCGGCCAGCATTGCGGAAGGAGGGGACTGAAGACTCAGGCACAGACTCCGACTCCTTAGAAGGAATAACGACGAAGATGCAGCAACTAGGGCGGAGTTCCCCGCCGCAGTCAGATGCGGAAGAAAAAAAGGGGAAGAAAGTCACAAGAGATATGGAGCAGATGTTTATGCTGCTTACAGCTCTGGAAGAGGAAGTAGCTAAACAAAGAGGGCTATTAGAGAAACAAAGAGGGCTATTAGAGGCAGCAGGTTCCGCCCAAGCGGGAGGGGGAAAAGAAATTCCTCTAACGGACTGGAAACTGATAGCGACGGAATGTGCCCTGAGTGGCCTCAAGTTTCGTGCGCCAATAGGGGCCTTCCCAGTACGAGTTGCCCCGGAGGGGGGGGGGGGGGGGCAGTGGAATGGATGCCCCTCGACCCAAAGACGGTACAACAGCTATTGAAAGCAGTGCAAGAACAGGGCCTGCGACACCCGGTGACACAGACGTTGCTGGACGCGGCGCACGCGGGAGGCCTAGTGCTGTGGGATTGTCGCACCCTCGCGCGACTGGTCTTATCGCCCACGATGGTCCTTATGTGGAAAGAGGCGTGGACTTCGCGCTTGCAGCAGGCGTTGATGGCCGCGCAGGCAGACCCACAGAACCCACTGGGCCAATCCACCCTAACGCGGTTAAGAGGAAATGATGCGGCCATGGCTATGCCCCAGCAGCAGGCAGCGGGCCTGAGACCTCGGGAGATACTGGCGGCAACAGAAGCATCTCGAAAGGCCTTTGATGATATTGGGCCACTGGTGCAACAGGCAGACCCATGGACGACTGTGAAGCAGGGAGTGGGAGAGCCGTTTGACAAGTTTTGTGACAGACTACAGGCAGCAGTAGAACTTGCATCTTTACCAGACGCTGCAAAAGGAGCGGTGATGTTGGAATGTATCAAACAACAGGGCAACGAGTTAACAAAAGAAATCCTAAGAACAGCGCCTAAGGGAGCAAGTCTAGGGCAGACGATCAAGTACGTATTAGAACACCGGGACAAGACCACAGCCCTACAGATTGCTGCAGCAGTTATGGCAATGCCGGAGGTTAGAGCTAGAGGAGGTCCAAAAGGAGGCCCATGCTTTGGCTGCGGGCGAATGGGCCATTTGAGAGCACAGTGCACGAATAAGGGAAGTTACGCGCGCCCAACAAGGGGTATGGGGAGCCTTACATGCTGGGCCTGTGGAAAACCAGGACACAGAGCACGAGATTGTCGGCGGCCGGGAAACGAGAAGCGGGGAGGGCAAGTAAGGGGCCACCCCTCCCCGGTGAGCCGGCCTCAAGTAGCCCCCGTCAACAACAACACACCGCTGATGGACAGCTCCAGCGACCAAACTCCGAAGGGAAACCCCACGTGGCCCTGGTCTTAGGGTGTGAGAAGAGACCCCGAGTGAGAGCGCATCTGATAGGCCCACCAGGGGCAGGTCCTCCTAGCATCCCCTTAATAATGATGCTAGATACGGGGGCAGATGTTACATGTGTGCCCTCGTGGTTGTGGCCATCGAGTTGGCCAGCAAAAGTGGCAAGCTCGTTAGATGGAGTGGGAGGCAGGGCGGAGGCTATGGTTTCTGAAACCGATATCACAATTGTATTGGAGGACCCGGATAGGCCTGCTCAGATCATCCGTGTGCGGCCGTACATAACTGCCATAGGGGAACCATTGTTAGGGCGAGATGCCTTATTGCAAAGCGGCTTTCACCTGACAAATTTAGGGTAAGGGCCACTGCCTACCTCCTCGGGGCTCATTTCGCTGTCCCGCTGACATGGTGCTCCAATGAGCCTGTGTGGGTAGAGCAGTGGCCATTGACAGGGGACAAATTGGCGGCTGCCCGACAAATAGTAAGTAGAGAACTAGAGCAGGGACACCTGGAGGAAAGCCACAGTCCCTGGAACACTCCTATATTTGTGATACACAAAAAGGACAAGTCTAAATTTCGATTACTGCACGACCTACGAGCGGTAAATCAGCAGATGGAAGCGATGGGTGCCCTCCAGCCGGGGTTGCCACTACCATCAGCAATACCAAAGAATTGGCCAGTGGTGGTGATGGATATCCAAGATTGCTTTTTCTCTATACCATTAGCCCCTCAGGACAAAGCTCGATTTGCCTTCACACTGCCCTCAGAGAATCTGCAGGAGCCAGCAGCGCGATATCAATGGACAGTCCTCCCGCAGGGCATGAAGAATTCACCTACGATTTGTCAGGCGGCAGTGGCTAAGGTATTGCAGCCGGTAAGGGCGCAGCTCCCGCGTGCGCTTATCATCCATTACATGGACGACCTCCTAGTAGCTGCAGAGACCCAGCAAGAAACCGATCAGGCAGAACAGGCAGTAATTAACTGCCTAAATGAAGCGGGATTGTACGTCCAGAAAGCGAAGACGCAAAGGGGAGAATCTGTCGACTATCTGGGAACCACCATCCTCCCCAGAGCTGTGGTCCCACAGCCGATAAAGCTCAATAGAGAGATACGGACGCTGCATGATGTACACCAATTGGTTGGAGCTCTCCAATGGCTGCGAGGGCTGATAGGTATTCCCAAGGAGTGGATGGAGCCACTGTTCGAGTTGCACAAAGGCCACAAACCATGGGAACCGAGGCAGATGACACCGAACGCGTTAGAAGCCCTCCGAAAAATAGAAGATCTCATGGCAAGGGGCGGAGTAACGAGATACGACCCGGCCAGACCAATCAATCTGTACGTGGCAGTTACAAGAACAGGAGCCATAGGCGTTCTAGGACAAGGGGCGCCGGAGCGTCCGGAAGTCGTATGGTGGATAGTGTCGAACCAAATAAGTACGGCATACGTCACAATCGTAACAGCGTTGGCACAGATGATACAGAAGGGACGAACCGCCACCGTTCGGCACTTCGCGAAGGAGCCTGAGTCCATTTACCTGCCGGTAAAAAGGAGTCAATGGACAGCGTGGTCCAGAAACAAGATAGCATAGCAATAGCTTTAGAAGGATTCCCGGGAACAATCAGATTATCGCCTGTGCTGGAGATGTATACACACCTCTCCGTCCTTCGGCCCCATCTGAAAGCCCGAGTGCTACAGCGACCTGCACCAGGGCGCACAGTGTTCACCGACGCGTCATCGGTGACCAGGGCAGCGGTCGTTGTGTGGCAAGATCAAAAGGCCTAATGGCACCGAGTGAAGATCAGCGAGCCGGACAGTAGCGTACAGCATCTAGAGGCCCGAGCTGTGGCGCAGGCATTGCAAATGTGGCCAGAAGAGCATTTGAATGTAGTGACAGACTCCATGTTCGTCTTTAAATTGTTACACAACATGTCGTATCCCGGATGGGCCGGATCGCCCATTGCGCTAATGCTAGAAGAAGCCCTACAACAACGGCGGGCCACTGCCTCCGTTATTCATGTTCGGAGTCATGAGGCAATCCAAGGAGTGTACCAAGAAGGCAACAATAAAGCCGATCAAGCGGCCAAAGGTGTGTGGACAGTCGCAGAAGCAAGGCAGGTGCACGACCTTCTCCATGTTGGTGCAAAAGCACTGGCAAAAAGCTGCAACATCCCCCTCACCACGGCTCGTGAAGTGGTTGCGGCTTGCCCGTATTGCCAAAAAACCCCCCTGTGGGGCGCCGGCATCAACCCCAGGGGGCTGAAAGGAAACCAAATATGGCAAACGGACTTCACAATGTGCCAGCGACTTCGACCACGGCCCTGGCTGGCTGTCACAGTGGACACACACAGCGGTATCATCGTGGCGACCCAACATAAACGAGTCACAGCGCGGGCGGCACAGTTGCATTGGCACACGGCAATGGCCTGGCTGGGTGCCCCAGAAACTATTAAAACAGACAACGGCACGTGTTTCACAGCGCAAAGCACGAGAGAATGGGCCGTACGGTGGGGAATTAAGCTAGTGCACGGTATTGCCTATAATAGCACAGGTCAGGCCATCGTCAAGCGAGCAAACCGCACTTTAAAGCAAAGGATCGAGATTCTTGGGGAGGGGGAAGGATATACACAAAGAATCCCCGCGCACAAACAATCAGAAATAATTATGCGCGCCTTATTCGGTCTGAACCAGTTCATCAGGGGGGAGGAGAACAAGACGCCAGCGGAAAAGCATTGGGCGGTCCGAGCGATGCACGAGGGACCAGACGTAAAGGTCCGAATCCCGGAAAAAGGGGAATGGGAAGAGGGGTGGCAGCTGGTAACCCAAGGACGAGGGTATGCAGCGGTCAGGCAGGGAGAAGTGGTAAGATGGGTCCCTGCAAAGTGGGTGCGCCCAGACCTCAGGGCAAGGACAAGACAGGAAGCAGAGAGTCAGATGAATTAATGAATGTCTGAGCTTTATTGCAGGGGAGGACCACCCTGAAAAGCCGATGATCCCTCCTCGCAGCAAAGACAGCAGACAGGAGAAGAAGAACAGATGAGAAAAGGCGCGTGAAACCGCAAGAAGAACGCGTAACCAGAAAACCCGAGAAGATGGCAGGGGGAGCAACCCAAGTAGCTCTCCTCGTAGCGATGCTGGGACTGGGACTCCAAGGGGTGAAAGGCGAACCAACGCTAGCGAAATGGGGTAGTAACAATCTATGGCTCACCTGGGCAAACCGGACAGGAAATAAGCAATTTTGCCTGACGTTGGCGGGTGCGGGGCAGCCTTTTAAGACATGCTTAATAGGGGTCCCATTGAATTTGACCGTAGACCTACCAAAGCTGAGAGAGCATTGCACAAACACAAGCAATATTAGTAACTGCTTGAACACGCTGAATGCATCATTGCCCTGGGACCCACAAGAGCTTGACCTTCTGGGTTCGGTAGCACCAATTAACTACACCGGTGCGACATGCGTGCACTTTGGGAATAATCAACAAGGGATAAATGTCTATAGAAACCTTAACTGGACCGGGTGGACCAATGTGTCCTCAAGCACACCGGGGTTTGATTATACCGCAAAATCGTACTGTAACGGCTCTTTGGGGGCAGAAACAAAAGGAGGAGGGCCGACCCATTGGGTAAATGAGACGGCTAGGGCCCTCCCTGATGGAATGTTCCTGATATGTGGGGACCGGGCGTGGCCCGGGATCCCAAGACGTGCTGTAGGGGGGCCTTGTTACTTAGGCAGCTTAACTATCTTTGTGCCCAATCTAACGGCTGTGATAACCATGGCAAATCAAACGAGTCGAAGGCGCCGCAGTCTGACGAGCTTGGGTCCCGAGTGTGATGATAAGGTTGAGATCTGGGGAGCTGCGTCTCGAATCGGAGCATCAATCATCCCGCAGATTGGTACAGCGCACGCCTTGGCATCCTTGGGAAAGCTAGCTTGTTGGGCGGTGAAGCAGAGCAACGTAACAACCAAAGTACTGTATGAAATGGCACAAGATATGGATAGCTTACGACATGCTGTCCTGCAGAATAGAGCAGCCATAGACTTTCTGCTGTTAGCCCAGGGTCATGGGTGTAAAGATGTGGAAGGCATGTGCTGCTTTAATCTGACGGAGCACAGCCGGTCAATACACAGTGAGTTAGAATGGCTAAAGGAGCACACGCAAAAAATTACCGTAATGACTAACCCGCTAGATAGTTGGTTTGGTAATTGGCTTGGGCTAGGACCATGGGCCAGGCAGTTACTAATAGAAGGGTTGCGCCTGCTGCTGATGCTCGTGCTAGGCATATTAGCATGTAAACTAGTATTTAGATGCTTGGTAAGACAACTGCTAGAAAAGGGGTGGTCCCGCCCACACCCACATTATGAACGCTTAACCCGCGACACGGCAATTTAAAGCAAATAGCATAGCCAAAGCATGGGGAGGGGGAGATGTAGGGAACGGCGATCGGAAGATCTCGCAATGGCACGGAAAGAGGAAGGATATGACGCAGAGATAGCAGTATGCTTGTAGGTATATAAGCGAATACATGCGTACAATAAACGCCATTTGTAGCATCCTCATATTGGTGTCAGTGCTCATTGGCCCGGAGGCAGGAGGAGCCTCCGTGCCGTCTCAGACGGACGGGAGATTGCGCATTAAATGCGACAGTAAACACAAGTTTATGGTTAAAAAAAAAGAAAAAAAAAAGAAAAAAAAAGAAACAGTCTATGTTTGCTCCAGCTGATACTTCAGATATGGAAGCAGTATGGAAAGAGGCAAAACCAGAAGAACTCATGCATTCGAAACTTAGGTGTGTGTTTGAGCTACCAACGGAAAATGATACGCCTTATGACATAGAAATGAAATTGTATCTACAACTGCAACAAAGACAGATTCTTCTGTAATGTCTAAATCAATAAGTCCCTCTTCGGAGGCACCCAGCTCGAGCTGTAATTACTGCACGCATGTCATTAAAATATAATTTGCTTTGATTTGGCTCTGAACTTTTCTGCGGGATCCTAGGGTCAGGCCCTGTTATGGTGGCCGACAAGCCTAATTTCCATAACAGTTTTGGCACCCCAGGTGGGACCCTAGGCGACCACTGTCGGGGCCTCTCGTCTCCAAACGATCATCTGGCGCCATCGGGTGAGTTCACCTGGGATCTTTGGCAACGAGAGGCACCAAAAAGGTGAGTCTTAAATTCCTGCCTAAATTCTAAATTCTGGTCTGGTAACAGTGCACTGTAAGGGGTACGCAGGCTGGCCACCGTAAGGTGTACCAGGGGATGGGTGCGAGTCCCATCCCCAGGGCTTGAGTGGGTTTTAAGTCCCAGCTCGGTCTGGCCGGAGAAGGGGAGCGTAAGGGTGAGGCGGGGGCACCGCCTGGACTCCCAGCAGGGACGGATACACAAACACAAGGCATACGATGGTCGATATGGAGTGTTTATTACCTCTGCGTCTGAACGTGGGCTCCCCAGTGTTTTCCTGATCGAGGCAATAATGGAGCAGGGGATCCCTGGCACTGCTGAGCATCGGTCCGGGGTGAGGAACGCCGGGGCAGGGCGGGGGGCACTAGATGAAGTTTTTATGTACTATACACGTGTGCAGTAAGCATGTTGAGCTCATGGTGGGGGGGGGAGGTAGTCGAACACCCCCAAGGGCAGGCTAGCTGCCTTGAGCACTGGAGAAAGGAGTTTGAGTGACTGTGGATGACTGCTTTACTCTTGCAGGGGTGGTCCCAAGGAGAGATCCCATAGCTCGGGTGAGAAGGAGTTAATTCCAGTCCGCAGTGATTAACACTGCCCCAGCAGTGAAAGTAGGTGTTATCTCCCAAGGTCCAGAGGAGGAGGAGATAGTCCAAACCACCCTAATTAACACTGTTCCGGTAGTGAGAGGAGGCTTTGTTTCCCAGGGTCCTGGCACCCAAGCAGGCCTTATTTCAAAGCTTTGACATCCTCCCGATGCCCAAGCAGGCCTTATCTCAAAGCCTTTACACCCTCTCTTTCAGAGAGTGAAGCACAGGAATGTAAACTGCTTGTAACTGGCACCAGATTTGGAGGGGGGGGGGGGGCTGGGAGCATCCCCCCACAACCACCGTGGACACAGGCTATGAAGATTTCAAGGAGATGTACCAATGAATGTACAAAAATGGGGTGGTGTGGTGGACAGATGAGTGAACTTTTGCCTTAAACATTTCTTGGTACATAAAATGCGAGCCTTGCTGCGCACGTTGCAGATTTTGCAGGAAACCATAACTACGAGCAAGCCATCTGTTTCCGGAGGAAACGGGACTGAGATGGTGTTTTTCCATTGTGGTTTTGTCATGTGCAGGGTGCTACCAAGGGGAAGGTCTCGTCTGCTGCGATCCCCCGAAATGGTCTCCCTGTGACCACCCGGGACACACCGATCCTGCGCCGAACCAGACCACGCCTCATCATGCCCACCATGCATATGCATGAAGTTTCTTGGAATCAGGCGGAGACTTGGGGACTTGGACTGTATAAAAAGGGGACCCCCCTACCACCAAGGGGGACCCACCTACCACCAAACGGGACCCTCCACCGCCAAGACACCCAGGGTGAAGAGGACCAACGTGATGCCACTGGATCCACGGGTGGTGATCTCT
The DNA here is from genome assembly GCF_036370855.1 of Dromaius novaehollandiae. Lineage (NCBI taxonomy): Eukaryota > Metazoa > Chordata > Aves > Casuariiformes > Dromaiidae > Dromaius > Dromaius novaehollandiae. The sequence goes on along the minus strand of NC_088130.1, from coordinate 1,661,731 downwards.
CTCTCTCTCCCCTCTCTTTTGATGAATGTTGAGAAGATCTGTTCAAAGCGTGCAGCATGGGACTTGTTTATCTAGTTGAAGTAATTACCATCAAGTTATCATATTTAACCACATGCCTTGTCTTTTGTGTTAATAAATCATAAAACTGTCTGGCTGGTGTCGTTTCACCTTAATTCAGTCCAAGAGCATCACAAACTTGGTCATTGGTGCCAAGGGGAGGGAGGTCATTCTAAAGGACTCCTTTCGGGTCGCGACAGCAGCACGAACCCATGGAGGCCCGCATGAGCCTGTAGAGGCCCGTACGAGCCTGAACGAGCCAGAACATGCCCGTAGAAGCCTGTGCGAGCCCATACGAGCCTTTACAAGCCCGTAGAGGCCCGCATGTGGTCCATACAAGCACGTATGAGCCTGTACGATCCCATAGAGTCCCGCACAAGCCCGTACGAGCCACACAAGCCCGTAGAAGCCCACATGAACCCATAGAGGCTGTAGAGGACTACATGAGCGTGTACGACTCCGTAGAGGCCCGCACGATACCGTACGAGCCCATAGAGTCCTGTGCGAGCCCGTACGAGGGGCATAGGCCCATAGAGGCCCCCACGAGCCCGTACAAGCCCGTACACATCTGTAGAGGCCTGCACAAGCCCGCACAAGCCTGTATGACCCTGTACAGGCCTGCACGAGCCCATACGAGCCTGTACAAGCCCATAGAGGCCCACATGAGGTCCATACAAGCCCGTACGAGCCCATTGAGGCCTGCATGAGCTCATACTTGCCCATATGAGCCTGTACCTGCCCGTAGAGCCCCGAACAAGCCCATATGAGCCCATAGAGGCTCACACGAACCCGTACAAGACCATATGAGCCCGTAGATGCCTGCGCAAGCCCGTACAAGCCTAAACAGACCCATAGAGGCCCGCACGAGCCGGTACGAGACCATCAAGGACAGTGCGAGCCCGCATGAGCCTGTAGATGCCCGCATGAGCCCATACAAGCCTGTACAAGCCCGTAGAGGCCCGCATGAGGTCCATACGAGCAGGTACGAGCCCGAAGAGGCCTGCATGATCCTGTAAGAACCCATACAAACCTGTATGAGCCCCAAACAAGCCCACACGAGCCCATAGAGACCCACAGGAACCTGTACGAGCACGTAGGAGCCTGTAGACACCTGCACGAGCCCGTACGATGCATACGAAACCATAGAGGCCCATACGAGCCCACACGAGTCCGTACGACACCATACGAGCCCATATGATACCATAGAGGCCCGTAGAGGCCTGCACCACCCTGTACGAGCCTGTAGAGGCCCGTAGAGGCTTGCACGAGCCCTAATGAAACCTAACGAGCCCATGCGAATTCACAGAGGCCTGCACGAAGCCGTACGTGCCCGTCTGACACCGTAGAGGCTTGCATGAGGCCCATACAAGCCTGTACAAGCCCGTAGAGACCTGCATGAGCCTGCATGAGCCCGTATGAGCACATAGAGGCCCGCACAAACCCGCATGAGCCCATAGAGGCCCGTAGAGGTCTGCATGACCCCGGATGAGCCCACATGAGCCCATAGAGGCCTTACGAGCCCTAATGAGCGCATAGAGGCTGGCAAGACCCCGTACGAGCCCGTAAGAGCCTGTACGCACCCGTACGAGCACATATGAGTCCCTATGACACCGTCATAGAGGCCTGAACAAGCCTGTATGAGCCTGTACGGGCACGTAGAGGCCCACATGAGGCCCGTATGAGCCCGTACAAGCCCTTAGAAGCCTGCACGAGGCAGTACGAGCCCGTAGAGGGCTGCACGAGCCCGCAGAGGACCGCATGAGCCTGTACGAGCCTGTATGACCCGGTAGAGCCCTGCACAAGGCCTTATGAGCCTGAACGAGCCTGTAGAGGCACACATGAGGCCTGCATGAGCCTGTATGAGTCTGTACAGGCCCGTAGAGGCCTGCATGACATCATACGAGCCACTGCGAGCCCATAGAGTCTCATATGAGCTCATAGAGGCCTGAACGAGCCCATAGAGGCCCGTAGTGGCCCGCACGAGCCCACAGGAGCCTGTACGAGCCCGTAGAGGCCCACACGAACCCATATGAGAGCATACAAGCCCACACGAGCCCATGACCGAGGCCCGTACGAGCCCATGACCGAGGCCCGTACATGCCTGTACTACCCCATAGAGGACCGTATGAGCCCATACGGGCCCATAGAGGCCTTCACAAGGCCTTATGAGCCCGTACGAGCCCATAGAAACCCACATGTGGCCTGCATGTGAGCCCGTATAAGGCCATACAAGCCTGTGGAGGCCCGCACGAGCCCGTATGAGCCTGTACAGGGCTGTAAGGGTGAAGTGGGGGCACTGCCTGGACTCCCGGCAGGGACGGACACACAAACACAAGGCATATGATGGTCAATATGGAGCATTTATTACCTCTGCGTCTGAACGGGGGCTCCCCAGCGTTTTCCCGAACAAGGCCATAATGGAGCGGGGGATCCCTGGCACCGCTGAGCTTCGGTCCAGGGCAAGGAACGCTTGGGGAGGCACTAGATGAAGTTTTTATGTACTATCCACATGCGCAGTAAGCATGTTGAGCTCATTGTTATTCTCGATTCAAAGCCCAAGTGCAGTGCCACCCTGGCACAAGCTCAACTACGTGACTATGGGTCAACATGCCCTGTTGATGCTCCTTTTCCCACGGAACGGTCTGGCTAGCTTCCATCGTCTATCTCCTCGACATTCTTCCACACTTTCCCAAACTAATGCCTTAGAAGCCCACATGAGCCCGTATGAGCCCTTATGAGTCCATAGAGGCTCACACGAGCCTGTACAAGCCCGCAGAGGCCCGCACATGCCCATACAGGGTCGTATGAGCCCCTAGAGGTCTGCAAGAGCCTATATGGACCCCTACGAGCCCATAGCGACCCGTATGAGCCTGTAGACGTCCTTTCAAGACCGTATGAGCCTGTAGAGGCCTGCACAAGGATTTACGAGACTGCACAAGCCCGTAGAGGCCTTCACGAGCCCGTAGTGGCCCGTAGCGACCTGTATGAGCATGTATGAGCGCGTAGAGTCCTGCATAAGCCCATACAACCCCTACAAGACCGTAGCGGCCTGTACGACCCCACAGAGTCCCGTACGAGCCTGTAGACACCCTTACAAGCCCGTAAGAGCCCATAGAGGCCCACACAAACCCGTATGAGCGCGTACAAATCCACACGAGCCTGTGAACGAGGCCCATATGTGCCCATACGACCCCGTAGAGGCCTGCGTGAGGTCCGTATGAGCCTGTAGGAGCCCGTGTGAACCCATAGAGACCCGCATGAGCCCGTAAAGGCCTGCGTGAGCCCATACGAGCCCGTAGAGGCTCGCACCAGCCGGTACGAGCCTTAACAAGACCATACGACTTCGCAGAGGCCAGCACAAGCCCACAGGAGCCTGTACGAGCACGCCCAAGCCTGTATGACACAGTGGATGCCTCTACAATCCTATACAAGCCCATAGAGGCCTGCACGAGCTCTTTCAAACCCGTACGAGCCTGTAGAGACCCACACAAGCCTGTAGAGGCCTGCACGAGCCCATATGAGCCCGAATAGGCCCGTAGAGGATCACACGAGATGGAACAAGCCCTAACGAGCCTGTATGAGACCATACGAGCATGTACAAACCTGTATGACACCATAGAGGCCTGTACAAGTCCATACGAGCCCGTATGAGACTGTAGAGGCCTGCATGAGGCCCATACGAGCCTCTATGAGCCCTTACGAGCCAACAGAGGCCTGCACGAGCCTGTATGAGTCCATAGAGGCGCGCACAAGCCTGTACAATGTTGTACGAACCCATAGAGGCCTGTACAAGCCCACACAAGCCCATACAGGCCCACACAAGCCCGTATGAGCCCTTAGAGGCCTGCACGAGCCGGTACGGGCCCATATGAGCTGGTAGAAGCCCGCACAAGCCCATATGAGGATGTCTTGGCGCCCAAGCAGGCCTTATTTCAAAGCTTTGACATCCTCCTGATGCCCAAGCAGGCCTTATCTCAAAGCCTTGACATCCTCCCTTTCAGAGAGTGAAGCACAGGAATGCAAACTGCTTGTAACTGGCACCAGATTGGGGGGGGGGGGGGAGCTGGGAGCATCCCCCCCCACATTCCCACCCCTCCACACCTTCCATACTGTGTAGTGGTGGTGAGAACACCTCTCACTTACACAGGGGTATAGATAGTTGTAACAGTGTCACTTTCTAGGGTTTCAGGTACGTGGCTTGTTGATTTTAGGTGCACGTATTTAATTTGTAATACTGAACGTTCAATAATACGACAAATACATCCAAAAGCAATGCAAATTACGGTAGATAATAGCAACACAGATAATATAAATTGCAGTAAACTGTTCAACCATCCTTGAAAATTTAGTCCTATCCATTCCATTAAGCGTCCAAACCAGGAATCATATAGGCTTCCCCGGGGAACGGGCTGAATCAGTTGCGACCTTACGCATGATTTTGATTTGGTTAGAAAGTGGTTCAGTTACATTTGGGATATAGATGCAGCATTGTTCTGCTGACATGTTTACATACATACGCCACCATGTCGCAATAACATTGAATCTAAGGCTAATCTATTTGCAATAGTCATTTTAGTGGTGGCTTGTAACTGTTCATTGAGGAGCTCATCTCCCCGAGTGGAAGCATTAGCTAATAGCGCGAGCTGGTCTGATAGCTCAGCTATTGATACACGGTTTCTAGGAATACCATAATACCAAGCAAAAAGTCCCTCGAATACCCATGCTATTTTCTTTTTTGCTTGTTCTCCCCGAGAAAGGTCGCGCCAAAGAGGGGGAGGTGCCCATTTGGAATGAACTCTCATGACTAAAGGAGCAGATGGTAGCCCTGGATAGTAGCTTTCAGGACACAAAAGGGGTACTACTAGGGTACACTGGACTCCTCCTAACGAGGCAGGGAGAGTGCTATAAAGATGTTGATTGTTACAAGCCCAGGCCATGCCTTTCGGGGCAGGGACATCAGCAACATTACAATTGGGTATTGGTAGTGTGCCAGAGACCATCTTTTACCTAAATCAGGGTAATCACCAATGCGATACAGATGCGGAGTATGTGGCATTGAATAGTTAAAACACAATTGACCTTGGAATACAGCCCGTGCAATTGGAGGATAACATAGAAGGTAATGGTCTTGGGGTGAAGTGGGGTCAAAATTAAACATTTCCAGGTATGAGTTTTCTTTGGGAATATCCATGAGGTCAGGGGTTTCCACGGAGCTCCTCTGGGATTGTTAGAGACGAACCATGCACAGGAACGAAATGCACATCCAAACCCATTTCCCCAGGTGCAATCGGTACCACAGTTTTTGTTGAAGTTCACTGTTCGAGGGTCTCCGGGATAGGTGGTATTATTATACTGGTAATGGCATGCACTGTCACAATTCGAGCTGAACTTGGAAGGTCGCTCTATACACCAAGGTATGCTATCTGGCATTGTTGGCCACAGGACAGAATGATCCCTTCAGTCCCAATCACTAGTGTCAGCTGCTAACCCCCAAGGGAGAGAAGAACAAGGTCTAGAAACCTTGCTACTAAGATAATCATCAGTACAAATGGCGGTGCCATTCCAGCGGTGTGCAGGCCAGGGATATTTACTGTTAGCTGCGTAAGTAGCAAAGGTAAACGAGCCAGCCCTCTTCCAGAGGCTGAAGAGGTGTTCTCCCCAGTCAGAAGGCGGGTATGCATGGATTTTCAGTGCCGCCTCATCCACTGACCCAGGTGTATGCAGGCAGGCTGTTATGGCGGGTTCATTAATTAGTTGGCCAAATTTAAGAATTTGTTGTAGGATTAAATTATTTTCAAGATGTTGGGTGGTAGGTTCACTGGCTCGGCTGGTTCCATTTGACAACACAGCCGCCAGACACATTGCTGCATTAATTTTGAGAAGCAATATTCGAGGCCCAGCACACACATTGCTAGAATTACCAGAGCAACTATTAGTACCCATTCCCACCCTGGCATCAGCATTCAGAGTCCTAATCACATTTGTGAAGGGGATGGTGCCAGCAACCTTTCTTCTTGAGCTCGAACATGAGACCTGAAAAACAAAAGAAACTAGGTCTTGGGGAGGCACACCCAAGCCTGTGGAACATGAATTTCCTTCCCTCCTTCGAGGGCTATTATCCAGGATAGAGGACCCTTAGGTCTCTTTAAAATACCTTCAACAGTCAGGAGTCAGGAGTCGGACTTGTACTTTGGCACTGGGTGCTAAGCAGGTGGCAAGTTCTAACGAGTTTCTTTGGGGAAGGAGCTGGTCTGTCACAGGTGGAAAAGCCTGTGACAAGGGGCTACCAGCAGGTCAGAGTCACTGGTTCAGGATTCTAACAGATGCCCAGAGCCTATCACCCCATCAGGCATTCTTTAAATGAAGCTGCCGCTTTAGCAATCCGTTTGCTCGCTCTACCATTCCATTGGCCTGCGGGTACCCCGGAGCATGGAAGACCCATTGCACTCCATTCATTTTGGCCCATTCTTTGACTGGGTCATTGTAGAGAACCGGTACTAAATGCGGTTTTGTCTCGACATTGCTGCCGCCGCCACAGAGCTGCTGCTGCCACCGAGGCGCACCGGGCAATGCCGCACCGGCGCCCTTGGGAGCCATCCGTGAGGTAAACAACCTCATGCGCCTGTGCAGGGAAAAAAGGCGTGAAAAGGGCAGAAGAAGGCTTCTAGGGGGAACAGCACATCTGGCACGAACCGCACATACACATTTGCGATCTGCGCATGAGCAGGAGACCCCCCCCCCCCCCCCAGATGCCCCTAGCCCGTTTCTGGAAGGTTCTGAGAGGGCGGACTGCGCATGACAGCTAATCTGCATGGGAAGTGAGGAAGCACCTCCCAGAGGTGGGGCAAGAACCTATAAAAACTGCAGACTGTGTGAATAAGGGGGGGGCTTGCTTGCGACGATTGGAGATCTCGAACGGAGTCAGTGGAACATCATCGGACTCGGAGTGGTGGTAGCTAATTTCTTTTCTCCTTTTCCAACTTTCTCTATCTTTTCCCCTTACCCTTTTTCCCCTCTCCTTCGCCTTTTCCCCACCTTTTCCCCCCACTTCGTTGAAAATAAAGGTAAAAGGTTGTACGATATTTGACCGGTTTTAGCGTCTTAATCTCGTCCTTGGGATCATAACGAAACCCCCCCAATATTGGATTGGGACATCTAATTGGCGTCACGGACAGGATCCCTTGAGACGAGAGTGTCGTACAACCTTATGGTGTGCTGAGCGATTGTGTGTGTGAACGAGACGTACGAACAAGTACGAAGCGAGTGCGGAGTTCCGATCCATGGTTCTGCTCTCCCGCGAGGGAAGCGGCTGGAGACGAACGAAGCATAAGAAAGGAGTGAATGTTGAGATCTTTTTACTAGATACTAGTATACTAGTTTATGGTCTGGCCTCCTGAGGGTGTATAGGGGAAACTTGGATTTCAAGGTGTGACCCCCTCAGGACGACATCCCCTTTGTAGGACATTTTTGTAGTAGCTCACAGTTTGGCCCTCCCGGGATGAAATCCCCTTTGTAGGATATGGCCGCCCAGAAGGCAGGCGATTTTTGTGAGGAAATCGAGGAATTGCATGATCTTTTGGAAGTACACCGTTCTCGTCCCTCGCCCCCGGGACGAGACTGGGCACGGGACCATTGGTTCCAATTGCAAAGTGTAGTGGACCGAATAGCGGTCTTGCAAAAAGAAGCTAAAGTTAAGAGAGGAAAAGGACAAGCTATTGTTTGCGCTGTGCTAGGAGCGTGCCTAGCAGCTGCGGTGGAGGACAGGAAGCGGGCACCTTGTCAGGCAGAGGCTGTGGTTGCTGCGCTGCAAGCAGTGGTAACGCCGCTGCAAGAAGAATTACGGGAAATCAAGCGGGCGCTGAAGGAGGACAAGCGCCAGAATCTGAAAGAGGAGCTAAGAAACCAGCTCCTGAGGGAGGCAGGCACCCTCACCGAAACTGAGGTGCTGCTCGAGGAAAAAAGGGGTACGCCAAATTTACCCCCAAAGGGACCTAAAAAGACTAAAGGAGGCCGTAGACGCCCCCCCCGATATGTGCCCACTAGTCAAAACGGAATATATATACGAGGACGACAGCGACAACTGCCCCCAGGTTGTTACCAAAGAAATCCTTTTCACAGCTACTGAATTGGCCAAGCTGCGAAAAGATTTTGCTACAACGGCTAGGGAATCCGAAACCGAATACGTGTGGGGGTATCCCTGTCTGGAGGGGGACGGAATCCTGTTATCGGAAAAGGAGGCAGAGGGATATTGGGGCCGGGGCGTGTTCCTGACGACAGGCGATCGCCGAGCCCTGTGGTCCCTGACTCAGAGGGCCGCATGTTGGGTGGGGGGGCTGAACCCTTTCGAAAGGGGGGATCCCCTAGTTATAACAGGTTCCGTCGATCAATTGCTGGAAAGTGTACAAAAGGCAGCTTGTCTGCAAATGATGTACGATCGGGAGCTCAAGCCGAACCTGAGCTCTCCGATGTTATTGCCGGTGGATCCCGAGCAGATGACTCCCCTAATATGGGGACTTCCTGATTCCCTGAAACTTATTGGGATCCAATTGCAGGGGAGAATCCAAAATGTGCCCCGCGAGGAGAGAATCGCGGCTGCCCTGGAGGGGATGGTAACCCCCAAGCATCGGCGGCTAGGGAAAAAGGTGTGGACCTGGGGGGAGGTAGCCCAGGAATTGATCAATTATGGGAGGAAATACGGGCCAGTCGGCCGGACTTACCAAAAAGTGGAAGCTAGGGCCGTGCGGGCGGCAGAGCCAGCAAACAAGCCACTGGCATTTTCTGGGAGGAGCCCAGACTTAGCCAAAAGAGCAAGATCCGTGGCCCGGCAGGGACTATGGCAATTGGGGCTGCAAAAAGGCGTGCCCCGAGACTTGATGGACGGGCTCCTGACCAAAAAACTGGAGCTCCTGGTACGGAGGTGGTCTGGACAGGGACCCCCGCCCAGACCGAAACCACACCCCGCGCTGGCGTTAAACGTGGGGAAGGAGTTCGAGGAGGACGAAAGGGCGGTGGGAAAACTGGCTCCTCGGCCCCCTCAGGGTGAGGGGGGAGGCGGAGGGCGGATGTTTAGAAGACAACTCACCTGCAATAACAAAGGAGATTCATTAATCACCGTAGCGGCGGGGCCGAAGAAAAGACCCGTAACCTTTTTAATCGATACGGGGGCCCAAATTACAGCGCTAACACGGAGTGAGGTGGAACGGTGTGGCATCTCGGTCCCATCCAAACACCTAATAGTTTTAAATGCTCTGGGGAAGACCCAGACTGTGCCCATGACATTGTGGTTACCAGGGGAGAGAGTCCTGTGGACACCATGGTGGCTGTGGGGCCTTTTCAAATGAACCTCTTAGGCATAGACGTCCTGAAGGGGAAACAGTGGCGGGATACCTGGGGAAATTCGTGGTCTTTCGGTGTTCCTCAGGTTAGAAGACTAACCGGAGATTTCGGTGTGGCAGTGTGCTTGCTGCAAGCGCCGCCTCCGCTCCCCGTTCCCGGCTGCCTAATGTAAAACCCTATCCGTTACCTTTGGGAGCCAGAGAGGGTATTACCCCAGTATTGGAGGACCTGAAAAAACAGGGAGTTGTGATCCCGGCACAGTCCCCCTTCAATTCCCCTGTATGGCCAGCTCGAAAACCAAACGGAAAGTGGAGACTAACCGTAGACTATCGGCGATTAAATAATACAGGCCCATTGACGGTCGCTGTGCCAAACATTGCTGAATTAATAGCGACGATCCAGGAGCAGTCCCACCCTGTGATGGCAACAATTGATGTCAAAGACGTTTTTTATGGTCCCTTTGCAGCCTGAGGACCAAGAGCGTTTTGCCTTCACGTGGGAGGGACAGCAATACACGTTCACTTGACTACCTCAGGGGAACAAGCATTCCCCTGTGCTAGCCCATCATGCGCTAGCACAAGAGCTCGAAACTGTCCCCATACAGGCGGGAGTCAAAATTTATCAATACATAGATGGTGTGCTCGTGGGAGGGAGCCAGGTAGAGGATGTTGAGAAAACGCAGTGCGACACTATTGCTCACCTAGAGCAGATAGGGCTGGCAATTCCGCCCGAAAAGATCCAAACTCCCTCCAGCGAAGTAAAATTTCTGGGAATCTGGTGGAGGGGGGGGGGATGACCTGCATTCCCCTGGATACCCTGTCCTCGTTGGACTCAATTAAAATGCCGGAGTCCAAAAAGGACTTGCAACGCGCTCTAGGGCTGCTCGTATTTTGGAGGAAGCACATTCCCGATTTTTCAATTGTTGCCAGGCCATTATACGACTTACTATGGAAAAGGGCTCACTGGGAGTGGACCTCAGTCCACGATGAGGCATTGTGGCTGCTGGTTTTTGAGGTGAACGCCTACCAAGCTTTGGGGCCAATCCACCCCACCGATCCTATCCAGATCAAATGGGGGTTTGCCCGGGCTGGGCTCTCTATCCACCTGTGGCAGAAGGGGCCAGAGGGGCCTACACAGCCCATTGGGTTTTATTCACGCAGCTTCAAAGACGCTGAAAAGCGGTACACCACGTGGGAGAAGGGGCTGTTTGTAGTCAGCCTCGCTCTAAGGGAGGCTGAACGAACTATTCGAAAGCAACCCCTAGCTCTCCAAGGTCCGTTGAAGGTGACCAAAGCGGTCCTGGCAGGGACCCCGCCCCCTGACGGGGTGGCTCAGAGAGCCTCTGTACGAAAATGGTACACACAAATAGAGCACTATTGCAAAATCTTTTCTGTAATGGAAGGATCCGCTAAAGTATTAAATATACAAGATGAGGCAGACTTGAATAAAGAAACCCCTCGACTTTCTCCTGTAATTCAAGTAGCTCCCCCATTTTCCAATCAGATCCTAAATGCATGGTTCACAGACGCTTCCTCAAAGCGGGAAGGGAAAACCTGGAGATACCGGGCTGTGGTGCTCCAAGTGGGGACTAAGGAGCAGATCATTACAGAGGGAGAGGGCAGTGCGCAGGTGGGAGAGCTGGTTGCAGTGTGGAGCGTATTCCAATGCGAAAGCCAGGCTACTTCCCCTGTACACATCTACATGGACTCATATGCGGTGTTCAAAGGCTGCCCGGAATGGCTTCCTTTTTGGGAGCAAAACGGCTGGGAGGTTAATAGAATACCAATCTGGCAAAAGGAGAGGTGGCAAGATATCCTTGCAATTGCAAGACGGGGGGGAGGAATTTGCGGTGGCATGGGTGGCTTCCCACCAACAAAACAATACCCCGACGGGCCGGTGGAATGCTGAAGTGGACAAATTAACTCGCTTAGCTTCGTTACAAAGTGATCTGACCAAGATGCACCTACTGCTCTGGACCATCCTGATTCAAGGATGCATCCACGAAGGCGACGAACGACCACTCCCTCTACCTTCCCCCAACTCATTTAATCCCTTCGAGAACAACGAGTTCGTGTTCCTGGCGAAAGCAGTAAGCCAAACTTTCAATTTAAGCCACTGCTGGGTTTGCGGAGGACCGATAGGGTTATCAAGTTGGCCGTGGACGTCCACACCCCTCACCCCGGACCAGATCGTAAGCAATTACAGCGAAACCGCGGACGACATGTGGGACGACAGTGGGACCTGGCCAATTCAGTTCCCAGCCATGGGGCAATATTGTTTAAACCGTACCCAGGAGGGAGGGATCAAAGTGGGGGAAAGTAAACATCGATGGACGCTCACTTGTAAGGCACTCGATAAAGACAGGAATCTCCATCTATGGACGTGGCTCGATGAAATGAGACACAATCGGGGACTTGAGGGATACTGGTCAAACAAAAACGAAACTGTAACTCTCCAATGACCCAATTATCCCCCTTACAAGCAAACCTGCGAATGGAAAGGCACTTCTGGGGCTTGGTATTGTACCGGCCGAATAGGTGATGGGGCGATCACATTTTTCAGCCCTCTGGGTGACAGAGATGCAACTTACTTTCAATTCCCACCAGGGATAAATGGGCCATTTGCTCAGGGCATCGGAGCTAAGAAGGGGCATTATTGGATCTGCGGACTCGCAGCATATAAATTTTTACCCACGGGATGGTCAGGAATTTGTTATATAGGGATTATCAGACCTTTGTTTTTCCTCTTACCAGAAACAGGCAGACCTCGGTTAGGCATAAAGGTATATGATAACCTCAGAGACAGAAGTGTTGCCCGTAAGATGCGATCCATTAAGGTAGATTTGGGTGGGATGCAAAGATGGGGAAATAATGAGTGGCCTCCTGAACGAATAATTCAACATTATGGGCCTGCAACCTGGAACCCTAATGAGCCAATATCGGGGGCGAGAGAATCAATTTATAACCTAAATCGAATAATCAGACTACAAGCAGCTCTAGAAATTATTACCAACAAAACCGCTGATGCAATAGATCTTTTAACTCTCCAGTCCCAACAGATGCGCACGGCAATCCTTCAGCACCGCATGGTTTTAGACTACCTGTTAGCTGAAGAGGGAGGGGTGCGTGGGAAATTAAATACTTCCAACTGTTGTTTAGAGATAGATGATGTAGGCAAAGTAGTTCTCCAGGTAACCAAAGATATCAGGAAAATAGCCCACGTCCGTGTCCAAACCTGGAATGGCTGGAGTGGCGATTTGTGGTCCTGGTTACCGGGGGCACTGTGGGTGAAACAGTTAATGTTGTATTTGTTATGTGCAGTTGCCGCTTTAATGTTCTTACCTTGTATAATTCCTTGCTTTGTTCAATTAATCCGACATGTTGTGTCAAATATGCAATTTGTTCCTACCACCTCGCCCGACAGCATAAAGAAAATCCGTGCCATCCATCGGCCACAGCCAACCACATTACCCATCATTTAAGCCCATTCCCAGTTTATCCTGAAGGAGGAAATTGCATATTAACATCCACCACGCATTTGCCAGCTGTTTTATACCTGTTGTAACAATCACTTACCTCGTTAACTCAGTTTTGATGCTTGTTCTGTGAAGTTAAATGTTGTTAAAATTGTTAAAGAATGAGCTTGCATTGAGCAACGCATCTGTTTAATCACTGTTAAGCACTTTTTTTTACCAAACCCATATCGTTCCTTTTACTCTTCCCGCAACTTCCCCCTGCCCCTAATTCTCTCTCCCTTGCTTGCTTGCTTTCTCTCTTTCTCTCTCTCCCCTGCCACCAAGCTGCAATGTCGAGCCACGGGGTGGTGTAGAGAACCGGTACTAAATGCAGTTTTGTCTCGACATTGCTGCCGCCGCCGCCGCGCCGCCGCCGCCACCGAGGCGCACTGGGCAATGCCGCGCCGGCGCCCCCGGGAGCCGTCCGTGAGGTAAACAACCTCATTCGCCAATGCAGGGAATAATGGCGTGAAAAGGGCAGAAGAAGGCTTCTAGGGGAACAGCACATCTGGCACGAACCGCATGTACACATTTGCGATCTGCACATGAGCAGGAGACCCCTCCCCCCCCCAGATGCCCCTAGCCCGTTTCTGGAAGGTTCTGAGAGGGCGGACTGCGCATGACAGCTAATCTGCATGGGAAGTGAGGAAGCACCTCCCAGAGGTGGGGCAAGAACCTATAAAAACTGCAGACTGTGTGAATAAGGGGGGGCTTGCTTGCGACGATTGGAGATCTCGAACGGAGTCAGCGGAACATCATCGGACTCGGAGTGGCGGTAGCTAATTTCTTTTCTCCTTTTCCAACTTTCTCTATCTTTTCCCCTTACCCTTTTTCCCCTCTCCTTTGCTTTTCCCCACCTTTTCTCCACACTTCTTGGAAAATAAAGGTAAAAGGTTGTACGATATTTGACGGGTTTTAGCATCTTAATCTCGTCCTTGGGATCGTAATGAAACCCTCCCGATATTGGATCGGGCAGTCATTACAGAAGTGAGTGCCGTTATCGCTTTGTATGGCCTCTGGTGTAGGCAGACTGGCAAACCATCGGGTTAGGCCTTGACTGGTTTCTTGTCCAGTGGCATGGAAACAGGGATGTACACATATTAGGCCTGAGCAGATTTCCACTCCTACCAAGATATATTTCCACCCCTGGACTGTTCGAAGGAGAGGTCTGATGTAATCTACCTGCCAGGTAGACCATAACCCTTTTCCGTCCTTAAGCTTTAGTGGCTGAGCAAGCAAGTTAATATGATCTTGAGTTCTAACTTCGCATTCTGGGCAACTGGCTACAATATCCCATGCTGCTAACTTACCTAAAGGCCATCCTCGAGCAGTTGCTGCTCGCCAGAGGTCTTCTGCCCCAGAGTGTCCCCTCTTATTATGGAGCCACTCACCAAGTCTCCAGAATTCTGTATCTATTGTTCTCATTCGAGCTAAACGATCAGCTTTGGCATTCCCTCTAATAGTGGGAGTCCCACCTGACTGATGTGCTGGAACGTGACCTATCTGAAGGGGTCTCTGATGTGCAGTTTTAAGTAATTCCTCCCAGTCTGATTTTTCTCCACACTTCTCGTCCCCCAATTATCCAATTCTCATGTTCCCATTCCCCTAGCCATTGGGTGGCTCCTGCCCACATAGAGAAGGAGTCGGTATAGATGATGTCGGCCCCTTCCTTTGCAGCTAAGAGGACGGCACGGAGCTCGGCAGCTTGGGCACTTCCTGCCCCTTCTTCCGTTACCTCTTTGCCATCGCTAGTCCAGACAGCGGCAGCTTTAAAATGCCAATCTGTCCCCTTAAGTTTAGCAGACCCATCCGTGAACCAGCAATTGGGTCGCTCTTCTTGGAAATCAGGGGCATCTGTGATGGGGGATGGCTGAATGCGAGAAAGAGGGCTGGGAAGATCTACAGGGATCGGGGTTTGAAGTGGTGTTACTTTTATTGATCCTTCTTTCAGGTTACCTGATTCTCCACGGAAATGAATATACATGGCCCACTTCTGCACTGTGGCTCTCCATGCCACACCTTGGGGGACTGGTTTACCTTCTAAAAGAGGCTTCAGGAAAGGAAAAGGTCCCTCGATGTTAATAGGGCGATCTTCAGTTAATGTGTGGGTATGTTTTAGGGCTCGGTACACTGAAAGGCAAGCTTTTTCCCAGACTGACTGCGGGACTCTGAACCATTGAAGCCAGATGCTCCGAAGGTGATAGGTCTGTCCGGTCCCAAAGGTCCCTTCTGATGTAACTCAAAATGAGTACCTGAATCCCCAGTATAACACAAAGGGGAGTCAGAGGGATGCACTGGTCCCAAAGCTTGATATGTTCCTAGTTCCTCTAGCAGAGTTCGATATGCTGCCTCTTCAGCTAATCCCCACTCCCGCTTACGACCTTTCTTCAGCAAGTTATGTAAGGGTCGAGCAATGGAAGTAAATCCGGGAATGTGATGTCTCCAGAATCCCACAGTTCCTAGCCATTGCCTTAACTCTTTTATGGACTCAGGAATGGGAGTATTGACGATACGTTCCCAAGCCCCTGATGGAATAACTTTCCGTCCTGATGCCCATCGAATGCCCAAAAAGGTAACTTCATGGGCTGGACCCTGACATTTTTTGGATGGAACTCCTATATCCTCCTGAGCAAGAGCATCCTAGATATCATGGGCAGTCTGATGAACCTCATCAGGGTCTTCTCCAGCTATTAAAACATCATCGATATACTGGTATAATGTAACTGATGGAGGAATGGAGATGTCTTTCAGCAGGGCAGATAATGCTGCATGGGCAATGGTAGGCGAATGCTTGAATCCTTGGGGCAATCTGGTAAAGGTATACTGTTGTCCATTCCACATAAAAGCAAAATGGGGTTGATCTTCTGGTTGTAGGGGTACCATAAAGAACATATCTTTAACATCTAAAACTGCCATCCAGGTGGAAGGATGTGAATGCAGATGCTGAGTAATAAAGGAGGGATCAGGCACTGCAGCAGTTAGAGGGGCTGTGGAAGCATTTAATTTACGATAATCTACGGTGAATCTCCACTGACCATCAGGTTTCCTGACAGGCCAAACTGGTGAATTATATGGTGAATGGGTTTGGACTATAATACCCCTCTGCTCTAAATCTTTTATTGCTTCGGTTACGGCTGCTTGTGCTTTGGGGGCGATGGGGTATTGCCTCACCTTAACTACTTTGCTAGGAGGGAGAAGGGGTGCCTTCCTCAGGAGCCGAATGTTGCTTACCATAGGTGAGGTGTTATTTTGGGGGATGCTGGTGTCCCCAAATGCCCATACATGTCCCTGAGGGGTCACCCATCTGTGTCCAACTAAAATGTCCATTCCTAACAAATTTTCTTCTCCTACTCCTAGAATGTACTGTCTGGATCTTTTCTCACTGGGAAGGGTGAGATGGATTTGCACTAATGGAATTCGACAGGGTTTCCCTCTGATACCCTGAATCCAAACTGCTTGATTATGTAATTTCTGTCCTCCAACCTGATGCCACACATCAGCTGTGATTAAAGAAATTTGAGCCCCTGTAGCTATTAAAAATCGCACTGGAGCACACATCACTCCGGTGGACAGTACTACATGAGGCCCCCTCCTTTATTATCCCACTGAAATGTCTGTAGCCTCCGGACGGGGAAGGTTGTCCGGGACTCAGGCAGACCTAGTTTCCCCGAATCCACTCCAGTTATCCGATGCAATTCCTCCCAAACTTCATTATGTGGACTACCAGAAAAAGGATTCTGCTGGTCCACCCCTATTGGGGGAGCAGACAGGGACTCGACCGGACTCGCCTGCAGTGCCTGCAACTGCAGAGTAGGCATTCCATATATAACCGCCCTAGGAATACCTGCTTTAAGGGCCTGCCTCCACAAATCATTTCTGTGTTTAACTGCCTCTGCATTCCAGGACTGAGGCATTTCTCTCTTCTTTTCTTTTGATTTAACAGTGCGGGCAGTCACTGCCCGGACTGGCTTTGGTCCACAGGGAGCTTCACTCTCTGCCCCATTTCCCGAACTAAGGTCAGAGCCCGATGACTCACCTCTCCCCACCTCAACGGCACATTCTGAAGCTCATGCTTAACACTAATCAGTGCAAGCTTTACAGCGGCTGTAGCACCCCTCATTAAGGGTCCCATTCGGACCGGATCGGCATGGGCTTCCATAGGGGAATCCAGGGGAGTGTTCCCCAAAGGGCCCCAGCCAAATCCTCTAAGCTCACACAACTGCTCCACGGCAGCTCTTAGAAATCCTCAGGTTAATTCTCCTATTGTTCCTGCTGGCAGACGGGCTGCCTCGCCTCTCTCTCTAAACGAGGCACACCGCTATACCAAACTGCTACGCTGCGGGTGAGGGATGCAGGATCCCGCTGGGCGCCAGACAGAAACACTCCTGGCCCCCAGTTCCCTGAGGCCTCCGAACCTAAGAGAAGAATGCGATCACCCCCATCCTCTGACACGCGAGTTGCATATTCTAGAGGGGTTTCCCCAGGCTTACGGCTAAACCGATCAGCTATCCTAACCAATGCCTCCGGATCATAGCTAGCAGTCTTCATGACTGTGCGAGGTAGAGTCCCTTGCCCACCTGTGGTTTCCAATGGTTAGGACGGATCAGAGTCAAACCAAATATCTCCATCCCAATCCTCGGGACCAGCTCGGACTAGAGCCCTAACTTTTAAAGGATCTGGGGTTCTTCCCCCAGACGCTAGCTGTCGAGTTAACGTACTCTCGACCCGAGTCTCCAACTGCTGAATTCAAACTGCATCATTCTGCGCAGTCATTTTCTGAGACTGCAACTGAGTCTCCAAAATGGTGAGGTGTGCCTTTAATACCTTGATACACTTTTCTTTCTCATCTAACTGATTTAACAAACACCTCTTCTCAGCACCTCCCGCTAGCAAACAAGAGGTAAGCATCTCACACACAATGCCTTTATCCTTGCCATCTTTCATCTTACCTCATGCAGCTTCTAAATGACGCACGATCTCTTCTTCTTGATCCCAATTACTCTCGACCCACTGCTGGTCGAACTCTGGGTTCTTAGGGATGCCATGCCTCCGTAAATATCCTTCCAAAGTCACCATCTTGTCAAACCACACCCCACTCCTGGTACCAGTAATGTCGTGGGACGACCGACTATCTTTACAGTCCCGGACCGTGAGGGTTTCGTGTGGCGCGAGGGAGGGGAGGAGGAGATTTACTGCGTGACTCCACAACTTTTTTTAAAAATCTAAGTAAGTTTACTACACAAGTTACAACAGTGCAAAGCAACAATTCTTATCAACAGAAACTTAGTTCAACTAGAATACTTATTTTCCACTTCTAATTGATCTTACCCACACGTTGCCTGAGCGGCCAATGTACACTCAATCCCAGGGAAGTAACTGCGGGAGGGCGTCCCCGTCCCGAGGGGATCTGCAAGTTGGCAGACCCGCTGCCACCCGCGAAGAGCCAAAGACAGCCTCCAGGGCCAACCTATTTATACCCTTCAGGGGAAGGGGGAGGTGGAGTCGCAAGGCCAGTTGCAGTTCTCTTCGCACAGTGGCAGTCCGTAGCTCTTGGCTGCTGCAGGGTTCAACTCTCCTCCATCATTGTTATGACAATTGCACCTACAGTCATGGGGTGGAGGGGGGCGGGGGGTAGCCGAACACCCCCCCCCCCAAGGGCAGGCTAGCTGCCTTGCGCACTCTTCAGCACTGGAGAAAGGAGTTTGAGTGACTGCAAATGACTGCTTTACTCTTGCAGGGGTGGTCCCAAGGAGAGATCCCATAGCTCGGGTGAGAAGGAGTTAATCCCAGTCCGCAGTGATTAACACTGCCCCAGCAGTGAGAGTAGGTGTCATCTCCCAAGGTCCTGACGAGAAGGAGATAGTCCAAAGCACCCTAATTAACACTGTCCCAGCAGTGAGAGGAGGCTTTGTTTCCCAGGGTCCTGGCGCCCAAGCAGGCCTTATTTCAAAGCTTTGACATCCTCCTGATGCCCAAGCAGGCCTTATCTCAAAGCCTTGACATCCTCCCTTTCAGTGAGGCACTCAAACTGCTTGTAACTGGCACCAGATTGGGGGGAGGGGAAGCTGAGAGCATCCCCCCACAACGTACGAACCCATAGGAGCCCGTAGAGGCCGTACAAGCCCATATGAGCCTGCACGAACTCAGAGAGGCCTGCATGAGCTAGCACAAGCCCGTACAAGCCCATAGCAGCCGGCGCGAGACTGTGCCAGCCCGTAGAGGCCTGCACGAGCCTGTCCGATCCTGTAGAGGCCTGCGCAAGCCCTGAAGAGCTCAGAGTCCTGCGCGAGCCCACACAAGTGCAAAGGAGCCTGTAGGCCTGCGCGGGCCTGTATGAACCCGTACAAGCCCGTAGAGGCATGCGTGAGGTCTTCACAACTCTGTACATTCCCGTAGAGATCTGTAGACGCCTGCGTGAGCCTGTACAAGCCCGCGTGAAACCATAGAGGTGGCATGAGCCTGTACAAGCCCATACGAGCCCATACAAGCCCATGGCAGCTGGCATGAGACTGTACGAGCCTGTAGAGGCCCGCATGGGGCCCATACGAGCCCGTACATACCCATAGAGGAATGCATGAAGACTGCATGTGCCCGTACGAGCCCATAGAGGCCTGCGCGACCTCGTATGAGTCCGTATGATTTTGTGCAATCCTGTAGAGCCCCACATGAGGCCCGTACGAACCGGTACGAGCCCATACATGCCTGTAGAGGCCTGTGCAAGCCCGTAGGAGCCTGTACGAGCCTGTTCGAGCATGTCAAGGCATGCATGAGACCGATACGAGACCGTATGACCCCGTAGGTGCTGGTAGAGGCACGCATGAGGCCTGTGCGAGCCCATACGAGGCCTGAAGAGCACAAAGAGGCTAAAGCAAGCCCGTACGAGCCCGTAGAGGCCAACATGAGGCCCGTACGAGCCCTTACAAAACTGTACGAGCCTGTACATGCTTGTAGAGGCATGCATGAGGCCTGCACGAGCCTGTACGATCTTGTGGAGGCCCACATGAGGCCCGTACGAGATGATACGAACCCGTACAAGCCCAAAGACACCCGCATGAGACCCATACAAGTCCGTACGAGACCGTGGAGTCTTGTGCGAGTCATTACGAGCCCGTAGAGGCCTGCACAAGCTCGTACGAGCCCATACAAGCCCGTAGAGGCCTGCATCAGCCCGTAGGAGGCTGTACGAGTACGTACAATCCCATAGAGCCCTGCATGAGGCCCGTAGAAGCTCGTATGAACCTGTACGAGCCTGTCAAGGCCTGTGTGAGTCCATATGAATCCATACAAGCCCACATGAACTCGTAGAGGCCTGCACGAGCCCGTACAAGCCCATATGAGACCGTATGAGCCCGTACAAGCCCGTATGAGACTGTAGAGGAGTGCGCGAGTCCGTAGGAACCCCTAGAGGCCTGCGCGTGCCCGTACGAGTCCATATGAGTCTGTGCGATCCCATAGAGGCCTACATGAGGCCCGTATGAGCCTATACGAACTCATATAAGCCCAAAGAGGCCTGTACAAGCCTGTACGAGCCCATACAAGCCCAAAGAGGCCTGCGCGAGCCTGTACAAGCCCATAGGAGCCTGTACATGCCTGTAGAGGCATGCTTGAGGACTGCGTCAGCCCATACAAGCACTGATGAGGCCGTAGAGGGTCTGCGCAAGCCTGTAGAGGCATGCATGAGTCCTGCATGACCCCGTACGAGCCCACATGAAACCATACAAGCCTGCACGAGCCTGTATGAACCCATGCCAGCCCCTATGAGTGCGTATAGGCCCGTAGCAGGCCGCATGAGCCCGTACGAGCACGTAGAGGCCCGTAGGGGCCCGCGCAAGACCATATGAGACCGTATGAGCCTGTATATGCCCGTACAGGCATGCATGAGGCCTGCGCAAGCCCGTACGAACCCATAGAGGCCCGCACGTGTCCCGTACGAGCCTGTACGAGCACATACAATCCAGTAGAGCTATGCATGAGCCCGTATAAGCCCATATGATTCCTACTAGCCCATAGAGGCACCCATGAGGCCTGCACGACCCCATACGAGCCCTGATGAGCCCGCAGAAGCCTGCAAGGCTCCGTATGAGCCCACATGAAAACGCGGAAGCCTGCACAAGCCCATACGAGCCCCTGCAGGCCCATATATGCCCATAGCAGCCTGCACAAGATCATACAAGACCAGATGAGCCTGTAGAGGCCCATATGAAGCTTCTAAGAGCCCCTACGAACCCGAACAAGCTCATAGAGGCCTCTGCAAGCCCGTACAAGCCCGTAGGAGCCTGCGCGAGCCCGTAGAGTCCCATAGAGGCCAGCACAAGCCCGTACGAGCCCATATGAGCCTGTATGAGCCCGTAGAGGCACGCATGAAGCCTGTGAGAGCCCGTACGAGCCCATAGAGGCCTGTGTAAGCTCGTATGAGCCCATAGAAGCACATATGATCCCATAGAGGCCTGTAGATGACAGCGCGACCCCACGCGAACCCACATGAGCTCGTATGAACCCGTAGAGGCATGCATGAGGCCTGTGCGAGCCCATATGAAACCCGAAGAGCGCATAGAAGCCTGCATGTGACCATATGAACCTGTTTGAGCCTGTATGAGCCGGAGCAGTGTGCACGAGACCATATGCAACTATACGAGCCTGTAGAGCCCTGCATGAGGCCCGTACGAGCCCATACTAGCCCGCACAAGACTGTAGAGGGCCTCAGGAGCCCGAAGGAGTCCGCACGAGCCCTGAGAGGCCCACATGAGGCCCGTACAGGCTCATACAAGCCCGTACGAGTCCGTGGAGCCATGAATGAGCCCGGACGAGCCCGTATGAGTCCGGACAAGCCCGTAGAGGCATGCATGAGGCCTGCACGACCCTGTACGAGCCCGCATGAAACCATAGAAGCCTGCACGAGCCCATACGAGCCCCTGCGAGCCCGTATACATCCGTAGCAGCCTACACGAGAGCGTATGAGCCCATACAAACTCATACAAGGGCATAGAGGCCTGTAGGAGCCTGTAGGAGTGCATACAATCCTGTAGGGGCCCGAAGAGGCCCACGCAAGCCCGTACGAGCCCATATGTGCCCGTACGAGCCCATAGAGGCCCGCATGAGGCCTGTACGAGCCTGTACAAAACCGTATGATCCCGTAGAGGCCTCCGTGACCCCGTAAGAGCGCGTGTGAACCCGTACATGCTGATAGAGGCATGCATGAGGCCTGCGCAAGCCCACACAAACCCGTACGATCCCGTAGAGGCCTGCATGAGGCCCGTAGAAGCTCGTATGAACCTGTACGAGCCTGTAGAGGCCTGTGCAAGCCCATACGAACCCATATGAGCCCACACAAAGCAGTAGAGGCCTGAATGAACCTGTACGAGCCTGTAGGGGCCTGTGCAAGCCCGTACTAGCCCGCACAAGCCCTTAGAGGGCCTCACAAGCCCATATGAGCATGAATGAACCCAAACAAGCCTGCACGAGACTGTACGAGACCATAGGAGCCCGTATAGGCATGCATGAAGCCTGCACAACTCCGTACGAGCACACATGAAACCATAGAAGCCTGCACGAGCCCATACGAGCCCGTATATGCCCATAACACCCTGTGCGAGACCGTATGAGGCCGAACGAGCCCGTAGAGGCCCGCATGAGGGTCGTACATGCCCGTAAAAGCCCATAGAGGACTGTGCAAACCCATAGGAGCCCGTAGGAGCCTGTGTGATCCCATAGAGGCCCGTAGACGCCGGCGTGAGCCCATACGAACCCGTATGAGCTCATACATGCCCATAGAGGCATGCACGAGGCCCGTACGTGACCGTAGGAGTGCCAAAGAGCCCACAGATGCATGCAGAAGCCCATACGAAACTGTATGAACCCGTTTGACCCTGTATGAACCCATAGCAGCCTGCACAAGACTGCACAAGCCCATTCGAGCCCATAGAGGCCCTCGTGAGGAATGTATGAGCCTATACGAACCCGTACAAGCCCGTAGAGGACTGTGCGAGCACGTATGAGCCCGCACAAACTCCTAGAGGCCTGCATGAGCCAGTACAAGCCTGTATGAGCCTGTATGAGACAGTAGCAGCCGGCACGAGACTGTACAAGCCCGTACGAGCTCCTAGAGGCCTGCATACGGCCTGCACGCGGCCTGCACGAGCCCATACGAACCCCTACGATCCCGTAGAGGCCTGCGCAAGCCCGTACAAACCCATCCTAGACCACACAAGCCCGTAGAGGGCCTCACAAGGCCTTATGAGCCTGTACGAGCCTGTAGAGTCCCACAGGAGGCTGTACGAGCTCATAGAGCCATGCACAACCCCGTACGAACCTGCATGAAACCGTAGAAGCCTGCACAAGCCCGGATGAGCCCATATGAGCCCCTGCGAGTCCATATACGCCTGTAGGAGCCTGCACAAGAGCCTATGAGCCTGTATGAGCCCCTAGAGGCCCGTACGATCCTATAGAGGCCGGTGGAGGCCAGTGTGAGCCCATACGAGGCGATATGACATGTAGGTGCCCAAAGGGGCGCGCATGAGGCCTATACGAGCCCATACGAGCCCCGAAGAACCAAAAGAGGCCTACACAAGCCCGTACGGGCCCATGCAAGCCCAGATGAGCCCGTACAACCCAGCACGAGACTGCATGAGCCTGTACGTGCCCATAGAGGCGTGCATGAGGCCTGTACAACCCCGGACGAGCTCGTAGAGCCCTAATGAGACTGTACAAGCCTGCACGAGCCCGTAGAAGCCCATAGAGGCCCGCATGAGGCCCGTACGAGCTCATACGATCCTGTAGAGGCCTGTGCAAACCTGTACGAGCTCCAAAGAGCCTGTACATGTCCGTAGAGGCACGCATGAGGTCTGCGTGAGCCCATACGAGCCAGCATGAGGCCCCTAAGAGCCTGTACGAACACGCAGGAGCCTGCATGAGCCTGTACGAGCCCATAGAGGCCTGCATGAGGTGCCTAAGAGCCCGTACGAAACCGTACGAACCCGTAGAGGCCTGTGCAAGCCCGTACGAGCCCGTAGGAGCACGTACGATCCCGTAGAGGCCCGTAGATGCCAGCGTGACCCTTTATGAGCCCATATGAGGTCGTACGTGCCTGTAGAGGCACGCATGAGGCCTGCGTGAGCCTGTATGAGCCCCAAAGTGCCCATAGAGGCCTGCACAAGCCAGTACGAGCCCATATGAATCAGTATGAGCCCGTAGCAGCTGGCAGGAGACCGCATGAGGCTGTTCGAGCCTGTAGAGGCCCTCATGAGGCTCATACAAGCCCGTACGAGTCCATAGACGCCTGCACGAGCCCATACAAACCCGCACGAACTTGTAGAGGCCGGCACGAGCCCGTAGCAGCCAGCACGAGACCGTACATGGCTGTACAAGCCCATCGAGGCCCGCATGATGCCCGTAAGAGCCCATATAAGCCCATAGTGGCCCAAGCAAGGCTGTACGAGCCCGTATGAGCCCGCAGCAGCCCGCACAAACCCACAGAGGCCTGCACGAGCCTGTAGAGGGCTGTGCGGGCCCGTACTATCCCGCACAAGCCTGTAGAAGCCCGCACAAGCCTGTACGAGGCCATAGAGGTGTTTGCAAGCCCATACGAGCCTGTAGGATCCTGTAAAGGCCCGCGCGAACCCATACGAGCCCCTACGGGCCCGTAGAGGCCTGTTTGAACCCGTAGCAGCCCTTACGGGCACATAGAGGCACGCATGATGCCTGCACGAGGCCGTACGAGCCCCGACGAGCCCATAGAAACCTGCACGAATCTGTACGAGGCTGTAGAGGCCAGCGTGAGCCCGTACGAACCCACAAGAGCCCATAGAGTCCTGTGCAAGCTCGTACAAGACCAAAGAAGCCCGTAGGCCTGGGCGAGCCTATACGAACCCGTACTAGCCCGTAGAGGCACGAATGAGGCCTTCACAACCCCGTACATTCCCGTAGAGGTCTGTAGATGCCTGTGAAGCCCATACGAACCTGTATGAGCCCGCATGAAACTGTAGAGGACTCCACGAGCCGGTACAAGCCCATACGAGCCCATACAAGCCCGTGGCAGCCAGCACGAGATTGTACGAGCATGTACGAGTCCATAGAGGTCCACATGAGGTCCGCACGAACCTTTATGAGCTCGTAGAGGCCTGTGCGAGCCCGCACGAGTCCATACGAGCCCGCACGAAACTGTAGAGAGCTACACGATCCCGTACGAGCCCATACAAGCCCGTACAAGTCCGTAGCAGCTGGCACGAGACCATACTAGCCTGTACGATACTGTAGAGGCCCGTACGAGCCTGTACGAATTCGTACAAGCACATAGAGGCCTGCACGAGTCCGTACGAGACTTTATGAGACCGTAGAGGCGTGCGAGAGGCAGTAGGAGGCCGCAGGAGCCCGTAGAGGACTGCTCGAGCCCATACGAGTCTGTATGAGTCTGTGCGATCCCATAGAGGCCTGCAAGAGGCCTATACGAAGCCGTACGAGCCCCTAGTGGCCTGCGAAATCCAATATGAGCCCGTATGAGACTGTACATGCCCGTACAGGCACACACGAGGCCTGCGCGAGCCCGTACAAACATCGATGAGGCTGTAGAGGGCCTGTGCAAGCCCATGCAAGCCCATACAAGCCCAAAGGAGCCCATAGAGCCATGCATGAGACCGTATGAGGCCATACTAGCCCGTAGAGGCACCCATGAAGCCTGCACGAATCCATATGAGCCCCGATGAGACCGTAGAAACCTGCAAGGCCCCGTACGAGCCCGCATGAAACCGTCGAAGCCTGCACGAGCCCGTATGAGCCCATATGAGCCCGTACACGCATGTAGCAGCCTGCATGAGACCGTACAAGCCCGTACGAGCCCCTAGTGACCTGTGCGAGCCCATAAGAGCCCATATGAGCCCGTACATGCCCATAGAGGAACGCATAGAGGTATGCGCAAGCCCGTATGAGCCCCGACGAGCACGTAGAGGCCTGCATGAGACCTTACGAGCCCGTAGGAGCCCGCATGAGGCCCGTACAAACCTGTACGAGCCCATAGAGGCCTGCACAAGCCTGTAGCAGCTCGCACTAGCCCATATATGCCCGTAGAGGCACGCATGAGTGCTGCACGACCCCATACGAGCCTGTAGAAGTCTGCAAGGCTGCGTACAAGCCTGAATGAAACCTTAGAAGCCTGCATGACCCAATGTGAGCCCATAAGAACCCCTGCGGGCCCGTATATGCCCGTAGCAACCTCCACGAGACCGTACAAGACCAGACGAGCCTGTAGAGGCCCGTATGAAGCTCCTAAGAGCCCCTACGAACCCGTACAAGCTCATAGAGGCCTGTGGAAGCCCTTACGAGCCCGTACGATCCCGTAGAGGCCCATAGAGGCCAGCGCCAGCCTGTACGAGTATGAGCCCATACATGCCCATAGAGGCATGCATGAGGCCTACGCAAGCCCCTACAAGCCCCAAATCAGCCCGCACAAGCCCGTACGAGCCCGTAGTAGCCCCTATAGGACCTGCGCGAGACCGCAGGAGCCCGTACATGCCTGTCCAGGCACACGAGGACTGCACGAGCCCCAAAGAGCCCATAGAAGCCTGCACGAGCCTGTATGAGCCCGTAGAGGCCAGTGTGAGGCTGTATGAACCCGTAAGAGCCCGTAGAGTCCGACGTGAGCCCGCACAAGCTCGAAGGAGCCCGTAGGCCTGCACGAGACTGTATGAACCTGTATGAGCCTGTAGAGGCATGCATGAGGCCTTCGCAACCCCGTTCGTTCCCATAGAGGTCTGTAGATACCTGCGCCAGCCCGTACGAACACGTATGAGCCCGCATGAAACCATAGAGGCGTGCACGAACCCATACGAGCCCGTAGTAGCCTGTAGAAGCCTGCGCGAGCCCGTAGCAGCCCATAGCAGCCCATAGAGGCATGCATGAGGCATTCACAACTCCATATGTTCCCGTAGAGGTCTGTAGATGCCTGCTCGAGCCCGTATGAGCCCGTAGCAGCCAGCACGAGACCGTATGAGCCCTTAGAGGCCCACACGAGGCCCGTACGATACCATAGAGGACCATAGAGGTAAGCACGAGGCTGTACTAGCCCGTGTGAGCTTGCAGGTGCTGGTAGAGGCGTGCAGGAGGCCTGCGCAAGCCCGTACGAGCCCGTACGTGCCCTTACGAGCCTGTAGAGGCCCACATGAGACCCATACAAACCCATACAAACCTGTACGAGCCCGTAGAGGCCTGCGCAAGCCTGCACGAGCCCATACATGCCCGTAGAGGCATGCGTAAGGCCTGCAAGAGCCCGTATGAGCACATACAGGTCTGTGCGAGCCCGTACAAGTCCGTACGAGACTGTAGAGACGTGCGCGAGTCCATAGGAGCCTGTAGAGGTCTGCGCAAGCAGATACGAGTCCATACAAGTCTGTGCAATCCTGTACAGGCACGCATGAGGCCCGTACCAGCCCATACAAACCCATAGAAGCCAGCAGTGTCCTGCGCAAGCCCGTAAGAGCCCGTACGAGCCTGTACATGCCTGTAGAGGCACTCATGAGGCCCGTATAAGCCCGTACGAACCCGTACGAGCCCGTAGAGGCCTGCACGAGTGCATATGAGCCCGTATGAGCCCGCATGAGCCCGCATGAGACCGTAGGAGGCTGTACGAGCTTGTGGAGTTCCACGTGAGGCCCGTACGAGACCATAGGAACCCGTACAAGCCTGAAGACATCCACATGAGGCCCGTACAAGTCTGTACAACACCATACAGTTGTGTGCAAGCCCGTAGGAGTCTGTAGAGGCCTGCGCAAGCTCTACGAGCCTGTACAAGCCGGTAGACGCCTCCATGAGCCCGTAGGAGGCTGTACTAGTGCGTACGATCCCTTAGAGGTCCACATGAGGCCTGTACGAGCCCTTACGAACCTGTATGAGCCCATAGAGGCCTGCGCGAGCCTGTACAAGCTCGTACAAGCCCGTAGCAGCTGGCACGAGACCGTACGAGCCTGTACAAGGCCCTAGAGGCCTGCATGAGGCCCGCACGAGCCCATAGGAACCCGTACAAACCCATAGAGGCCTGCACAAGCCTGTATGTTCCTGTACGAACCCGTACGAGCTGGAAAAGGCCTGCAGAAGCTTTTGCGAGCCCGTATGACCCCGTACATGCCCATAGAGGCCTCTGTGAAGCCGTACGAGCCCGTATGAGCCCGCGGAGGCCTGCGCGAGCCTGTAGGAGCCCACAAGAGCCCGTTCAAGCACGTTGAGGCATGCATGAGGTCCATACGAGCCCATATGAGACCGTAGAGTCGTGCACGAGTCCATAGGCGCCCGTAGGAACCCGTAGAGGTCTGTGCAAGGCTATATGTGTCCCTAAGAGTCTGCGCGATCCCGTAGAGGCAGGCATGCAGCCCATATGAACCCATAGGAACCTGTAGTGGCCTGTATAAGCCCGTAAGAGCCCGTATGAGCCCGTAGAGGACCGTAGATGCCAGCGTGAGCCTGTACCAGCCCATATGAGTCCGTACGAGTCTCTGCGAGCCCATGTATACCTGTAGCACCCTGCAAGAGCCCGTATGAGCCTATACATGCCGTAGAGGCACGCATGAGGCCTGTGCGGGCCCATATGAGCCCCAAAGAGCCCTTAGAGACCTGCAGGAGCCCGTACATGCCCAAACAAGACTGTAGAAGCCCGTAGAGGCCCACATGAGGCCCATACGAACCCATACAGGCCTGCGTGAGCCCGTATGAGCCTGTACGAGCCCGTAGCACACAGCGCAAGACCATACGTGCCTGTCCGAGCCTGTCGAGGCCCTCATGAGGCCCGTACAAACCCATACAGGCCTGCGCGAGCCCATATGAGCCTGCATGAGCCCGTACGAGACCGTAGGAGCCCGCACAAGACCGTCTGAAGGCAAACGAGCCTGTAGACGCCCGCATGAAGCTCGTACGAGCTCATATGAACCCGTACATGGCCTGTGCAAGCCCATAAGAGCCCATATGAGCCCTTACATGCCCGTAGAGGCAAGCATGAGGCCTGCGCGAGCCAGTATGGGCCCCGAGGAGCCCGTAGAGGTTTGCACGAGCCCGTGTGAGCCTGTACAAGCCCGTACGTGCACATAGAGGCATGCATGATGCCCGCATGGGCCCGTAGAAGCCTGCACAAGCCCATAGAATCCTGCACAAGCCTGTATGAGCCCGTAGAGGCCAGCGTGAGCCTGTACAAACCTGTAAGAGCCCATAGAGTCCTGCGCCAGCCTGCACAAGCCCAAAGGAGCCAGTAGGCCTGCGCGAGCCTGTACGAACCCGTATGAGCCTACAGGAAACCGCAGAGGCGTACAAGAACCCGTAGAGGCATGCGCGAGCCCATAGGAGCCCGTACATGCTGGTAGAGTCACACATGAGGCCTGCACAAGCCCATACGAGCCCTTAGAGGCCTGTGCAACCTTGTACGAGCCCGTAGAGGCCCGTAGACGACAGTGCGAGCCCGTACAAGCACATATGAGCTCGTATGAGCCCGTAGAGGCACACATGAGGCCTGTGCGAGCCCGCGCAAGCACTGAAGCACCCATAGAGGCCTGCACAAGGCCGTATGAGCCTGTTTGAGCCCGTATGAGCCCATATGAGCCCATATGAGCCTGTAGCAGCCTGAATGACACCACACAAGTCCATTCGATCCTGTAGAGGCAGGCATGAGGCCCATACGAGCCCGTTCAAAACCGTACGAGCCCATAGTGGCTTGTGCAAGCCCATAGGCACCTGTATGAGCCCGCACAAACCCGTAGAGGTCTGCACGAATCCATAGGAGCCGTAGAGGGCTGTGTGAGCCCGTGCTAGCCTGCACAAGCCCGTAGAAGCCCGCACGAACCTGCATGAGACAGTAGGAGCCCATAGAGGCGTTTGCAAGCCCATATGAGCCTGTAGGAGTGCAGAGAGGCCTGTGCGAACCTGTATGAGCCCGTACATGCACGTAGAAGTATGCATGATGCATGCCCGATCCCGTACGAGCCACGACAAGCCCATAGAAGCCTGTACGAGCCTGTACGAGCCTGTACAAGCCCGTAGAGGCCAGTGTGAGCCCGTAAGAACCCATAACAGCCCATAGAGACCCGTGCGACCCCATAGGAGCCCATACGAGCCCATATATGCCCGTAGAGGCACACATGAGGCCTGCGCAACCCTCTGCGAGCCCATACGAGCCCATAGAGGCCTGTGCAAGCTTGTAAAAACCATACAATCCCATAGAGGCCTGCACAAGGCCGTACAAGCCCCGAAGCGCCCGTACATGTCTGTAAAGGCACACGAGGTCTACGTGAGCCCGTACGAGCACACACGAGACTGCACAAGCCTGTACAAGCCCATAGAGGCATGCATGAGGAACGTAAGAGCCCGTACGAGCCCATAGAGGCCTGTGCAAGCCCATACGAGCCTGTAGGAGCGCATATGATCCTGTAGAGGCCCAGAGATGACAGCGCAAGCCCGTACGAGCCCCTATATGAGCTCATTCGATCCCGTAGAGGCATGCATGAGGCCTGCACGAGCCCATACGATCCCGCAGGAGCCCATATGAACCCTCACGAGACCATACATGTCTGTAGAGGCACGCATGAGGTCTGCATAAACCCGTATGAGCCTGTACAAGACCGTACAAGCCTGTACGAGCCCGTAGAGGCTGGCATGAGCCTGTACAAACCCATACAAGCCCATAGAGGCATGCATGAGGCCTTCACAACCCCATACATTCAAGTAGAGGTCTGTAGATATCTGCGTGAGCCCGTACGAACCCATACGAGCCCGCACAAACCCGTAGAGGCCTGAACAAACCTGTATGAGGCTTGCATGAGGCCTGTAAGAGCCCATACGGTCCCGTAGAGGCCAGTGCTAGCCCATACGAGCCCGTATGAGACTGTAGGTGCCGGTAGAGTTGCGCATGAGGCCTGTGCAAGCCTGTACAAGCCCCAAAGAGCACAAAGAGGCTTGCACGAGCCCGTACAAGCTTGCATGAGCCCGTACAACCCCCGCACAAGACCGTACGAGCCCGTAGAGGCCCGCACGAGCCCACATGAGGCCCGTACAAACCCGTACAAGGCCAGATGAGCCTGGATGAGCCCATAGAAGACCACATGAGGCCTGTACAAGACCGTATGAACCTGTATGATCCTGTAGAGGCCTGTGCAAGGCCATACGAGCCCCAAAGAGCCTGTGCACATCCGTAGAGGCACGCATGAGGCCTACGGAAGGCCGTACAAGCCCCGAAGAGCACGTAGAGGCCTGCACAAGCCCATACGAGTCCGTATGAGCCCGTTTAAGCCCATAGAGACATGCATTAGGCCTGTGCGAGCCCATACGAGCCCCAACGAGGCCATGGAGGCCCGCACAAGAGCATACGAGCCCATACGAGCCAGTACTAGTCCATAGCAGCCTGCATGAGACCACACGAGCCCGTACGAGCCCGTAGAGGTCTGCATGAGGCTCATATGAGCCCGTATGAACCAGTACAAGCCCATGGAGGCCTGTGCGAGCCCGTATAAACTCGTATATGCCCGTAGAGGCACACATGAGGCCTGCGCAAGCCCGTATGATCCCTGAAGTGCCCATACAGGCCTGCACAACCCGTACAAGACCATATGAACCCTTTTGAGCCCACATGAGACCACGCAAGCCTGTACAAGCCCTTAGAGGCCTGTGCAAGCTCGTACGAGCCCATAGGAGCGCGTACGATCCCATAGAGGCCCATAGATGACAGCGCGAGCCTGTAGGAGGCCATATGAGCCCATACATGCCCGTAGAGGCCTGTGCAAGCCTGTACGAACCCGTATGAGCCCATATAGACCTGCGCGAGCTCATATGATCCAGTAGGAATCCATACGAGACCGTAGAGGCATGTGCGAGTCCGTAGGAGCCCATAGCAGCCCGTAGAGGTCTGTGCAAGCCCGTACGAGATGGCACAAACCCGTACGAGTCCGTAGAGGACTGCGCAAGGCCATAAGAGCCCGTATGAGCCCGTACATGCCCGTAGAGGCACGCATGAGGCCTGTGCAAGCCCGTGCGAGCATGTACGAGACCGTAGAGGCCTGTGCAGGCCCCTACGAGCCCGTAAGAGCGCAAACCATCCCGTAGAGGCCCACAGACAACAGCGTGAGCCTGTACAAGCCCATATGAGCTCGTGTGAGCCCATAGAGGCACGCAGGAGGCCTGCGCGAGCCGGTACGAGCCCCGAAGCGCCCATAGAGGCCTGCACAAGCCCGTACGAGCCCATATGAACCCATTCGAGGCCATATGAGCCCGTAGCATCCCGCACGAGACCGCACAAGGCCTTTTGAGCACATAGAGGCATGCATGAGACCTTCACAACCCCGTACGTTCCTGTAGAGGTCTGTAGACGCCTGCATGAGCCCGTACGAACCCATATGAGCCCACATGAAATCGTAGAGGTGTGCACGAACCCATACGAGCCTGTAGAGGCCTGCGCCAGCCCGTAGTAGCCCGTAGAGGCCTGAGTGAGACCATACTAGGCTGTATGAGTACGTACGATCCCGTAGAGGCCTGCATGAGGCCCGTACAAGCCCATATGAGCCTGTACGAGCCCATCGAGGCCATATGAGCCTGTACGAGCCCATGCGAACCTGTAGAGAGCTGCACGAGCCCGTACGAGCCTGTACAAGCCTATAGCAGCCGGCACGAGACCGTACAAGACCGTATGAGCCCGTACATGCCCGTAGAGGAATGCATGAAACCTGTGTGTGCTCGTACGAACCCATACAAGCCTCTAGAGGCCTAAACAAGCCCATATGAGCCCCTATGAGCCCAAACATGCCCGTAGTGGCCTGCGCAATCCCGTAAGTCTGTATGAGCCCGTACATACCCGTAGAGGCATGCATGAGGCCTGTGCGAGCCTGTACAAGCACCAACAAGGCCATAGGGGGCCTGCCCAAGCCCGTACAAGCCCATGGGAGCCCATACAAGCCCGAATGAGACCGCACGAGCCCGCAGGAGACTGTATGAGCCTGTAGAGGACCGTAGACGACAGTGTGAGCCTATACCAGCCCATATGAGTCTGTACGAGCCCCTGCGAGCCCGTGTATGCCTGTAGCAGCCTGCACGAGACCGTACAAGCCTGTATGAGCCCATAGGGACCCGAATGAGGCCCGTGAACCCAAACATGCCCAAAGAGGCCAGCACAAACCCATAGGAGACTGTACGAACATGTATGAGCCCGAAGAGGGCTGCACAAGACGGTACAAGCCGTGTGAGCCCTTACATGCCCGTAGAGGCCTGCACAAGCACGTAAGAGCCCTTATGAGCCCGTACATGCCCGTAGAAGCATGCATGAGGCCTGCGCGAGCCGGTACAAGCACCAATGAGGCTGTACAGGGCCTGCGTGAGCCCATACAAGCCCGAATGAGCCCGTAGAGACCTGCACAAGCCCGTAGGAGCCCGTATGTGCCCGTATGTGCCCTTACGAGAACGTACGAACCCGCACAAGCCCATCGAGGCCTGTGCAAGCCTGTAGGAGCCTGTAGGAGCTGTATGATCCCGTAGAGGCCCACATGAGGCCGGTAGGAATCCGTAGGAACCCGCACGAACCTATAGAGAGCTGCACGAGACCATACGAGCCCGTACAAGCCCATACAATCCTGTGGCAGCCAGCACGAGACTGTATGAGTGTGTACGAGCCAATAGAGGCCCACATGAGGCATGTATGAGCCCGTATGAACCTGTACA
Organism: Dromaius novaehollandiae; assembly: GCF_036370855.1. Lineage (NCBI taxonomy): Eukaryota > Metazoa > Chordata > Aves > Casuariiformes > Dromaiidae > Dromaius > Dromaius novaehollandiae. Next base: position 1,628,157 of record NC_088130.1, on the reverse strand, counting down.
AGCCTGTAGAGGCCTGCGCGAGCCCGCACAAGCCCATACGAGCCCGCGTGATCCTGTAGAGAGCTGCACGAGCCCATACGATCCGGTACAGGACCGTAGCAGCCGGCAGGAGACCGTAGAAGCCTGTAGAGGCCCGCATGAGGTCCTTACGAGCCCCCATGAACCCGTACAAGCTCATAGAGGCCTGTGCAAGCCCGTAGAAGCCCGTAGGAGCGCATATGATCCTGTAGAGACCCGTAGACGACAGCGCGAGCCCATATGAGCTCATACAAGCCTGTAGAAGCACACGAGGCCTGCGCGAGCCTGTACGAGCCCCAAAGCACCCATAGAGGCCTGCAAAAGCCCGTGCGAGCCTGTACAAGCCCCACGAGCCCGTACAAACCTGAATGAGCCCACACGAGACTGTACGAGCCCGTAGAGGCCTGACTGAACCTGTACGAGCCTGTAGAGGCCTCTGTGAGTCACTACTCGCCTGCACAAGCCTGTAGAGGGCCTCATGAGCCCATACAAGCCTGAATGAGATTGTACAAGACCTCACGAGACCGTAGGAGGCCATATGAGCCCAAAGAGGCCCGCATGAAGCCCGTAGGAGCCTATATGAACTCGTACGATCCTGTAGAGGCCTGTGCAATCCCGTATGAGCCCTGAAGAGCCCGTACGTGTCCTTAGAGGAACGCATGATTTCTGCGTGAGGCCGTACAAGCCTTTATGAACCCGTACATCCTCATAGAGGCACACATGATGCCTGCGCAAGCTTGTGCGAGCCTGTATGAGCCCGTAGAGGCCTGTGCAAGCTTGAACGAGCCCATAGGAGCATGTATGATCCTGTAGAGGCATGCATGAGGCCTGTGAGAGCCCGTATGATCCCTGAAGAGCCCATAGAGGCCTGCGCAAACCCGTACGAGCCAGTAGAGCCTGTGCAAGCCCGTAAGAGCCCATATGAGCCTCTACATGCCAGTAGAGGCATGCATGAGGCCTGCGTGAGTCAGAAAAAGCACCGATGAGGCTGTAGAGGGCCTGTGCGAGCCTGAATAAGCCAGTATGAGCCCTCACGAGCCCGTAGAGGACCGTAGATGCCAGCATGAGCCCATACCAGCCAATATCAGTCCATACGATCCCGTGTATGCCCGTAGCATCCTGCACGAGCCCCTACGAACCGGTACGAGCCTGTAGAGGCCCTTATGAGGCTTGTACTAACCTGTACAAACTCTTACAAGCCTATAGAGGCCTGAGCAAGCCCATAGGAGCCCATAGGAACATGTAAGATCCCGTAGAGGCCTGTAGATGCCAGCGCAAGCCTGTGCGAGCCCATATGAGCCCATACGTGCCTGTAGAGGCATGCCTGAGGCCTGCATGGGCCCATATGAGCCCCAAAGAGCCCGTAGAGACCTGCACGAGCCCGTACGAGCCCTTATGTGCCCATACGACCCCATAGAGACCCACATGAGGCCCGTACAAACCCGTACAGGCCTGCGCGAGCCCTCAATGAGCCTGCTTGAGGCCCATACAAGCCCATATAGGCCTGTGTAAGCCCGTAGAAGCCCGTAGGAGCCGTACGATCCCGTAGAGGCCCACATGAGGCCGGTAGGAAGCTGTACGAACCCGCACGAACTCGTAGAGGCCTGCACAAGCCCGTACGAGCGTGTATGAGCCCATAGGGGCCCGCATGAGGCATGTATGAGGCCGTACGAGCCCATACAAGCAGCATGAACTCGTAGAGGCCTGCACGAACCCGTACAAGCCCGTAGCAGCCAGCATTAGACCATACGAGCCTGTATGAGCACAGAGGCCAGCATGAGGCCTATATGAGCCTGCATGAACCCATACGAGCCCGAACGAACCTGTAGAGAGCTACATGAGCCCATACAAGCCCGTATGAGCCCATAGAAGCCCGTAGCAGCCAGCACCAGACCGTACGAGCCTCTACGAGCCCGTACGAACCCGTACAAGCCCAAAGAGGCCTGCACAAGCCCGTACAGGCCATATTAGCCTGTACATTCCCGTAGAGGCCTGTGTGAGCCCGCACGAGCCCGTATGAGCCCATACATGCACGTAGAGGAATGCATGAAGCCTGTGTGTGCCTGTACAAGCCTCCAGAGGCCCACATGTGGCCCATATGAGCCTATAGTGGTCTGTGCGAGCCCGTACGAGCCTGCATGAGCCTGTGCAAGACCGTACGAGCCCACACGAGCCCGTACGAGCCTGTAGATACCCACATTGAGGCCTGTACGAGCCCGTACAAGCCCATAGAGGCCTGTGCAAGCCCATAGGAGCCTGTAGGAGCCCGTACGATCCCTTAGAGGCCCGTAGATGCCCGCATGAGCCCGTACGATCCCATATCAGGCCATATGGGCCAGTAGAGGCACACAGGAGGACTGCACGAGCCCATACGAGCCATGAAGAGACCATAAAGCCCTGTACGAGCCCGTATGAGCCTGTACGAGCCCATTTGAGACTGTACAAGTCTGTGTGAGCCCATAGATCCCGCATGAGGCCAGTACAAACCCGCACAAGCCCGTAGAGGCCTGTGCGAATCTGTATGAGCCCATATGTGCCTGAGCGAATCTGTAGAGCCCTGCACAAGCCCACACAAGCCCGTAGCAGCTGGTATGAGACTGCGCGAGCCCATACAGGCCCGCACGTGGCCTGAACAAGCCCGTATGAGCCTTTATGAGCCCATACATGCCCGTAGACGCCTGTGCGAGCCCGTATGAGCCGGTATGAGCCTGTAGAGGCCTGCGCAAGCCCATACGAGCCCGTACATGCCTGTAGAGGCACGCATGAGGCCTGCGCGAGCCCGTACAAGCACCGATGAAGCTGTAGAGGGCCTATGCGAGCCTGTAAGAGCCCATAGCAGCCCGCACGAGACCACACGAACCCGTACAAGCCCATAGAGGCCTGTGTGAGGCCCGTACGAGCCCGTACGAGCCCATAGAGGGATGTAGATGCCAGCGTGAGGCCGTACCAGCCCATACGAGTCTGGGTGAGCCCCTGCGAGCCTGTGTACGCCCGTAGCAGCCTGCACGAGACGGTACGAGCCCATAGAGGCCTGCATGAGGCCTCTGCAAGCCCATACGTGCCCGTAGGAGTGCATATGATCCTGTAGAGGCTTGGAGATGACAGCGCGAGCCCATACGAACGCGTATGAGCTCATACGAGCCTATAGAGGCACACGAGGCCTGCGCAAGCCTGTACGAGTCTCGAAGCGCCCATAGAGGCCTGCACAAGCTCGTACGAGCCCGTACTGGCCTGCACAAACCCGTAGACGCCCTCATGAGTCTGCACAAGCCAGCACAAGCCCGTACAAGCCCGAATGAGCCCGTACAATACCGTACAAGCCCATGCGAGCCTGTTTGAGCCTGTACTAGATGTAGCATCCTGCACGAGCCCGCACGAGCCCGTAGAGGCCCACATGAGGCCCGTACGAGTCCGTACGAACCTGAACCCAAACAAACCCGTAGAAGCCTGAACAAACCTGTACGAGCCTGCATGAAACCGTAGAAACCTCCACAAGCCCGTATGAGCCCATGCAAGCCCGTATATGCCCGTATGAGCCCGTAGAGGCCCACATGAAGCCTGTAGGAGTCTGTACAAGCACATACGAGCCCCTAGAGCCATGCACAAACCTGTATGAGCCTGTATGAGCATGTATGAGCCCATAGAGGCCCGTACGAGGCTCATATGTGCCCGTACGAACCCATACAAGCCCATAGAGGCCTGTGCAAGCCCGTAGCAGACCATAGGAGTCAGCAAGAGCCTGTACCAGCTCGTATGAGCCTGTAGGTGCCGGTAGAGGCGCGCATGTGGCCTGCAGAAGGCCATACGAGCCCGTACGAGTCTGTTCAAGCCAGTAGGAGCCCATAGAAGCCCACATGAGGCCTGTACAAGACCGTATGAATAGTACGATCCCATAGAGGCCTGCACAAGGCCGCACGACCCCTGAAGAGCCTGTACATGTCCGTAAACGCACTCACGAGGTCTGCGTGAGCCCGTACGAGACGTGTGAGCCCGCACGAGACGGCACGAGACTATACGAGCCTGTACGAGCCTGTAGAGGCCTGCATGAGGCCCGTAAGAGCCCGTACGAACCCATAAGAGCCCATAGAGGCCTGTGCAAGCCCATACGAGCCCATAGGAGCGCATATGATGCTGTAGAGGCCCGTAGAAGACAGCTAGAGCACGTATGAGCTCATTCGATCCCGTAGAGGCAAGCATGAGGCCTGCATGAGTTTGTACAAGCCCTGAAGTGCCCATAGAGGCCTGCACAAGCCTATATGAGCCCGTACGATCCCGCATGAGCCCGCACAAGACCATACGAGCCAGTACATGTCTGTAGAGGCACGCATGAGGCCTGCATGAGACGGTACAAGCCTGCACAAGACCGTATGAGCCTGTAGGAGCCCGTAGAGGTCGGCAAGAGCCCGTACGAACCCGTAAGAGCCCGTAGGCCTGTGCAAGCCTTTCTGAACCCGTACAAGGCCATAGAGGCACGCATGAGGACTTCACAACCCCATACGTTCTTGTAGAGGTCTGTAGATGCCTGTGTGAGCCCGTACAAACCCGTACGAGCCCGCATGAGCCCTTATGAGCCCATACAAACCCATACGAGCCTGTAGAGGCCCACATGAGACCCATACAAGTCCATACGAACCCGTACAAGCCCGTAGAGGTCTGCACAAGCCCATACGAGGCCATATGAGCCCGTATGAGCCTGTACGAGACCGTAGAGGCGTGCACGAGTCTGTAAGAGCCCGTAGGAGCCCATAGAGGCCTGTGCAAGCTCGTATGAGCCTGTGCAAAGCCGTAGAGGCCTGCATGAGCCCGTACGAGTCTGTATGAAGCTGTGCAAGCCCGTAGAGTCCTGCGCGTGTCCATATGAGGCCATACTAGCCCGCACAAACTCGTAGAGGCCTGCATGAGCCTGTACAAGTGCGTATAAGCCTGTAGGAGCCCGCACAAGCCCATAGGGGCCCGCATGAGGCCTGTACGAGCCTGTACGAGCCTGTAGAGGCCTGAACAAGTATGTATGAGCCCCTATGAGCCCGTACATGCCTGTAGAGGCCTGTGCAAGTCCATATGAGTGCGTATGAGACCGTAGAGGCCTGCACGAGCCTGTACTAGCCCATACGAACCAGTAGAGGCGTTTGCAAGGCTTTACGATTCTGTAGGATCCCGTAGAGGCCTGCGCGAGGCTGTAGGAGCCCGTACATGCCTGTAGAGTCACGTATGAGGCCTGTGCAAGCTCGTACGAGCGCCAAAGCGCCCATAGAGGCCTGCAGAAGCCTGTATGAGACCATTTGAACCCTTCTGAAACCGTATGAGCCCATAGCATCCCATATGAGTCCATATGAGTCTGTACGATCCCATAGAGGCACACATGAGGCCCATATGGGCCCTTCTGAACCCGTACGATCCCGTCGTGGCCTGCGCAAGCCCGTAAGAGCCTGTATGAGCCCGTAGAGGCCTGTATGAGTCTCGTACGAGCCCATACAAACCAATAGAGGCCTGTGCAAGCCCGTACAAACCTGTACGAGCCTGTAGAGGCCTGCGCGAGCCCGTACTAGCCCGCAGAAGGTGTAGAGGGTCTCACAAGCCCATATGAACCCGCATGAGTCTGTACGAGCCTACATGAAACCATACGAGCCCATAGAGTCATGCATGAGGCCTGAATGACTCCTTACGAGCTCGGATGAAACCATAGAAGCCTGCACGAGCCCTTATGAGCCCATATGAGCCCCTCCAAGCCCGTATATGCCCGTAGCAGCCCGCATGAGTCCCTACGAGCCCGTACAGGCCTGTACAAGGCTCGTAAATGCCAGTACATCCCATAGAGGCCTGTGCGAGCCCGTAGAGGCCCGCTCGAGCCCGCATGAGCCCATACGAGCCCGCACGAGACTGTACGATCCCATACGAACCTGTAGAGGCCCAAATGAGGATTGTACGAAGCTGTACGAACCTCTACAAGCCCGTAGAGGCCTGTGTGAGTCTGTACGAGCCCATACAAGACCGTAGCAGCCAGCAGGAAACCGTACGAGCCTGTACAAGCCCATAGAGGCCCGCATGAGGCCCATCGAAGCCCATACCAAATAGCATGACCCCATAGAGGCCTGCGCAGCGCCATAAGGGCTTGTATGAGCTCGTACATGCCTATAGAGGCACACATGAGGCCTGCGCAAGCTCGTAGGAGCCCCGACAAGGCCGTAGAGGCCTGCACAAGCCCATACAAGCCCGTTTGAGTACCTTTGAGCCCGTATGAGCCTGTAGCAACCTGCACGAGACTGCATGAGCACGCAGAGGCCGGCATGAGGCCCGTAGTAGCCGTGAGGCCCGTGCAATCCCATACGAACCTGTAGAGGCCTGCACGATCCAGTACAAACCCGAACGAGCCATGCTCCCCTAGGAGCCCGTAGATGCCTGTGAGAGCCCCTTCGAGCCCACACAAGCCTGTAGAGGGCCTCACGAGCCCGTACGAGCCCGTACAACACCGAATGAGCCCGTACGCACCCGCACGAGCCCATATGAGCCTGTGAGAGCCCAGAGAGGCCTGCACGAGGCCCGCATGACCCCATACGAGCTCGTAGAGCCACGCACGAGCCGGTACAAGCCCATATGAGTGCCTGCGAGCCCATACAAGCTCATAGAGGCCTGTGCAAGCCCATAGAAGCCCATAGGAAACCGTACAATCCCATAGAGGCCCATAGAGGCCAGCGCGAGCCCGTACGAGCCTGCATGAGGCCCTGTACGAACTTGTACGAGCCCATAGAGGCCTGCACAAGTCCGTACAAGCTGGTATGAGCCCGTATATACGTGTAGAGGCATGCATGAGGCCTGCACGAGTCCATATGAGCCTGTATGAGCATGTACGAGACTGCACGATACCATACAAGCCCGTACGAACCTGTAGAGGCCTGTACGATCCCATACAAATGTGTAGGAGCCCGAAGAGGCCTGCGCAAGCCCATACGAGCCCGTACATGCCTGTAGAGGAATGTGTGAAGCCTGCGTGGGGCAGTACGAGCTCGTTCGAGCGCGTAGAGGCCTGAACAACCCTGTACGAGCCCATACTTGCCTGTAGAGGCCTGCACGAGCCCTTACAAGACCATATGAGCCCGTTTGAGCCCGTAGAGGCCCGCATGAGGCCCGTACAAGCCCGTACAAACCCGTATGATCCCATAGAGGCCTGTGCAAGCCTGTACGAGCCCCGAAGAGCCATACATGTCCGTAGAGGCATGCAAGAGGCCTGCATAAGCCCATACGAACCCGTACCAACCTGCATGAGGCCGTACGAGACCACGAGACTGTACGAGCCTGTATGATCACGTAGAGGCCCACATGAGGCCCGTACGAGCCCGTACAAGCCCGTACGAACCTGTACAAGCCCGTAGACTCCTGCACAAGCTGGTACAAGCCCATATGAGCCTGTAGCAGCCGGCACGAGAACATACGATCCTGCACGAGCCCACACAAGACTGTAGCAGCCTGTACAAGCCCATACGAACCCACACAAGCCAATAGCAGCCGGTACGAGACTGTACGAGCCTGTATGAGCCCACAGAGACCCGCATGAGGCCCGTACGAACCCGTACGATCCCGTAAAGTCCTGTGCAAGCCCGCAAGAGCCCGTATGAGCCTGTACATGCCTGTAGAGGCACGCATGAGGCCTGCACAAGCCCGTACAAGCACCAATGAGGCCATACGGTGCCTGCGCAAGACCATACAAGCCCGCAGAGGACCATAGATGCCAACGTGAGCCTGTACCAGCCCATATGAGTCCATACAAGCCCCTGCGAGCCCGCGTATGCCCGTAGCAGCCTGCACAAGCACGTACGAGCCCATACGAGCACGTAGAGGCCCACATGAGGCCTGTACAAGCCCATACGAAATCATACGATCCCACAGAGGCCTGTGCAAGCCCGTACAAACCCTGAAGAGCTCGTACATGCCCATAGAAGCACGCATGAGGACTGGGCGAGCCCGTAAAAGCCCATATGAAGCCGTTTGAGCCCATAGCAGCCCGCACGAGACCGCTTAAGCCCGTTCGAGGCCCTACAATCCCGTATGAGCCCGTGGAGGCCTGCAGGAGAGCTGTACAAGCCCATGTGAGCCCGTATGAGCCCGTAGCAGTGGGCATGAGACCGTACATACCTCTACGAGCCCACAGAGGCCTGCATGAGGCATGTATGAGCCCGTATGAACCTGTACAAGCCCGTAGAGGCCTGCATGAGCCCATACAATCCTGTAGAGAGCTGCACGAACTGGTACAGGACCGTAGCAGCCGGCACGAGACCGTACAAGTCTGTAGGAGTCCGTAGAGGCCCGCATGAGGCCTGCACGAGCCCCTACAAACCTGTACTAGCTCATAGAGGCCTGTGCAAGTCCGTAGGAGCCCGTAGGAGCGCATATGATCCCGTAGAGGCCTGTAGATGACAGCACGAGCCCATACGAGCCCGTATGAGTTCATACGAGCCCGTAGAGGCACACATGAGCCCTGTGCGAGCCCGTAAGAGATGGTATGAGCCTGTACATGCCCGTAGAGGCATGCGTGAGGCTTGCGCGAGCCCATACGAGAATGTACGAGCCTATATGAGCCTGTAGAGGCCCACATGAGGACCGTACGAACCCGTACGACTGAACGATCCCTTAGAGACCTGTGCGAGCTCATAAAAATGCCTACGAGCCTGTAGAGGCCGGCACGAGCCCGTAGAGGCCTGAACGAACCCGTAGGAGCCCATAGAGGCCAGTGCAAGCCAGTACAATCCTGTAGAGGGCCTGCACAAACCCATACGAGCCCGCACGATACCGTACAAGCCCGTACGAGCCTGTAGAGGCCCGCACGAGGCCCATACCAGCCCGTATGAGCCCATACGATCCCATAGAGCCATGCATGAGCCTGTACGAGCCCCAACGAGCCCGTTTAAGGCTGCAAGGACCCATATGAGCCCACATGAAATCGTAGAAGCCTGCACAAGCCCATATGAGCCCATACGAGCCCCTGTGGGCGCGTATATGCCCGTATCGGCCTGCCCAAGACCGTACAAGATGAAACGAGCCCGTAGAGGCCTGTTTGAAGGTCCTAAGAGCCCCTACGAACTCATACAAGCTCATAGAGGCCTGTGCAAGCCTGTACAAGCCTGTAGGAGCCCTTATAATCCCATAGAGGCCCATAGAGGCCAGTGCAAGCCCGTACGATCCAGTATGAGCCTCTAGGTGCCGGTAGAGGCACGCATGAGGCCTGCACGAGCTGGTACGAGGCCCGAAGAGCCCATGCGAGCCCGTAGAGGGCCACATGAGGCCCATGCGAGCCCGTACAAACCTGTATGAGCCCGTAGTGACCTGCGCGATCCTGTACAAGACCGTATGAGCCCGCACATGCCCGTAGAGGCCCGCATGAGGCCTGCACGAGCCTGTATTAACCCATAAAACACCGTATGAGGTTGTACGAGCTTGTAGAGGCCCACTTGACCCCCGTACGAGCCCATACAAACCCATACGAGCCCATAGAGGCCTGTGAGAGACTGTATAAGCCCATACGTGCCCGCGCGAACCTGTAGAGCCCGTACGAGCCCACACAAGACTGTAGCAGCCGGTATGAGCCTGTACGAGCCTGTACGAGCCCACAGAGGCCCGCATGAGGCCTGAACAAACCTGTATGAGCACATACGTGCCCGTAGAGCCATGCGCAAGCCTGTATGAGCCGGTATGAGCCCGTAGAGGCCTGCACAAGCCCGCAAGAGCCTGTACGAGCCTGTACATGCCTCTAGAGGCACACATGAGGCCTGCACGAGCCCATACAAGCACTGATGACGCCGTACAGGGCCTGCGCAAGCCCGTACAAGCACGTACAGGACTGCAGAAACTGTCGTGAGCCTGTACCAGCCCGTATGAGTCCGTATGAGCCCCTGCGAGCCCGTGTACACCCATAGCAGCATGCATGAGCCTGTACGAGCCCGCACGAGCCCATACGTGCTGGTAGAGGTGTGCATGAGGCCTGCGGAAGACCGTATGAGTCCTGAAGAGCCTGTAGAGACCCATACGAGCCCGCATGATGCCTGTTTGAGCACGTACGAGCCCATAGAAGCCCACATGAGGCCTGTACAAGCCCGTACGAACTCGTACGATCCCACAGAGGCCTGTGCAAGCCCGTACAAGCCCTGAAAAGCCCGTACATGTCCGTAGAGGCACGCATGAGGTCTGCGTGAGCCCATACGAGCCTGCACGAGACTGTACAAGCCTGTATGAGCCCATAGAGGCCCGCATCATGCCCATAAGAGCCCGTAGGAACCCATACAAACCTGTAGAGGCCTGTGCAAGCGCATACGAGCCCGTAGGAGAGCGTACAAGCCCGCAGAGGCATACATTAGTCCTGCGTGAGCCGGTACGAACCATAGAGGCCTGCACATGCCCGGATGAGCCCGTATGAACCCGTTTAAGGCCATAGCAGCCCACACAAGACAACATAAGCCCGTTTGAGCGCGTAGAGGTCTGCGTGAGACCGTACGAGCCTGTACGAGCCCGTAGAGGCCCGCATGAGGCCTGTGCAAGCCCGTAGGAGCCCTGAAGCACCCATAGAGGCCTGTGCAAGCCCGTACAAGCCCGTAGGAGCACATACAATCCTGTAGAGGACCGTTGATGCCAGCATGAGCCCATATGAGGCATATGAGCTCGTACGAGCCTGTAGAGGCACGCATGAGGCCTGCGCGAGCCCATAGGAGCCCCAAAGCCCCCATAGAGGCCTGCACAAGCCCATATGAGCCCGTATGGACCCGTTTGAACCCGTATGAGCCTGTAGCAGCCCACACAAGACCGCACAAGCCCATTCGAGCCTGTAGAGGCCTGCATGAGTCCCATATGAGCCCATACAAGCCCGTATGAACCCATAGCAGCTGGCACGAAACCATACACGCCTGTACGAGCCTGTAGAGGCCCACATGAGGCCCGTACAACCCTGTACGAGCCAGTAGTGGCCTGCACACGGCCGTATGAGCCCGTATGAGCCCATAGCAGTCCACACAAACCCGTAGAGGCCTGCACGAACCCGTACAAGCCCATATGAGCCTGTATGAGCCTGTTCATGCATGTAGAGGCACGAATGATGCCTGCACGAACCCATACGAGCCCTGACGAGCCCATAGAAACCTACATGAGCCTGTACGAGTACGTAGAGGCCGATGTGAGCCCGTATGAGTCCATTAAGAGCCCATAGAGTGCTGCGCAAGCCCACACAAGCTCGAAGGAGCCCGTAGGCCTGCACGAGCCTGTACGAACCCATATGAAACTGTAGAGGCCTGCACGAGCCCATATGAGCCCATGGTAGCCCGTAGAGTCCTGCATAAGCCCGTACAAGCCTGTATGAACCTGTACGAGCCCGCAGAAGCCATACGAGCCTGCACAAGCCCATATGAACCCGTGCGAAGCTGTAGAGAGCTGCACAATCCTGTACGAGCCCGTACAAGCCCATGCAAGCTCATAGCAGCCGGCGCGACACTGTACGAGCCGGTATGAGCCCGTACATGCCCGTAGAGAAATGCATGAAGCCTGCGTGTGCTCGTACAAACCCGTACAAGCCCGTAGAGGCCTGATCAAGCCTGTATGAGCCCCTATGAGCCCATACATGCCCGTAGTGACCTGCACAAGTCTGTAAGAGCCTGTACGAGCTCGTACATGCCTGTAGAGGCACGCATGAGGCCTGCGCGAGCCCTTACAAGCACCGATGAGGCCATAGGAGCCTGTACAAGCCCACACGAGATGGTACATGCCTGTAGAGGAATGCATGAAGCCTGTGTGTGCCCGTATGAGCCCATACAAGCCTCTAGAGGCCCGTACAAGCCTATAGTGGTCTGTGCGAGCCCGTACGAGCCTGCACGAGCCCATGCAAGACTGTATGAGACTGTACGAGCCCGTAAAAGCCTGTAGATGCCCACATTGAGGCCCGTACGAGCCTGTACAAGCCCATAGAGGCCAGTGCAAGCCCATAGGAGCCCATAGGAGCCCGTACGATCCCTTAGAGGCCCATAGATGCCTGCATGAGCCTGTACGATCCCATTTGCGCCCATATGGGCCAGTAGAGGCACACGGGAGGCCTGCACGAGCCCGTACGAGCCACGAGGAGCCCATAAAGCCCTGCACGAGCCCATACAAGCCTGTAAGAGCCCTTTTGAGACTGTGCAAGTTCATGTGAGCCCGTAGAGCCCCGCATGAGGCCGGTGCGAACCCCTACGAGCCCATAGAGGCCTGTGCGAGCCTGTACGAGCCCATACGTGCCTGCGCGAACCTGTAGAGCCCTGCATGAGCCCATACAAGCCTGTACGAGCCCACACAAGCCCGTAGCAGCTGGTACGAGACTGCACGAGCCTCTACGAGCCCATACAGGCCCACACATGGCCTGAACAAGCCCGTATGAGCCCATACGTGCGCATAGATGCCTATGCAAGCCCGTACGAGCCGGTATGAGCCCGTAGAAGCCTGTGCAAGCCCATTTGAGCCATTACGAGCCCGTTCGAGCACGTCGAAGCACTCATGAGGCCCATATGATCTCGTATGAGTCCGCACGAGAAGGTAGAGGTGTGTGCGAGCCCGTAGGAGCCCGTAGAGGTCTGTGTAAGCTCTTAGGAACCTGTACAAGCCCATAGAGGCATCTGCAAGCCTTTATGAGTCTATACGAGTCTGTGAGATCCCATAGAGGCACACACAAGGCCCATACGAGGCCATAGAGCCATGCACAAGCCCGTATGAGTCTGTGCGAGCCCGTAAAGGCATGCACGAGGCTCGCATGACCCCGTACGAGCCCTCATGAAACTGTGGAAGCCTGCATGAGCCCGTATGAGCCCATAAGAACCCCTGCGAGCCCACATACACCTGTAGCAACCTGCACGAGACCGTACGAGCCCGTACAAACCCATACAAGCCCATAGAGGCCTGTGCAAGCCCATAGAAGCCTGTAGGAGACCGTACGATCCTGTAGAGGCCCATGGAGGCCACCGGAAGCCCATATGAGCCGGTATGAACCGGTAGGTGCCCATAGAGGCATGCGTGAGGCCTGCACGAGCCTGTACGAGCCCCCAAAAGCCCAAAGAGGCCTGCACAAGCCGGTATGACCCTGTACGAGCCCGTACGAGATTCTACCAGCCTGCGTGACCTCTATGAGCCCGCACAACCCCGTAGAGGCCCACGAGGCCCGTATGAGCCCGTAGAAGCCCATACGAGCCATGCACAATCCTGTACAAGCCTGTACGAACCCGTATGAGCCCGTAGAGGCCCGTACGAGGCTCATATGTCCCCGTACAAACCTGCAGGAGCCCATAGAGACCTGTGCAAGTCCATAGCAGCCCGTAGGAGCCAGCAAGAGCCCGTACGAGCTCGTATGAGCCTGTAGGTGCCGGTAGAGGCACGCATGAGGCCTGCAGCAGGGCATACGAGCCCTGAAGAGCCCGTAGAGGCCTGCACGAGCCCATACAAGCCCATACGAGGCGTTCAAGCCAGTACGAGCCCATAGGAGCCCACGAGGCCTGTACAAGACCATACGAACCGTACGATCCTGCATGAGCCCGTACGAGCCCTCACAAGATCGTACAAGCCCATAAATGTCTGTAGAGGCACGCGGGAGGTCTGTATGAGCTCGTACAAGCCTGCACAAGACCGTATGAACCTGCACAACCCTGTAGAGGGCGGCATGAGTCCGTACGAACCCATAAGAGCCCGTAGAGTCCTGTGCGAGCCCGCACAAGCCCGAAGGAGCCCGTAGGCCTGCGCGAGCCTGTACGAACCCGTACAAGCCCATAGAGGTACACATGAGGCCTTTACAACGCCATACATTCTCGTAGATGTCCATAGATGCCTGCGTGAGCCCGTATGAACCTGTACGAGCCCGCATGAAACCGTAGAGGCCTGCATGAGCCCATACAAGCCTGCATGAGCCTGTATAAGCCCGCACAAGACTGTATGATCCCGTATGAGCCTGTAGAGGCCCGTATAAGCCCCTATGAACACGTGCAAATCCGTAAAGTCCTGTGCAAGTTCATACGAGCCTGCACGAATTCGTAGAGGCCTGCACGAGCCCATACAAGCCCGTAGAATATGGCACAAGACCGTACAAGCCCAAAGAGGCCTGCATGAGGCCTGTACGAGCCTGTACTAACCCATAGGAGCCCGTAGAGGCCTGAACAAGCCTGTATGAGCCCCTATGAGACCATATATGCCCGTAGAGGCCTGCGCGAGTCTGTACGAGCCCGTATGAGCCCGTAGAGGCCTGCACGAGCCCGTATGAGCCTGTAGCAGCTGGCACGAGACTGTACGCATCTGTTCGAGCCCATAGAGGCCTGCACAAACCCACAGAGGCCCCCACGAGCCTGTACGAGCCCATACGAGCCCGTATGAGCCCGTAGAGGCCCGCGCGAACCCGTACGAGCCCATACGAGCCCATAAAAGCTTGCATGAGCCCGTACGAGCCCGTACGAGCCCATAGCAGCCCATACGAGTCCGTACGAGTCTGTGTGATCCCGTAGAGGCACGCAGGAGGCCCATACGAGCCCTTAAGAACCCATACGAGCCCATAGTGGCCTACACAAGCCCATAAGAGCCCGTATGAACCCGTACAAGCCCATAGAGGCCTACATGAGGCCTGTACGAGCCTGTAGAGGACCTTAGATGGCAGCATAAGCTTGTACCAGCCCACATGAGTCTGTACGAGGCCCTGCAAACGCATGTACGCCTGTAGCAGCCTACAAGAGCCCGTACGAGCCCATAGAACCCGTAGAGGCCCGTATGTGCCTCGTACGAGCCCGTACAAACCTCTACAAGCCCATAGAGGCCTGTGCAAGCCCGTACGAACCTGTACGAGCCCGCACAAACCTGTAGAGGCCTGAATGAACCTGTACAAGGCTGTAGAGGCCTGTGCGAGCCCGTAGGAGCCCTAACAAACCTGTAGAGGCCTGTAGATGCCAGTGTGAGGGCATGTGAACCGGCATGAGCCTGTAGTGGCCTGCGCAAGCCCGTACGAGCCTGTATGACCCCATAGCAGCCCGCACAAAACCGTAGAGGCCTTCACAAAGCCGTAGGAGCCCATAGAGGGCTATGTGAGCCCGTACTAGCCCACACAAGACCGTAGACGCCCGCGCAAGCCCATATGAGCCCGTATGAGCCTGTAGAGGCATTTGCAAGCCAGTACGAGCCCGTAGGAGTCCGTAGAGGCCCGCGCGAACCCGTACGAGCCCATACGAGCCCATAAAAGCCTGCATGAGCCTGTACGAGCCTGTATGAGCCCGTACGAGCCCGTAGAGGCCAGCGTGAGCCTGTACAAACCTGTAAGAGCCTGTAGAGGCATGCATGAGGCCTTCACAACCCTGTACGTTCCCGTAGAGGACTGCAGACACCTGCGCGAGCCTGTACTAACCTGTACAAACCTGTAGAAACCGTAGAGGCCTGCATGAGACGGTACAAGCCCCTAGTAGCCCGTAGAGGCCTGTGCCAGCCCGTAAGAGCCCATATGAGCCCGTACATGCCCGTAGAGGCACACAAGGCCTGCGCAAATCCGTGTGAGCCCGTACGAGCCTGTAGAGGCCTGTGCAAGCTCGTACGAGTCCATAGGAGCGAGTACGATCCTGTAGAAGCCCATAGATGACAGTGCGAAGCCATACAAGCCCATACGAGTTCGCACAAGCCTGTAGAGGCAGGCATGAGGCCTGCGCGAGCCTGTACGAGCACATACGAGCCCAAATAAGCCCCTACGAGCCTGAACGACCCTGTAGAGGCCCACATGAGGACCATAAGAGCCCATACAGACCTGTACGAGCCTGTAGAGGCCTGTGCGAGCCCGTACGAGCCAATACAAGCCTATAGCAGCTGGCACGAGACTGTACGCGCCTGTACGAGCCCATAGAGGCCCATCTGGGGCCATACCAGCCCGTACAATCCCGTAGAGGCCTACACAAGCCCGTAAGAACTCGTACGAGCCCATACGAGCCCATAGAGACCCGCATGAGGCCCGTACGTGCCCGTGAGAACCCGTACGAGCCAGAAGAGGCCTGTGCGAGTCTGTATGAGCCCATATGAGGCCGCATGAACCTGTAGAGACCCGCACGAGCCCGTACGAGCCCATACAAGCCCGTGGCAGCAGCCACAAAACTGTACGAGCGTGTACGAACCCATAGAGGCCTGCATGAGGCCCATACGTGCCCATACGAACCCGTACGATCCCGTAGAGGCCTATGAAAGCCCGTGCGAGCCCCGAAGACCCCGTAGAGGCCTGCACGAGCCTGCACAAGCCTGTACGAGCCTGCATGAGCCCGTACGATCCCGCACAAGCCCGCATGACTCCACACGAGACTGTATGATTCCTTACGAGCCTGTAGAGGCCCAAATGAGGATCGTACAAAGCTGTACAAACTTCTACAAGCCTGTAGATGCCTGTGAGAGCCTGTACAAGCCCATACGAGCCCGTAGCAGCCAGCAGGAGACTGTACGAGCCTGCATGAACCCCTAGGAGCCCGTAGAGGCCTGTGCGAGCCACTACGAGCCCGCACAAGCCTGTAGAGGGCCTCACGAGACCATACGAGTCTGTACGAGCCCGAATGAGCCTGTACAAGGCTGTACGAGGCCGTATGGGCCCGTATGAGCCCGTAGAGGACTGCTTGAGGCCCACGTATCCCCATACGAGCTCATAGAACCATGTACTAGCCTGTACAAGCCCATATGAGCCCCTGCGAGGCCATACAAGCTCATAGGAACCTGTACGATCCCATAGAGGCCCATAGAGGCCAGTGCGAGCCCATACGAGCCTGTACGAGCCTGTACATGCTCGTAGAGGTGTGCATGAGGCCCGCACGAGCCCATACGAGGCCCGAAGAGCCTAAAGAGGCCCACGCAAGCCCATACAAGCCCGCATGAGGCCCGTAAAAGCCCGTACGAACACGTACAAGCCCATAGAGGCCTGCACAATTCCGTACGAGCTGGTATGAGCCCATACATACATGTAGAGACACGCATGAGGCCATACGAACCTGTACGAGCATGTACAAGACCGCACGAGACTGTACAAGCTCGTATGAACCTGTATGAGCCCGTAGAGGCATGCACAAGCCCGTACGAGTCCATATGAGACCATAGAGTGGTGTGCAGCCAGTATGAGCCCGTAGCAGCCAGCACGAGACTGTATCCACCGGTACAAGCCCATTGAAGTCTGCATGAGGCCCGTGAGAGCTCATATGAACCCATATGAGTCCGTACTAGCCCGTAGAGGCACCCATGAGGCCAGCACAAACCCGTACGAACCCCGACAAGCCCGTAGAAGCCTGCAAGGCCCTGTACAAGCCAGCATGAAACCGTAGAAGCCTGCACGAGCCCATAGGAGCCCATGCGAGCCCCTGTGGGCCCGTATACGCCCGTAGCATGCTGCATGAGACCGTACAAGACCAGACGAGTCCGTAGAGGCCTGTATGAAGCTCCTAAGAGCCCCTACGAAACGTACAAGCTCATAGAGGCCTGTGCAAGCCTGTACCAGCTCGTAGGAGCCCGTACGATCCCGTAGAGGCCCATAGAAGCCAGCGTGAGCCCGTATGAGCCCGTAAGTGCCAGTAGGGGAGTGCATGAGGCCTGCGTGAGCCTGTACAAGCCTCGAAGGGCCCGTAGAGACCTGCACGAGCACGTACAAGCCCGTATGTGCCCATACGAGCCCGTACAAACCTGTACGAGCCCGTAGAGGCCTCCACGAGCCCGTACGAGGCCCGAAGAGCCCAAAGAGGCCTGCAGAAGCCTGTAAGAGCCCGTATCTGCCCATACGAGCCATAGAGGCCCACATGAGACCCATACGAGCCCGTACAAACCCGTATGAGCCCGTACATGCCCGTACAGGCACGCATGAGGCCCATACGAGTCTGTACGAACCTGCACGAAGTCGTAGAGGCCTTCACGAGCCATAAAAGCCCGTACAAGCCCGTACGAGCCCATAGCAGCCAGCACGAGACGGTACGCGCCCGTCGAGGCCCACACGAACCCGTACAGGCCTGTGCAAGCCTGTACAAGCCAATAGGAGAGCGTACGAGACCCTACGAGAATGTACAAGCCTGCATGATACCATACGAACCCGTAAATGCCCACATGAAGCTCGTATGATGCCGAACGAACCCGTACGAGCCCGTAGTAGCCTGTGCGAGCCCGTAAGAGCCCGTATGAGCCCGTACATCCTCATAGAGGAATGCATGAGGCCTGAGCGAGCCCATATGAGCCCCGACGAGCCTGTACAGGCTAGCAGGAACCCGTACGAGCCGCTAGGAGCCCGTAGAGGCCTGCGCGAACCCCTACAAGACCGTACGAGTCCGTATGTGCACGAAAAGGAACACATGATGCTTGCATGAGCCCGTTCGAGCCTTGACGAGCCCATAGAAGCCTGCACAAGCCTGTATGAGCCTGTAGAGGCCAGCGTGAGTCTGTAAGAACACGTACGAGCCCATAAAGGCCTGTGCAAGCCCGTATGAGCCCGTATGTGCCTGTAGAGGCACACATGAGGCCTGCGCAAGTCTGTGCGAGCCTGTGCGAGCCTGGAGGAGCGCGTACATGCCCGTAGAGGCCTGTAGACAACAGCGTGAGCCCGTACAAGCCCAAATGAGCTTGTACGAGCCCGTAGAGGCATGCATGAGGTCTGTGCAAACCCGTACGAGCTCTGAAGCACCCATAGAGCCCTGCGCAAGCCCTTATGAACCCATTTGAGCCCGTATGAGCACGTAGGAGCCCACACAAGCCGGTTCGAGCCTGTAGAGGCCTACGTTTGGCCTGTACGAGCCCGTATGAACCCGTACAAGCCCGTTGAGGCCCGCATGAGTCCCGTACGAGTCCGTACGAACCCGCACGAAGTCGTAGAGGCCTTCAGAAGCCCGTACGAGCCTGTATATGTACATAGCAGCCCATACAAGCACGTAGAGGCCCACATGAGGCCCGTACGAACCCGTACACCCTGTGCAAGCCCGTACGAGCCCATAGGAGAGCGTACGAGAACGTACGAGCCCGCAGGAGACCGTATGAGCCCATAGATGCCTGCATGAAGCTCATGTGATGCCATACGAGCCCATAGTGGCCTATGGGAGCCCATAAGAGCCTGTATGAGCCCGTACATCCTCATAGAGGAACACAGGAGGACTGAAGGAGCCCGTATGAGCCCTGATGAGCCCATAGAGGCCTGTGCAAGCTTGCATGAGCCCAGAGGAGTGCGTACATGCCCGTAGAGGCCCATAGACAACAGTGCGAGCCCGTACAAGCCCAAATGAACCCATACGAGCCCGTAGAGGCATGCATGAGACCCGTACGAATCCATATGAGCCCCAAAGTGCCCATAGAGGCCTGCACAAGCCCGTACGAGACCATATGAGACTGTTTGAGACTGCACAAGCCTGTAGGAGCCCGTAGAGGCCTGCACAAGCTCGCACGAGCCCATACAAGCCCGCACGAACTCATAGAGGCCTGTACAAGCTGTACAAGCCTGTACGAGCCTGTACAAGCCCGTAGAAGCCGGCACGAGACCGTACGCGCCTGTATGAGCCCGTCAAGGCCCGCATGAGGCCCGTATCAGCCCATACGAGCCAGTATGAACCCATAGTGGCCTGTGCAAGCCCGTACGAGCCCATAGTAGCACACACAAACCCGTAGAGGTATGCACGAACCTGTACAAGCCCACAGAGGGCTGCGCAAGCCTCTACTAGCCCTCACAAGCCCGTAGAGGCCCACATGAACTGTACGAGCCCATAGAGGCACGCATGAGTCCTGCACGACCCCGTACAAGTCCGCATGAAACCATAGAAGCCTGCATGAGCCCGTATGAGCCCGTACCAGGCCCTGAGAGCCCTTATAGGCCTGTAGCCGGACACACGAGACCGTACGAGCCAGTACGAGCATGTAGAGGCCCATACGAGGCTCGTATGTGCCCGTACGAACCCGTCCAAGCCCATAGAGGCATGAGGCCCATACGAGCCTGCACGAGTCCATATGAGACCTTATGACCACATAGGTGCCGGTAGAGGCATGCATGAGGCCTGAGCGAGCCCATAAAAAACTGTATGAGCCCATACATGCCCTTAGAGGTATGCATGAGACCTGCACAAGCTCGTGCAAGCCCGTACAAGGCTGTAGAGGCCCGCATGAGACCCGTATGAGCCCATAGAGGCCTGCATTAGCCCATACCAGCCCATATGAGCCCGTACATGCCCGTAGAGGCATGCATGAGGCCTGCACGAGCCCCCTACAAGCTCGCACAAGACCTGTACGAGCTTGTGGAGGCCCACATGAGGCCCGTACGAGACGATATGAACCCATACAAGCCCAAAGATAGCCGCATGAGGCCCATATGAGTCCGTACAAGACTGTAGAGTCGTCTACAAGGCAGTACAAGCCCACAGGAGCCCGTAGAGGCCTGTAGAGGCCTGCATGAGGCCCGCACAAGCTTGTATGAACCTGTACGAGCCCATAGTAGCTGGCATGAGACCATACGAGCCCGTATGAGACCGTAGAGGCCTGCATCAGGCCTGTACGAGCCGGTACGAACCTGTACAAGCCCGTAGAGTCCTGCGCGAGGCCGCGCAAGACCATACGAGCCCGCATGAACCTGGAGAGAGCTGCACGAGACCGTACGAGCACGTACAAGCCCATAGAAGCCTGTAACAGCTGGCACGAGACCATACGAGCCTGTACGAGCCCGTGGAGGCATGCATGAGGGCCATACGAGCCCGTACGAAACCATACAAGTCCAAAGAGGCCTGCACAAGCCCATATGAGCCCATACATGCCCGTAGAGGAATGCATGAAGCATGCGTGTGCCCATACAAGCCCGTATGAGCCTCTAGAGACCCACATGAGGCCTGTACAAGTCTGCACGAACCCATACAAGCCTGTAGAGGCATGAACAAGCCCGTAGGAGCCCCTATGAGGTCATACATGCCTGTAGAGGCCTGCGCGAACCCGTAGGAGCCCATATGAGCATGTCGAGGCACGCATGAGGCCCATAGAAACCCATACGAGACCGTAGTGATCTGCGCAAGCGCGTAAGAGCCCATATGAGCCCATACATGCCTGTAGAGGCCTGCACGAGGCCTGCACGAGCCTGTTCAAGCACCGATGAGGCTGTAGAGGGGCTTCACGAGCCCATAGGAGCCCATAGGAGCCTGGACGAGCCCGAATGATCGTGGACGAGCCCGCAGGAGACCGCAGGAGACCGTACAAGCCCGTAGAGGACCGTAGACACCAGCGTGAGCCTGTACCCGCCCATATGAGTCCATACGAACCCCTGAGAGTATGTGTATGCCTGTAACAGCCTGCATGAACCCGTACGAGCCCGTAAGAGCCTATGTGTGCATGTAGAGGCACACACGATGCCTCCATGAGCCTGTACGAGCCTCGATGAGCCCATAGAAGCCTGCACAAGCCTGTACGAACCGGTAGAGTCCTGTGCGAGCCCGTACAAGCCCGAAGGAGCCCGTAGGCCTGCACGAGCCTGTACGAACCCATACGAGCGCATATAGGCATGCATGAGGCCTTCGCAACCCCGTACATTCCTGTAGACGTCTGTAGATGCCATTGCGAGCCCGCACGAACCCGTACGAGCCCGCATGAAACCGTAGAGGCGTATACGAGCCCGTAGAGGCCTGTGCGAGCCCATACGAGCCTGTAGAGGCCCTTAGAGGCCCGTACAATTCCGCAGAGGCCCTTAGAGGCCCGTACAATTCTGTAGAGGCCCATAGAGGCCAGCGCGAGCCCGTAGGTGCTGGTAGAGGCAGGCAAGAGGCCTGTGCGGGCCTCTACGAGCCCTGAAGAGCCCAAAGAGGCCCACACAAGCCCATATGAACCCATATGTGCCCGTATGAGCCCGTAGAGCCCTTCATGAGACCCCTACGAGCCCACATGAGCCCGTAGAGGCCTGAACAAGCCCGTACGAGCTCCTATGAGCCCATACATGTCTGTAGAGGCTTCTGCAAGTCCGTACAAGCCCGTTGGAGCCTGTAGAGGTCTGTGCAAGCCCGTACAAGTCTATACGAGTCTGTGCAATCCCATACAGGCATGCATGAGGCCTGTACGAACCCGTACAATCCCGTAGTGGCCTGCGCAAGCCCGTAAGAGCCCTTATGAGCCTGTACATGCCCATAGAGGCACGCATGAGGCCTGCGCAACCCCGTAAAAGCACCACTGAGACTGTAAAGGGCCTGCACAAGCCCTAAGAGCCTGTAGGAGCCCGTACGAGCCCGAATGAGCCTCGCTGGAAGCCTGAACGAGAATGTACGAGCCCGTAGAGGCCTGTGCGAGCTGTACAAGCCCATAGGTGCCTGCACGAACCTGTAGAGGCCTGCACGAACCCATAGGATTCCGTAGAGGCCTGTGTGAGCCCCTACGAGCCCGCACAAGCCTGTAGACAGCTTCACGAGCCCGTACAAGCCTGTATGAACCAGTATGAGCCCGTAGTGTCCTGTGCGAGCCCGTATGAGCCCATACATGGCCATAGAGGAACGGATGAAGCCTGCGCGAGCCCGGATGAGCCCTGACGAGCCCGTAGAGGCCTGCACGACCCCGTAGGAGCCCGTATGAGTCCATACTAGCCCGTAGAGGCATGCATGAGGCCTGAACGACCCCGTACGAGCCCCCACGAGCCTGCAAGGCCCTGTACGAGCCCGCATGAAAATGTAACGAGCCCATATGAGCCCTTGCGGGCCCCTATATGCAGCCTGTATGAGACCGTACGAGACCAGACGAACCCATAGAGGCCCATACGATCCCGTAGAGGCCCATAGAGGCCAGAGCAAACCCGTACGAGCCCGTAGGTGACAGCAGAGGAGTGCATGAGGCCTGCACAAGCCCGTATGAGACTGTATGAACCTGCATGAGACCATTCGAGCCTGTACGAGCCCATAGATGCCCACTAGGGGCCTGTATGAACCCGTACAAACCCGTATGAGCCCATAGGTGCTGGTAGCAGAGTGCATGAGGCCTGTGCGAGCCTGTACAAGCCCCGAAGCGCCCATAGAGGCCTACACAAGCTTGCACGAGACCATATGAAGCTGTTTGAGTGCTTAGCAGCCCGTACCACCCCGCATGAGACCACACAAGCAAGTTTGACCCCAAAGAGGCCTGCGTGAGCCCATACAAACCCGCACGAGCCCGTAGAGTCATGCACGAGGCCCATATGAGCCCGTGGAGGCCTGCACAAGACTGTACAAGCCCATATGAACCCGTGCAGGCCTGTAGACGCATGCATGAGGCCTGCACGAGCCCCTATGAGCCCATAGGAGCCTGCACGAGACCGTACGAGGCTGTACGAGCTTGTGGAGGCCCACGAGGCCCATATGAGACTATATGAACCTGCACAAGCCCAAACACGCCTGCGTGAGCCCGTACAAGCCCAAAGATGCCCGCAGAAGGCCAGTACAAGTCCATACGAGACCGTAGACCCATGTGCGAGCCAGTACGAGCTCGCAGAGGCCCCTTGCAAGCTCGTACGAGCCCATACAAGCCTGTAGAGGCCTGCATGAACCCACACGAGCCTATATGAGCCCGTACGAACTCGTAGAGGCCTGCAAAAGCACGTACAAGCCCGTATGAACCCATACAAGACCGTAGCAGCCAGCACGAGACCGTACGAGCCCGTACAAGCCCAAAGAGACCTGCACAAGCCCATACGAGCCCATACGAGCCCATACATGCCCATAGATGAATGCATGAAGCCTGTGTGTACCCGTACGAGCCTGTACAAGCCTCTAGAGGCCTGCGCGAGCCCGTATGAGCCCATTCAAGTGCATCGAGGCATGCATGAGGCCCATACGAGCCCATACGAGCACCGATGAGTCCATAGAGGGCCTGCACGAGCCTGTACTAGCCCGCGCAAACCCATAGAGGGCCTCACGAGGCCGTACAAGCCCGAATGAGCCCGTACGAGCCTGCACGAACCCGTACGAGCCTGCATGAACCCGTATGAGCCCATAGAGGCACACATGAGGCCTGCTGTTAGGGAAAGTGCGGAAGAATCTCGTAGAGGAGTTAGGCAATGGAAGCTAGCCAGACCGTTCTGTGGGAAAAGGAGCATCAACAGGGCATGTTGACCCATAGTCACGTAGTTGAGCCTGTGCCAGGGTGGTGCTGCACCTGGGCTTTGAATCGAGAATAACAATGAGGTCAACATGCTTACTGCGCATGTGTATGATACATAAAAACTTCATCTAGTGCCCTCCCCCGGCGTTCCTCACCCTGGACTGACGCTCAGCGGTGCCAGGGATCCCCGGCTCCATTATTGCCTCGATTGGGAAAATGCTGGGGAACCCCTGTTCAGACGCAGAGGTAATAAATGCTCCATATCGACCATCGTATGCCTTGTGTTTGTGTATCCGTCCCTGCTGGGAGTCCAGGCGGTGCCCCCGCCTCACCCTTACACCTGTGCAAGCCCATGCGAGCACATAGAGGCCTGTGCAAGCCCGTACGAGGTCCATAGACCCCATACATATCTGTAGAGGCATGCATGAGGTCTGTGTGAGCCTGCACGAGACTGTATGAGCCTGTACATGCCTGTAGAGGCCCGTAGGAGGCCTGTACGAGCCCATACGAAGTGGTACGAGCCCGTAGTGGCCTGTGCAAGCCCGTGAGAGCCCTTATGGGCCTGTACATGCCTGTAGAGGCACGTATGAGGCCTGTGCGAGCCCATACAAGCACCGATGAAGCCATAGAGTGCCTGCATGAGCCCATACGAGCCCGAATGAGCCCATACAACACCCTATTATCCCGTACAAGCCTGTAGAGGCCTGCATGAGTCCCATACAGGCCCATATGAGGATTGTACAAGCCCATACGAACCCATAGAGGCCCACATGAGGCCTGTACAAACCCATACAGGCCTGCACGAGTCCATACGAACTCACATGAGCCCGTACGAGGACGTATGAGCCGGCACGAGACTGTACGAGCCCGTAGATGTCTGCATGAAGCTCGTACGAGCCTGTACAAGCCCATAGAGGCCTCTGCAAGCCCGTAGGAGCCCGTATGTGCCAATAGAGGCACATATGAGGCCTGCGCGAGCCCCTTCATTCCGCGAAGAGCCCATAGAGGCCTGCACCAGCCTGCACGAGCCCATTACAAACCCATATGAGCCTCTAGAGATCTGCATGAGGCCTGTACGAGCCTGTACGAACCCATATGAGACCGTAGAGGTGTGTGCGAGTTCGTAGGAGCCCGTAGAGGCCTGCGTAAGCCCGTACGAGTCTGTGCGATCCCTTAGAGGCATGCATGAGGCCAGTAAGAGCTCATACGAGCACATATGAGCACATAGTGGCTTGCACAAGCCCGTAAGAACCCATGTGAGCCTGTAGAAGCCCGTATGAGGCTCGTAAAAGCCCTTATGGGCCTGCACAAACCCGTAGAGGCCTGTGCGAGCCCGTACTAGCCCGCAAAAGTCCGTAGAGGGCCTCACGAGCCCGAATGAGCTTGTACGATCCTGCAGAGGCACACATGAGGCCTGGACGATCCCGTACGAGCCCTCATGAAGCCATAGAAGCCTGCACAACCCCATACAAGCCCGTAAACACCCTTAGCAGCCCGCATGACACCGTATGAGCCTGTACGAACCGATAGAGGCCTGTGCAAGCCTGTAGGAGCCCGTACGATTCCGTAGAGTCCTGGAGAGGCGAGCGTGACACGAGCCCATAGTAGCTGGCACGAGCCTGGATGCCTTCGTTCGAGCCTGTAGAGGCCTGCATGAGGACAGTACGAGCCCATACTAACCCATACGAGCCCGGAGAGGCCTGCGC
This sequence comes from Dromaius novaehollandiae, assembly GCF_036370855.1. Taxonomy (NCBI): domain Eukaryota; kingdom Metazoa; phylum Chordata; class Aves; order Casuariiformes; family Dromaiidae; genus Dromaius; species Dromaius novaehollandiae. The sequence continues at coordinate 1,602,400 of NC_088130.1, read as the reverse complement.
AAGACCGTGCAAGCCCATATGAGCCCGTAGCAGCCTGCACAAACCCATAGAGACCTGCATGAACCCATAGGAGCCCGTAGAGGGCTTTACGAGCCCATACTAGCCTGCACAAGCCCGTCGAGGCCCGCAGGAGCCCGTACAAGCCCATATGAGCCTGTACAAGCCCGCAGAGGTGTTTGCAAGCCCGTACGAGCCCGTAGAGCCCTGCGCAAACCCGTACAAGCCTGTGTGTGTATGTAGAGGTACACATGATGTTTGCACGAGCCCATACGAACCCTGACGAGCCCATAGAAGCCTGCACCAGCTTCTACAAGCCTGTAGAGGCCAGCATGAGCCCGTACAAACTCATATAGGCCTGCGCGAACCCATACGAGCCCGTAGAAGCCTGTGCAAGCCCATAGGAGCCAGTATGAGCCCATACATGCCCATAGAGGCCCACATGAGGACTTTATGGACCTGTAAAGGCCTGGGCGAACCCGCACGAGCCCTAATGAGACCATACAAAACTGTACGACAATGTACGAGCCCACATAAACTCGTATGAGCCTGCATGAAGCTTGTAAGAGCCTGTACAAGCCTGTAGTGCCCTGTGCGAGCCTGTATGAACTCGTGCATGTAGAGGCACACATGAGGCCTGCGCATGCCCACGCGAGCCTTTACGAGCCCATAGAAGCCTGTGCAAGCTCGTACGAGCCCATAGGAGCGCGTACAATCCTATGGAGGCGCAGAGACAACAGCATGAGCCCATATGAGCCCGTAGAGGCACGCATGAGGCCTGCGCGAGCCGGTATGAGCCACGAAGCACCCATAGAGACCTGCACAAGCCCGTACGAGCCCATATGAATCCATTTGAGCCCATAGCACCCCATACAAGACTGTACGAGCCCGTAGAGGCCTGTGCGAGAGCATACGAGCCTGCACGAACTCATAGAGGCCTGCACGAGCCTGTATGAGCCTGTAGCAGCTGGCATAAGACCATATGCACCTGTACGAGCCCATAGAAGCCTGCATGAGGCCCATAGGAGCCTGTACAAACCTGTACGAGCCCATAGTGGCCAGCGCAAGCCCACACAAGCCCGTAGAGGCCCATACGAGCCCATTCAAAACCATATGAACCCGAAGAGACCAGCACCAGAGGTAGAGGTCTGAACCCGCAGATATCTGAACAAGCTAGTACGAGCCCATTCGAGCATGTCAAGACACGCATGAGGCCCATACGAACCTATACGAGTCCATATGAGACCATAGAGGCATGCGCAATTCCAAAGGAACCCGTAGGTGTCCATAGAGGCCTGCACGAGCCCATATATGCCCGTAGAGGCAAGCATGAGGCCTACGCGAGCCTGTATGAGCCCCCACAAGCACGTAGAGGGCCTGCACTAGCCCATGCGAGCCTGTACAAGCCTGAATGAGCCCACAGGAGACCGTATGAGCAGGTAGAGGCCTGTAAAAGGCCCACAGAGGACTATACAGGCCTGAGTGAGCCCATATGAGCCCGAGTGAGCCCTTACAAGACCGTACGAGCCTGTAGAGGCCCACATGATGACCATATGAGCCCATAGAAGCCTGCGTGAGCCTGTATGATGCTGTACGAGTACATGGAATCCCGTAGAGGCCTGCATGAGGCCCATAAAAGCCCGTATGAATCTATTGAGGACTGTGAGAGCCCATATGAGCCTACACAAATCTGTAGAGAGCAGCACGAGCCCATAGGAACCCGTACAAGGGTAGAGGCCCATATGAGCCTGTAAGCACCTGTATGAGCCCATAGAGGGCAGCGCGAGCCCATTCATGCCCACAGAGGCATGCATGAGGCCTGCAGAAGGCCATTGGAGCCCTGCACGAGCCCATAGAGGCATGCATGACTGAGAGAGCCCGAACAAGCACCGATGAGGCCATAGAGGACCTGCGCAAGCCCATATGCCCCCATAGGAGCCCATACTAGCCCAAGAAGGGTGGTGGGGGCAGTGCTGGCCCTGCCCTGCCAGCATGGGGCTGCTGCGGGGCAGGAGGCGGAAGCGACAGCTGCTCACCGGGGCGGGGCAGGTTGGGGGGGCCAGCTCCCAGGGTAGTACTGGCCAGTCTCGCCTGTCTCTCTGTCCTGCTTCTTGCTGCTCTGCCCCCCACCCAGCAGTGGCTCCCCTCCCCAGCCCCTGGCGAAAGGGCGCCTTGGTCAGCAGCAGTTCCCTCCGGAGAGCCCTGGCTGCAGGGAAGTGTGGCGGGCTTGCCACCCAGCGGTTCCAGCAGGGCAGGTGGGGAGGGGACGGCAGTGGCACAGGGCTGCTGCATTTCGCTTGGAAAGGTGGAAGTGTGGTTCCCGAGGGACAAGCATTGGAGAGTGCTTGAGGTGCCTGCGGGGAGGTGGCTGTTGAGTCCTGGGAGCTCCCTGCTGGGTCCAGGGCAGCGTCTTGCTTCTGCCCTGCAGAAGGAGACTTGGTGCACGCTGGGGGCAGTGGGCGTAGGAGCTTTTGCCCCTCCAGCAGTGCAATGCCTGAAGCTGAACTCCAGGGATGGGCAAAGCACGCTGAACTTGCACTGTGGTGGGAACACAGGAAGTCTTATTTAGCAGCCACCCTGTGTTGGAAACTTGCACGGGAGGAGCCGACGGAGGGAAGACCCAGACGCTCAATATGAGTGATCAGCGTACTTCAACTTTATTAGGCGTGGTCTTTCTTTATATAGTATAGGACTAATCAGGCTCATACATATTGCAAAGGCTGAGCTCCTTATTGGTAATAGCAATTTTGTTTACCCCAATGCCTTCTGCATTACATCACCCGCAAGTTCCCAGGACTAATCATTGATAACACATTGGAGCCAAGGACAATGTGTCCTTGGCTCTAGCTGTTTTTACTCTCGTACGGGACTTGGCTCACATCAACTGTGTGCGATATGTACTTAGTTCTGCTTCCTTTATTTGTTCAATCTTCACATGACCTCTGCCCTCAAGCCAGTCCTCCACAATTCCCCCGTTTTTATTTTGTGCGAGAAAGACTTTTTTAGTTAATTGTTCAAGCTTTTGTGTTAAGCAGCCAAAAATCACTCTTACAGCAATTAAAATTAATACAATTATGAATAGAATACGTAGCCCTTCTTTGATCAAGCCCAAAATCCAGGTACTCACATTACCAAACATCTTTCTAAACAGATCATCAAACCAATTATACTGTACGGTGATTCTCTGGGTGTGGTCCTTTAGCCATTTCAATTGCTCATGGATTGACTGTCCATGATCAGAAAGATTAAAACAACACATTCCTTCAAAATCCTCACACCCGCGTCCCTGTGCTAAAAGCAGAAAGTCTATAGCTGCTCTATTTTGCAACACTGCATGTCTCAGGCTATCCATATCCTGTGACATTTCAGAGAGAATTTGTGTAGTAACATTTGATTGCTTAACAGCCCAACAAGCAAGTTTATTTAGATTAGACATGGCATGCGCAACTGCAACATTAGGAGCTAAAGCTGCGGCGAAAAACCTTTCCGCAGGTCCCCATAATTCTACATCATCAGCACAATCTGAACCTAGTTTTTTCAATTCACGTTTGCCTCGACGATTCTTACTTCTTCTATGTTTGATTGCTGCAGTCAGATTTGACCAACGCTGATCATGTAAGTCAGGGGCAAAGAGTGTCAGGCGTCCTATATAACAAGGTCCCCCATAAGCGTTTCCTGGCACACCTTGCCATGCTCTGTCACCACAAATTAGAAAAATACCAGGAGGCAGTGCCTTAGGGGCACTCATAGGCCACATTGAGTTGTGATCATTTACTCCATAGGCCCCAAGTGGCTCACTATTATTGGAGTTATTCCACCCACAATAATTACCATTGGCGTTAAACCCTAAAGTTCTAGACGTTATGTTCGTCCAATGAGTCTTATTTTGTTTACCTTTATTTAGTATAAAACAGGTTTGTGTCCAATTATCACTAGTGTTTCCTACTGCTACTGACCCTAACAAATCTAATTCTTGTGGATCCCATGGCAACGATATATTAAGATGTTGCAGTGCAGCAACCACTCCGTCTGAGAGGTTGCTCGAGAAGGACCCACTTAAGAGAGTGAGCGAAGTTGAGTATGGGCGTAACAGCTTGACCAATTCCTTTGGAGCTCCTGTAGGCACCCCAAATAGACACGTCCGGAAGGGATCGCTTCCTGAGGCTAGAGACAAACAAAAGGTGCGCTGGTTAGTTTCGTTAGCCCATGTAACCCACATATTCTGTTGAGTATCAATCTGAGACAACATTGTAGACCCTTCAGCAATTATCATGATCAATAGGACAATTTTGCGCAGAGTTGTCTGTCCGATTCCGAGCATGGTCTTTGTCCACAGTCGCTCCTTCGTCTATCACAGGTTTCGTAAATCTGCTGGGAACCCAAACCGGTCCTGTGGGAGAAGATATACACACATAACCGCGCCCTACATATATTACCTCTGCTGGACCTATCCATACTCCCGTTTTCATGTCCCGGTATTTTACTCTAAAGGTCCGGCTACCAGCCTTTTCTTCTTCTATATGATGTTTGATTGCTGGTGGTTCTTTGTCGTCCCCGAATACACACAAATAGTTTAGTACGAATAGGGTCTTATCAATTTTTTCCTTGATGTCTAGGATATCCTTAAACTTCTCTATGTATTGTTTGACAGTGTTGTTTGCTCGTTCAACAACCGCCTGACCATTCTAGGTCGTTGGGTTTCAATGGCAGCCAAATGGTATTCGGTGGTGCTCCCTCAATTTGCAATATTCGGTTTCTTCCTTTCCTAATGAGTTCGGCCAGCGTTGAAATTTTTTCTTGAATAGTTCGTTTTGGTTGTAACGGTGGTGCTATCCATTCTAGTACAATGGGTTCCGCCAACGCTCTTTTTTCCCCCGTTTTTATTTTGTGTTGTGTAATGGCTCCCATTAGGCATTGTGGGCCACATAAAATAGTAAGATCAAGTGGCTGATTTTCCAGGCGTCGGTGCGTAGCACGCGTAGTAATTAGCGATGCAATTTCCTGGAGTACCCGTTGCTGTTCTTCTGTGAGCGTGACGGCAGCCGCTGGGTCTGTTCCCTTCAGCAAGGGGCTTAGCAGATTTAAAAGTTCATTAGGAATGCCGACAACCGGACGGATCCATTGGAGGTCTCCTAATAGTTTTTGATCATCATTGAGTGTTCTTATGTCAGTCCTGATTGTCAATTTCTGTGGTCTGATGGTGGCATTCGAAATATGCCAACCTAGATACTGCCAGGGGCTGGATTCCTGTACCTTTTCCGGGGCCACCACAAGTTCCTTTTTCTTTAATTGTGTGATTAGATCAAATTTTTGTTCAGGAGAAAAGGGGGTTTTTTGTGCCAACAATATGTCGTCCATGTAGTGATATATCATGGTCTCCGGCCACTGTTGACGTAACGGTTGAAGTGCCGCATCGACATAGAGTTGACAGAGGGTTGGTGAGTTTCACATACCCTGCGGTAGTACTGTCCATTCAAATCTTTGGTCTGGCCCCTCTCTATTGATAGCAGGGAGTGTAAATGCAAATTGCTGTTTATCATCTTCATGGAGGGCTATAGTAAAGAAACAGTCCTTTAAATCTACGATTAGCAGGTGCCAGCCTTCTGGGATCATTGCTGGGTTGGGTAACCCCGGTTGTAAAGCACCCATGTCATGCATCTGTCTGTTTACAGCACGTAGATCGTGTAAAAGTCTGTATTTGCTGGATTTTTTTCTTGATCACAAATATTGGGGTATTCCAAGGGCTGGTAGATAATCTTAGATGACCTTGTTTGTACTGTTCCTTTACTAGTTCATGTGCTTGAATGAGACTTTCCCGTTTAAGCGGCCATTGCTCTACCCACACAGGCTGATCAGTCCTCCAGCTGAGTGGGATTGGGAAAGTCCAGGCAATGGCCGGTGCTATAAAGGGTGTTCCGAGGTAAGCACCATACCCATCTGGGCAAGGATATCGCGCCCTATTAATGCTTGCACTCCTTCAGGTAGGGGTAAAATGGAAACGGAGCAATTAACCACCTTGTTCCCTATAGTCCATTGTAGCGTCGATGATTTTCGGGCGAGGGTGACCCCGCCTACTCCAGCTACCGTGGAGCTGGTCTCTCGGGTTGGCCAATGCTGGGGCCAGATCTTAGTGCTAATTAGTGATACATCTGCTCCAGTGTCCAATAAGGCATTAGTGCGTATAGATTCTTCTTTATACTTTACAGTCACGGTTTGTCGGGGCCTTTGATGCATTCCGACAGTCAGTAATACTACACTTCCAGTGGAACCAAAAGCACCATAGCCTCGTGGTTGCTCTTTCGCTGGTGCCACCCCTACGGTCAGGTGGGGAAGCGGAATAAGCTGGGCTATTCTCGATCCTTGTGGTATGTGCATAGGTGGAAACATTGCTGAAACCACAATTTGTACTTCCCCGAAATAGTCCTTGTCGATCAATCCTGTCAAAACTTGTAATCCTTTCATTGTAGCGGACGATCTTCCAATCAGTAAGGCACCTACTGGCTCATGATCAATAATTACTGGTCCGTAGACATTCGTCCGGATTCTTGTTGGCCTTGTATCCAATAAGGTGGCGTCTACTGCTGTTGCCAAGTCCAGCCCGAGACTCCCTCTGGTGGCTGGTCAAAGACAAAGGGGTTCATGCCGTTCGGAGTGGAGCTGGGCGCCGGCTGAGGTGGTTGTGTTAACTGCGGGGGTTGCTGAGTTGTTGTGGTGAATGCCGCCTTTTGTGTCGTCGCGGGGCGGCTCGTCCCGCTTCTCCGGGCATTTCCCGAGCCAGCCTTCCAGCAAGCCGCTCCATCATGTTTGTTGCTTTTGCAGTTGGGACACCATACTCTACTAGCTTGGCATTCTCTGCGAAGATGACCGACAACGCCGCATCGGTAGCAGTGTGCCGATCGTCGATTAGGGGGGGTATTTCCGCCGAGAGTTTGCAAAGGAGCAAGGGCAGCGAATACCTGTCTTTGATTCTGTTGCATATTATCCCGCAACGCCTGTGCTTGCTCTCTCATGCTCTCTCCTAATTGTTTCACCGCCTCTACTAGCATAGCTTGCGGTCCTACAGGTACCTGCGCCATTCTTTCTAGCCCCTCCTCAATAGTCCATGTTCCCGGGAGTGTGGCTAAAATACTACGCGTTGAAGGGCTACTATTCTGTATTGCACATTGTTTCAAGATAGTCCCTTTCAGGTAATCTGGTACCCCTGCTGCTTGTATAGCATTGGCTACTCTGTCAATAAACAAGCCGAAAGGCTCTTCCCGGCCCTGCTTTATTCCCATATAAGATGGGATACCCCCTGGCTCCTTTAATTGATCAAGCGCCCGCCTTGCTAGTTTCATTGATTCTTTAGCTTTATCTGGTCCCAGCAGGGCCTGCGCTTCTAAGCGGAAATACGCGCCTATCCCCATCAACTCATCTAACCTTACTCCATACAACGGGTCCCCTGGAGCCCTTATAACAGCTACCGCTTCCTGGCATACTGCGTGCCAATGCGCGTTAAACAGCAGCTGCTGATGCTGTGTTAGTATTAACTTCATTATGCTGCGTATGTCCCCCGGCAACAATATATTTGTCCCCCAAATATAATCCAACATCTGTCGGGTTGGTTCCCCCTTTATTCCCGATTTTTTTTTTTTTAAACTGCTTTTATTAGTGGTTTCTGACCATTAATATCATAGAGAAAAACTTATTTCACATTGATAGCCTGAGATGGGTGTCCTCAGATAACTGTGGCCAAAGGAAGAGGAGAAGGAGGCGAGGAGAAAAAGGGGGGGGAAGAGAGAGAGGGGGGGAGAGAGAGAGGGAGGGAGAGAGAGGGGGGGGGGGGAAGCGCTGAGGGAGGAGGGGGGATCTGCCGCATGGTCAATGTTGCTCCTTTTGGCAGGCCTGTGTTCCCAGACCCTCCCTGGGCAATAGTAAAGGTTCGGATCGAGGGGGGGCGATGGGTATGGGGACACCTCTGCATGCGGGGGTTCCTTGAACCCATCGGGGCTTCCCAAACGCTCTGCGGCGGCGGCAGCTACTTTTTTTTTTTTTTTTTTTTTTTTTTTTTTTTTTGAGGTGCGAGAGCATTAGTAACTGCCCTCCACGGCTTCATCAGCTTTTTTGCTGTCTTGTTGTCACTTATTACTTCATCAAACAACTTGTCCCCAAATTTTTTCCATTCAGTTTGTTCGAACATGGTATCTGGGTTAACAAAACACCCCTTAGCCACTCCGTAAGCTAACAGCCCTGGGAGTTCCTTATGACATTCTATTCCTTGAGTACCCCGCTTTTCTAAAAAGCATCTTAACAAATCATAAGCCGCTTGTCGCTCCGTGGTTACTCACTTACCGTTGCAACCTTTGCAAGACCTGCGGCGAGACTTTCTGGCAGGACCCCTTCTCGTCCTGGGCATGGACCCCCTTTGTTTGTGTCCTCTCCACCTCCTCTGTAACTCTGGCACGTAGACCCCCTTTTGTGTCTCGTCGCCTTTAGCACAGCAGGACCAGCTGTCTCTAGCACTCTGTCGACTCCTGAGTTTTTAATCACCGAGTCCCTGACCGGCAGGGTCCCTGTTCGGGCGCCATTTGTTGGAAACTTGCACGGGAGGAGCCGACGGAGGGAAGACCCAGACGCTCAATATGAGTGATCAGCGTACTTCAACTTTATTAGGCGTGGTCTTTCTTTATATAGTATAGGACTAATCAGGCTCATACATATTGCAAAGGCTGAGCTCCTTATTGGTAATAGCAATTTTGTTTACCCCAACGCCTTCTGCATTACATCACCCGCAAGTTCCCAGGACTAATCATTGATAACACATTGGAGCCAAGGACAATGTGTCCTTGGCTCTAGCTGTTTTTACTCTCGTACGGGACTTGGCTCACATCAACTGTGTGCGATATGTACTTAGTTCTGCTTCCTTTATTTGTTCAATCTTCACATGACCTCTGCCCTCAAGCCAGTCCTCCACAACCCTGCAGGCTCAGGGAGCCTGAGTGCTATGCAGACTTTTTTGGGGGGGCAGCTATCAGAAGGGCAGCAGCCCCACTCTCCGCACAGCCAGGGCCTATCCCATAAAGTACCGCAGGCTGGCATAGGTCTGCTCTGCTAACACTCAAAGCAGCACATGGTAGAAGAGCTCCTGGTTGTAGCAGGAGGCGTAGAGCACCAGGGCAGCCAGCACGCAGCCAACCAGCTCCAGGCAAAGAGCAAGTGGAAACACCTGTGGGCCAGCGGAGGCATGGGGGCTGGGCAGGGCAGAGGTATCCCACCCGTGTCTTGCCCAGGAGCCACATGGGACTGCTCAGGGGGACCCCCCCCCCCAATTTGCCCCCAAGGCACTTCTCATTTCTCCCTTGGGGAGGGCAGGAACTGAGTTGCTACAAGAACAGAAGGAGACCCCAGTGCAGGGAAAAACACACCCTGGATTTCCCAGGTTCAAAGCCCACAGGCAGCGAGCGGGAAGTTAACAGCCTGGAGCTCAGGAGTCCTGTCAGCTACAGCAGACGTCCATCCACACCACTCGCTGCACAGCAGCCTGGAGGAGGGCCTGGGCGTGGGGGACCTGTGGGGCATCTCACTGCAGCCAGGTAGTGATGGCACACAGCTTTGCCAGCGTTTCCCTCTCCCGCAGGTCAACACAGAGAGCGGGGTCACTTATAGGGCCCTTGTCACCTGAAGAAGGGTATTTTTGTGGGAGTTTGAAAGAATTCTCAGTGAATATGACTTTGCGCCAAAGGATGAAGTGTATTTTCACACACAGAACAACAACCATGCATAGTAATACCATTTATGCTAGCAATTCTTGTAAACTACCTCAGCTCTCTAATACCTAGCTATTATATCACCGCAAGGTATTTCTTTTCCTGCTATTTGGGGACCTGGTACCTTGCCTCAACCCTGATTACTGTGGGGTGCCCCCACTCTCCTCAGACCAGTCAGGAATTTCGCGCTCGCAGTGAATCTGGCAAAGACCTCAAAATGTTGGAGGAAGAGTAGGCCTTTTATAGCTTACGCTGGCTCTGGGGATTTTTCACAGCACAATGATAGATGCAGTATGTGCTGTGCCTACATCAAGGTAATGGCAGAGGATGGCCATTTTTAGGTCAGCCAGCCTGGGGTTTTGTGGGTCCACATGTCGGTCTTCTCACAGCCCTGGCAGCAAGGCTGGGACAGCTGGTGTTGGTGCCAAGGAGGGGTAATTGTGTGGGGCTGTAAAGTCCCCCCTGCCTCCACTGTGCACAGGAGCACAGCCCCAGCCTTGGCCAACCACTGCATGGAGCCCTCACCGCAGCGAGAACCTGACAGCCTGGACAGGATTTGGCGCTGCCTCTTCCCCCACCACCAGCTGGGCTTCCAGCAGCTCTGGCAGCACAGACTCTGCCGCCTCGGCCTCCTGCTGTCTGCTGCTTACCACAGTCAGCAGGGCTTGGACAAGTACAGACCTCCATGGCTACTGGGACTCACACAGGGATTTGGTCTCCTGTCCTGACACATGCTGCACAGACCCCCCCCCCCGATGCCCTCCCTCGTGCTGGTGTCCCCTCCCGTGACTCCAGGTGCATTACAGATCCCCTGGATACCCCTGTGAGGAGAGAGGTTGCTGGTCCCCACTCATTAGGCATTTTCCAGCTTCTGCTCCTCCACGTCCTCTCACAGTTGCCTTATTTCACGATGCAGCACCTGGGAGAGGGAAGGGTCACTCTCCATGGGCCCACTGCAGCCCCCTCCAAGCCCTCCTGCCAGTGGCTGCCCCCTCCACTTCCTGTCCTCGACCCCTCAGCACTACACCTCTACTCCTGCTCATGCAGCTGCTTCTTCAGCTGAGCCGAGCTCTGTTTCTCCTTTGAAAGAAGGGACTCACAGTGTGGGGAGCTGAGCTGGGAGCTGGGCAGCCCCCTCCTCGTCCAGCCCTAGGGCTGTGTCCCCTTGCGACTCCCCTGCTCCAGGGTACAGGGAGGGCTGGCAACGGACAAGGCCAAGCAAAAGGGAGTCATGGCCCCTGGGGCAAATGCCCTCTCCAGACCCACCGCTGGGTGTGTGTGTGTGTGTGTGGGGGGGGGGGGGGGGGGGTTGCACAGAGCACAGTGCTGGCACCCTGCTGCTGACACCCTGCTGCTGACACTGCCAGCATGGCTTTCTTTCTTTCCTCTTCCTCCCCAAGTTCCCACAGCCTCGTGGCTCTCTCCTCCTTGGCTGCCTCAAGGTATTCCAGCAGGAGAGGAGGGGAAGAGGAGCACCAGCAGGATATAGGGGCTCTCCTGTGAGACCTCCTCCCAGCAACAGGCCCGCCCCCCCCCCCCCCCCGGCCACTCTGGTGCTGCCCCCTCACACTTGGCTCCCTCTCTATTTTACTCAGCACTAAAACAACTGTCTCCTGGTGACGTGAATTACAACTGCTGTGTACTGCCGGTGCTCACTGCCAGTTGGGACAATATGGGCAGAGGAAGCGACACGGATCAGTGACGGCTGTTGTGGGACAGGATGCTCCTACGAAGGAGCCTTTTGCTGACGGTGGTGGGATAAAACCCTGGATCCCCCGTTTCCATCCAAAGCGACCCAAAGGAGCAGCAACTTCTGCTGTGTCTTCCTAGAGAAGCCGCCTCTGGGAAGCCCTGGCAGCTCTGCTAGGGGATGCTCAGGGAGAGCCTTTCCCTCCCAGAAACTGCCAGGGCTCCCTGGCAGTCCTCCCTGCCACACTCTCTGCAGTAAGAGACTTTTCCTGGCCTGCAGCTGATTGCGTGGAATAGTGGGAGCCAACCCCCCCGTGCTGTCTGCACTCGCTTGCATAACATCCAAGGCTGGCGCCTGACCCTTTTGTCTTTGCCTTTTGCTAAGCCGGGGGGGGGGGGGGTGAAAGGAAGCATTCGCAAAGGAAGGAAAGGGGGCACAAGGCATGTGTCTCTTGCCCTGTGTGAGCGGGGAGGCTCCCGGGGAGGGCTGGGCAGCTCCCTGACAAGACCTGCTTTCCCGCGGTCTGCAGTAACTCGCTTGCTTTGTTGGGGCAGCAAGTCCACGAGATGCAGCTTCCGAGGGAACAGGTGGCTCACAGAGGGCCAGCAGTGTGAAGAAGGTGGAGCATCAGGAAGGCAGGTTTGGCACAGCTCCTGCCAGCATCTTCTGCTGTGACTTTCAGCCAGGCTGGTCACCTCCTGCTGATCTGCAGGCTGCTGCTGCTCAGCTGTAAAACTGGGGTGTTGACCCTCTGTGCAGGACTGCAGACTTTGTGGGTAGGACCCCTGAAAAGGCACTTCCTGGGGGTCACTGGTGGGGTTTTGCTGTTCACCCCACCACCCATCCCTTCCCAGGGGCTTGCTGGTTAAGCTTCTCCACTCGAAAGCCCCTTTCTCCAGGGGGTAACTGGGCTGCCTCAGCTAGCGCAGGACTCCCAGCATCTGTCTCATGGTGCGCCGGGGCCTCTGGTAGCTCTGGCCTGGCCCCTGGAGCAATGGTAAAACACAGGTGTCCCTGCAGCCATCCATTCTGGGTTTATGCTTTCGTGTAAAGCTGGGAACAAGCCCCAGAGGCTCTCCCCTCACTCCAGGGCTATTGCTCAGCCCCACAGCATTGACACCTGAGGTGTAACACAGGGCTTGGCTTCCTCGAAGTCTGTGGTTCCCTTCAGGAGGAGAACTCAACTCAACTGCTGCCCACACCACCTAGTCACAGGAGGGTGTTGGTGTTTCTCCATAGTGAGCTGATTTCCCTCCCTCATCTCTGGTTCTGCCTTTTTCAAATGCGGTGGGAGGCAGGGGATGCATAGAACCTCTGAGCAGAAAAAAAGGCCTTTCACTAGCACCAGGACTCAGATGTGGGGGTGTCAGGTATTTCATAATCCAGACTTTCCTCTTCTCAGTAGCACTGAGAGTCCCCTTCACGGGGCAGAGAAGACAGCCATGCACTTCTGTCCGTTCCCTCCCATGCTGTTCATTTACAAGCAGAAATACAACCTGTAGACAAACCAGTGCCTGCGCTTCCGGCTACGTGGGTACTGCTGTGGGCCTGCTCCCTCCCTGACCATTCACTGCTGTTGTGTTCAGCATTCAGCCGGAAGTGTCCCCAGGACACGGCTGGCCTTTACGAGAGTCTTGGGGCCAGGCGGGCCTTAGGCTGCCTGCACGCATCCAACCAACTGCTGTCACCGTGCAGCACATCTACAAGGCAGTCTCTCCATTCCGGACCATCAGCAGCACCCACTGAGATTTCACTGTCTCTGTAAATCTGCTGGGCTGGGATGTGGCCATGGGGAAAAGCTAGAACAGGGACGTGCTTGTCCTTGGGCACCCTGGTCTTCTGTGAGCACTGCCATAGAGGATATTTGAAGGGTCATAGAGGTTTTAGTCTCTCGAGACCTGTTTAGTGCTTTTTGGCCATGCATCTCAGGGCAATTGACCCCCCCCCCCCCCCCCCCCGGCTTCACTGTAACCTGCGTGACAGAAGCATGAGGCCTTCTTCCCCGCCTGGTAAAGGGGACTCAACATTAGTGAGAAAAGGAACATGTGTGGCATATGAAACATCTGATACGCCACACAATTCAGGCCCCTGGAGAAACATCTGAAAAGGGACTGTCAGAGATTAGGTAGGCAACTGGGCCGCCAAAGAGAAACTCCTTCACCCAGCTGCGACCAGGGATTGTGGGCATGCAGTAGCCACTCGAGCTCATTTGAGTCCCGCTCCCAGGAAAAGACAGGTCTGCAGGTGCTGGCAGACAGCAAACCCCCATGAGAACAATGCCAGATGAAAGCTGAGGTCTTGCTGTGTGGACAGCAAAGGACAGTGCAGCTGTTCCCCTTTGGTCCAGAGGAAAACTCTGTGGAGGGCCTCTCCATCAGCACAGAAAGTTTCTAGGGCAGTGCCAGAGGCACCAGCAAGGAGCCCAAAGGCAGGACGGTGGGTGAGAGAGCCCCTTGGCCACAGCCTTGCTCTTCGCCCCCCCCCACATGTCACTGCATCTCCCTCCACGTTGCTGAGCAGTGTGCAGCACAGCCTCCTTTGGCAAGTGCTACACACAAGCTCAGCACCAGGAGACTTGCCTTCCTGTGTCCATACCTGAGGTTTGCAGAGCCCAGTCTGGCATCTGCACGGAGCCTTCCGCAGGCCTGTCAAACATATCGCATCTCATTTGCTGAACTTCCTGGCAAAGACAGAAATGGACACAGAAAACAACCTCCTCAGCGGGCAGCTCTGGATGACTACTGGGTCCTAGCACAGAGCCAAGGGAAGAGCCTGCGTCAGCAAATGCAACACAGACCTTGTCCCAAGAGCGCCAAGGCACAGTGCTTCCTGAGGAGAAACGCGAGGACTCAGGAAGCACATCCCTGTCCACAGCCATAGCGTGCACATAGGTCAGGTCTGACCCCTCTGTCTCCACCCTCCACACTCGCTAGCTCAGGCCCTGCCAGCACCCGCTGGTCCCAGGAGGGCACCTGTGTCTCACCACTGCTCCAGGGGCCAGCCCAGAGCTACCGGAGGCCCCACACACACCAAGAGAAGGATGTCAGGAGTCCTCTGATGCCTGAAGGGGCCCGCCTAAACATGCCTAGCAGAAGGGGCTTTACAGCAGAGAAGCTCCACCAGCAAGCCCCTGGGAAAAGAGTGGGGGCTCAGGCAAGCAAGAAAACCCCACCAGCATCTCCAAGAAGGCTCTTGCCAGGGGTCCTGCTCATCCAAGCCTTCTTGCACAGAAGGTAGCATCACCTGCTTCATATGACCAAGCTCCACATTCAGGCGAGACAGCTCCTCCTTCAGAAGCTGCATCTGTTTGCTCTGTTCTGCCAGCAAACTCAGCAGCTCCCTGCAGAGACCCAGCAGCAGGTGTCAGAGAGGTGCCCAGGCCCTCCTGGGAGCCATTCACTTGCTGCTGGGCTGTATTCCCTCCCTGCACCATCTCTTGTGCCAAGCAACCCTTGGGTGATTCCAGTTTGCTGACGTTATTTCCCTCTGGCCTCCAGCAGGGCATGACAAGCCGGTGGAGTGGGGCAAAGGCACTCAGCTTCTGGAACAATTTCACTGATGGGAGAAAGGCAGGAGAGAGGCAGAGAGACCGCACAAATTATCCAAAAGAGAACTATTCTGCTCTTGACCATTCCACCCTTTTCCTGCATACAGAATTATTCTGCTCTTGACCATTCCACCCTTTTCCTGCATACAGAATAGCTCCATCCTCTTGCTGTGTTTTTTCCCCAATCAGAAACTGTGCCCTTCTTTAGTGGATATGCACAGTCTCAAACTGTTTATTGACACAGGTTGGGGAGAGAGAGGAATTGGCTGTAGCGAGTACAGCCCATGAGTATATGTTCAGTTGGGGCTGAGGCTGGTGGTACCCCCCCAATCAAAGTGTTACCTTGGGAAAAAAATGGGACATTGTTGAACAGCTACAGAGTAGACATGAGATAAATTGCCGTCTCCCCAGGTGATCACATGTGGCGGACTGATGAATGAATTTTTTGCCTTAAACATTTCTTGGTGCATGGGGTGCAGGCAGGCCACAACCCCGAACAAGCCATCTGTCCCTGGCGGAAACAGGACTGGGCTGCTGCTGTTACAAGACAACCCTGAGAAGCTCAGAAAGAATGTTTGAAGTAGGTAGATTTGGATAACTTCTATCTTAGATAGAATTTGCTTAGCATGAGTAGCCGCACACTTGCTTAGCATGAGTAGCTAAATTTGCTGAAGCCTTAGGCCGCGCTCCTAGTTCGTTAAGAAAAGGCCTCAGAGCTGGTGCAGGCTGGAAAGATAAGGGAGTTACAAGCAGTCTGCATTCCTGTGCCCCACTCTCCAGAAGGGAGGATGCCAAGGCTGAGAAATAAGGCCTGTTTGGGCGCCAAGACCTTGGGAAGTAAAAAAAGCTTCCTCTCACTGTTGAAACAGTGATGATTAAGGGGTCTGGATTATGTCCTCTTCCTCAGGGCCTTAGAAGATAACACCTACTGACCCAGCTGGGGCAGTGTTAATTAATTGACCAGGACCTTGAGAAGCAGGGGTGGGACCCAGGGAAATGTGAAGAAATCATTAACCAATCAGTGTAAAAGAGGAAGGAAGTCACAAATATGGCAAATAAGAGGAAGGAAGTCACAAATATGGCAAATTTGATTGTATAAATGCTACCTGAAAAATTGGGGGGGGGGGGGGGGGTGCTCGATTTGTGGGAAACCACCAAGCACCCAGGCTTGCGCAACTCTGAAATAAATAAACAAATGTCTCTCCTGAGTGTGTAATTATTGCCTCATTGCACACCGGGCAACGAATCCGCTTTTCGGACAACAGTTTTCTGGTGACCCAGGTGGGACCCTCACTGTAAAGCCTTGCCCGGATCGTCTTGCCAGTTCTGGCGGGGAGACGCTGCTCATCGGACTCCAGCGCGCACCGACCGTTTTGTTCGGGGACTCCGTGAGCACCCTCCCTGGTCGGAACAGGTAAGCGACTCAAAGGTGCAACGCAGTAATTATTAAGAGACATTGCATAAAGGGTATGATACAAGGGTAGTTGGTTGTGGTAACCAAAGGTAAGCTTTGTACATGTTTGGACAGTGACGACTGGAGTGTACGAAAGTGTAATTGGTAAGAACGTTCTTTTAAGGGTGGTAATATGGGAACAGGACAATCTGTGGGGGTATCCTCCTGTTCTCCTTTAGGATGCATCCTGAAACATTGGAGTAAGTTTGGTGGGAATCCTTTAACAAGGAGAAAATTAAAGGAATACTGTACTCAGTGGTGGCCAATGTATAAACTGGAGGATGAGGAAAAATGGCCAGAAATGGGAACGCTAAACTATAATACAATCTTGCAACTTATGTTGTTTTGCAGAAGGCAGAACAAATGGGATGAGGTCCCATATGTAGATTTGTTCTTATCTCTGAGAAATGATCATGAAACTAGAAAAAAATGTAAGCTGTTGATCTCTGATTCAAATGTGTTAATGATGATGGGAAACAAAGAGAAAATGCCTCTGTGTTGCTCTGCTTATAGCATTGGGAAAAGATGTTTAAAAGTGGGTGATGAGGAAGAGGATGTACAATTATTGGTCTCTCCGGAAAGAGATCAAGATAGTGTCGATAGCAGAAATAAGGGAAGTGAGGCATGTAGCCCGATTGCAGGCAGAACTCGGGCTACTCGGGCTCAACAAAATCCCGCGATTCAGGCCCCGCTGCGTCAAGCAGTCGGACCAGACGGGATGCCTGTGTATGTGAAGGTCCCTTTTTCAACTACAGATTTAATGAATTGGAAGGAGTCTGCCGGGTCGTACCGAGAAAATCCAGAGAAGATGTATCAATCCTTTAAAATGATAATTGAGAATCATAATCCAGATTGGCAGGATTTACAGGTGCTTTTAAATACTTTGCTTGCACCTGAGGAGAAAAGAATGGTATTAGACAAAGCTCAAGAGGGGAATGAAAGATAAAATGCCAGAGACGGACCAGACCGTTTTATGCCGGCCCGGGAACCGGGTTGGGATCAAAACACAGGGGCAGGCAGGTTAATGACTAAACGGTACCAACAGTTAATATTATATGGGGTAAAGCATGGAGTACCTAGGCCCAAAAATATTGCGAAACTATATCAAGTCGCACAGGGTAAGACTGAGGATCCCTCGGCATTTTACGAGCGGTTATGTGAAACTGCCCGAAAATGGACAGACTTGGATCCCGAGGACGAAGCAAATAAAATGACTTTTACTACATTATTTGTAGGACAATCAGCACCAGATATAAGGAGAAAGCTTCAGAAAGTAGATGGTATGTCGGGGATGTCGATATCGCAATTAATAGAAATTGCAGATAAGGTGTACAATAACAGGGAAGAAGTGGAGAGAAAGGAAAAACAAAAGGAGAAACTGAAAGATAAGAGGCAAAATGCTGCAATCTTGGCAACTGCATTTGCCCAGGCACAAACTCCCTCTCAGGGAAGGGGTTTTCCGAAAGGACAAGGACGTGGAAGAGGGCATAGAGTAGGAGGGAATTTGGGAGATAGAATTCCGCTAAGGAGAGATCAGTGTGCAATTTGCAGGGGGAAGGGGCACTGGAAAAAATGAGTGCCTGAAGAGACAAACAGATCATTGGAAGCCTCAGTCTGCATCTGTTCCAGAGGCAGATTTGCTCATGATTGGTACAGAGGATTCAGACTGATGGGGACCGGGAGTTGAGGAATTGGATTCCCCAGCCGAACCCCTGGTTTCAGTAAAGCTGGGGAACGAAACAGTTAAATTTTTAGTAGACACTGGAGCAGCATATTCAGTACTAAATAGCTGTAAGGGACCAATGAGTAAATTCTCTATGCCAGTAATTGGGGCCACGGGAAAGCGAGAGGTCAAACCTTTCTTTCAACCAATTAAATGTGAAATAGGAAACAGGGTGTTAACACATGAATTCTTATACATGCCAGAATGCCCATTACCCCTAATGGGGAGGGATTTACTGAATAAACTGGGGGCACAGATAACCTTTGATCAAAACAAAGTTAAGGTGCACATTCCACAAAGTAACGCCTGGAAGGCACAAGCATATATGTTGCAGAAAGCACTGGATTCCGAACAGGTGGAGGATGGACCAAGCGAAATTCCCTCTGAAGTAATGGACGCAGTAATCCCTTTTGTGTGGGCAACGGAGAAATCTGGAAAAGCCAGATGTGCAGAACCGGTAAAGGTGGAATTAAAACAAGGAGCTAAACCGGTAAGGTGCATCTTTATTACCACTTCATGAAGAGGGGAGGTTGGCTCATGACTGTCTGCAAACTATTGAGCGAGTATATTCCAGCCGTCCAGATTTGAGAGATATTGCGGAATCCGGACTGGGAATTATTTACCGATGGGAGCAGTTTTATAGTAAAGGGAGAAAGAAGGGCTGGATACGCTGTTGTCACTTTGGAAGGAGAAATCGAAGCAAGATCGCTACCAGCAAAGACATCCGCCCAGAAAGCAGAACTGATTACTTTAACCCGGGCTCTGGAATTATCAGAGGGAAAATGGACTAATGTGTTTACAGATTCAAAATACGCCTTTGGGGTTATACATGCCCATGGCGCAATTTGGAAAGAAAGAGGATTGCTATCTTCTCAAGGGAATCCTATAAAATACAGTAAGGAGATTATGGGACTACTCAAAGCAGTTAATAAACCCAAAGAAAGAGCAGTAATGCATTGCAAAGCGCACCAGTCCGGACAGACTGACATAGTTAAAGGGAACAAAGGGGCCGATGAGGCTGCAAAAAGGGCAGCATTATCCGTGTCGGTGGCAGCCTTAGTTCCAGAAAGAATGTTAAAAATGGAAATTCCAGTATACACTGAAAAAGAAAATAAATTAGCAGAAATACTGAAATGCATAAAAACTCCCGAAGGATGGTGGGTGACATCTACTGGACAATGTGTGGTAACTTTGCCGATAATGAAGAAGCTGATGAAGCAAATACATGATAGCAACCACATGGGAGCCGAGTCACTGGTTGAAACAGTTAAAAGATTTGCTGTGGGAATCAGTATGCTAATAATTGCAAAGGGTATTACACAAAAATGTGAAATCTGTCTTAGAAATGATCCCAAGATTCAGAAGAAGCCCCCCCCAGGGGAAGTAAAAAGGGGCTTCATGCCCGGGGATTACTGGCAAATTGATTTTTCTGAATTACCAAAATGTAATGGATATAAATATTTGTTGGTAATTGTTGACACCTTTTTCAGGATGGCCTGAGGCTTTCCCGTGTCGTACCAATAAAGCCAGGGAAGTAGTAAAAATGTTATTAAAAGAAATTATACCAAGATTTGGGGTACCAGAAGGGTTTTCTTCAGATAGGGGACCTCATTTTATAGCAGAAATAGTACAGCAAATCTCAAAAAATACTACAAATTAAATGGGACTTACATACCCCCTGGAGGCCACAATCCAGTGGAAAAGTGGAAAGAATGAATCAAACAATTAAGAGACAGGTAGGAAAATTGTGTCAGGAGACTCAGATGAAATGGACTGATGTTCTACCTCTGGCATTATTAAGAATCAGAATAACCCCAAGGGTTAGGGAGAAAGTTAGTCCATTTGAGATTCTGTATGGTAAACCTTACACTGTAAATTTAACTGGAAATGAAATTCAAATGCACGTTAAGGGCGATCAAATTTTAAGTGATTATCTCTTGTCTATGGCAAAGGTTCTTACTTCTCTCCGTAGGTACATCCAGTTAAGATCTCCTGTACTTTTAGATTCACCTGTACATTCATTCCAGCCGGGAGATCAAGTGTATCTTCGGACCTGGAAGGACGAGCCATTGGTAGAAAAGTGGAGAGGACCGTATCTTGTACTGCTAACAACAAATACTGCTGTGAAACTGCAGGGAATTGATTCCTGGATCCACTACACCCGAGTGAAAGCAGTACCTCGAGAGACGTGGAAAGCTGAACAAGTTCAACCTTTAAAGTTAAAAATATATAAAGATATATGAGTTGTATTGGAAGCGAATCGGTTTTAAATTTAGATTGTACGCAGGGAAGAATTGCTTTAATCTGTTTGTTAGGAATAGGGTTAATATTGTTGTTATGGTATCTATGGTATCTGTGTAAAAATGATGTTCTCCCAAATAACCAGGGGAGAAATGTGGTGGTTAGTTTTTCTAAGTTACCTGAGCCAAACAATTAAAGGGAATCAGGAAGGATTTTGGAGCCATAATCTCCATTTGGAAGTAATTACGAAATCTATGAAGATAATTAACCAGAAGGATTGCTGGGTGTGTGCCCACTTCCCTGAACATTCCAACAAGGGCTTCCCCCTAATTGGAGTGCCTCTTAATTTTTCCTTTATGGAATTTATGAAACAGATAAGAAATGATAGTGATCAAACGAAATATGATGAAACAACCGAACAGGAATGGGAAGTCCAGAGTGTGACAGGAGATTATTACCAATGTATCCGAAGATGTAATAATAGTAATAGATGGTGGGAAAAAACTGTACCCTATGGAAAGCAACCGATCAACTGTACTGGAGCCATTAAGGTGGGAGGTTATAAAAATTGCTCTCAGATACCTGAAATAGGTTATAAGTGGCCAAGTAAGGAACTAAATGGGTGGCGTGTTCCGAAAGGTAGTGGATGGTATTGGTTGTGTGGGAACAAGGCATGAAAAGTGCTACCTCCTAATTGGTCAGGGACATGTACTTTAGGGGCAATAATCCCTAATGTTACTATAAGAAAAGAACTGAGTAATAAATATCAAAAATCCTGGCTAAGAACATTCATGAGGAGACAAAAGAGGGTCAATAATCCTTTAATAGATCGACCTACTAGGTTTCAGTCATTCGTGAGGTGGCTGTTTCCACAATTGGGAGTGAGTGAACTTGAAAAAGCAATAGTAAATATTTCAGCAGTTATTGAAAAAATAGGGAATAAAACCTCTGATGCCATTGCAGCTTTACAAGAGGAGGTTTCAGAAATTGCTAAAATAAGTACCCAAAACAGGATGGCTCTAGATATGTTATTGGCATCTCAGGGAGGAGTATGTACAGTAATAAACACTAGTTGCTGTGTATATGTGGATCAAAGCGGGAGAATTTCTACCGATCTAAATGAAATCTGGAAGCAGACTGAAATCTTACATGAGGTTCAGAAAGATGATACGTCTTTCAGATTTGAAGAAACATGGAAATGGTTGACTTCCTGGTTCCCTGATGTGAGCTCATGGGTTAAAAAATGTTTAACAATTTTAGGATTGGTGTTAGTAGTTTTTCTATGCGTTTATGTAGTGATTCAATGTATTTCTAAGTGTTATATGAAACTAATATGGGAAAGATTTTAAGAGAGTGAGACTAATATGAAAATGATCATATAAGTCTCAAAGGGGGGAATTGTTACAAGACAACCCTGGGAAGCTCAGAAAGAATGTTTGAAGTAGGTAGATTTGGATAACTTCTATCTTAGATAGAATTTGCTTAGCATGAGTAGCCGCACACTTGCTTAGCATAAGTAGCTAAATTTGCTGAAGCCTTAGGCCGCGCTCCTAGTTCGTTAAGAAAAGGCCTCAGAGCTGGTGCAGGCTGGAAAGATAAGGGAGTTACAAGCAGTCTGCATTCCTGTGCCCCACTCTCCAGAAGGGAGGATGCCAAGGCTGAGAAATAAGGCCTGTTTGGGCGCCAAGACCTTGGGAAGTAAAAAAAGCTTCCTCTCACTGTTGAAACAGTGATGATTAAGGGGTCTGGATTATGTCCTCTTCCTCAGGGCCTTAGAAGATAACACCTACTGACCCAGCTGGGGCAGTGTTAATTAATTGACCAGGACCTTGAGAAGCAGGGGTGGGACCCAGGGAAATGTGAAGAAATCATTAACCAATCAGTGTAAAAGAGGAAGGAAGTCACAAATATGGCAAATAAGAGGAAGGAAGTCACAGATATGGCAAATTTGATTGTATAAATGCTACCTGAAAAATTGGGGGGGGTGTGTGCTCGATTTGTGGAAAACCACCGAGCACCCAGGCTTGCGCAACTCTGAAATAAATAAACAAATGTCTCTCCTGAGTGTGTAATTATTGGCTCATTGCACACCGGGCAACGAATCCACTTTTCGGACAACACTGCGACCCCCGAGATGGTCTCCCTGCGACCACCCGGGACACACCAAGCCTGCACTGAACGAGACCACAATCGGGCAGAGACTTTGGGATCTGGACTGTAAATTATTGTCCGTTTTTAGCACAACTTCTATAAAACCTGCTTGGCATGAGTGGCTAAATTTGCCGAAGCCTTAGGCCGTACTCCCTAGTACAGTGAGAAAGGGCCCAGAGCTGCTGCAGGCGGGAATGATAAGGGCGTTACCAGCAATTTGCATTCCTGTGCACTGCTGAAACAGTGCTAATTGCTGGAGTTATCACCTTCTTTGTCAGGACCTTGAGAGCTAATGGCTGGACCTAAGAATGGAGACACACCTGTCAGCAGAAGCGGCAACAGTAAACGGCCTACCTAGGGACAGTGATGAGACCCAATAAGGAGCAGGAGACCCCAGACCCAAATATTATTATTGGTCTGAACTACCACGTGAGGGGTGGGAAAACTTAATTTGAAAAAGCTATAATTGCCGAGGGATTTCTTTGTTCGCCCCCCCGCTCTTGCTCCCTCTCTCGGCCCTCGCTCCTCGTCGGAGGCACCCAGCTTGAGCTGTGATTCGAGCGGAGTCAGCGGAACATCATCGGCCTCGGAGTGGTGGTAGCTAGCTTCCTCTCTCCTTTTCCAACTTTTCTCTATCTTTTCCCCTTACCCTTGCTCCCTTTTTCCCTTTGCCTCCCCTTCGCCTTCCCCCCCCCCCCCCACATGCCTTTTCTCCCCACTTCGTGGAAAATAAAGGTAAAAGGTTGTACGATATTTGACCGGTTTTAGCGTCTTAATCTCGTCCTTGGGATCGTAACGAAACCCTCCCGATATTGGATCGGGACATCACACTACACCCATTACTGCTGCATCTGAGCTCCCAGGGTATTGCAACACCAACACTTTTCAGAAGGTATCTGTGACTTGCCCTCCCTGGATTTGTGCACCACCAGGGCACACCTGGGTGGTGTTGGGGGCCTCTCATGTAGCCAGGCTGTAGGGAACGGCGATCGGAAGATCTCGCGATGGCACGGAAAGAAGAAGGAAGAGGAAGGATATGACGTAGAGATAGCAGTATGCTTGTAGGTATATAAGCGAATACATGCGTACAATAAACGCCATTTGTAGCATCCTCATATTGGTGTCAGTGCTCATTGGCCCGGAGGCAGGAGGAGCCTCCGTGCCGTCTCAGGCGAACGGGAGATTGTCGCATCAGAAGGCGACAAGTGGTGACCCCGACGTGATAGCTGAGACGGCGGACCGCAGGCGGTCGAGAGGATCCGGATCATGGACGCGGTACTTAAGGTTGTACGCGTGGGTGCCCGGGAATGGGTGCTCTCTATGAGAGCGAATGCAGTTGCGAACTGCGTTGGGCGGCTCCTGAAAGATGGAGCGATAGTTAGACCAGGGGACATTTTTTCCCCTTCTAACTGGGAGAAGTGCACTCGAGCACTTGCTCAGAGAGCTATGGCCACTAAGAAGGCCGCAGAGCTTAAGACGTGGGGAGATATAACGATCATTTTAGAAAGGACTAGGGAGGAGCTTGAGACCTGGCAGGCTGCCCGCGCGGCGCTGCACATGTCCGCGGAAATGGCGACACAGACAGCAGCGAACGCAGAGGAGCGAACGGAGGCGATAGAGGGAGAGACGATAGTAGGGGATGAAGTGAAAACGGAGAGTGTGGAAACAGACATAAGGGAGGAGGCGGTTAATCAAGAACCAGAGCGGGGAGAGGGGGAGGCAAAAACTCCAGAGGCTTACCCAATAACGCCCTCTTCTCCGCCACCGCCGCGGTATCCGTGGAAAGAGATGAGGGCGATGGAAGGGGGAGAACTGGGAGAACCAGGAGACCTTTGTGGAGACCGAGATATGAAAAAGCCAGAGGCGGGTAGAGGAAAAGAAAGCAAGGTGAAAGTGGAGGAGGCAGAAGAAAAGGAAAGACCGCTTATAGTGGATGATCCCCGAGACTGGCTACCGGGGGCCATGATTCGGGTGCAGTGGGAGGACGAAAGAAGAGAAGAAGCAGGGGAAAGACCAGAAGCAGGGGAAAGACCGAGGGTGCCGCACCCGGGTAAAGATGGCGCTGGCCGAGAGAGGAGTGGGCGTCGACCAGCATTGCGGGAGGAGGAGACTGAAGACTCAGGCACAGACTCTGACTCCTTAGAAGGAATAACAACGAAGATGCAGCAACTAGGGCGGAGTTCCCCGCCGCAGTCAGAGGCGGGAGGAAAAAAGGGGAGGAAAGTCACAAGAGATATGGAGCAGATGTTTATGCTGCTTACAGCTCTGGAAGAAGAAATAGCTAAACAAAGAGGGCTATCAGAGGCAACAGCTAAACAAAGAGGGCTATCAGAGACAGCAGGTTCTGCCCAAGCGGGAGGGGGAAAAGAAATTCCCCTAACAGACTGGAAACTGATAGCGACGGAATGTGCCCTGAGTGGCCTCAAGTTTCGTGCGCCAATAGGGGCCTTCCCAGTACGAGTTGCCCCGGAGGGGGGGGGGGGGGGGGCAGTGGAATGGATGCCCCTCGACCCAAAGACGGTACAACAGCTATTGAAAGCAGTGCAAGAACAGGGCCTGCGACACCCGGTGACACAGACGTTGCTGGACGCGGCGCACGCAGGAGGCCTAGTGCTGTGGGATTGTCGCGCCCTCGCGCGACTGGTTTTATCGCCCACGATGGTCCTTATGTGGAAAGAAGCGTGGACCTCGCGCCTGCAGCAGGCGTTGATGGCCGCAGAGGCAGACCCGCAGAACCCACTGGGCCAATCCACCCTAGCACGGTTAATAGGAAATGATGCGGCCATGGCTACACCCCGGCAGCAGGCAGCGGGCCTGAGACCTCGGGAGATACTGGCGGCAACAGAAGCATCTCGAAAGGCCTTTGATGATATTGGGCCACTGGTGCAACAGGCAGACCCATGGACGACTGTGAAGCAGAGAGTGGGAGAGCCGTTTGACAAGTTTTGTGACAGACTACAGGCAGCAGTAGAACTTGCATCTTTACCAGACGCTGCAAAAGGAGCGGTGATGTTGGAATGTATCAAACAACAGGGCAACGAGTTGACAAAAGAAATCCTAAGAACAGCGCCTAAGGGAGCAAGTCTAGGGCAGACGATCAAGTACGTATTAGAACACCGGGACAAGACCACAGCCCTACAGATTGCTGCAGCAGTTATGGCAATGCCGGAGGTTAGAGCTAGAGGAGGTCCAAAAGGAGGCCCATGCTTTGGCTGCGGGCGAATGGGCCTTTTGAGAGCACAGTGCACGAATAAGGGAAGTTACGCGCGCCCAACAAGGGGTATGGGGAGCCTTACATGCTGGGCCTGTGGAAAACCAGGACACAGAGCACGAGATTGTCGGCGGTCGGGAAACGAGAAGCGGGGAGGGCAACTAGGGGGCCACCCCTCCCCGGTGAGCCGGCCTCAAGTAGCCCCCGTCAACAACAACACACCGCTGATGGACAGCTCCAGCGACCAAACTCCGAAGGGAAACCCCGCGTGGCCCTGGTCTTAGGGTGTGAGAAGAGACCCCGAGTGAGAGCGCATCTGATAGGCCCACCAGGGGCGGGTCCTCCTAGCATCCCCTTAATAATGATGCTAGATACGGGGGCAGATGTTACATGTGTGCCCTCGTGGTTGTGGCCATCGAGTTGGCCAGCAAAAGTGGCAAGCTCGTTAGATGGAGTGGGAGGCAGGGCGGAGGCTATGGTTTCTGAAACCGATATCACAATTGTATTGGAGGACCCGGATAGGCCTGCTCAGATCATCCGTGTGCGGCCGTACATAACTGCCATAGGGGAACCATTGTTAGGGCGAGATGCCTTATTGCAAAGCGGCTTTCACCTGACAAATTTAGGGTAAGGGCCACTGCCTACCTCCTCGGGGCTCATTTCGCTGTCCCGCTGACATGGTGCTCCAATGAGCCTGTGTGGGTAGAGCAGTGGCCATTGACAGGGGACAAATTGGCGGCTGCCCGACAAATAGTAAGTAGAGAACTAGAGCAGGGACACCTGGAGGAAAGCCACAGTCCCTGGAACACTCCTATATTTGTGATACACAAAAAGGACAAGTCTAAATTTCGATTACTGCACGACCTACGAGCGGTAAATCAGCAGATGGAAGCGATGGGTGCCCTCCAGCCGGGGTTGCCACTACCATCAGCAATACCAAAGAATTGGCCAGTGGTGGTGATGGATATCCAAGATTGCTTTTTCTCTATACCATTAGCCCCTCAGGACAAAGCTCGATTTGCCTTCACACTGCCCTCAGAGAATCTGCAGGAGCCAGCAGCGCGATATCAATGGACCGTCCTCCCGCAGGGCATGAAAAATTCACCTACGATTTGTCAGGCGGCAGTGGCTAAGGTATTGCAGCCGGTAAGGGCGCAGCTCCCGCGCACGCTTATCATCCATTACATGGACGACCTCCTAATAGCTGCAGAGACCCAGCAAGAAACCGATCAGGCAGAACAGGCAGTAATTAACTGCCTAAATGAAGCGGGATTGTACGTCCAGAAAGCGAAGACGCAAAGGGGAGAATCTGTCGACTATCTGGGAACCACCATCCTCCCCAGAGCTGTGGTCCCACAGCCGATAAAGCTCAAAATAGAGAGATACGGACGTTGCATGATGTACAGCAATTGGTTGGAGCTCTCCAATGGCTGCGAGGGCTGATAGGTATTCCCAAGGAGTGGATGGAGCCACTGTTCGAGTTGCTCAAGGGCCACAAACCATGGGAACCGAGGCAGATGACACCGAACGCGTTAGAAGCCCTCCGAAAAATAGAAGATCTCATGGCAAAGGGCGGAGTAACGAGATACGACCCGGCCAGACCAATCAATCTGTACGTGGCAGTTACAAGAACAGGAGCCATAGGCGTTTTAGGACAAGGGACGCCGGAGCGTCCGGAAGTCGTATGGTGGATAGTGTCGAACCAAATAAGTACGGCATACGTCACAATCGTAACAGCGTTGGCACAGATGATACAGAAGGGACGAACCGCCACCGTTCGGCACTTCGCGAAGGAGCCTGAGTCCATTTACCTGCCGGTAAAAAGGAGTCAATGGGACAGCGTGGTCCAGAAACAAGATAGCATAGCAATAGCTTTAGAAGGATTCCCGGGAACAATCAGATTATCGCCTGTGCTGGAGATGTATACACACCTCTCCGTCCTTCGGCCCCATCTGAAAGCCCGAGTGCTACAGCGACCTGCACCAGGGCGCACAGTGTTCACCGACGCGTCATCGGTGACCAGGGCAGCGGTCGTTGTGTGGCAAGATCAAAAGGCCCAATGGCACCGAGTGAAGATCAGCGAGCCGGACAGTAGCGTACAGCATCTAGAGGCCCGAGCTGTGGCGCAGGCATTGCAAATGTGGCCAGAAGAGCATTTGAATGTAGTGACAGACTCCATGTTCGTCTTTAAATTGTTACACAACATGTCATATCCCGGATGGGCCGGATCGCCCATTGCGCTAATGCTAGAAGAAGCCCTACAACAACGGCGGGCCACTGCCTCCGTTATTCATGTTCGGAGTCATGAGGCAATCCAAGGAGTGTACCAAGAAGGCAACAATAAAGCCGATCAAGCGGCCAAAGGTGTGTGGACAGTCGCAGAAGCAAGGCAGGTGCACGACCTTCTCCATGTTGGTGCAAAAGCACTGGCAAAAAGCTGCAACATCCCCCTCACCACGGCTCGTGAAGTGGTTGCGGCTTGCCCGTATTGCCAAAAAACCCCCCTGTGGGGCGCCGGCATCAACCCCAGGGGGCTGAAAGGAAACCAAATATGGCAAACGGACTTCACAATGTGCCAGCGACTTCGACCACGGCCCTGGCTGGCTGTCACAGTGGACACACACAGCGGTATCATCGTTGCGACCCAACATAAACGAGTCACAGCGCGGGCGGCACAGTTGCATTGGCACACGGCAATGGCCTGGCTGGGTGCCCCAGAAACTATTGAAACAGACAACGGCACGTGTTTCACAGCGCAAAGCACGAGAGAATGGGCCGTACGGTGGGGAATTAAGCTAGTGCACGGTATTGCCTATAATAGCACAGGTCAGGCCATCGTCGAGCGAGCAAACCGCACTTTAAAGCAAAGGATCGAGATTCTTGGGGAGGGGGAAGGATATACACAAAGAATCCCCGCGCACAAACAATCAGAAATAATTATGCGCGCCTTATTCGGTCTGAATCAGTTCATCAGGGGGGAGGAGAACAAGACGCCAGCGGAAAAGCATTGGGTGGTCCGAGCGATGCACGAGGGACCAGACGTAAAGGTCCGAATCCCGGAAAAAGGGGAATGGGAAGAGGGGTGGCAACTGGTAACCCAAGGACGAGGGTATGCAGCGGTCAGGCAGGGAGAAGTGGTAAGATGGGTCCCTGCAAAGTGGGTGCGCCCAGACCTCAGGGCAAGGACAAGACAGGGAGCAGAGAGTCAGGTGAATTAATGAATGTCTGAGTTTTATTGCAGGGGAGGACCACCCTGAAAAGCCGATGATCCCTTCTAGCAGCAAAGACAGCAGACAGGAGAAGAAGAACAGATGAGAAAAGGCGCGTGAAACCACAAGAAGAACGCGTAACCAGAAAACCCGAGAAGATGGCAGGGGGAGCAACCCAAGTAGCTCTCCTCGTAGCGATGCTGGGACTGGGACTCCAAGGGGTGAAAGGCGAACCAATGTTAGCGAAATGGGGTAGTAACAATCTATGGCTCACCTGGCAAACCGGACAGGAAATAAGCAATTTTGCCTGACGCTGGCGGGTGCGGGGCAGCCCTTTTAAGACATGCTTAATAGGGGTCCCATTGAATTTGACCGTAGACCTACCAAAGCTGAGAGAGCATTGCACAAACACAAGCAATATTAGTAACTGCTAGAACACGCTAAATGCATCATTGCCCTGGGACCCGCAAGAGCTTGACCTTCTGGGTTCGGTAGTGGTAATTGGCTTGGGCTAGGACCATGGGCCAGGCAATTACTAATAGAAGGGTTGCACCTGCTGCTGATGCTCGTGCTAGGTATATTAGCATGTAGACTAGTGTTTAGATGCTTGGTAAGACAACTGCTAGAAAAGGGGTGGTCCCACCCACACCTACACTATGAACGCTTAACCCGCGACACGGCAATTTAAAGCAAATAGCATAGTCAAAGCATGGGGAGGGGGAGATGTAGGGAATGGCGATCGGAAGATCTCGCGATGGCACGGAAAGAGGAAGGAAGAGGAAGGATATGACGTAGAGATAGCAGTATGCTTGTAGGTATATAAGCGAATACATGCGTACAATAAACGCCATTTGCAACATCCTCATATTGGTGTCAGTGCTCATTGGCCCGGAGGCAGGAGGAGCCTCCGTGCCGTCTCAGGCGAACGGGAGATTGTCGCATCAGAAGGCGACACCAGGCAGAGACATTTTTTTCAAGACTGTCCCCGAGAGATTTGGCTGGTACTCAGAGAGCACCTAATTGTGCCACTGCAAGTGCAATGGGCAGCTATACATAGGTGAATAACATTACTGTGGGAATTTGTCTTACATTCAGGTGATGCATTTGCCTTCCTGGGTGCTGAGAAGTGTTGGTCGCACCTTCCAGATTTTCAACATGCTTTTGCCCCTAGCAGGTCCCTCAGCGAGGAAGAAGCTGCAGGGGTGCTTGTCACTACCTCTTCCTATGAGGACTTCCCCTGAAAGATTGCCAGTTGCTTGCAGGACTCTCTTGCAGAGCAGAAGAGGTGGACCCATTAGGCCACCACAGAGAAGATTTTTGCCAGCCTTGTGTTATGAAAGCAAGACCCTGAGCAAAGCAATATATCTATCTATCTTCTCAAAGACCAGGGTGTTGGGGGCATTCTTCCTTCCCCAGAGGGAAATATAACATCCCCCCACTCTTAGTGCAAACTGGACATAGAGGCTGGGAGTAGAGATTAGCTGACAAGCTACCAGGAATGCCACCAGAGTGTACAAGTCACTGTGGTAGCCGACCCTTATTCAGCAGCTAAGTGCTCTGAGGATTGAAAGACATTCTTAATTCAGTAAATAGCTAATCACTACTTTAAAAACTATAACATATGCCTTTCTTAGATCATAACACTGCTTATTATGAACTGCCCATCATGAAAAGGACACAAATTGATCATACGCAGGCAAAGCTGCTCTCGCTTACTATGTCCATGCCTACAGGGCACATCATCTCTATTCATATTGCCACAGACAGAATCACAGAATGGTTGAGGTTGGAAGGGACCTGTGGAGATCATCTAGTCCAAGCCCTCTGCTCCAGCAGGGTCACCTACAGCAGGTTGCCCAGGACCCTGTCCAGACAGCTCTTGACCATCTCCAAGGATAGAGACTCCATAGCCTCTCTGGCCAGCCTATTCCAGTGCTCTGTCACTCTCATGGAAAAGAAGTTTCTCCTTATGTTCAGATGGAACTTCCTGTGTTTCTAGCTGTACCCATTGCCTCACATCTTGTCTCTGGGCACCACTGAGGAGAGTCTGGTCCCATCCTCTTTACACCCTCCCTTCAGATATTTAGGAACACTGATACAAGCCCCCCCCTCAGTCTTCTCTTCTCCAGGCTGAACTCTCCCAGCTCTCTCAGCCTTTTCTCATATGAGAGATGCTCCAGTCCCTTAATCATCTTAGTAGCCCTTCATTAGACTCGCTCCAGTAGCTCCATATCTCCCTCTTATCTTGGGCACCCAGAACTGGACACAGCACTCCAGATGTGGCTTCACCAGGGCTGAGTAGAGGCGAAGGATCACCTCCCTCCACCTGCTGGCAATGCTCTGCCTAATGCAGCCCAGGACACCAGTGGCCTTCTTGGCCACAAGGGCACATTGCTGGCTCACGGTCAACTTGGTGTCCACCAGGACCCCCAGGTCCTTCTCTGCAGCAGGTCAGCCCCCAGCCTGTACTGGTGCCTGGGGTCGTTCCTCCCTAAGTGCACGACTCTGCACTTCCTTTTATTGAACTCCGTGAGGATCCTCTCTCCCCATTTCTCCAGCCTGTTGAGGTCTCTGAAAAGCAGCTCAGCCCCCTTGGTGTATCAGCCACTCCTCCCAGTTTTGTATCATCAGCAAACTTGCTGAGGGTGCACTCTGTCCCTTCAGCCAGGTCTTTGATGAACAAGTAGAACAGGATTGGACCCAGTATTGACCCCTGGAGTACACTGCTAGCTACAGGCCTCCAACTAGACTTTGCACCACTGATCGCAACCCTCTGAGCTCTGCCATTCAGCCAGTTCTCAGTCCACCTCACTCTCTGTTGGAAACTTGCACGGGAGGAGCCGACGGAGGGAAGACCCAGACGCTCAATATGAGTGATCAGTGTACTTCAACTTTATTAGGCGTGGTCTTTCTTTATATAGTATAGGACTAATCAGGCTCATACATATTGCAAAAGCTGAGCTCCTTATTGGTAACAGCAATTTGGTTTACCCAGCAACTTCTGCATTACATCACCCGCAAGTTCCCAGGACTAATCATTGATAACACCTTGGAGCCAAGGACAATGTGTCCTTGGCTCTAGCTGTTTTTACTCTCATACGGGACTTGGCTCACATCAACTGTGTACGATATATACTTAGTTCTGCTTCCTTTAGTTGTTCAGTCTTCACATGACCTCTGCCCTCAAGCCAGTCCTCCACAATTCCCCCGTTTTTATTTTGTGCGAGAAAGACCTTTTCAGTTAATTGTTCAAGCTTTTGTGTTAAGCAGCCAAAAATTACTCTTACAGCAATTAAAACTAATACAATTATGAATAGAATACATAGCCCTTCTTTGATCAAGCTCAAAATCCAGGTACTCACATTACCAAACATCTTTCTAAACAGATCATCAAACCAATTATACTGTACGGTGATTCTCTGGGTGTGGTCCTTTAGCCATTTCAATTGCTCATGGATTGACTGTCCATGATCAGAAAGATTAAAACAACACATTCCTTCAAAATCCTCACACCCGCGTCCCTGTGCTAAAAGCAGAAAGTCTATAGCTGCTCTATTTTGCAACACTGCATGTCTCAGGCTATCCATATCCTGTGACATTTCAGAGAGAATTTGTGTAGTAACATTTGATTGCTTAACAGCCCAACAAGCAAGTTTATTTAAATTAGACATGGCATGCGCAACTGCAACGTTAGGAGCTAAAGCTGCGGCGAAAAACCTTTCCGCAGGCCCCCATAATTCTACATCATCAGCACAATCTGAACCTAGTTTTTTCAATTCACGCTTGCCTCGACGATTCTCACTTCTTCTATGTCTGATTGCTGCAGTCAGATTTGACCAACGCTGATCATGTAAGTCAGGGGCGAAGAGTGTCCTAATGAGTTCGGCCAGCGTTGAAATTTTTTCTTGAATAGTTCGTTTTGGTTGTAACGGTGGTGCTATCCATTCTAGTACAATGGGTTCCGCCAACCCTCTTTTTTCCCCCGTTTTTATTTTGTGTTGTGTAATGGCTCCCATTAGGTATTGTGGGCCACATAAAATAGTAAGATCAAATGGCTGATTTTCCAGGCGTCGGTGCGTAGCACGCGTAGTAATTAGCGATGCAATTTCCTGGAGTACCCGTTGCTGTTCCTCTGTGAGCGTGACGGCAGCCGCTGGGTCAGTTCCCTTCAGCAAGGGGCGTAGCAGATTTAAAAGTTCATTAGGAATGCCGACAACCGGACGGATCCATTGGAGGTCTCCTAATAGTTTTTGAGCATCATTGAGTGTTCTTATGTCAGTCCTGATTGTCAATTTCTGTGGTCTGATGGTGGCATTCGAAATATGCCAACCTAGATACTGCCAGGGGCTGGATTCCTGTACCTTTTCCGGGGCCATCACAAGTTCCTTTTTCTTTAATTGTGTGATTAGATCAAATTTTTGTTCAGGAGAAAAAGGGTTTTTTTGTGCCAACAATATGTCGTCCATGTAGTGATATATCATGGTCTCTGGCCACTGTTGACGTAACGGTTGAAGTGCCGCATCGACATAGAGTTGACAGAGGGTTGGTGAGTTTCGCATACCCTGCGGTAGTACTGTCCATTCAAATCTTTGGTCTGGCCCCTCTCTATTGATAGCAGGGAGTGTAAATGCAAATCGCTGTTTATCATCTTCATGGAGGGCTATGGTAAAGAAACAGTCCTTTAAATCTACGATTAGCAGGTGCCAGCCTTCTGGGATCATTGCTGGGTTGGGTAACCCCGGTTGTAAAGCACCCATGTTATGCATCTGTCTGTTTACAGCACGTAGATCATGTAAAAGTCTGTATTTGCCGGATTTTTTCTTGATCACAAATATTGGGGTATTCCAAGGGCTGGTAGATAATCTTAGATGACCTTGTTTGTACTGTTGCTTTACTAGTTCATGTGCTTGAATGAGACTTTCCCGTTTAAGCGGCCATTGCTCTACCCACACAGGCTGATCAGTCCTCCAGCTGAGTGGGATTGGGAAAGTCCAGGCAATGGCCGGTGCTATAAAGGGTGTTCCGAGGTAAGCACCATACCCATCTGGGCAAGGATATCGCGCCCTATTAATGCTTGCACTCCTTCAGGTAGGGGTAAAATGGAAACGGAGCAATTAACCACCTTGTTCCCTATAGTCCATTGTAGCGTCGATGATTTTCGGGCGAGGGTGACCCCGCCTACCCCAGCTACCATAGAGCTGGTCTCTCGGGTTGGCCAATGTTGGGGCCAAATCTTAGTGCTAATTATTGATACATCCGCTCCAGTGTCCAATAAGGCATTAGTGCGTATAGATTCTTCTTTATACTTTACAGTCACGGTTTGTCGGGGCCTTTGATGCATTCCGACAGTCAGTAATGCTGCACTTCCAGTGGAACCAAAAGCACCATAGCCTCGTGGTTGCTCTTTCGCTGGTGCCACCCCTTCAGTCAGGTGGGGAAGCGGAATAAGTTGAGCTATTCTCGATCCTTGTGGTATGTGCATAGGTGGAAACATTGCTGAAACCACAATTTGTATTTCCCCGAAATAGTCCTTGTCGATCAATCCTGTCAAAACTTGTAATCCTTTCATTGTAGCGGACGATCTTCCAATCAGTAAGGCACCTACTGGCTCATGATTAATAATTACTGGTCCGTAGACATTCGTCCGGATTCTTGTTGGCTTTGTATCCAATAAGGTGGCGTCTACCGCTGTTGCCAAGTCCAGTCCGAGACTCCCTCTGGTGGCTGGTCGAAGACAAAGGGGTTCATGGCGTTCGGAGTGGGGCTGGGCTCCGGCTGAGGTGGTTGTGTTAACTGCGGGGGTTGCTGAGTTGTTGTGGTGAAGGCCGCCTTTTGTGTCGTCGCGGGGCGGCTCGTCCCGCTTCTCCGGGCGTTTCCCGAGCCAGCCTTCCAGCAAGCCGCTCCATCATGTTTGCTGCTTTTGCAGTTGGGACACCATACTCTACTAGCTTGGCATTCTCTGCGAAGATGACCGACAACGCCGCATCGGTAGCAGTGTGCCGATCGTCGATTAGGGGGGGTATTTCCGCCGGGGTTTTGCAAAGGAGCAAGGGCAGCGAATACCTGTCTTTGATTCTGTTGCATATTATCCCGCAACGCCTGTGCTTGCTCTCTCATGCTCTCTCCTAATTGTTTCACCGCCTCTACTAGCATAGCTTGCGGTCCTACAGGTACCTGCGCCATTCTTTCTAGCCCCTCCTCAATAGTCCATGTTCCCGGGAGTGTGGCTAAAATACTACGCGTTGAAGGGTTACTATTCTGTATTGCACATTGTTTCAAGATAGTCCCCTTCAGATAATCTGGTACCCCTGCTGCTTGTATAGCATTGGCTACTCTGTCAATAAACAAGCCGAAAGGCTCTTCCCGGCCCTGCTTTATTCCCATATAAGATGGGATACCCCCCTTTTTTTCTTTTCTTTTTTTTTTTTTTTTACTTTTTTTTCTTTTTTTTTTTCTTTTTTTTTTTTTACTTTTTTTTCTTTTTTTTTTTCTTTTTTTTTTTCTTTTTTTTTTTTTTTTTTTCAAACTGCTTTTATTAGTGGTTTCTGACCATTAATATCATAGAGAAAAACTTATTTCACATTGATAGCCTGAGATGGGTGTCCTCAGATAACTGTGGCCAAAGGAAGAGGAGAAGGAGGAGAGGAGAAAAAAAGGGGGGGGGGGGAGAGAGGGGGGGGGAGGGGGGGGAGGGGGGGGGAGGGAGAGGGGGGGGAGGGAGAGGGGGGGGAGGGAGGGGGGGGAGGGAGGGGGAGGGGGGGGAGGGAGAGAGGGGGGAGGCGCTGAGGGAGGAGGGGGGATCTGCCGCATGGTCAATGTTGCTCCTTTTGGCAGGCCTGTGTTCCCAGACCCTCCCTGGGCAATATTAAAGGTTCGGATCGAGGGGGGGCGATGGGTATGGGGACACAGGGGACACCTCTGCATGCGGGGGTTCCTTGAACCCATTGGAGCTTCCCAAATGCTCCGCGGCGGCGGCAGCTACCTTTTTTTCTTTTTTCTTTTTTCTTTTTTTTTTTTCTTTTACTTTTTTTTTCTTTTTTTTCTTTTTTTTTACTTTTTTTTTTCTTTTTTCTTTTTTTTTTTTTTTTTTTCTTTGAGGTGCGAGAGCATTAGTAACTGCCCTCCACGGCTTCATCAGCTTTTTTGCTGTCTTGTTGTCACTTATTACTTCATCAAACAACTTGTCCCCAAATTTTTTCCATTCAGTTTGTTCAAACACGGTATCTGGGTTAACAAAACACCCCTTAGCCACTCCGTAAGCTAATAGCCCTGGGAGTTCCTTATAACATTCTATTCCTTGAGTACCTCGCTTTTCTAAAAAGCATCTTAATAAATAATAAGCCGCTTGTCGCGCCGTGGTTACTCACTTACCGTTGCAACCTTTGCAAGACCTGCGGCGAGACTTTCTGGCAGGACCCCGTCTTGTCCTGGGCACGGACCCCCTTTGTTTGTGTCCTCTCCACCTCCTCTGTAACTCTGGCACGTAGACCCCCTTTTGTGTCTCGTCGCCTTTAGCACAGCAGGACCAGCTGTCTCTAGCACTCTGTCGACTCCTGAGTTTTTAATCACCGAGTCCCTGACCGGCAGGGTCCCTGTTCGGGCGCCATTTGTTGGAAACTTGCACGGGAGGAGCCGACGGAGGGAAGACCCAGACGCTCAATATGAGTGATCAGTGTACTTCAACTTTATTAGGCGTGGTCTTTCTTTATATAGTATAGGACTAATCAGGCTCATACATATTGCAAAAGCTGAGCTCCTTATTGGTAACAGCAATTTGGTTTACCCAGCAACTTCTGCATTAACTCTCCACTCATCTAGCCTGCACTTCCTCAGCTTGCCTAGGAGGATGTTATGGGAGACA
Source organism: Dromaius novaehollandiae (assembly GCF_036370855.1). NCBI lineage: Eukaryota > Metazoa > Chordata > Aves > Casuariiformes > Dromaiidae > Dromaius > Dromaius novaehollandiae. The sequence continues at coordinate 1,565,571 of NC_088130.1, read as the reverse complement.
GTGTCAAAAGCCTTCCTGAAGTCAAGGGAGACAACATCCACTGCTCTCCCCTCATCTACCCAGCCAGTCATTCCACCACAGAAGACTTTCAGGTTGGTTAAGCAGGATTTCCCCTTTGTGAATCCATGCTGACTACTCCTGATCACCTTCATATGCTTGGAAATGGTGTCCAGGGTGAGCTGCTCCATCGCCTTACCAAGGAACGAGGTGAGACTGACTGGCCTGTAGTTCCCAGGTCCTCCCTCTTGCCCTTTTGAAGAGTAGAGTGACAAGTGTTTTTTTTCCAGTCCTCAGGCACCACTACTAACATTTTCAATTTCTGTGGCCCAGACTATGACCCTTTACTCCCATCAGCAGTGAACTTTACAAAGAGATTTCCACAGTAATACTCTCTAGTAGAAGAAAGGGGATCGCAATCTAGCCAGATACTACTTTTCATATCAGATAGGTAAAAATCTGTCAGAGGCAAAGTCTAAGTTACCCATTTCCACTACAACTCACTGAACTTGCTCTCTACATGAGAAAGCTGACAAAAACCATCAATTTCCAGTTGCTGTATCTTCTTCCTTTTGCACCTGTGGTGTCCACCATAACTGAGAGCAACTAAGCTCCAAGAAGGCAAGAGGAACGCGGAAGAGGGGTGAAAGGGAAAGAGAAGACGAGGTTGCCTGGGACCAGGATGAAGCACCAAGGCACACCATGAAGGAGCAAGACAGTTTCTAAACAGGCTTCGTGACATGTAGGGAAAGGAGACTGGGTTGCCAAACTCGGGACACGAGGACTTCCCACCACCAGTCAGAGAAGATGCCCTTGAGCATGAGCAGTCAGGCTTGCATGTCAGATGGAGTGAAACGTTTCCCAGCTGCTAACTAGACCCACCGTCTCTCTTTTCTCCTTTGTTTTTCAGGTGCTTCTTGGGACTGACTCAAAAATGACTGACAAAACTGACTCAAAGCCTTTTGGGCAGGAGTGAAAATATTAGCAGTAAGTTCAATATCCTAGTGACATACCAACCCTATTTAATTTCTGCACAGGATTTGCCATGAGGTAAATGAAAGTCTCAAAGCTTTCAGCAGCTTCCATGTTCAAGACAAAAAGGATTTTTCTTTTACGCGAGAGGAATTCAAAACAGACATGGGGGAAAAAAAAAAAAAAGTAAAGAACTAATGGTGTTACTCCTACCCAAGATTTCAGGCAGTTAGCGTTTTGACTATTAACTATACACAGCCATTTAATGAAACGAGCATTCCCCACTCCCATTCAACTTAGCAGTAATAAACACGCTAACCCAAAGTGATCATTTCACTGGGTTTTGACTCAGCCCAGCGTTTGTGTGATCACAGATGGATGAATGTTGTGTGCATACACATATTTGTGTATATTTTATTTCAAAAGGTACTCTGCTTTTCAGAGTCCTGAAATCTTGGGTTTATGATAAAAAATGCTTCTGTTTCACACTAATGGCTCTTTTCTCAATTCTGGCTCTTTTCTTTACTGTTACCAGAATGAGGAGTCTATGCCTAAATGGAATGCTTTTGAAAAACCCTAAGTAGTGTTATATCCTACTTGTCATGCAATCAGTGTAGCTTTATTCTACATCTTGGGAATATGGTTTTCAAAAGCTCCTGTCTGTCTCACTTGTAGACTTTAAGGCAATTTGTCCACTGAAAAGACTTTGGAACTATCAGGAATTTTACTCTGGACGATTTGGAAATATTGTAAACAAAAGTTTTGTTTGTGCACAGAAGGTTAAAAAAAAAGGGTGAGGAGAGAAAAAAGAAAGAAGAAAAAGGAGAGGTGTATCAACAGTTTAATCATTTTTACTTAGGTTTTAAAAAAAATTCAGTTACTAAAAAGGCATATGCAAAAAAAAAAACTAGAAAAAGTTTTAATCTTTGCCTGAATTCATACTTGAATTAATTTGTAATTCATGCTCTATTCAAATACCAAGATAATATGACAAGCACTCACCATCATTTCTGACATTATTGAAAGGGCAGTTACTTTGGCAGCTAACTGCGGTGCTTAATTGTATAACCCTACACTTTAATATCCTCGTTCCATCCTACAAATACATTTTCAGTGCCTTACTTCTGAGGATAAGTGAAAAGTTCCGCAGTAGTGTATTTGATCTAGATTAAATGGCTGTTTGTTATATACCACTGTTTGAACCTCTGTTAATAAATCTGCAGTTGACTTTCAAGCTCTAGCTAACCAAACTGCATCCTCCCTTTCAGAGAGTGAAGGACAGGAATGCAGACTGCTTTTAACTGGCACCAGATGGGGGGAGATGGGAGCATCCCCCCACACAGGAGCTGCTAGGATGGCTTGTACCGGACCTGAAGGCCAAACAGTGAGACAATAACTGGTGGGGCACTGATGTGATGGAGCAGTGTCAGCTGAGCATGTGCTAATTGCCCTGCCAGGGCTCCTGTCTTTTCCTTGTGTCTGCCTTTTGCTCAAGCTGGAAGGAGGGTAGAGGGAAGCACTGCTAAAGTGGGGCAAGAAAAAGGGGCCCAAGCACATGGACCTCTTCTCTTCTCTGAGCTTGGGAGGGGCTCCCAGGAAGGTCTGAGCGCCTCTCTAACACCGGCTGCTGGGTCTCTGCAGGGAGCTGCTGAGTTTGCTGGCAGAACAGAGCAAACAGATGCAGCTTCTGAAGGAGGAGCTGTCTCGCCTGAATGTGGAGCTTGGTCATATGAAGCAGGTGATGCTACCTTCTGTGCAAGAAGGCTTGGATGAGCAGGACCCCTGGCAAGAGCCTTCTTGGAGATGCTGGTGGGGTTTTCTTGCTTGCCTGAGCCCCCACTCTTTTCCCAGGGGCTTGCTGGTGGAGCTTCTCTGCTGTAAAGCCCCTTCTGCTAGGCATGTTTAGGCGGGCCCCTTCAGGCATCAGAGGACTCCTGACATCCTTCTCTTGGTGTGTGTGGGGCCTCCGGTAGCTCTGGGCTGGCCCCTGGAGCAGTGGTGAGACACAGGTGCCCTCCTGGGACCAGCGGGTGCTGGCAGGGCCTGAGCTAGCGAGTGTGGAGGGTGGAGACAGAGGGGTCAGACCTGACCTATGTGCACGCTATGGCTGTGGACAGGGATGTGCTTCCTGAGTCCTCGCGTTTCTCCTCAGGAAGCACTGTGCCTTGGCGCTCTTGGGACAAGGTCTGTGTTGCATTTGCTGACGCAGGCTCTTCCCTTGGCTCTGTGCTAGGACCCAGTAGTCATCCAGAGCTGCCCGCTGAGGAGGTTGTTTTCTGTGTCCATTTCTGTCTTTGCCAGGAAGTTCAGCAAATGAGATGCGATATGTTTGACAGGCCTGCGGAAGGCTCCGTGCAGATGCCAGACTGGGCTCTGCAAACCTCAGGTATGGACACAGGAAGGCAAGTCTCCTGGTGCTGAGCTTGTGTGTAGCACTTGCCAAAGGAGGCTGTGCTGCACACTGCTCAGCAACGTGGAGGGAGATGCAGTGACATGTGGGGGGGGGCGAAGAGCAAGGCTGTGGCCAAGGGGCTCTCTCACCCACCGTCCTGCCTTTGGGCTCCTTGCTGGTGCCTCTGGCACTGCCCTAGAAACTTTCTGTGCTGATGGAGAGGCCCTCCACAGAGTTTTCCTCTGGACCAAAGGGGAACAGCTGCACTGTCCTTTGCTGTCCACACAGCAAGACCTCAGCTTTCATCTGGCATTGTTCTCATGGGGGTTTGCTGTCTGCCAGCACCTGCAGACCTGTCTTTTCCTGGGAGCGGGACTCAAATGAGCTCGAGTGGCTACTGCATGCCCACAATCCCTGGTCGCAGCTGGGTGAAGGAGTTTCTCTTTGGCGGCCCAGTTGCCTACCTAATCTCTGACAGTCCCTTTTCAGATGTTTCTCCAGGGGCCTGAATTGTGTGGCGTATCAGATGTTTCATATGCCACACATGTTCCTTTTCTCACTAATGTTGAGTCCCCTTTACCAGGCGGGGAAGAAGGCCTCATGCTTCTGTCACGCAGGTTACAGTGAAGCCGGGGGGGGGGGGGGGGGGGGTCAATTGCCCTGAGATGCATGGCCAAAAAGCACTAAACAGGTCTCGAGAGACTAAAACCTCTATGACCCTTCAAATATCCTCTATGGCAGTGCTCACAGAAGACCAGGGTGCCCAAGGACAAGCACGTCCCTGTTCTAGCTTTTCCCCATGGCCACATCCCAGCCCAGCAGATTTACAGAGACAGTGAAATCTCAGTGGGTGCTGCTGATGGTCCGGAATGGAGAGACTGCCTTGTAGATGTGCTGCACGGTGACAGCAGTTGGTTGGATGCGTGCAGGCAGCCTAAGGCCCGCCTGGCCCCAAGACTCTCGTAAAGGCCAGCCGTGTCCTGGGGACACTTCCGGCTGAATGCTGAACACAACAGCAGTGAATGGTCAGGGAGGGAGCAGGCCCACAGCAGTACCCACGTAGCCGGAAGCGCAGGCACTGGTTTGTCTACAGGTTGTATTTCTGCTTGTAAATGAACAGCATGGGAGGGAACGGACAGAAGTGCATGGCTGTCTTCTCTGCCCCGTGAAGGGGACTCTCAGTGCTACTGAGAAGAGGAAAGTCTGGATTATGAAATACCTGACACCCCCACATCTGAGTCCTGGTGCTAGTGAAAGGCCTTTTTTTCTGCTCAGAGGTTCTATGCATCCCCTGCCTCCCACCGCATTTGAAAAAGGCAGAACCAGAGATGAGGGAGGGAAATCAGCTCACTATGGAGAAACACCAACACCCTCCTGTGACTAGGTGGTGTGGGCAGCAGTTGAGTTGAGTTCTCCTCCTGAAGGGAACCACAGACTTCGAGGAAGCCAAGCCCTGTGTTACACCTCAGGTGTCAATGCTGTGGGGCTGAGCAATAGCCCTGGAGTGAGGGGAGAGCCTCTGGGGCTTGTTCCCAGCTTTACACGAAAGCATAAACCCAGAATGGATGGCTGCAGGGACACCTGTGTTTCACCATTGCTCCAGGGGCCAGGCCAGAGCTACCAGAGGCCCCGGCGCACCATGAGACAGATGCTGGGAGTCCTGCGCTAGCTGAGGCAGCCCAGTTACCCCCTGGAGAAAGGGGCTTTCGAGTGGAGAAGCTTAACCAGCAAGCCCCTGGGAAGGGATGGGTGGTGGGGTGAACAGCAAAACCCCACCAGTGACCCCCAGGAAGTGCCTTTTCAGGGGTCCTACCCACAAAGTCTGCAGTCCTGCACAGAGGGTCAACACCCCAGTTTTACAGCTGAGCAGCAGCAGCCTGCAGATCAGCAGGAGGTGACCAGCCTGGCTGAAAGTCACAGCAGAAGATGCTGGCAGGAGCTGTGCCAAACCTGCCTTCCTGATGCTCCACCTTCTTCACACTGCTGGCCCTCTGTGAGCCACCTGTTCCCTCGGAAGCTGCATCTCGTGGACTTGCTGCCCCAACAAAGCAAGCGAGTTACTGCAGACCGCGGGAAAGCAGGTCTTGTCAGGGAGCTGCCCAGCCCTCCCCGGGAGCCTCCCCGCTCACACAGGGCAAGAGACACATGCCTTGTGCCCCCTTTCCTTCCTTTGCGAATGCTTCCTTTCACCCCCCCCCCCCCCCGGCTTAGCAAAAGGCAAAGACAAAAGGGTCAGGCGCCAGCCTTGGATGTTATGCAAGCGAGTGCAGACAGCACGGGGGGGTTGGCTCCCACTATTCCACGCAATCAGCTGCAGGCCAGGAAAAGTCTCTTACTGCAGAGAGTGTGGCAGGGAGGACTGCCAGGGAGCCCTGGCAGTTTCTGGGAGGGAAAGGCTCTCCCTGAGCATCCCCTAGCAGAGCTGCCAGGGCTTCCCAGAGGCGGCTTCTCTAGGAAGACACAGCAGAAGTTGCTGCTCCTTTGGGTCGCTTTGGATGGAAACGGGGGATCCAGGGTTTTATCCCACCACCGTCAGCAAAAGGCTCCTTCGTAGGCGCATCCTGTCCCACAACAGCCGTCACTGATCCGTGTCGCTTCCTCTGCCCATATTGTCCCAACTGGCAGTGAGCACCGGCAGTACACAGCAGTTGTAATTCACGTCACCAGGAGACAGTTGTTTTAGTGCTGAGTAAAATAGAGAGGGAGCCAAGTGTGAGGGGGCAGCACCAGAGTGGCCGGGGGGGGGGGGGGGGGCGGGCCTGTTGCTGGGAGGAGGTCTCACAGGAGAGCCCCTATATCCTGCTGGTGCTCCTCTTCCCCTCCTCTCCTGCTGGAATACCTTGAGGCAGCCAAGGAGGAGAGAGCCACGAGGCTGTGGGAACTTGGGGAGGAAGAGGAAAGAAAGAAAGCCATGCTGGCAGTGTCAGCAGCAGGGTGTCAGCAGCAGGGTGCCAGCACTGTGCTCTGTGCAACCCCCCCCCCCCCACACACACACACACACCCAGCGGTGGGTCTGGAGAGGGCATTTGCCCCAGGGGCCATGACTCCCTTTTGCTTGGCCTTGTCCGTTGCCAGCCCTCCCTGTACCCTGGAGCAGGGGAGTCGCAAGGGGACACAGCCCTAGGGCTGGACGAGGAGGGGGCTGCCCAGCTCCCAGCTCAGCTCCCCACACTGTGAGTCCCTTCTTTCAAAGGAGAAACAGAGCTCGGCTCAGCTGAAGAAGCAGCTGCATGAGCAGGAGTAGAGGTGTAGTGCTGAGGGGTCGAGGACAGGAAGTGGAGGGGGCAGCCACTGGCAGGAGGGCTTGGAGGGGGCTGCAGTGGGCCCATGGAGAGTGACCCTTCCCTCTCCCAGGTGCTGCATCGTGAAATAAGGCAACCGTGAGAGGACGTGGAGGAGCAGAAGCTGGAAAATGCCTAATGAGTGGGGACCAGCAACCTCTCTCCTCACAGGAGTATCCAGGGGATCTGTAATGCACCTGGAGTCACGGGGGGGACAAGTAGCCATGGAGGTCTGTACTTGTCCAGCCCCTGCTGACTGTGGTGAGCAGGAGGCCGAGGCGGCAGAGTCTGTGCTGCCAGAACTGCTGTAAGCCCAGCTGGGGGGGAGGGGGGCGGGGCGCGGAGAGGCAGCATAGGCATGTTGACTCATAGTCACGTAGTTGAGCCTGTGCCAGCGTGGCGCTGCACCTGGGCTTTGAATTGAGAATAACAATGAGGTCAACATGCTTACTGCACATGTGTATAGTACATAAAAACTTCATCTAGTGCCCCAGCGTTCCTCGCCCTGGGATCCCCCGCTCCATTATTGCCTCGACCGGGAAAACGCCGGGGAACCCCTGTTCAGACGCAGAGGTAATAAATGCTCCATATCGACCATCGTATGCCTTGTGTTTGTGTATCTGTCCCTGCTGGGAGTCCAGGTGGTGCCCCCGCCTCACCCTTACACCTGCGCAAGCCCATGTGAGCCCGTACGAGCCCGTAGAGGCCTGTGCAAGCTCCTAAGAGCCCATAGAGGCCCATCGATGACAGTGCGAGCCCGTACAAGCCCATATGAGCTTGTACAAGCCTGTAGAGGCACGCATGCCACCTGCGCAAGCCCGTACGAGGCCCGTAGAGCCCGTACGTGTCGGTAGAGACATGCATGAGCCTATAAGAGCCCCTACGAGCCTGTACGGGCTTGTACAAGCCCATAGAGGCCCGCATGAGGCCTGTACGAGCCCATAGAGGCCTGCGCAAGCCTGTACAAGCCCCTATGTGCCCATAGCAGCCCGCACAAAGCCATAGATGCCTGCGCGAACCTATAGGAGCCCATAGAGGGCTGTGCGAGCCAGTATGAGCCTGCACAAGCCTGTAGAGGCCCACAGGAGCCCGTACGAGCCCATATGAGCCTGTATGAGCCCATGGAGGCGTTTGCAAGCCCTTACGAGCCCATACGGGCCCGGAAAAGGCCTGCACGAACCCTTGCAAGCCCCCACGAGCCCACAGAAGCCTGCAACAGCCTGTACGAGCCTGTAGAGGCCAGCGTGAGCCCCTACAAACCCATAAGAGCCCATAGAGTCCTGCGTGTGCCCACAGAAAAGCCCAAAGGAGCCCGTAGGCCTGCGCGAGCCTGTACGAGCCCGTAGAGGCACGCATGAGGCCTTAACAACCCCATTCTATCCCATAGAGGTCTGCAGATGCCTGCAAGAGCCTGCACAAACCAGTACGAGCCTGTATGAAACCGCAGAGACCTGCGCGAACCCATAAGAGCCCGTGGTGTCCCATAGAGGCCTGTGCAAGACTGTAGGAGCCAGCATGAGCCTGTACATGCCCATAGAGGCCCACACGAACCCATACGATCCTGTAGAGCCATGCACAAGCCCATAAGAGCCCGTAAGAGTTCATACTAGTGCATAGAGGCAGCCAGGAGGCCGGCACGACTCCATATGAGCCCTGAGGAGCCCAAAAAAAGCCTGCCTGAGCCAGTCTGAGCCCATACAAGCCAATAGAGATCTGTATGAGGGGCGTACGAGCCTGTATGAACCCACAGGATCCCATAGAGTCCTGCCCAAGCCTTTATGAGCCCATATGAGACCATAGCAGCCCGCAAAAACCTGTAGAGACCTGCACGAACCTGTAAGAGACTGTAGAGGGCTGTGGAAGCCTGTACTAGACCTCACAAAACTGTAGATGCCCGCACAAGGCCATATGAGCCCATAGAGGCATTTGCAAGCCTGTACGAGATCGTACAGGCCTGCGTGAACACATACAAGCCCGTATGAGCCCTTACATGCATGTAGAGGCAGACATGATGCCTGTACAAGCCCATAGATGGCTGCACAAGCCTGGACAAGCCATAGAGGCCAGCGTGAGCCTGCAAAAGCCTGAAGGAGCAGGTAGGCCTGCACGAGCCTGTATGAACACACACAAGCCTGTAGAGGCATGCATGAGGACTTCATAACCCGGTACGTTCCCAGAGGTTTGTAGATACCTGCGCGAGGCAGTATGAACCCATAAAAGCCTGCATGAAAGCGTACAGGGGTTCACGAACCGTACAAGCCCATAGAAGCCTGAGAGAGCCCGTAGAGGCCTGTGCTAGCAAGTACATGCCGGTAGAGGAACGCGTGAGCTCTGCATGAGACAAAACGAAACTGTAAGAGCCTGTATATGCCACAGAGGCCAGCATGAGACCCATAAGAGGCCATATGCGAAACCATGTGAGCCCCTAGAGGCCTCCATTACACCATAACAGAGAGCATGACTCTGTAAAGGAATGTAGAGGCAAGCATGAGGCCTACACAAGCCTATAGACCCCGCATGAGATGGTAACGAGTGGGTATGAACCTGCGGACAATTGAATGAGGAAGTACGAGAAAATAAAAATACATAAAAGCCCAAAGACACCACAGAAGCCCCATACAAGGCTGTATGAGATAACAGAGTCATGTACAAGTCAGTACGACATAGATTTGTGGCTACATCCAGAGTATTGCCAGGACAACTTTTGGGTCTGGGCCTTGACTGGCCCTGAGGGGCTCAGGCTCTGACTGAGATTCCACTGAGAATTAGGGTTAGGGCTAGGGTTAGTGCTAGGGTTAGGAGCTAGAGGAACCGTAGAGCCCCATGGGTGGTGGCGCCAGAAAGGGCATGCCAGAGGTAGTGTGTGGCTCCATGAAGATTACTGCCAGGACAACTTTTGGGTCTGGGTCTTGACTGGCCCTGAGGGGCTCAGGCTCTGACTGAGATTCCACCGAGAATTAGGGTTAGGGGTAGGGGCTAGAGGAAGCGTAGAGCCCCATGGGTGGTGGCGCCAGAAAGGGCATGCCAGAGGTAGTGTGTGGCTCCATGAAGATTACTGCCAGGACAACTTTTGGGTCTGGGTCTTGACTGGCCCTGAGGGGCTCAGGCTCTGACTGAGATTCCACCGAGAATTAGTGTTAGGGTTAGGATTAGGGGCTAGAGGAAGCGTAGAGCCCCATGGGTGGTGGCGCCAGAAAGGGCATGCCAGAGGTAGTGTGTGGCTCCATGAAGATTACTGCCAGGACAACTTTTGGGTCTGGGCCTTGACTGGCCCTGAGGGGCTCAGGCTCTGATTGAGATTCCACTGAGAATTAGGGCTAGGGTTAGGGGCTAGAGGAAGCGTAGAGCCCCATTGGTGGTGGCGCCAGAAAGGGCATGCCAGAGGTAGTGTGTGGCTCCATGAAGATTACTGCCAGGACAACTTTTGGGTCTGGGCCTTGACTGGCCCTGAGGGGCTCAGGCTCTGACTGAGATTCCACTGAGAATTAGGGTTAGGGGCTAGAGGAAGCGTAGAGCCCCATGGGTGGTGGCGCCAGAAAGGGCATGCCAGAGGTAGTGTGTGGCTCCATGAAGATTACTGCCAGGGGAACTTTTGTGTCTGGGCCTTGACTGGCCCTGAGGGGCTCAGGCTCTGACTGAGATTCCACCGAGAATCAGGGTTAGGGGTGGGGCTAGAGGAAGCGTTGAGCCCCATGGGTGGTGGCGCCAGAAAGGGCATGCCAGAGGTAGTGTGTGGCTGCATGAAGATTACTGCCAGGACAACTTTTGGGTCTGGGCCTTGACTGGCCCTGAGGGACTCAGGCTCTGACTGAGATTCCACCGAGAATTAGGGCTAGGGGTAGGGTTAGGGGCTAGAGGAAGCGTAGAGCCCCATGGGTGGTGGCGCCAGAAAGGGCATGCCAGAGGTAGTGTGTGGCTCCATGAAGATTACTGCCAGGACAACTTTTGTGTCTGGGTCTTGACTGGCCCTGAGGGGCTCAGGCTCTGACTGAGATTCCACCGAGAATTAGGGTTAGGGGCTAGAGGAAGCGTAGAGCCCCATGGGTGGTGGCGCCAGAAAGGGCATGCCAGAGGTAGTGTGTGGCTCCATGAAGATTACTGCCAGGGGAACTTTTGTGTCTGGGCCTTGACTGGCCCTGAGGGGCTCAGTCTCTGACTGAGATTCCACCGAGAATTAGGGTTAGGGTTAGGGGCTAGAGGAAGCGTAGAGCCCCATGGGTGGTGGCGCCAGAAAGGGCATGCCAGAGGTAGTGTGTGGCTCCATGAAGATTACTGCCAGGACAACTTTTGGGTATGGTCCTTGACTGGCCCTGAGGGGCTCAGGCTCTGACTGAGATTCCACTGAGAATTAGGGCTAGGGTTAGGGGCTAGAGGAAGCGTAGAGCCCCATGCGTGGTGGTGCCAGAAAGGGCATGCCAGAGGTAGTGTGTGGCTGCATGAAGATTACTGCCAGGACAACTTTTGGGTCTGGGTCTTGACTGGCCCTGAGGGGCTCAGGCTCTGACTGAGATTCCACCGAGAATTAGGGTTAGGGTTAGGGGCTAGAGGAAGCGTAGAGCCCCATGGGTGGTGGCGCCAGAAAGGGCATGCCAGAGGTAGTGTGTGGCTCCATGAAGATTACTGCCAGGACAACTTTTGGGTCTGGGCCTTGAAGGGCCCTGAGGGGCTCAGTCTCTGATTGAGATTCCACCGAGAATTAGGGTTAGGGTTAGGGGCTAGAGGAAGCGTAGAGCCCCATGGGTGGTGGCGCCAGAAAGGGCATGCCAGAGGTAGTGTGTGGCTGCATGAAGATTACTGCCAGGACAACTTTTGTGTCTGGGTCTTGACTGGCCCTGAGGGACTCAGGCTCTGACTGAGATTCCACCGAGAATCAGGGTTAGGGCTAGGGGCTAGAGGAAGTGTAGAGCCCCATGGGTGGTGGCGCGAGAAAGGGCATGCCAGAGGTAGTGTGTAGCTGCATGAAGATTACTGCCAGGACAACTTTTCTGTCTGGGCCTTGACTGGCCCTTAGGGGGTCAGGCTCTGACTGAGATTCCACCGAGAATTAGGGCTAGGGTTAGGGGCTAGAGGAAGCGTAGAGCCCCATGGGTGGTGGCACCAGAAAGGGCATGCCAGATGTAGTGTGTGGCTCCATGAAGATTACTGCCAGGACAACTTTTGGGTATGGTCCTTGACTGGCCCTGAGGGGCTCAGGCTCCGACTGAGATTCCACCGAGAATAAGGGTTAGGGCTAGGGGCTAGAGGAAGTGTAGAGCCCCATGGGTGGTGGCGCCAGAAAGGGCATGCCAGAGGTAGTGTGTGGCTCCATGAAGATTACTGCCAGGACAACTTTTGGGTGTGGTCCTTGACTGGCCCTGAGGGGCTCAGGCTCTGATTGAGATTCCACCGAGAATTAGGGCTAGGGTTAGGGGCTAGAGGAAGTGTAGAGCCCCATGGGTGGTGGTGCCAGAAAGGGCATGCCAGAGGTAGTGTGTGGCTCCATGAAGATTACTGCCAGGGGAACTTTTGGGTATGGTCCTTGACTGGCCCTGAGGGGCTCAGGCTCTGACTGAGATTCCACTGAGAATTAGGGCTAGGGTTAGGGGCTAGAGGAAGCGTAGAGCCCCATGGGTGGTGGCGCCAGAAAGGGCATGCCAGAGGTAGTGTGTGGCTGCATGAAGATTACTGCCAGGAAAACTTTTGTGTCTGGGTCTTGACTGGCCCTGAGGGGCTCAGGCTCTGACTGAGATTCCACCGAGAATTAGGGTTAGGGTTAGGGGCTAGAGGAAGCGTAGAGCCCCATGGGTGGTGGCGCCAGAAAGGGCATGCCAGAGGTAGTGTGTGGCTCCATGAAGATTACTGCCAGGACAACTTTTGGGTCTGGGCCTTGACTGGCCCTGAGGGGCTCAGGCTCTGATTGAGATTCCACCGAGAATTAGGGTTAGGGGCTAGAGGAAGCGTAGAGCCCCATGGGTGGTGGTGCCAGAAAGGGCATGCCAGAGGTAGTGTGTGGCTGCATGAAGATTACTGCCAGGACAACTTTTGGGTCTGGGCCTTGACTGGCCCTGAGGGGCTCAGTCTCTGACTGAGATTCCAACGAGAATTAGGGCTAGGGTTAGGGGCTAGAGGAAGCGTAGAGCCCCATGGGTGGTGGCGCCAGAAAGGGCATGCCAGAGGTAGTGTGTGGCTCCATGAAGATTACTGCCAGGACAACTTTTGGGTGTGGTCCTTGACTGGCCCTGAGGGGCTCAGGCTCTGACTGAGATTCCACCGAGAATTAGGGCTAGGGGTAGGGTTAGGGGCTAGAGGAAGCGTAGAGCCCCATGGGTGGTGGTGCCAGAAAGGGCATGCCAGAGGTAGTGTGTGGCTCCATGAAGATTACTGCCAGGACAACTTTTGGGTCTGGGCCTTGACTGGCCCTGAGGGGCTCAGGCTCTGACTGAGATTCCACCGAGAATTAGGGTTAGGGGCTAGAGGAAGCGTAGAGCCCCATGGGTGGTGGCGCCAGAAAGGGCATGCCAGAGGTAGTGTGTGGCTCCATGAAGATTACTGCCAGGGGAACTTTTGTGTCTGGGTCTTGACTGGCCCTGAGGGACTCAGGCTCTGACTGAGATTCCACCGAGAATCAGGGTTAGGGCTAGGGGCTAGAGGAAGTGTAGAGCCCCATGGGTGGTGGCGCGAGAAAGGGCATGCCAGAGGTAGTGTGTAGCTGCATGAAGATTACTGCCAGGACAACTTTTCTGTCTGGGCCTTGACTGGCCCTGAGGGGCTCAGGCTCTGACTGAGATTCCACCGAGAATTAGGGCTAGGGTTAGGGGCTAGAGGAAGCGTAGAGCCCCATGGGTGGTGGCACCAGAAAGGGCATGCCAGAGGTAGTGTGTGGCTCCATGAAGATTACTGCCAGGACAACTTTTGGGTATGGTCCTTGACTGGCCCTGAGGGGCTCAGGCTCCGACTGAGATTCCACCGAGAATAAGGGTTAGGGCTAGGGGCTAGAGGAAGTGTAGAGCCCCATGGGTGGTGGCGCCAGAAAGGGCATGCCAGAGGTAGTGTGTGGCTCCATGAAGATTACTGCCAGGACAACTTTTGGGTGTGGTCCTTGACTGGCCCTGAGGGGCTCAGGCTCTGATTGAGATTCCACCGAGAATTAGGGTTAGGGTTAGGGGCTAGAGGAAGCGTAGAGCCCCATGGGTGGTGGCGCCAGAAAGGGCATGCCAGAGGTAGTGTGTGGCTCCATGAAGATTACTGCCAGGGGAACTTTTGGGTATGGTCCTTGACTGGCCCTGAGGGGCTCAGGCTCTGACTGAGATTCCACTGAGAATTAGGGCTAGGGTTAGGGGCTAGAGGAAGCGTAGAGCCCCATGCGTGGTGGTGCCAGAAAGGGCATGCCAGAGGTAGTGTGTGGCTGCATGAAGATTACTGCCAGGAAAACTTTTGTGTCTGGGTCTTGACTGGCCCTGAGGGGCTCAGGCTCTGACTGAGATTCCACCGAGAATTAGGGTTAGGGTTAGGGGCTAGAGGAAGCGTAGAGCCCCATGGGTGGTGGTGCCAGAAAGGGCATGCCAGAGGTAGTGTGTGGCTCCATGAAGATTACTGCCAGGACAACTTTTGGGTCTGGGCCTTGACTGGCCCTGAGGGGCTCAGGCTCTGATTGAGATTCCACCGAGAATTAGGGTTAGGGGCTAGAGGAAGCGTAGAGCCCCATGGGTGGTGGTGCCAGAAAGGGCATGCCAGAGGTAGTGTGTGGCTGCATGAAGATTACTGCCAGGACAACTTTTGGGTCTGGGCCTTGACTGGCCCTGAGGGGCTCAGGCTCTGACTGAGATTCCACCGAGAATTAGGGTTAGGGTTAGGGGCTAGAGGAAGCGTAGAGCCCCATGGGTGGTGGCGCCAGAAAGGGCATGCCAGAGGTAGTGTGTGGCTGCATGAAGATTACTGCCAGGACAACTTTTGTGTCTGGGTCTTGACTGGCCCTGAGGGGCTCAGTCTCTGACTGAGATTCCAACGAGAATTAGGGCTAGGGTTAGGGGCTAGAGGAAGCGTAGAGCCCCATGGGTGGTGGCGCCAGAAAGGGCATGCCAGAGGTAGTGTGTGGCTCCATGAAGATTACTGCCAGGACAACTTTTGGGTGTGGTCCTTGACTGGCCCTGAGGGGCTCAGGCTCTGACTGAGATTCCACCGAGAATTAGGGCTAGGGTTAGGGGCTAGAGGAAGCGTAGAGCCCCATGGGTGGTGGTGCCAGAAAGGGCATGCCAGAGGTAGTGTGTGGCTCCATGAAGATTACTGCCAGGACAACTTTTGGGTCTGGGCCTTGACTGGCCCTGAGGGGCTCAGGCTCTGATTGAGATTCCACCGAGAATTTGGGTTAGGGGTAGGGGCTAGAGGAAGCGTAGAGCCCCATGGGTGGTGGCGCCAGAAAGGGCATGCCAGAGGTAGTGTGTGGCTCCATGAAGATTACTGCCAGGGGAACTTTTGGGTCTGGGCCTTGACTGGCCCTTAGGGGGTCAGACTCTGACTGAGATTCCACCGAGAATTAGGGTTAGGGTTAGGGCTAGGGTTAGGGGCTAGAGGAAGCGTAGAGCCCCATGGGTGGTGGTGCCAGAAAGGGCATGCCAGAGGTAGTGTGTGGCTGCATGAAGATTACTGCCAGGACAACTTTTGGGTCTGGGCCTTGACTGGCCCTGAGGGGCTCAGGCTCTGACTGAGATTCCACCGAGAATTAGGGTTAGGATTAGGGCTAGGGTTAGGGGCTAGAGGAAGCATTGATTCCCATGGGTGGTGGCACCAGAAAGGGCATGCCAGAGGTAGTGTGTGGCTCCATGAAGATTACTGCCAGGACAACCTTTGTGTCTGGGCCTTGACTGGCCCTGAGGGGCTCAGGCTCTGATTGAGATTCCACCGAGAATTAGGGTTAGGGTTAGGGGCTAGAGGAAGCGTAGAGCCCCATGGGTGGTGGCGCCAGAAAGGGCATGCCAGAGGTAGTGTGTGGCTCCATGAAGATTACTGCCAGGACAACTTTTGGGTCTGGGCCTTGACTGGCCCTGAGGGGCTCAGGCTCTGACTGAGATTCCACCGAGAATCAGGGTTAGGGGTAGGGTTAGGGGCTAGAGGAAGCGTAGCGCCCCATGGGTGGTGGCGCCAGAAAGGGCATGCCAGAGGTAGTGTGTGGCTGCATGAAGATTACTGCCAGGACAACTTTTGGGTCTGGGCCTTGACTGGCCCTGAGGGGCTCAGGCTCTGACTGAGATTCCACCGAGAATTAGGGTTAGGGTTAGGGGCTAGAGGAAGCGTAGCGCCCCATGGGTGGTGGCGCCAGAAAGGGCATGCCAGAGGTAGTGTGTGGCTGCATGAAGATTACTGCCAGGACAACTTTTGGGTCTGGGCCTTGACTGGCCCTGAGGGGCTCAGGCTCTGACTGAGATTCCACCGAGAATTAGGGTTAGGGTTAGGGCTAGGGGCTAGAGGAAGCGTAGAGCCCCATGGGTGGTGGCGCCAGAAAGGGCATGCCAGAGGTAGTGTGTGGCTGCATGAAGATTACTGCCAGGGGAACTTTTGGGTGTGGGTCTTGACTGGCCCTGAGGGGCTCAGGCTCTGACTGAGATTCCACCGAGAATTAGGGTTAGGGCTAGGGTTAGGGGCTAGGGGAAGCGTAGAGCCCCATGGGTGGTGGCGCCAGAAAGGGCATGCCAGAGGTAGTGTGTGGCTGCATGAAGATTACTGCCAGGGGAACTTTTGTGTCTGGGTCTTGACTGGCCCTGAGGGGCTCAGGCTCTGACTGAGATTCCACCGAGAATTAGGGTTAGGGCTAGGGTTAGGGCTAGGGTTAGGGGCTAGAGGAAGCGTAGAGCCCCATGGGTGGTGGCGCCAGAAAGGGCATGCCAGAGGTAGTGTGTGGCTCCATGAAGATTACTGCCAGGACAACTTTTGGGTCTGGGCCTTGACTGGCCCTGAGGGGCTCAGGCTCTGACTGAGATTCCACTGAGAATTAGGGCTAGGGTTAGGGGCTAGAGGAAGCGTAGAGCCCCATGGGTGGTGGCGCCAGAAAGGGCATGCCAGAGGTAGTGTGTGGCTCCATGAAGATTACTGCCAGGACAACTTTTGGGTGTGGTCCTTGACTGGCCCTGAGGGGCTCAGGCTCTGACTGAGATTCCACCGAGAATCAGGGTTAGGGCTAGGGTTAGGGGCTAGAGGAAGCGTAGAGCCCCATGGGTGGTGGCGCCAGAAAGGGCATGCCAGAGGTAGTGTGTGGCTCCATGAAGACTACTGCCAGGACAACTTTTGTGTCTATGCCTTGAATGGCCCTGAGGGGCCAAATCTTTTAACACTTTGTTAACAACGATAAATGATTCCAATATCTATTTTACAGTATTGGACTTAAAAGATGCTTTCTTCTGTATTCCTTTGGAGGAACAAAGTCAGCAATTATTTGCCTTTGAGTGGGCAAGTCCTAAAATGAAACGCAAAATGCAGTTGTGCTGGACAGTACTCCCTCAAGCATTCAAGAACAGCCCTACAATTTTTGGTAATGTACTTGCAAAAGAATTAGAATTATGGCAAGGTAAGAAAGAGACCACTACCTTATTACAGTATGTGGACGATATCTTACTGGGGGCAGACACGATTGAAGAATGTAGAGAAACAACCATCAGTTTATTAAATTTTTTGGGAACAGCGGGATACAGGGTGTCTCGGAAAAAAGTACAGATCATGAAGGAAAGCGTAATCTATCTAGGATTTGAAATATCCCAGGGGGAAAGAAAATTAGGAATCGAAAGGAAAGAAGCAATTTGTCAGATCGCCCCCCCAAAATCAAAAAGAGAACTCAGGGGATTTTTAGGAATGGCTGGGTGGTGTCGCCTGTGGATACCTAATTTTGGATTAATGGCAAAGCCTTTATAGGAAGCTGTTAAGGGGCCGGGAGACTTGCTGGAGTGGACTCCAGAATGCCGAAAAGGATTTGATGAAATCAAGATTGCTCTCATGAGTGCTCCTGCATTAGGACTTCCAAACCTAACAAAGCCATTTGAGCTTTATGTACATGAGAGAGGGCACCAGGCTTTGGGAGTGCTTGTACAGACTTTAGGAAATTGGAAAAGACCTGTGGCTTACTTTTCAAGACAGGTGGATAAAGTGAGTGCAGGGTGGCCAGGATGCCTCAGAGCAGTTGCAGCTGCTGTGCTGTTAATACAAGAGGCACGAAAATTGACATTGGGACAAAAAGTGACTGTTTATGTGCCACATGCTGTTGCAGCAGTTTTAGAACAAAAAGGGCATCACTGGTTATCCCCAAGTAGGATGGTGCAGTACCAGGCAGTGATACTTGAGCAAGAAGATGTAACCATGAAAGTGTCTAATACCCTTAATCCGGCATGTCTATTACCACTTCATGAAGAGGGGAGGTTGGCTCATGACTGTCTGCAAACTATTGAGCGAGTATATTCCAGCCGTCCAGATTTGAGAGATATTCCGTTGCGGAATCCGGACTGGGAATTATTTACCGATGGGAGCAGTTTTATAGTAAAGGGAGAAAGAAGGGCTGGATACGCTGTTGTCACTTTGGAAGGAGAAATCGAAGCAAGATCGCTACCAGCAAAGACATCTGCCCAGAAAGCAGAACTGATTGCTTTAACCCGGGCTCTGGAATTATCAGAGGGAAAACGGACTAATGTGTTTACAGATTCAAAATACGCCTTTGGGGTTATACATGCCCATGGCGCAATTTGGAAGGAAAGAGGATTGCTATCTTCTCAAGGGAATCCTATAAAATACAGTAAGGAGATTATGGGACTACTCAAAGCAGTTAATAAACCCAAAGAAAGAGCAGTAATGCATTGCAAAGCGCACCAGTCCGGACAGACTGACATCGTTAAAGGGAACAAAGGGGCCGATGAGGCTGCAAAAAGGGCAGCATTATCCGTGTCGGTGGCAGCCTTAGTTCCAGAAAGAATGTTAAAAATGGAAATTCCAGTATACACTGAAAAAGAAAATAAATTAGCAGAAATACTGAAATGCATAAAAACTCCCGAAGGATGGTGGGTGACATCTACTGGACAATGTGTGGTAACTTTGCCGATAATGAAGAAGCTGATGAAGCAAATACATGATAGCACCCACATGGGAGCTGAGTCACTGGTTGAAACAGTTAAAAGATTTGCTGTGGGAGTCAGTATGCTAATAATTGCAAAGGGTATTACACAGAAATGTGAAATCTGTCTTAGAAATGATCCCAAGATTCAGAAGAAGCCCCCCCCAGGGGAAGTAAAAAGGGGCTTCATGCCTGGGGATTACTGGCAAATTGATTTTTCTGAATTACCAAAATGTAATGGATATAAATATTTGTTGGTAATTGTTGACACCTTTTCAGGATGGCCTGAGGCTTTCCCGTGTCGTACCAATAAAGCCAGGGAGATAGTAAAAATGTTATTAAAAGAAATTATACCAAGATTTGGGGTACCAGAAGGGTTTTCTTCAGATAGGGGACCTCATTTTATAGCAGAAATAGTACAGCAAATCTCAAAAATACTACAAATTAAATGGGACTTACATACCCCCTGGAGGCCACAATCCAGTGGAAAGAATGAATCAAACAATTAAGAGACAGGTAGGAAAATTGTGTCAGGAGACTCAGATGAAATGGACTGATGTTCTACCTCTGGCATTATTAAGAATCAGAATAACCCCAAGGGTTAGGGAGAAAGTTAGTCCATTTGAGATTCTGTATGGTAAACCTTACACTGTAAATTTAACTGGAAATGAAATTCAAATGCACATTAAGGGCGATCAAATTTTAAGTGATTATCTCTTGTCTATGGCAAAGGTTCTTACTTCTCTCCGTAGGTACATCCAGTTAAGATCTCCTGTACTTTTAGATTCACCTGTACATTCATTCCAGCCGGGAGATCAAGTGTATCTTCGGACCTGGAAGGACGAGCCATTGGTAGAAAAGTGGAGGGGACCGTATCTTGTACTGCTAACAACAAATACTGCTGTGAAACTGCAGGGAATTGATTCCTGGATCCACTACACCCGAGTGAAAGCAGTACCTCGAGAGACGTGGAAAGCTGAACAAGTTCAACCTTTAAAGTTAAAAATATATAAAGATATATGAGTTGTATTGGAAGCGAATCGGTTTTAAATTTAGATTGTACGCAGGGAAGAATTGCTTTAATCTGTTTGTTAGGAATAGGGTTAATATTGTTGTTATGGTATCTGTGTAAAAATGATGTTCTCCCAAATAACCAGGGGAGAAATGTGGTGGTTAGCTTTTCTAGGTTGCCTGAGCCAAACAATTAAAGGGAATCAGGAAGGATTTTGGGGTCACAATCTCCATTTGGAAGTAATTACGAAATCTATGAAGATAGTTAACCAGAGGGATTGCTGGGTGTGTGCCCACTTCCCTGAACATTCCAACAAGGGCTTCCCCCTAATTGGAGTGCCTCTTAATTTTTCCTTTATGGAATTTATGAAACAGATAAGAAATGATAGTGATCAAACGAAATATAATGAAACAACCGAACAGGAATGGGAAGTCCAGAGTGTGACAGGAGATTATTATCAATGTATCCGAAGATGTAATAATAGTAATAGATGGTGGGAAAAAACTGTACCCTATGGAAAGCAACCGATCAACTGTACTGGAGCCATTAAGGTAGGAGGTTATAAAAATTGCTCTCATATACCTGAAATAGGTTATAAGTGGCCAAGTAAGGAGCTAAATGGGTGGCATGTTCCGAAAGGTAGTGGATGGTATTGGTTGTGTGGGAACAAGGCACGAAAAGTGCTACCTCCTAATTGGTCAGGGACATGTACTTTAGGGGCAATAATCCCTAATGTTACTATAAGAAAAGAACTGAGTAATAAATATCAAAAATCCTGGCTAAGAACATTCATGAGGAGACAAAAGAGGGTCAATAATCCTTTAATAGATCGACCTACTAGGTTTCAGTCATTCGTGAGGTGGCTGTTTCCACAATTGGGAGTGAGTGAACTTGAAAAAGCAATAGTAAATATTTCAGCAGTTATTGAAAAAAATAGGGAATAAAACCTCTGATGCCATTGCAGCTTTACAAGAGGAGGTTTCAGAAATTGCTAAAATAAGTACCCAAAACAGGATGGCTCTAGATATGTTATTGGCATCTCAGGGAGGAGTATGTAGAGTAATAAACACTAGTTGCTGTGTATATGTGGATCAAAGCGGGAGAATTTCTACCGATCTAAATGAAATCTGGAAGCAGACTGAAATCTTACATGGGGTTCAGAAAGTTGATACTTCTTTCAGATTTGAAGAAACATGGAAATGGTTGACTTCCTGGTTCCCTGATGTGAGCTCATGGGTTAAAAAATGTTTAACAATTTTACAGAGACACTGAGGCTGCTGTGACCTCACAAGCACAGCCAGCTGCTATGGGCCTGCCACTGAACTAGGAGGCATCGAGGCTGCGATGACATGACAAACAGAGCTAGCAGCCAGGAGGCTGTCACTGGCCTAGGCGGCACGGAGGCTGCTGTGACCTCACAAGCACAGCCAGCAGTCAGGAGCCTGCCCCTGGCCTCGGAGGCACTCAGGCTACTGTGACCTCACAAGCACAGCCAGCAGCCATGAGCCTCCCACTGCCCGATGAGGCACTGAGGCTGCTGTGACCTCACAAACTGCTGAGGTCACTTGTGTCTCCATGCCAAAAAGGGGAGTGGCAGGGCCATGGCTCCCTTTTCTGTCTTGTGATGTCACTTGTGCCTCTGAGCCTAAAGGGCCTGTGCCAGGCCAATGGCTACTGGTGTGCTTGTGAAGTCCCTCTGCCTCAGCGCCTGCTTGGCCACTCCCAGTCCCAGTGCTGCTGGCTGTGCTTGTGATGGCACTTCGACCTGCATGCCTGATTAGCCATTGCCATGCCCATGGCTGCTGGTCTGCTTGGGAGGTCACTTCTTTCTCCGTGCTTGATGCGCCCTGGCAGGCCCAGAGCTGCTGGCTGTGCTTGTGAGGTCCCTTTGACCTCAGTGCCTGATGAGGCACTCAGAGTGCCATGGCTCCTTCCTGTGTTCTGTGCTCGCTTCTGCCTCAGTGCCTGATTGGCAAGTGGCAGGCCAATGGGTGCATGCCGAGGTAGTGAGGTCACTTGCACCACAGTGTCTGATTGGCCAGTGGCAGGCCCATGGCTGGTGGCTGAGGTAGTGAGGTCACTTCTGCCTCAGTGTCTGATAGGCCAGTTACAGGGCCATGGCTGCTGGCTGGACTTGTGAGGTCACTTTCTCCTTAGTGCCTCAAAGGACATTGGCAGGCCCACGGCTGTTGGCGGTGCTGGTGAGGTCATTTCTGCAAAAGCTTTTGGCTTTGCAGGGGCCTCCGAGTGCCTTTTTTTTCCAGTGTAGTAGCCTCCAACTGCCTTTTTTGGCAGTGTAGGGACTTCCAAGTGCCTTTTTTTGCGCTGTAGCAGCTTCCAAGTGCCTTTTTTCCAGTGCAGCGGCTTCCGAGTGCTTTTTCTCCAGTGTAGCAGCCTCCAAGTGCATTATTTTGCGGTGCAGTGGCCCCTGAGTGCCTTTATTTGCAGTGTAGGGGCATCCAATGCCTTTTTTTTGCGGTGTAGCGGCCTCCAATTGCGCTTTTGTCTGCTGCAGGTGCCTCTGCGTGCATTTCCTTGCAGTGCAGTGGCCTCTGAGTGCCTTTTCTCTGCGGTGCAGGGGCCACCAAATGCCTTTTTTGCCTATGTAGGGGCATCTTAGTGCTCTTTTTTTTACAGTGCAGGGACCTCCAAGGACCTTTTTGCAGCGCAGGGGCCTCCAAGTGTCTTTTCTTGCGGTGTAGAGGCCTCCGAGTGGCCTTTTTCCCAGTGCAGTGGCCTCTGAGTGCTTTTTTTTCCATTGTACAGGCTTCCATGCGCCTTTTTACATGGTGTAGGGGCCTCCGAGTGCCTTTATTTCCGGTGTAGGGATATCCAAGTACCTTTTTTTGCAGTGTCGCGGCCTGGGAGTGCATTTTTTGGCGGTGCAGGGGCCTCCGAGTGCCTTTCTTTGCAGTGCAGGGGCCTCCGAGTGCCTTTTTTCTGGTGTAGGGCCCTCCGAGTGCCTTCCTTTCCCATGTAGTGGCATCCAAGGAACTTTTTTTGCATTGTAGCAGCACCTGAGTGCCTTTTCTTGTGGTGTAGGGGCCTCCGAGTGCCTTTTTTTGGGGTGCAGGTGCCTCCGAGTGCCTTTTTTTCCGGTGTAGTGCCCTCCGAGTGCCTTTTTTTGTAGTGCAGGGGCCTCCAAGTGTCTTTTTTTGCGGTAAAGGGGCATCTAAGTGCCTTTTCTTCCGGTCTAGCGACCTCCAAGTGCCTATTTTTGCAATGCAGGCTCCCCGAAGTGCCTTTTTTCCCAGTATAGTCTCCTCCATGTGCATATTTTTGCAGTGCATGGCCTCCTAGTGCCCCTTTTTCCCAGTGCTCATGCCTCCAAGTGCCTTTTTTTCTTTGTGTTATGGTCCTTCAGCGTTCTGTGATATCACTTTATCCTTTGCCTGAAATGATATTGTCAGGCCCACCACTGCTGGATGAGATAGTCATGTCACTTCTGCCTCACGGCCTGGTAGGCCAGTCAGGCCCATCAGTCCTCGCTCTGCTTGTGAGGTTGCTTCTGCCTCTGTGCTTGATAGGCCAGTGGCAGAGCCATGCCTCCTGGCTGGGCTTGTGAGGATACTTGTGTCTCCATGCCAAAAAGGGCAGTGGCAGGCCCATGGTTGCTGGTTGTGTCTTATGATGTCACTTTGACCTGCATGCCATTGCATGCATGGCATACATGGGCATGCACTGCCACGCCCATGGCTGCTGGTCTGCTTGGGAGGTCACTTCTTTCTCCGTGCTTGATGCGCCCTGGCAGGCCCAGAGCTGCTGGCTGTGCTTGTGAGGTCCCTTTGGCCTCAGTGCCTGATGAGGCACTCAGAGCGCCATGGCTCCTGCCTGTGCTTCTGAGCTCACTTCTGCCTCAGTGCCTGATTGGCAAGTGGCAGGCCACTGGCTGCTTGCTGAGGTAGTGAGGTCATTTTTTTTACCAGCAGCCCTAAACTTAGCGCTACGGGATGTTCAGAATCCTCTGTGACAGCCTCTAAGACTATTGCCAGTGGAAAGTCTTTTGGGGAGACCTTTAGCCACAGTGGGCAACTCAGGCTAAAAGCAACCGCTTGGGTGGAGATGAGCGAATTACACTTACAAAAGGTAGGGGAAAAGCTCAGTGGGCCCACTCAGTACCAGGTGACGTGCAAGCACACGATATCCAGCCTGGACATAAGGGGTTGGTACCTCGGGAGGCCCCTACACTGTATTGTATATTATTTTCACTGTGACACTTCCAGGTAAAGAAAATTGGCTCCTATCAATCATATGTGAAGCGGCTGAGTGGACTGGAACCTTGTGGAAGCACCACATGAGCTAAGCCGTACAGGACATTAACTGTTACAAAGCGTGGCGTGTAACACTTGCTTGTGTTGTTAGTTGTTGTCGTGACCTTTGTGCTTGTCCTGGAGTATTGTTTAACCACCCTAGCAAAAAACAACCTGCGAGTAAAATGTCTTGTCGACATAATCGAGGAGAAGCAATTTGGGAAGCAAATGAGGAACGCTCTTGTTCCTACTTGTATTAAATAGCGCAGCCACAGAGTGTTGCAGTGCCTATCACTTTGAAGGTGAGGCAAGTAGAGGCAAAAGCCCTGGAGGAGCATCCCATACGGATAGAAATGGGAACAAGACGTTACCCAAACTGAGAAGTCCAGTGTGTCACTAACTACAGATTGTAGTGACTCTGGCTGGCCAGGTAAGACATTCCTCGCCTGGTGCTGGCGAGACGATTTCGCTGAAAACTTCCGCCTTCCATTGCCCGGGTCCCGGCTGACCCCGGTGAGGTGTTCTAACGAACGCTCTTGTAATGGGAGTGTAACTTGTAAGTCTACTCCATTAGTTCTACCCTGCACTCTCAGGAAGGGGCTTTTCAACGCTCTCTCCTGCTTTAACCACTTCCCCAATTGCTCTCCATTTTAACTTTCCCTGCGGTCACTGCAGGAACAGCCTGACCATCTCTGCAGAGCTCCCACGGAGTTAAATCAACCGGAACACAAAAGTTATTGTCGAACCCTTTGTGGTCGCTAAAACTTGTAGCATTACTCAGGCAAGAGAACATGTCTATGATTAAACCATCCTGTCTGCCATTTTTTAAATATAGCTTACACCGGATGGCTGGAATGGTTACGCAAGCGGACCTGAAGCGCCAAATGGCGAGAAAGAAAGGATGTCAGTGGTGTTACAGGGCCAGGATTAGGAGTTCTAAATAGCATTGATGCTGAGGCATTAGTGAATATGTGACACAGAGATGTGTCTAGATTAGACAAAGCAAAGCCATTACGATCATCTCTGTTATCTCTTGGAAGTAATCAACGGTGCTCCTCTCAGAGTTCTACCTCAGTGAGAGCTCAAAGAAGGAAAGGTCATCAGCTTCCTTAGTTGCATCAGGAGGAGCTCAAACTAATGTTTCTTTGGCGGCCCATTGTAGCCAAGCCAAATGGACACAATCCGGAGTTGCAACAACTCGGGCAGGTGAGAAAGGGCTCCTACCCAGTGAAATTCGCAAAGCAGGACTCCTTCCAAAGGCGTTCAATATTAAGGAATGTTGGACTGCCACCATCTAGCGTTAATCAGAGTCAGGCTAGGGCAGCCCCATGACATTGCCTCCCGTGCCCCCAGTCGACAATAACACCAAGATGCGCCGATCTTGCCATCCTCCCCTGTGGACACTTACACCACGTCCACTCACAGCTGCCTCCAAAGAATGCGCGCCTGCTGAGCTGCCTGTCCGAACAGCCGGCGCTGACAGGCAAGAGCTCTTGCCAAGCAAGCTTGACCTGCATGCATAGGGCAGCCCCACAGCACTTTCACAGCTGCCTTCCTCGCCGGTTGACACTTACAGCAGGACTATTCCCCCCGAATGCCTAGGAGTGCCACACTGCTCAAGCGCCTCCACTGAGAGTCAGGGCTCACAGGCAGGAGCTAGTCCCAGCCAAGCTTCCCCTGCATGCCTAAGGCAGTCCCACAACAGGATAACGG
Source organism: Dromaius novaehollandiae (assembly GCF_036370855.1). NCBI lineage: Eukaryota > Metazoa > Chordata > Aves > Casuariiformes > Dromaiidae > Dromaius > Dromaius novaehollandiae. Next base: position 1,539,890 of record NC_088130.1, on the reverse strand, counting down.
CTTGCCTTCCTCTTCTGTCGACATTAATAGCACCGCTATTCCCGCCTTCCTCCTAGGAATGCCTGTCCAACGAGCAAGGGCTGCTGGGCTTGCCTCGGGCAGCCCCACAAGACGTACCCATCTCACCTTCCTCCCCCGTCGACAATTACAGCAGGCGTACTCCCAGCTTCCTGCTAAGAATGCCAGACTGCTCAGATGGCTGAGCGAACAGCAACTGCACAGAGGTAATAGCTCTGGGCATGCCAAGCTTCCCTTTGGCAGCCCACAAAATATTCCCTTGCTCTTTTCCTAGGTGAGCGCCTTTTGGCCCTTTACACCATGGCTACTCACAAGCCTTATTCCTGAGAATGCCGGCCGGCTCAGACACCCGTCGTGGCAGAAGTGCATTCAGAGGGAGAGCTCGGGGCATGAGAACCTTGCCTTGGGGTTCCTGACAAAAAAAAAAAAAAAAAAAAAAAAAGTGCAGGTCTCGCTTTCCTTCCCTGTGGATACTTACAGCAGGACTCTTCCCACCTCACTCCTAAGAGTGCCACAGGTATCACATGCCTCTCCCACTTGTCAGCACGCACAGGCAAGAGCTCTGGGCACCCCAAATTGGCTTCTGACAGCCTCGCAAAAAAAAAATAAATAAATAAATAAATAAAAAAAAAAAAAAACCTCATGCCTGTGCATTCTGCCAGGTGGGAGAGGCGTTTAAGTAGTTATAGCACAAATAGGGGTAAGGTGGGAAAAGGCCTTGTTTTTATCGTCGACAGGCGAATAAGGGGAGACTGGGAATTTTGGCGAAACTGCCCGAAGAAAGCTGTCCTTGCCCAGAGCGCTTGCCTGTGAGCCTTTGCTTTTCAGACAGGCGTCTGAGTATTTTAGCATTCTTCAGACTAAGGTGCGAGCAGAAGTGGTGTAAGTGCCGACCAGGTCGGTGAGGGGGGGTGGAAGTCAGGGTACGTTCCGCAGGGCTGCCTGAGGAAATCTTGGCATGCCCAGAGCTCTTTCCTATGAACTGCTGCTGGCCCAAGAGGTGTCAGAGCAGTCTGGCATTCTTGGGAGGAAGCTGTGTGGGCATGTGTTGCAATTGTCGATGGGCGAGATGGGGGCGTCTTGTGGGGGCTTCGAGAGACAGCCTTTTCGTGCCCAGAGCGCTTGCCTGTGCGTACTGACGAGAAGAGAGGCGTTTGAGCAGTGTGGCACTCCTAGCAGTAAGGTGGAATCATCCTGCTGTATGTGTCGACGGGCAAAGAACGCGAGCCCGGAACGTATTGTTCGGCTGCCCTGAGCATGAGGAGCAAGCTTGGTGGGGCAGCTCTTTTGCCTGTGAGCGCAGTCGACAGTTGCAGCAGGCTGACTCCTAAGAAAGCAAGCCTGCTGGGACGCCTGTCCAGATAGCGGCACTCTGGGGCAAGAGCTCTGGGCACGCCTGCCCAAACAGCCAGCGTTCACAGGCAAGAGCTCTTCCCAAGCACCCTAGACCTTCATCCCTAAGGCAGCGGCACAGCCCATTCACGGGGGGGCCTTCCTCTCCTGGCGACACTTACAGCGGGGCTTGCTTACGCTGTGTGGAGAAACGCGGTAGGCAAACTGAGACGCTGTTGTAGAGCCGCCTTCGAGATGCAGCTCAAGCCTGTGAGCTCTGGCTGTTCAGGCAGGCAGCTGAGCAGGCTGGCATTCTTAGGAGGAAGCTGTGAGAACGCCTGGTGCAATTGTCGACGAGGGAGGATGTTCCGAGACAAGCTTGGCGTGTCCAGAGCTCTTCCCCCTGAGTGCCAGCTCTCCAGACAGGCGTCCGAGCAGGCTTACTTTCTTAGGAGTCAGCCTGCTGTAATTGTCGACTGCGCTCACAGGGAAGAGAGCTGCCCCACTGAGCTTGCTCCTCATGCTCAGCCGAAAAACACGTTCCCGGCTCGTGTTCTTTGCCCATCGACACATACAGCAGGCCGATTCCCAACTTACTGCTAGGAGTGCCACGCTGCTCTCCTAGTCAGTATTCACAGGTGAGCGCTCTGGAAATGACAAGCTTGTCCCGGGCCGCTCAACAAGACGAGGGAGATGCGGGGAATCCAGCTCTCTTGCCTGTGACACCTGTCGACAATTAGACCAGGCTTACGCTTTACAAAGCTCGCCTGCTGAGACACCTGTCTGGCAGCCGGCACTCACGGGCAAGAGCGCTGGGCACGACAAGCTTGTCTCTGGGAGCACAACAAAATGAGCCCGTCTCGCCATCCTCCTCCGTTGACAATTACACCAGGCGTACTCACAGCCGCCTCCTAACAATGCCAGACTGCTCAGACGACTGTCCGAACAGCCAGAGCTCACAGGCAAAAAGTTGCCCCAACAAGCTTGCACTGCATGCTTAGGGCAGCTCCACGACTTGCCGCCTTCGCCTGTTGACACTTACAGTCCGCCGATTCCTACCCTACTGCTAGGAGTGGCACACTGCTCAAACGCCTTTCTCCCCGTCATCACTCCCAGGCGAGCTTTCTTGGCACAACAAGCTTGTCTCTGGAAGCCCCATAGGAAGTCACATTTCGCCATCCTCCCCATCAACAATTACACCATGCTTGCTCTTAAGAAGGCTCGGCTGCTCAGACGCTTCTCCGGACAGCCGGCACTCACAGGCAAGAGAAGATTGTCTCTGGCAGGGCCACAAAACGAGCCGGGCTCACCATCCTCCCCTGTCGACAGTTACACCAGGCGTACTCACAGCTTCTTCCTAAGCCCGACAGACTGCTCCGACGGCTGTCCGAACAGCCAGCGCTCACAGGCTTGATCTGCATATCTAAGGCAGCTCTACAACAGGTTCGCAGTTTGCCCACCTCTTCCCTGCAAGCAAGCCAGGCGAGGATGGCCACTCAGGAACATACTTGCGGTGGCCTTAGAGATGAAGGCCAAGCTTGGTTGGCGCTCTTGCCTGTGAGCCCTGGCTGCTCGGACGGGCTACTGAGGCTTCTGGCATTCATTGGAGGAAGCACTGAGTATGCCTGGTGTGATTGGCGACAGAAGAGAATGGCGAGCTGGGCATATCTTGTGCGGCTGCCAGAAACTCTTTTCCAGCTCGTGTCCAGAATTCTTGCCTGTGAGGACTGGCAGGTGAGAGAGGCATTTGCGCAATGTGGCACTCCTCGGAGTAAGGCGTGAGTACGCTCCCTCTAACCGTGGACAGGCGAGGAAGGCAACTGTGAAGGTGTCGTGGGCCTGCCGTGGCTAGGCAGATCAAGCGTGGTGGGGGACGAACTCTTGCTTTTGAGCCCTGGTTGATCGCAAAGACGTCTGAGCATTTTGGCATTCTTAGCACTAAGTTGGGAGTAGCCGTGATGTAAAGGGCCAAAATGCGCTCAGCTAGGAAGAGAGCAGGGACTATTTTGTGGGCTGCCCGAGGCAAGCTGGCCTTGCCCAGAGCTCTTGCCTAGCAGACCATGCTGTTCGGAAAGGCGTCTGAGCAATTTGGCATTCCTAGGAGGAAGGCGGGAATAGCGGTGCTATTAAAGTCGACAGAAGAGGAAGGCAAGCCGTTATCCTGTTGTGGGACTGCCTTAGGCATGCAGGGCAAGCTTGGCTGGGACTAGCTCCTGCCTGTGAGCCCTGACTCTCAGTGGAGGCGCTGGAGCAGTGTGGCACGCCTAGGTGTTCGGAGGGAATAGCCCTGCTGGAAGGCGAGGAAGGCAGCTGTGAAAGTGCTTATGGGGCTGCCCTACGCATGAAGAATAAGCTTGCTGGGGAAGGTCTCTTGCCTGTGCGCCCTGTCGACAAGTACACCAGGCTTACTCTTTAGAAAGTTCGCCTGCTCAGACAGCGGGCACTCACAGGCAAGAGCGCTCTGGGCACGACGAGCCTGTCTCTGGGAGCACAACAAAGAGAGCTCATCCCACCATCCCCCCCCGTCGACAATTACACCAGGTGTACTCACAGCTTTTGCCTAAGAAGGCCAGACTGCTCAGACGACTGTCCGACCAGCCAGAGCTCACAGGCAAAAAAGCTGCCCACCAAGCTTGCTTTTCAGGCTTAGGGCAGCCCCGCTACTTATTCATGGTTCGTCTTCCTCACCTGCTGACACTTACAGCCGGCCTATTCCCAACCTGCTGCTAGGAGTGCCACAGTGCTCAAATGCCTCTATGCTTGTCAGTATTCACAGGGGAGAGCGCTTGGCACGACAAGATTGTTTCTGGCAATGCCACAAGATGTCCCCGTTTCGCCATCCTTCCCCGTCGACAATTACACCGGCCTTACTCACAGCGTCCGCCTAAGACTGCCAGGACACCTTTCCGAATAGCCAGAGCTCACAACCTTGATGTGCCTATCTCCCTCAAGGATTCAAGAACAGCCCTACAATTTTTGGTAATGTACTTGCAAAAGAATTAGAATTATGGCAAGGTAAGAAAGAGACCACTACCTTATTACAGTATGTGGACGATATCTTACTGGGGGCAGACACTATTGAAGAATGTAGAGAAACAACCATCAGTTTATTAAATTTTTTGGGAACAGCGGGATACAGGGTGTCTCTGAAAAAAGTACAGATCATGAAGAAAAGCATAATCTATCTAGGATTTGAAATATCCCAGGGGGGGGAAGAAAATTAGGAATCGAAAGGAAAGAAGCAATTTGTCAGATCGCCCCCCCAAAATCAAAAAGAGAACTCAGGGGATTTTTAGGAATGGCTGGGTGGTGTCGCCTGTGGATACCTAATTTTGGATTAATGGCAAAGCCTTTATAGGAAGCTGTTAAGGGACCGGGAGACTTGCTGGAGTGGACTCCAGAATGCCGAAAAGGATTTGATGAAATCAAGATTGCTCTCATGAGTGCTCCTGCATTAGGACTTCCAAACCTAACAAAGCCATTTGAGCTTTATGTACATGAGAGAGGGCACCAGGCTTTGGGAGTGCTTGTACAGACTTTAGGAAATTGGAAAAGACCTGTGGCTTACTTTTCAAGACAGGTGGATAAAGTGAGTGCAGGGTGGCCAGGATGCCTCAGAGCAGTTGCAGCTGCTGTGCTGTTAATACAAGAGGCACGAAAATTGACATTGGGACAAAAAGTGACTGTTTATGTGCCACATGCTGTTGCAGCAGTTTTAGAACAAAAAGGGCATCACTGGTTATCCCCAAGTAGGATGGTGCAGTACCAGGCAGTGATACTTGAGCAAGAAGATGTAACCATGAAGGTGTCTAATACCCTTAATCCGGCATGTCTATTACCACTTCATGAAGAGGGGAGGTTGGCTCATGACTGTCTGCAAACTATTGAGCGAGTATATTCCAGCCGTCCAGATTTGAGAGATATTCCGTTGCAGAATCCAGACTGGGAATTATTTACCGATGGGAGCAGTTTTACAGTAAAGGGAGAAAGAAGGGCTGGATACGCTGTTGTCACTTTGGAAGGAGAAATCGAAGCAAGATCGCTACCAGCAAAGACATCTGCCCAGAAAGCAGAACTGATTGCTTTAACCCGGGCTCTGGAATTATCAGAGGGAAAACGGACTAATGTGTTTACAGATTCAAAATACGCCTTTGGGGTTATACATGCCCATGGCGCAATTTGGAAGGAAAGAGGATTGCTATCTTCTCAAGGGAATCCTATAAAATACAGTAAGGAGATTATGGGACTACTCAAAGCAGTTAATAAACCCAAAGAAATAGCAGTAATGCATTGCAAAGCGCACCAGTCCAGACAGACTGACATCGTTAAAGGGAACAAAGGGGCCGATGAGGCTGCAAAAAGGGCAGCATTATCCGTGTCGGTGGCAGCCTTAGTTCCAGAAAGAATGTTAAAAATGGAAATTCCAGTATACACTGAAAAAGAAAATAAATTAGCAGAAATACTGAAATGCATAAAAACTCCCGAAGGATGGTGGGTGACATCTACTGGACAATGTGTGGTAACTTTGCCGATAATGAAGAAGCTGATGAAGCAAATACATGATAGCACCCACATGGGAGCCGAGTCACTGGTTGAAACAGTTAAAAGATTTGCTGTGGGAGTCAGTATGCTAATAATTGCAAAGGGTATTACACAGAAATGTGAAATCTGTCTTAGAAATAATCCCAAGATTCAGAAGAAGCCCCCCCCAGGGGAAGTAAAAAGGGGCTTCATGCCCGGGGATTACTGGCAAATTGATTTTTCTGAATTACCAAAATGTAATGGATATAAATATTTGTTGGTAATTGTTGACACCTTTTCAGGATGGCCTGAGGCTTTCCCGTGTCGTACCAATAAAGCCAGGGAGGTAGTAAAAATGTTATTAAAAGAAATTATACCAAGATTTGGGGTACCAGAAGGGTTTTCTTCAGATAGGGGACCTCATTTTATAGCAGAAATAGTACAGCAAATCTCAAAAATACTACAAATTAAATGGGACTTACATACCCCCTGGAGGCCACAATCCAGTGGAAAGAATGAATCAAACAATTAAGAGACAGGTAGGAAAATTGTGTCAGGAGATTCAGATGAAATGGACTGATGTTTTACCTCTGGCATTATTAAGAATCAGAATAACCCCAAGGGTTAGGGAGAAAGTTAGTCCATTTGAGATTCTGTATGGTAAACCTTACACTGTAAATTTAACTGGAAATGAAATTCAAATGCACGTTAAGGGCGATCAAATTTTAAGTGATTATCTCTTGTCTATGGCAAAGGTTCTTACTTCTCTCCGTAGGTACATCCAGTTAAGATCTCCCGTACTTTTAGATTCACCTGTACATTCATTCCAGCCGGGAGATCAAGTGTATCTTCGGACCTGGAAGGACGAGCCATTGGTAGAAAAGTGGAGAGGACCGTATCTTGTACTGCTAACAACAAATACTGCTGTGAAACTGCAGGGAATTGATTCCTGGATCCACTACACCCGAGTGAAAGCAGTACCTCGAGAGACGTGGAAAGCTGAACAAGTTCAACCTTTAAAGTTAAAAATATATAAAGATATATGAGTTGTATTGGAAGCAAATCGGTTTTAAATTTAGATTGTACGCAGGGAAGAATTGCTTTAATCTGTTTGTTAGGAATAGGGTTAATATTGTTGTTATGGTATCTGTGTAAAAATGATGTTCTCCCAAATAACCAGGGGAGAAATGTGGTGGTTAGCTTTTCTAGGTTGCCTGAGCCAAACAATTAAAGGGAATCAGGAAGGATTTTGGGGTCACAATCTCCATTTGGAAGTAATTACGAAATCTATGAAGATAGTTAACCAGAGGGATTGCTGGGTGTGTGCCCACTTCCCTGAACATTCCAACAAGGGCTTCCCCCTAATTGGAGTGCCTCTTAATTTTTCCTTTATGGAATTTATGAAACAGATAAGAAATGATAGTGATCAAACGAAATATGATGAAACAACCGAACAGGAATGGGAAGTCCAGAGTGTGACAGGAGATTATTATCAATGTATCCGAAGATGTAATAATAATAATAGATGGTGGAAAAAACTGTACCCTAATGAAAGCAACCGATCAACTGTACTGGAGCCATTAAGGTAGGAGGTTATAAAAATTGCTCTCAGATACCTGAAATAGGTTATAAGTGGCCAAGTAAGGAGCTAAATGGGTGGCATGTTCCGAAAGGTAGTGGATGGTATTGGTTGTGTGGGAACAAGGCACGAAAAGTGCTACCTCCTAATTGGTCAGGGACATGTACTTTAGGGGCAATAATCCCTAATGTTACTATAAGAAAAGAACTGAGTAATAAATATCAAAAATCCTGGCTAAGAACATTCATGAGGAGACAAAAGAGGGTCAATAATCCTTTAATAGATCGACCTACTAGGTTTCAGTCATTCGTGAGGTGGCTGTTTCCACAATTGGGAGTGAGTGAACTTGAAAAAGCAATAGTAAATATTTCAGCAGTTATTAAAAAAATAGGGAATAAAACCTCTGATGCCATTGCAGCTTTACAAGAGGAGGTTTCAGAAATTGCTAAAATAAGTACCCAAAACAGGATGGCTCTAGATATGTTATTGGCATCTCAGGGAGGAGTATGTACAGTAATAAATACTAGTTGCTGTGTATATGTGGATCAAAGCGGGAGAATTTCTACCGATCTAAATGAAATCTGGAAGCAGACTGAAATCTTACATGGGGTTCAGAAAGATGATACTTCTTTCGGATTTGAAGAAACATGGAAATGGTTGACTTCCTGGTTCCCTGATGTGAGCTCATGGGTTAAAAAATGTTTAACAATTTTGGGAATGGTGCTAGTAGTTTTTGTATGCGTTTATGTAGTGATTCAATGTATTTCTAAGTGTTTTACAAAAATAATATGGGAAAGATTTTTAAGAGAGTGAGACTAATATGAAAAATGATCATATAAGTCTCAAAGGGGGGAATTGTTACAAGACAACCCTGGGAAGCTCAGAAAGAATGTTTGAAGTAGGTAGATTTGGATAACTTCTATCTTAGATAGAATTTGCTTAGCATGAGTAGCCGCACACTTGCTTAGCATGAGTAGCTAAATTTGCTGAAGCCTTAGGCCGCGCTCCTAGTTCGGTAAGAAAGGGCCTCAGAGCTGGTGCAGGCTGGAAAGATAAGGGAGTTACAAGCAGGCTGATTTCCTGTGCCCCACTCTCCAGACGGGAGGATGCCAAGGCTGAGAAATAAGGCCTGTTTGGGCGCCAGGACCTTGGGAAGCAAAGCTTCCTCTCACTGTTGAAACAGTGCTGATTAAGGGGTCTGGATTATGTCTGCTTCCTCAGGGCCTTAGAAGATAACACCTACTGACCCAGCTGGGGCAGTGTTAATTCACCAGGACCTTGAGGAGCAGGGGTGGGATCCAGGGAATGAAGAAACCACTAACCAATCAGTGTAAAAGGGAAAGTCGTAAATCTGGCAATTTGTGTGTATAAATGCTACTTGAAAAGTTGGGGGGGCTGTGCTTGATTTGTGGGAAACCACCGAGAACCCAGGCTTGCGCAACTCTGAAATAAATAAACAAATGTCTCTCCTGAGTGTGTAATTATTGGCTTATTGCACACGGGCAACGAATCCGCTTTTCAGACAACAGAGGCACTGAGGTTGCTCTAACCTCACAAGCACAGCCAGCTGCCATGAACCTGCTACTGGCCTAGGAGGCACTGACGCTGCTGTGACCTCACAAGCACAGCCAGCATCCACGAGCCTGCCACTGGACTAGGAGGCATCGAGGCTGCGATGACATGACAAACAGAGCTAGCAGCCAGGAGGCTGTCACTGGCCTAGGCGGCATGGAGGCTGCTGTGACCTCACAAGCACAGCCAGCAGTCAGGAGCCTGCCCCTGGCCTAGGAGGCACTCAGGCTACTGTGACCTCACAAGCACAGCCAGCAGCCATTAGCCTGCCACTGCCCGATGAGGCACTGAGGCTGCTGTGACCTCACAAACTGCTGAGGTCACTTGTGTCTCCATGCCAAAAAGGGGAGTGGCAGGGCCATGGCTCCCTTTTCTGTCTTGTGATGTCACTTGTGCCTCTGAGCCTAAAGGGCCTGTGCCGGGCCAATGGCTACTGGTGTGCTTGTGAAGTCCCTCTGCCTCAGCGCCTGCTTGGCCACTCCCAGTCCCAGTGCTGCTGGCTGTGCTTGTGATGGCACTTCGACCTGCATGCCTGATTAGCCATTGCCATGCCCATGGCTGCTGGTCTGCTTGGGAGGTCACTTCTTTCTCCGTGCTTGATGTGCCCTGGCAGGCCCAGAGCTGCTGGCTGTGCTTGTGAGGTCCCTTTGACCTCAGTGCCTGATGAGGCACTCAGAGTGCCATGGCTCCTGCCTGTGCTTCTGTGCTCACTTCTGCCTCAGTGCCTGATTGGCAAGTGGCAGGCCAATGGGTGCATGCCGAGGTAGTGAGGTCACTTGCACCACAGTGTCTGATTGGCCAGTGGCAGGCCCATGGCTGCTGGCTGAGGTAGTGAGGTCACTTCTGCCTCAGTGTCTGATAGGCCAGTTACAGGGCCATGGCTGCTGGCTGGACTTGTGAGGTCACTTTCTCCTTAGTGCCTCAAAGGACATTGGCAGGCCCACGGCTGTTGGCGGTGCTGGTGAGGTCATTTCTGCAAAAGCTTTTGGCTTTGCAGGGGCCTCCGAGTGCCTTTTTTTTCTAGTGTAGTAGCCTCCAACTGCCTTTTTTGTCAGTGTAGGAGCTTCCAAGTGCCTTTTTTTGCGCTGTAGCAGCTTCCAAGTGCCTTTTTTCCGGTGTAGCGGCTTCCGAGTGCTTTTTTCTCCAGTGTAGCAGCCTCCAAGTGCATTATTTTGCGGTGCAGTGGCCCCTGAGTGCCTTTATTTGCAGTGTAGGGGCATCCAATGCCTTTTTTTGCGGTGTAGCGGCCTCCAATTGCGCTTTTGTCTGCTGCAGGTGCCTCTGCGTGCATTTCCTTGCAGTGCAGGGGCCTCTGAGTGCCTTTTCTCTGCGGTGCAGGGGCCACCAAATGCCTTTTTTGCCTATGTAGGGGCATCTTAGTGCTCTTTTTTTTACAGTGCAGGGACCTCCAAGGACCTTTTTGCAGCGCAGGGGCCTCCAAGTGTCTTTTCTTGCGGTGTAGAGGCCTCCGAGTGGCCTTTTTCCCAGTGCAGTGGCCTGTGAGTGCTTTTTTTTCCATTGTACAGGCTTCCATGCGCCTTTTTACATGGTGTAGGGGCCTCCGAGTGCCTTTATTTCCGGTGTAGGGCTATCCAAGTACCTTTTTTTGCAGTGTCGCGGCCTGGGAGTGCATTTTTTGGCGGTGCAGGGGCCTCCGAGTGCCTTTCTTTGCAGTGCAGGGGCCTCCGAGTGCCTTTCTTTGCAGTGCAGGGGCCTCCGAGTGCCTTTTTTCTGGTGTAGGGCCCTCCGAGTGCCTTCCTTTCCCATGTAGTGGCATCCAAGGAACTTTTTTTGCATTGTAGCAGCACCTGAGTGCCTTTTTTTGTAGTGCAGGGGCCTCCAAGTGTCTTTTTTTGCGGTAAAGGGGCATCTAAGTGCCTTTTCTTCCGGTCTAGCGACCTCCAAGTGCCTATTTTTGCAATGCAGGCTCCCCGAAGTGCCTTTTTTCCCAGTATAGTCTCCTCCATGTGCATATTTTTGCAGTGCATGGCCTCCTAGTGCCCCTTTTTCCCAGTGCTCATGCCTCCAAGTGCCTTTTTTTCTTTGTGTTATGGTCCTTCAGCGTTCTGTGATATCACTTTATCCTTTGCCTGAAATGATATTGTCAGGCCCACCACTGCTGGATGAGATAGTCATGTCACTTCTGCCTCACGGCCTGGTAGGCCAGTCAGGCCCATCAGTCCTCGCTCTGCTTGTGAGGTTGCTTCTGCCTCTGTGCTTGATAGGCCAGTGGCAGAGCCATGCCTCCTGGCTGGGCTTGTGAGGATACTTGTGTCTCCATGCCAAAAAGGGCAGTGGCAGGCCCATGGTTGCTGGTTGTGTCTTATGATGTCACTTTGACCTGCATGCCATTGCATGCATGGCATACATGGGCATGCACTGCCACGCCCATGGCTGCTGGTCTGCTTGGGAGGTCACTTCTTTCTCCGTGCTTGATGCGCCCTGGCAGGCCCAGAGCTGCTGGCTGTGCTTGTGAGGTCCCTTTGGCCTCAGTGCCTGATGAGGCACTCAGAGCGCCATGGCTCCTGCCTGTGCTTCTGAGCTCACTTCTGCCTCAGTGCCTGATTGGCAAGTGGCAGGCCACTGGCTGCTTGCTGAGGTAGTGAGGTCATTTTTTTACCAGCAGCCCTAAACTTAGCACTACGGGATGTTCAGAATCCGCTGTGACAGCCTCTAAGACTATTGCCAGTGGAAAGTCTTTTGGGGAGACCTTTAGCCACAGTGGGCAACTCAGGCTAAAAGCAACCGCTTGGGTGGAGATGAGTGAATTACACTTACAAAAGGTAGGGGAAAAGCTCAGTGGGCCCACTCAGTACCAGGTGACGTGCAAGCACACGATATCCAGCCTGGACATAAGGGGTTGGTACCTCGGGAGGCCCCTACACTGTATTGTATATTATTTTCACTGTGACACTTCCAGGTAAAGAAAATTGGCTCCTATCAATCATATGTGAAGCGGCTGAGTGGACTGGAACCTTGTGGAAGCACCACATGAGCTAAGCCGTACAGGACATTAACTGTTACAAAGCGTGGCGTGTAACACTTGCTTGTGTTGTTAGTTGTTGTCGTGACCTTTGTGCTTGTCCTGGAGTATTGTTTAACCGCCCTAGCAAAAAACAACCTGCGAGTAAAATGTCTTGTCGACATAATCGAGGAGAAGCAATTTGGGAAGCAAATGAGGAACGCTCTTGTTCCTACTTGTATTAAATAGCGCAGCCACAGAGTGTTGCAGTGCCTATCACTTTGAAGGTGAGGCAAGTAGAGGCAAAAGCCCTGGAGGAGCATCCCATACGGATAGAAATGGGAACAAGACGTTACCCAAACTGAGAAGTCCAGTGTGTCACTAACTACAGATTGTAGTGACTCTGGCTGGCCAGGTAAGACATTCCTCGCCTGGTGCTGGCGAGACGATTTCGCTGAAAACTTCCGCCTTCCATTGCCCGGGTCCCGGCTGACCCCGGTGAGGTGTTCTAACGAACGCTCTTGTAATGGGAGTGTAACTTGTAAGTCTACTCCATTAGTTCTACCCTGCACTCTCAGGAAGGGGCTTTTCAACGCTCTCTCCTGCTTTAACCACTTCCCCAATTGCTCTCCATTTTAACTTTCCCTGCGGTCACTGCAGGAACAGCCTGACCATCTCTGCAGAGCTCCCACGGAGTTAAATCAACCGGAACACAAAAGTTACTGTCGAACCCTTTGTGGTCGCTAAAACTTGTAGCATTACTCAGGCAAGAGAACATGTCTATGATTAAACCATCCTGTCTGCCATTTTTTAAATATAGCTTACACCGGATGGCTGGAATGGTTACGCAAGCGGACCTGAAGCGCCAAATGGCGAGAAAGAAAGGATGTCAGTGGTGTTACAGGGCCAGGATTAGGAGTTCTAAATAGCATTGATGCTGAGGCATTAGTGAATATGTGACACAGAGATGTGTCTAGGTTAGACAAAGCAAAGCCATTACGATCATCTCTGTTATCTCTTGGAAGTAATCAACGGTGCTCCTCTCAGAGTTCTACCTCAGTGAGAGCTCAAAGAAGGAAAGGTCATCAGCTTCCTTAGTTGCATCAGGAGGAGCTCAAACTAATGTTTCTTTGGCGGCCCATTGTAGCCAAGCCAAATGGACACAATCCGGAGTTGCAACAACTCGGGCAGGTGAGAAAGGGCTCCTACCCAGTGAAATTCGCAAAGCAGGACTCCTTCCAAAGGCGTTCAATATTAAGGAATGTTGGACTGCCACCATCTAGCGTTAATCAGAGTCAGGCTAGGGCAGCCCCATGACATTGCCTCCCGTGCCCCCAGTCGACAATAACACCAAGATGCGCCGATCTTGCCATCCTCCCCTGTGGACACTTACACCACGTCCACTCACAGCTGCCTCCAAAGAATGCGCGCCTGCTGAGCTGCCTGTCCGAACAGCCGGCGCTGACAGGCAAGAGCTCTTGCCAAGCAAGCTTGACCTGCATGCATAGGGCAGCCCCACAGCACTTTCACAGCTGCCTTCCTCGCCGGTTGACACTTACAGCAGGACTATTCCCCCCGAATGCCTAGGAGTGCCACACTGCTCAAGCGCCTCCACTGAGAGTCAGGGCTCACAGGCAGGAGCTAGTCCCAGCCAAGCTTCCCCTGCATGCCTAAGGCAGTCCCACAACAGGATAACGGCTTGCCTTCCTCTCCTGTCGACATTAATAGCACCGCTATTCCTGCCTTCCTCCTAGGAATGCCACATCGCTCAAATGCCTGTCCAACGAGCAAGGGCTGCTGGGCTTGCCTCGGGCAGCCCCACAAGACGTACCCATCTCACCTTCCTCCCCCGTCGACAATTACAGCAGGCGTACTCCCAGCTTCCTGCTAAGAATGCCAGACTGCTCAGATGGCTGAGCGAACAGCAACTGCACAGAGGTAATAGCTCTGGGCATGCCAAGCTTCCCTTTGGCAGCCCACAAAATATTCCCTTGCTCTTTTCCTAGGTGAGCGCCTTTTGGCCCTTTACACCATGGCTACTCACAAGCCTTATTCCTGAGAATGCCGGCCGGCTCAGACACCCGTCGTGGCAGAAGTGCATTCAGAGGGAGAGCTCGGGGCATGAGAACCTTGCCTTGGGGTTCCTGACAAAAAAAAAAAAAAAAAAAAAAAAAAAAGTGCAGGTCTCGCTTTCCTTCCCTGTGGATACTTACAGCAGGACTCTTCCCACCTCACTCCTAAGAGTGCCACAGGTATCACATGCCTCTCCCACTTGTCAGCACGCACAGGCAAGAGCTCTGGGCACCCCAAATTGGCTTCTGACAGCCTCGCAAAAATAAATAAATAAATAAATAAATAAATACATAAAAACCCTCATGCCTGTGCATTCTGCCAGGTGGGAGAGGCGTTTAAGTAGTTATAGCACAAATAGGGGTAAGGTGGGAAAAGGCCTTGTTTTATCGTCGACAGGCGAATAAGGGGAGACTGGGAATTTTGGCGAAACTGCCCGAAGAAAGCTGTCCTTGCCCAGAGCGCTTGCCTGTGAGCCTTTGCTTTTCAGACAGGCGTCTGAGTATTTTAGCATTCTTCAGACTAAGGTGCGAGCAGAAGTGGTGTAAGTGCCGACCAGGTCGGTGAGGGGGGGTGGAAGTCAGGGTACGTTCCGCAGGGCTGCCTGAGGAAATCTTGGCATGCCCAGAGCTCTTTCCTATGAACTGCTGCTGGCCCAAGAGGTGTCAGAGCAGTCTGGCATTCTTGGGAGGAAGCTGTGCGGGCATGTGTTGCAATTGTCGATGGGCGAGATGGGGGCGTCTTGTGGGGGCTTCGAGAGACAGCCTTTTCGTGCCCAGAGCGCTTGCCTGTGCGTACTGACGAGAAGAGAGGCGTTTGAGCAGTGTGGCACTCCTAGCAGTAAGGTGGAATCATCCTGCTGTATGTGTCGACGGGCAAAGAACGCGAGCCCGGAACGTATTGTTCGGCTGCCCTGAGCATGAGGAGCAAGCTTGGTGGGGCATCTCAAGCCTGTGAGCTCTGGCTGTTCAGGCAGGTAGCTGAGCAGGCTGGCATTCTTAGGAGGAAGCTGTGAGAACGCCTGGTGCAATTGTCGACGAGGGAGGATGTTCCGAGACAAGCTTGGCGTGTCCAGAGCTCTTCCCCCTGAGTGCCAGCTCTCCAGACAGGCGTCCGAGCAGGCTTACTTTCTTAGGAGTCAGCCTGCTGTAATTGTCGACTGCGCTCACAGGCAAGAGAGCTGCCCCACTGAGCTTGCTCCTCATGATCAGCCAAAAAACACGTTCCCGGCTCGTGTTCTTTGCCCATCGACACATACAGCAGGCCGATTCCCAACTTACTGCTAGGAGTGCCACACTGCTCAAACGCTGCTCTCCTAGTCAGTATTCACAGGTGAGCGCTCTGGAAATGACAAGCTTGTCCCGGGCCGCTCAACAAGACGAGGGAGATGCGGGGAATCCAGCTCTCTTGCCTGTGACACCTGTCGACAATTAGACCAGGCTTACGCTTTACAAAGCTCGCCTGCTGAGACACCTGTCTGGCAGCCGGCACTCACGGGCAAGAGCGCTGGGCACGACAAGCTTGTCTCTGGGAGCACAACAAAATGAGCCCGTCTCGCCATCCTCCTCCGTTGACAATTACACCAGGCGTACTCACAGCCGCCTCCTAACAATGCCAGACTGCTCAGACGACTGTCCGAACAGCCAGAGCTCACAGGCAAAAAGTTGCCCCAA
The DNA here is from genome assembly GCF_036370855.1 of Dromaius novaehollandiae. Taxonomy (NCBI): domain Eukaryota; kingdom Metazoa; phylum Chordata; class Aves; order Casuariiformes; family Dromaiidae; genus Dromaius; species Dromaius novaehollandiae. The sequence goes on along the minus strand of NC_088130.1, from coordinate 1,524,163 downwards.
CAAGCTTGCACTGCATGCTTAGGGCAGCTCCACGACTTGCCGCCTTCGCCTGTTGACACTTACAGTCCGCCGATTCCTACCCTACTGCTAGGAGTGGCACACTGCTCAAACGCCTTTCTCCCCGTCATCACTCCCAGGCGAGCTTTCTTGGCACAACAAGCTTGTCTCTGGAAGCCCCATAGGAAGTCACATTTCGCCATCCTCCCCATCAACAATTACACCATGCTTGCTCTTAAGAAGGCTCGGCTGCTCAGACGCTTCTCCGGACAGCCGGCACTCACAGGCAAGAGAAGATTGTCTCTGGCAGGGCCACAAAACGAGCCGGGCTCACCATCCTCCCCTGTCGACAGTTACACCAGGCGTACTCACAGCTTCTTCCTAAGCCCGACAGACTGCTCCGACGACTGTCCGAACAGCCAGCGCTCACAGGCTTGATCTGCATATCTAAGGCAGCTCTACAACAGGTTCGCAGTTTGCCCACCTCTTCCCTGCAAGCAAGCCAGGCGAGGATGGCCACTCAGGAACATACTTGCGGTGGCCTTAGAGATGAAGGCCAAGCTTGGTTGGCGCTCTTGCCTGTGAGCCCTGGCTGCTCGGACGGGCTACTGAGGCTTCTGGCATTCATTGGAGGAAGTACTGAGTATGCCTGGTGTGATTGGCGACAGAAGAGAATGGCGAGCTGGGCATATCTTGTGCGGCTGCCAGAAACTCTTTTCCAGCTCGTGTCCAGAATTCTTGCCTGTGAGGACTGGCAGGTGAGAGAGGCATTTGCGCAATGTGGCACTCCTCGGAGTAAGGCGTGAGTACGCACCCTCTAACCGTGGACAGGTGAGGAAGGCAACTGTGAAGGTGTCGTGGGCCTGCCGTGGCTAGGCAGATCAAGCGTGGTGGGGGACGAACTCTTGCTTTTGAGCCCTGGTTGATCGCAAAGACGTCTGAGCATTTTGGCATTCTTAGCACTAAGTTGGGAGTAGCCGTGATGTAAAGGGCCAAAATGCGCTCAGCTAGGAAGAGAGCAGGGACTATTTTGTGGGCTGCCCGAGGCAAGCTGGCCTTGCCCAGAGCTCTTGCCTAGCAGACCATGCTGTTCGGAAAGGCGTCTGAGCAATTTGGCATTCCTAGGAGGAAGGCGGGAATAGCGGTGCTATTAAAGTCGACAGAAGAGGAAGGCAAGCCGTTATCCTGTTGTGGGACTGCCTTAGGCATGCAGGGCAAGCTTGGCTGGGACTAGCTCCTGCCTGTGAGCCCTGACTCTCAGTGGAGGCGCTGGAGCAGTGTGGCACGCCTAGGTGTTCGGAGGGAATAGCCCTGCTGGAAGGCGAGGAAGGCAGCTGTGAAAGTGCTTATGGGGCTGCCCTACGCATGAAGAATAAGCTTGCTGGGGAAGGTCTCTTGCCTGTGCGCCCTGTCGACAAGTACACCAGGCTTACTCTTTAGAAAGTTCGCCTGCTCAGACAGCGGGCACTCACAGGCAAGAGCGCTCTGGGCACGACGAGCCTGTCTCTGGGAGCACAACAAAGAGAGCTCATCCCACCATCCCCCCCCGTCGACAATTACACCAGGTGTACTCACAGCTTTTGCCTAAGAAGGCCAGACTGCTCAGACGACTGTCCGACCAGCCAGAGCTCACAGGCAAAAAAGCTGCCCACCAAGCTTGCTTTTCAGGCTTAGGGCAGCCCCGCTACTTATTCATGGTTCGTCTTCCTCACCTGTTGACACTTACAGCCGGCCTATTCCCAACCTGCTGCTAGGAGTGCCACAGTGCTCAAATGCCTCTATGCTTGTCAGTATTCACAGGGGAGAGCGCTTGGCACGACAAGATTGTTTCTGGCAATGCCACAAGATGTCCCCGTTTCGCCATCCTTCCCCGTCGACAATTACACCGGCCTTACTCACAGCGTCCGCCTAAGACTGCCAGGACACCTTTCCGAATAGCCAGAGCTCACAACCTTGATGTGCCTATCTCCCTCAAGGATTCAAGAACAGCCCTACAATTTTTGGTAATGTACTTGCAAAAGAATTAGAATTATGGCAAGGTAAGAAAGAGACCACTACCTTATTACAGTATGTGGACGATATCTTACTGGGGGCAGACACTATTGAAGAATGTAGAGAAACAACCATCAGTTTATTAAATTTTTTGGGAACAGCGGGATACAGGGTGTCTCTGAAAAAAGTACAGATCATGAAGAAAAGCGTAATCTATCTAGGATTTGAAATATCCCAGGGGGAAAGAAAATTAGGAATCGAAAGGAAAGAAGCAATTTGTCAGATCGCCCCCCCAAAATCAAAAAGAGAACTCAGGGGATTTTTAGGAATGGCTGGGTGGTGTCGCCTGTGGATACCTAATTTTGGATTAATGGCAAAGCCTTTATAGGAAGCTGTTAAGGGACCGGGAGACTTGCTGGAGTGGACTCCAGAATGCCGAAAAGGATTTGATGAAATCAAGATCGCTCTCATGAGTGCTCCTGCATTAGGACTTCCAAACCTAACAAAGCCATTTGAGCTTTATGTACATGAGAGAGGGCACCAGGCTTTGGGAGTGCTTGTACAGACTTTAGGAAATTGGAAAAGACCTGTGGCTTACTTTTCAAGACAGGTGGATAAAGTGAGTGCAGGGTGGCCAGGATGCCTCAGAGCAGTTGCAGCTGCTGTGCTGTTAATACAAGAGGCACGAAAATTGACATTGGGACAAAAAGTGACTGTTTATGTGCCACATGCTGTTGCAGCAGTTTTAGAACAAAAAGGGCATCACTGGTTATCCCCAAGTAGGATGGTGCAGTACCAGGCAGTGATACTTGAGCAAGAAGATGTAACCATGAAGGTGTCTAATACCCTTAATCCGGCATGTCTATTACCACTTCATGAAGAGGGGAGGTTGGCTCATGACTGTCTGCAAACTATTGAGCGAGTATATTCCAGCCGTCCAGATTTGAGAGATATTCCGTTGCAGAATCCAGACTGGGAATTATTTACCGATGGGAGCAGTTTTACAGTAAAGGGAGAAAGAAGGGCTGGATACGCTGTTGTCACTTTGGAAGGAGAAATCGAAGCAAGATCGCTACCAGCAAAGACATCTGCCCAGAAAGCAGAACTGATTACTTTAACCCGGGCTCTGGAATTATCAGAGGGAAAACGGACTAATGTGTTTACAGATTCAAAATACGCCTTTGGGGTTATACATGCCCATGGCGCAATTTGGAAGGAAAGAGGATTGCTATCTTCTCAAGGGAATCCTATAAAATACAGTAAGGAGATTATGGGACTACTCAAAGCAGTTAATAAACCCAAAGAAAGAGCAGTAATGCATTGCAAAGCGCACCAGTCCGGACAGACTGACATCGTTAAAGGGAACAAAGGGGCCGATGAGGCTGCAAAAAGGGCAGCATTATCCGTGTCGGTGGCAGCCTTAGTTCCAGAAAGAATGTTAAAAATGGAAATTCCAGTATACACTGAAAAAGAAAATAAATTAGCAGAAATACTGAAATGCATAAAAACTCCCGAAGGATGGTGGGTGACATCTACTGGACAATGTGTGGTAACTTTGCCGATAATGAAGAAGCTGATGAAGCAAATACATGATAGCACCCACATGGGAGCTGAGTCACTGGTTGAAACAGTTAAAAGATTTGCTGTGGGAGTCAGTATGCTAATAATTGCAAAGGGTATTACACAGAAATGTGAAATCTGTCTTAGAAATGATCCCAAGATTCAGAAGAAGCCCCCCCCAGGGGAAGTAAAAAGGGGCTTCATGCCCGGGGATTACTGGCAAATTGATTTTTCTGAATTACCAAAATGTAATGGATATAAATATTTGTTGGTAATTGTTGACACCTTTTCAGGATGGCCTGAGGCTTTCCCGTGTCGTACCAATAAAGCCAGGGAGGTAGTAAAAATGTTATTAAAAGAAATTATACCAAGATTTGGGGTACCAGAAGGGTTTTCTTCAGATAGGGGACCTCATTTTATAGCAGAAATAGTACAGCAAATCTCAAAAATACTACAAATTAAATGGGACTTACATACCCCCTGGAGGCCACAATCCAGTGGAAAGAATGAATCAAACAATTAAGAGACAGGTAGGAAAATTGTGTCAGGAGACTCAGATGAAATGGACTGATGTTCTACCTCTGGCATTATTAAGAATCAGAATAACCCCAAGGGTTAGGGAGAAAGTTAGTCCATTTGAGATTCTGTATGGTAAACCTTACACTGTAAATCTAACTGGAAATGAAGTTCAAATGCACATTAAGGGCGATCAAATTTTAAGTGATCTCTTGTCTATGGCAAAGGTTCTTACTTCTCTCCGTAGGTACATCCAGTTAAGATCTCCCGTACTTTTAGATTCACCTGTACATTCATTCCAGCCGGGAGATCAAGTGTATCTTCGGACCTGGAAGGACGAGCCATTGGTAGAAAAGTGGAGAGGACCGTATCTTGTACTGCTAACAACAAATACTGCTGTGAAACTGCAGGGAATTGATTCCTGGATCCACTACACCCGAGTGAAAGCAGTACCTCGAGAGACGTGGAAAGCTGAACAAGTTCAACCTTTAAAGTTAAAAATATATAAAGATATATGAGTTGTATTGGAAGCAAATCGGTTTTAAATTTAGATTGTACGCAGGGAAGAATTGCTTTAATCTGTTTGTTAGGAATAGGGTTAATATTGTTGTTATGGTATCTGTGTAAAAATGATGTTCTCCCAAATAACCAGGGGAGAAATGTGGTGGTTAGCTTTTCTAGGTTGCCTGAGCCAAACAATTAAAGGGAATCAGGAAGGATTTTGGGGTCACAATCTCCATTTGGAAGTAATTACGAAATCTATGAAGATAGTTAACCAGAGGGATTGCTGGGTGTGTACCCACTTCCCTGAACATTCCAACAAGGGCTTCCCCCTAATTGGAGTGCCTCTTAATTTTTCCTTTATGGAATTTATGAAACAGATAAGAAATGATAGTGATCAAACGAAATATGATGAAACAACCGAACAGGAATGGGAAGTCCAGAGTGTGACAGGAGATTATTATCAATGTATCCGAAGATGTAATAATAATAATAGATGGTGGAAAAAACTGTACCCTATGGAAAGCAACCGATCAACTGTACTGGAGCCATTAAGGTAGGAGGTTATAAAAATTGCTCTCATATACCTGAAATAGGTTATAAGTGGCCAAGTAAGGAGCTAAATGGGTGGCATGTTCCGAAAGGTAGTGGATGGTATTGGTTGTGTGGGAACAAGGCACGAAAAGTGCTACCTCCTAATTGGTCAGGGACATGTACTTTAGGGGCAATAATCCCTAATGTTACTATAAGAAAAGAACTGAGTAATAAATATCAAAAATCCTGGCTAAGAACATTCATGAGGAGACAAAAGAGGGTCAATAATCCTTTAATAGATCGACCTACTAGGTTTCAGTCATTCGTGAGGTGGCTGTTTCCACAATTGGGAGTGAGTGAACTTGAAAAAGCAATAGTAAATATTTCAGCAGTTATTGAAAAAAATAGGGAATAAAACCTCTGATGCCATTGCAGCTTTACAAGAGGAGGTTTCAGAAATTGCTAAAATAAGTACCCAAAACAGGATGGCTCTAGATATGTTATTGGCATCTCAGGGAGGAGTATGTACAGTAATAAACACTAGTTGCTGTGTATATGTGGATCAAAGCGGGAGAATTTCTACCGATCTAAATGAAATCTGGAAGCAGACTGAAATCTTACATGGGGTTCAGAAAGATGATACTTCTTTCGGATTTGAAGAAACATGGAAATGGTTGACTTCCTGGTTCCCTGATGTGAGCTCATGGGTTAAAAAATGTTTAACAATTTTGGGAATGGTGCTAGTAGTTTTTGTATGCGTTTATGTAGTGATTCAATGTATTTCTAAGTGTTTTACAAAATTAATATGGGAAAGATTTTAAGAGAGTGAGACTAATATGAAAAATGATCATATAAGTCTCAAAGGGGGGGATTGTTACAAGACAACCCTGGGAAGCTCAGAAAGAATGTTTGAAGTAGGTAGATTTGGATAACTTCTATCTTAGGCAGAATTTGCTTAGCATGAGTAGCCGCACACTTGCTTAGCATGAGTAGCTAAATTTGCTGAAGCCTTAGGCCGCGCTCCTAGTTCGGTAAGAAAGGGCCTCAGAGCTGGTGCAGGCTGGAAAGATAAGGGAGTTACAAGCAGGCTGCATTCCTGTGCCCCACTCTCCGAAAGGGAGGATGCCAAGGCTGAGAAATAAGGCCTGTTTGGGCGCCAGGACCTTGGGAAGCAAAGCTTCCTCTCACTGTTGAAACAGTGCTGATTAAGGGGTCTGGATTATGTCTTCTTCCTCAGGACCTTGGGAGATAACACCTATTGACCCAGCTGGGGCAGTGTTAATTCACCAGGACCTTGAGGAGCAGGGGTGGGATCCAGGGAATGAAGAAACCACTAACCAATCAGTAAAAAAGGGAAAGTCGTAAATCTGGCAATTTGTGTGTATAAATGCTACTTGAAAAGTTGGGGGGTGTGCTTGATTTGTGGGAAACCACCGAGAACCCAGGCTTGCGCAACTCTGAAATAAACAAACAAATGTCTCTCCTGAGTGTGTAATTATTGGCTTATTGCACACCGGGCAACGAATCCGCTTTTCAGAAAACAGAGGCACTGAGGCTGCTGTGACCTAACAAGCACAGCCAGCATCCACGAGCCTGCCACTGGACTAGGAGGCATCGAGGCTGCGATGACATGAAAAACAGAGCTAGCAGCCAGGAGCCTGCCACTGGCCTCGGAGGCACTCAGGCTGCTGTGACTTCACATGCACAACCAGCAGCCATGAGCCTCCCACTTCCCGATGAGGCACTGAGGCTGCTGTGACCTCACAAACTGCTGAGGTCACTTGTGTCTCCATGCCAAAAAGGGGAGTGGCAGGGCCATGGCTCCCTTTTCTGTCTTGTGATGTCACTTGTGCCTCTGAGCCTAAAGGGCCTGTGCCAGGCCAATGGCTACTGGTGTGCTTGTGAAGTCCCTCTGCCTCAGCGCCTGCTTGGCCACTCCCAGTCCCAGTGCTGCTGGCTGTGCTTGTGATGGCACTTCGACCTGCATGCCTGATTAGCCATTGCCATGCCCATGGCTGCTGGTCTGCTTGGGAGGTCACTTCTTTCTCCGTGCTTGATGCGCCCTGGCAGGCCCAGAGCTGCTGGCTGTGCTTGTGAGGTCCCTTTGGCCTCAGTGCCTGATGAGGCACTCAGAGCGCCATGGCTCCTGCCTGTGCTTCTGAGCTCACTTCTGCCTCAGTGCCTGATTGGCAAGTGGCAGGCCAATGGCTGTTTGCTGAGGTAGTGAGGTCATTTTTTTTTACCAGCAGCCCTAAAATTAGCGCTACGGGATGTTCAGAATCCTCTGACTATTGCCAGTGGAAAGTCTTTTGGGGAGACCTTTAGCCACAGTGGGCAACTCAGGCTAAAAGCAACCGCTTGGGTGGAGATGAGTGAATTACACTTACAAAAGGTAGGGGAAAAAGTGCCAGCTCTCCAGACAGGCGTCCGAGCAGGCTTACTTTCTTAGGAGTCAGCCTGCTGTAATTGTCGACTGCGCTCACAGGCAAGAGAGCTGCCCCACTGAGCTTGCTCCTCATGATCAGCCAAAAAACACGTTCCCGGCTCGTGTTCTTTGCCCATCGACACATACAGCAGGCCGATTCCCAACTTACTGCTAGGAGTGCCACACTGCTCAAACGCTGCTCTCCTAGTCAGTATTCACAGGTGAGCGCTCTGGAAATGACAAGCTTGTCCCGGGCCACTCAACAAGACGAGGGAGATGCGGGGAATCCAGCTCTCTTGCCTGTGACACCTGTCGACAATTACATCAGGCTTAGGCTTCAGAAAGCTCGCCTGCTGAGACACCTGTCTGGCAGCCGGCACTCACGGGCAAGAGCGCTGGGCACGACAAGCTTGTCTCTGGGAGCACAACAAAATGAGCCTGTCTCGCCATCCTCCGCCGTCGACAATTACACCAGGCATACTCACAGCCGCCTCCTAACAATGCCAGACTGCTCAGACGACTGTCCGAACAGCCAGAGCTCACAGGCAAAAAAGCTGCCCACCAAGCTTGCTTTTCAGGCTTAGGGCAGCCCCGCTACTTATTCATGGTTCGTCTTCCTCACCTGTTGACACTTACAGCCGGCCTATTCCCAACCTGCTGCTAGGAGTGCCACAGTGCTCAAATGCCTCTATGCTTGTCAGTATTCACAGGGGAGAGCGCTTGGCACGACAAGATTGTTTCTGGCAGTGCCACAAGATGTCCCCGTTTCGCCATCCTTCCCCGTCGACAATTACACCGGCCTTACTCACAGCGTCCGCCTAAGACTGCCAGACTGCCCGGACACCTTTCCGAATAGCCAGAGCTCACAAGCTTGATGTGCCTATCTAAGGCGGCTCTACAACAGTTTTGCACTTTGCCTGCCTCCTCTCTCCACACTTAGAGCAAGCAAACCCCGCTGTAAGTGTCGCCAGGAGAGGAATGCTACTTGTGAACGTGCTGTGCAGTGGCCTTAGGGATGAAGGGCCAGCTTGGTTGGGACGAGCTCTTGCCTGTGAGCCCTGGCTGTATCTGAGTCTTCTGGCATTCATAGGAGGAAGCTTTGAGTTGGCCTGGTCTTCTTATCGATGGGGGCAATGGCGAGAGGAGGCCTTTTTGCGAGGCTGCCGGAAGCCAGTTTGGTATGCCCAGAGCTCTTGCCTGTGAGTGCTGACAAGTGGGAGAGGCGTGTGATACCTGTGGCTATCCCAGGAGTGATGTGGGAAGAGGCCTGCTGTCTCTGGAAGGCCAGGCCCTGTCCACAGGGCACGAAAGCGAGACCTGGAATCTTTGTGAGGCTGCCTGAGGCAAGCTTCTGGTGCCCAGAGCTCTTGCCTCTGAACCCGTTTCTGCTCAGACAAGGCATCTGAGCAGGCTGGCATTCTCAGGAGTACGGCCTGTGTAATCATTGACGGGGGAGGATGGCCCCATGGGCTTGTCTTGTGCGGCTGCCAGAAGCTCTTTTCCAGCTCGTGTCCAGAATTCTTGCCTGTGAGGACTGGCAGGTGAGAGAGGCATTTGCGCAATGTGGCATTCCTCGGAGTAAGGCATGAGTACGTGCCCTCTAACCGTGGACAGGTGAGGAAGGCAACTGTGAAGGTGTTGTGGGCCTGCCGTGGCTAGGCAGATCAAGCGTGGTGGGGAACGAACTCTTGCTTTTGAGCCCTGGTTGATCACAAAGACGTCTGAGAATTTTGGCTTTCTTAGCACTAAGTTGGGAGTAGCCAGGGTGTAAAGGCCAAAATGCGCTCAGCTAGGAAGAGAGCAGGGACTATTTTGTGGGCTGCCAAAGGGAAGCCTGGCATGCCCAGAGTTCTTACCTAGCAGCCCTTGCTGTTCGGACAGGCGCCTGAGCAGTTGGGCATGCTTAGGAGGAAGCTGTGAGTACGCCTGCTGTAATTGTCGACGGGGAAGGAAGGTGAAATGGGTACGTCTTGTGGGGCTGCCCGAGGCAAGTTTCACATACACAAGCTCTTGCCTAGCAGCCCTTGCTCACTGGCCAGGCATTTGAGCAATTTGGCATTCCTAGGAGGAAGGCGGGAATAGCAGTGCTTTTAATGTCACCAGGAGAGGAAGGCAAGCCGTTATCCTGTTGTGGGACTGCCTTAGGCATGCAGGGCAAGCTTGGCTGGGACTAGCTCCTGCCTGTGAGCCCTGACTGTCAGTGGCGGCGTTGGAGCAGTGTGGCACTCCTAGGCGTTCGGGGGGAATAGCCCTGCTGTAAGTGTCAACCGGCAAGGAAGGCAGCTGTGAAAGTGCTGTGGGGCTGCCCTATGCATGCAGGTCAAGCTTGCTTGGCAAGAGCTCTTGCCTGTCAGCGCCGGCTGTTCGGACAGGCAGCTCAGCAGGCGCGCATTCTTTGGAGGCAGCTGTGAGTGGACGTGGTGTAAGTGTCCACAGGGGAGGATGGCAAGATGGGCGCATCTTGGTGTTATTGTCGACCGGGGGCACGGGAGGCAATGTCATGGGGCTGCCCTAGCCTGACTCTGATTAACGCTAGATGGTGGCAGTCCAACATTCCTTAATATTGAACGCCTTTGGAAGGAGTCCTGCTTTGCGAATTTCACTGGGTAGGAGCCCTTTGTCACCTGCCCGAGTTGTTGCAACTGGTCCGGATTGTGTCCATTTGGCTTGGCTACAATGGGCCGCCAAAGAAACATTAGTTTGAGCTCCTCCTGATGCAACTAAGGAAGCTGATGACCTTTCCTTCTTTCCTTCTTTGAGCTCTCACTGAGGTAGAAATCTGAGAGGAGCACCGTTGATTACTTCCAAGAGGTAACAGAGATGATCGTAATGGCTTTGCTTTGTCTAACCTAGACACATCTCTGTTTGTGGCACTTATTCACTAATGCCTCAGCATCAATGCTATTTAGAACTCCTAATCCTGGCCCTGTAACACCACTGACATCCTTTCTTTCTCGCCATTTGGCGCTTCAGGTCCGCTTGCATAACCATTCAGCCATCCGGTGTAAGCTATATTTAAAAATGGCAGACAGGATGGTTTAATCATAGACATGTTCTCTTGCCTGAGTAATGCTACAAGTTTTAGCGACCACAAAGGGTTCGACAGTAACTTTTGTGTTCCGGTTGATTTAACTCCGTCGGAGCTCTGCAGAGATGGTTGGGCTGTTCCTACAGTGACCGCAGGGAAAGTTAAAATGGAGAGCAATTGGGGAAGTGGTTAAAGCAGGAGAGAGCGTTGAAAGCCCCTTCCTGAGAGTGCAGGGTAGAACTAATGGAGTAGACTTACAAGTTACACTCCCATTACAAGAGCGTTCGTTAGAACACCTCACCGGGGTCTGCCAGGACCCGGGCAATGGAAGGTGGAAATTTTCAGCGAAATCGTCTCGCCAGCACCAGGCGAGGAATGTCTTACCTGGCCAGCCAGAGTCACTACAATCTGTAGTTAGTGACACACTGGACTTCTCAGTTTGGGTAACGTCTTGTTCCCATTTCTATCCGTATGGGATGCTCCTCCAGGGCTTCTGCCTCTACTTGCCTCACCTTCAAAGTGATAGGCACTGCAACACTCTGTGGCTGCGCTATTTAATACAAGTAGGAACAAGAGCGTTCCTCATTTGCTTCCCAAATTGCTTCTCCTCGATTATGTCTACAACACATTTTACTCGCAGGTTGTTTTTTGCTAGGGCGGTTAAACAATACTCCAGGACAAGCACAAAGGTCACGACAACAACTAACAACACAAGCAAGTGTTACACGCCACACTTTGTAACAGTTAATGTCCTGTACGGCTTAGCTCATGTGGTGCTTCCACAAGGTTCCAGTCCACTCAGCCGCTTCACATATGATTGATAGGAGCCAATTTTCTTTACCTGGAAGTGTCACAGTGAAAATAATATACAATACAGTGTAGGGGCCTCCTGAGGTACCAACCCCTTATGTCCAGGCTGGATATCATGTGCTTGCATGTCACCTGGTACTGAGCGGGCCCACTGAGCTTTTCCCCTACCTTTTGTAAGTGTAAATCGCTCATCTCCACCCAAGCGGTTGCTTTTAGCCTGAGTTGCCCACTGTGGCTAAAGGTCTCCCCAAAAGACTTTCCACTGGCAATAGTCTTAGAGGCTGTCATGGACTATTCTGAACATCCCGTAGCGCTAAGTTTAGGGCTGCTGGTAAAAAAAGACCTCACTACCTCAGCAAGCAGCCATTGGCCTGCCACTTGCCAATCAGGCACTGAGGCAGAAGTGAGCTCAGAAGCACAGGCAGGAGCCATGGCGCTCTGAGTGCCTCATCAGGCACTGAGGCCAAAGGGACCTCACAAGCACAGCCAGCAGCTCTGGGCCTGCCAGGGCACATCAAGCACGGAGAAAGAAGTGACCTCCCAAGCAGACCAGCAGCCATGGGCATGGCAGTGCATGCCCATGTATGCAATGGCATGCATGCAATGGCATGCAGGTCAAAGTGACATCATAAGACACAACCAGCAACCATGGGCCTGCCACTGCCCTTTTTGGCATGGAGACACAAGTATCCTCACAAGCCCAGCCAGGAGGCATGGCTCTGCCACTGGCCTATCAAGCACAGAGGCAGAAGCAACCTCACAAGCAGAGCGAGGACTGATGGGCCTGACTGGCCTACCAGGCCGTGAGGCAGAAGTGACATGACTATCTCATCCAGCAGTGGTGGGCCTGACAATATCATTTCAGGCAAAGGATAAAGTGATATCACAGAACGCTGAAGGACCATAACAGAAAAAAGGCACTTGGAGGCATGAGCACTGGAAAAAAAAGTGCATTAGGAGGCCATGCACTGCAAAAAAATGCACATGGAGGAGACTATACTGGGAAAAAAGGCACTTCGGGGAGCCTGCATTGCAAAATAGGCACTTGGAGGTCGCTAGACCGGAAGAAAAGGCACTTAGATGCCCCTTTACCGCAAAAAAGGCACTCAGATGGCAATGCACCTCAAACAGAGGCACTCGGAGGCCCCTGCAACGCAAAAAATGGCACCCGGAAGCCCCTACACTGCAAAAAAAGGCACTTGGAGGCCCCTGCAACGCAAAAAAAAGGCACTTGGTGGCCCCTACATTGCAAAAAAAGGCACTCAGAGGCTGCTACACTGCAAAAAAAGGCACTCAGAGGCCCCTTAACCACAAGAAAAGGCACTCGGTGGCCCCTACAGCACAAGAAAAGGCACTCGGGGGCTGCTACAATGTGAAACAAGGCACTCAGAGGGCCCGGCACCACCAAAAAAGGCACTCGGAGGCTCCTGCACTGGAAAAAGAGGCACTTGGAGACCGCTACACCGCGGAGAAAGGCACTCGGAGGCCCCTGCACCGCAAAGAAAAGCACTCAGAGGGCCCTACACTGCAAAAAAAGGCATTCAGAGGCCCCTGCACCACCAAAAAAGGCACTTGGAGGGCCCTACACTGGAAAAAAAGGCACTTGGGGGCCCCTGCAGAGGGAATTAAAAAGCCCTCGGAGGCAACTACACTGTAAAAAGCGCCCTCAGAGGCCCCTGAAGCACAAGAAAAGGCACTCGGAGGCCACTGCACTGCAAGGAAATGCAGGCGGAGGCTCCTGCAGCGGACAAAAAAGGCACGTGGATGCCCGTACACCACAAATGAAGGCACTCAGAGGCCCCTGCACCGCAAAAAAAGGTACACGGAGGTCTGTACAATGGAAAAAAAGGCACTCAGAGGCCACTGCACTGCAAAAAAGGCATTCGGTGGCCCCTACACTGCAAAAAAATGCACTCCCAGGCCACGACACTGCAAAAAACGGTACTTGGATGTCCCTACACTGGAAAAAAAAGGCACTCGGAGGCCCCTGCAGAGGGAAAAAAAAGCCCTCGGAGGCCCCTGCACTGCAAAAAAAGGCACTCGGAGGCCCCTGCACTGCAAAAAAAGGCACTCGGGGGCTGCTACAATGTGAAAAAAGGCACTCGGAGGCCCCTGCAGTGCAAATAAAGGCACTCGGAGGCCCCTACACCGCAAAAAAAGGCACTCGGAGGCCCCTGCACCACCAAAAAAGGCACTTGGAGGCTCCGGCACTGGAAAAAGAGGCACTTGCAGGCCTGTACACCGGAAATAAAGGCACTCGGAGGCCCCTGCACTACAAAAAAAAGGCACTCGGAGGCCCCTGCACTGCAAAAGAAGGCACATGGAGGCCTGTACAACGGAAAAAAAGGCACTCAGAGGCCACTGCACTGGGAAAAAGGCCACTGGGAGGCTGCTACACCACAAAAAAAGGCACTCGGAGTGCCCTACACTGGAAAAAAAGGCACTCGGGGGCCCCTGCAGAGGGAATAAAAAGCCCTCGGAGGCCACTACACTGCAAAAAAAGGCACTCGGAGGCCCCTGCACTGCAAGGAAATGCACGCGGAGGCTCCTGCAGCGGACAAAAAAGGCAATTGGAGGCCACTACATCGCAAAAAAAGGCACTTGGATGCCCCTTCACTGCAAATGAAGGCACTCGGAGGCTACTGCACTGCAAAAAAGGCACTCAGAGGCCCCTGCACTGCAAAGAAAGGCACTCGCAAGCGCCTACACTGCAAAAAAGGCATTCGGTGGCCCCTACACTGCAAAAAAATGCACTCCCAGGCCACGACACTGCAAAAAACGGTACTCGGATGTCCCTGCACTGCAAAAAAAGGCACTCGGAGGCCCCTGCAGAGGGAAATAAAGCCCTCGGAGGCCACTACACTGCAAAAAAAGGCACTCGGAGGCCCCTGCACTGCAAAAAAAGGCACTCGGGGGCTGCTACAATGTGAAAAAAAGGCACTCAGAGGTCCCTACAGTGCAAATAAAGGCACTCGGAGGCCCCTACACCGCAAAAAAAGGCACTCAGAGGCCCCTGCACCACCAAAAAAGTCACTTGGAGGCCCCTGCAACGCAAAAAAAAGGCACTTGGTGGCCCCTACATTGCAAAAAAAGGCACTTGGAGGCCCCTTAACCACAAGAAAAGGCACTCGGAGGCCCCTACAGCACAAGAAAAGGCACTCGGGGGCTGCTACAATGTGAAACAAGGCACTCGCAGGGCCCGGCACCACCAAAAAAGGCACTCGGAGGCTCCTGCACTGGAAAAAGAGGCACTTGCAGGCCTGTATACCGGAAATAAAGGCACTCGGACGGCCCTGCACCACAAAAAAAAGGCACTCGGAGGCCCCTGCACCAGAAAAGAAGGCACTTGGAGACCGCTACACCGCGGAGAAAGGCATTCGGCGGCACCTGCAATGGAAAAAAACGCACTCGGAGGCCACAACACCGCAAAAAGAGGCACTCGGCTGCTACAATGCAAAAAAAGGTACTCGGAGGCCCCTATGGTGGAAAAAAAGGCACTTGGAGGCCCCTACACTGCAAAAAAAGGCAATCAGAGGCCAATGCACTGCAAAAAAAGGCACTCAGGGGCTGCTACAATGCAAAAAAAAGGCACTCGGAGGCCCTGCACCGCAAAAAAAGGTACACGGAGGCCTGTACAATGGAAAAAAAAGGCACTCAGAGGCCACTGCACTGCGAAAAAGGCCACTGGGAGGCTGCTACACCGCAAAAAAAGACATTCGGAGGCCCCTGCTCTGCAAAAAAAGGCACTCAGGCCAGTGCACTGCAAAAAAAGGCATTCGGAGGCCAGTGCACTGCAAAAAAACGCATTCGGAGGCCCCTGCACTGCAGAAAAAGGCACTCAGAGGCCCCTGCACCACCAAAAAAGGCACTTGGAGGCTCCTGCACTGGAAAAAGAGGCACTTGCAGGCCTGTACACCAGAAATAAACGCACTCGGACAGCCCTGCACCACAAAAAAAAAGGCACTCGGAGGCCCCTGCACCAGAAAAGAAGGCACTTGGAGACCGCTACACCGCGGAGAAACGCATTCGGAGGCATCTGCAATGGAAAAAAATGCACTCGGAGGCCACAACACCGCAAAAAAAGGCACTCGGAGGCTGCTACAATGCAAAAAAAGGCACTTGGAGGCCCCTATGGTGGAAAAAAAGGCACTTGAGGCCCCTGCACCGCAAAAAAAAAGGCACTCAGAGGCTCCTGCACTGGAAAAAGAGGCACTTGCAGGCCTATACACTGGAAATAAAGGCACTCGGAGGCTACTGCACTGCAAAAAAAGGCACTCGGAGGCTACTGCACTGCAAAAAAAAAAGGCACTCGGAGGCCCCTGCACTGCAAAAAAAGGCACTCGGAAGCGCCTACACTGCAAAAAAGGCATTCAGTGGCCCCTACAACACAAAGAAATGCACTCCCAGGCCAGAACACTGCAAAAAAATGGTACTCACATGTCCCTACACCGGAAAAAAAGGCACTCGGAGGCCCCTGCACTGCAAAAAAAGGCACTCGGAGGCCACTGCACTGCAAGGAAATGCACGTAGAGGCACCTGCAGCGGACAAAAAAGGCAATTGGAGGCCACTACATCGCAATAAAAGGCACTTGGATGCCCCCAAAACCACAAATGAAGGCACTCGGAGGCTACTGCACTGCAAAAAAGGCACTCGGAGGCCCCTGCACCGCAAAGAAAAGCACTCAGAGGGCCCTACACTGCAAAAAAAAGCATTCAGAGGCCCCTGCACCACCAAAAAAGGCACTTGGAGGGCCCTACACTGGAAAAAAAGGCACTCGGGGGCCCCTGCAGAGGGAATAAAAAGCCCTCGGAGGCCACTACACTGTTAAAAAAGCCCTCGGAGGCCCCTGAAGCACAAGAAAAGGCACTCGGAGGCCACTGCACTGCAAGGAAATGCACGCGGAGGCTCCTGCAGCGGACAAAAAAGGCAATTGGAGGCCACTACATCGCAAAAAAAGGCACTTGGATGCCCCTTCACTGCAAATGAAGGCACTCGGAGGCTACTGCACTGCAAAAAAGGCACTCAGAGGCCCCTGCATTGCAAAGAAAGGCACTCGCAAGCGCCTACACTGCAAAAAAGGCATTCGGTGGCCCCTACACTGCAAAAAAATGCACTCCCAGGCCACGACACTGCAAAAAACGGTACTCGGATGTCCCTGCACTGGAAAAAAAGGCACTCGGAGGCCCCTGCAGAGGGGAAAAAAAGCCCTCGGAGGCCCCTGCACTGCAAAAAAAGGCACTCGGGGGCTGCTACAATGTGAAAAAAAGGCACTCGGGGGCCCCTACACCGCAAAAAAAGGCACTCAGAGGCCCCTGCACCACCAAAAAAGGCACTTGGAGGCACCGGCACTGGAAAAAGAGGCACTTGCAGGTCTGTACACCGGAAATAAAGGCACTCGGACGGCCCTGCACCACAAAAAAAAGGCACTCGGAGGCCCCTGCACTGCAAAAGAAGGCACTCGGGGGCCCCTGCAGAGGAAAAAAGAAAGCCCTCGGAGGCCACCACACTGTAAAAAAAGCCCTCAGAGGCCCCTGAAGCACAAGAAAGGGCACTCGGAGGCCACTGCACTGCAAGGAAATGCACGCGGAGGCTCCTGCAGCGGACAAAAAAGGCACGTGGATGCCCGTACACCACAAATAAAGGCACTCAGAGACCCCGGCACTGCAAAAAAAGGTACACGGAGGCCTGTACAATGGAAAAAAAAGGCACTCAGAGGCCACTGCACTGCGAAAAGGGCCACTGGGAGGCCCCTGCTCTGCAAAAAAAGACATTCGGAGGCCCCTGCACCACCAAAAAAGGCACTTGGAGGCTCCTGCACTGGAAAAAGAGGCACTTGCAGGCCTGTATACCGGAAATAAAGGCAGTCGGACGGCCCTGCACCACAAAAAAAAGGCACTCGGAGGCCCCTGCACCAGAAAAGAAGGCACTTGGAGACCGCTACACCGCGGAGAAAGGCATTCGGAGGCACCTGCAATGGAAAAAAAATGCAATCGGAGGCCACAACACTGCAAAAAAAGGCACTCGGAGGCTGCTATAAAGCAAAAAAAGGCACCCAGAGGCCTCTACATCACAAAAAAAGGCACCCGGAGGCCTCTACATCACAAAAAAAGGCACCCGGAGGCCTCTACATCACAAAAAAAGGCTCTTCGGGGCTGCTACAATGTGAAACAAGGCACTCGGAGGGCCGTGCACCACCAAAAAAGGCACTTGGAAGCCCCTACAATGCAAAAAGAGGCACTCGGAGGCTGCTACAATGCAAAAAGAGGCACTCGGAGGCCCCTACACTGGAAAAGAAGGCACTCATGGGCAGTGCACCACAAGAAAAGGTACACGGAGGCCTGTAAAACGGAAAAAAAGGCACACAGAGGCCCCTGCACTGGGAAAAAGGCCACTGGGAGACTGCTACACCACAAAAAAAGGCACTCGGAGGGCCCTGCACTGGAAAAAAAAAGCCCTTGGAGGCCACTACACTGTAAAAAAAGCACTCGGAGGCCCCTGAAGCACAAGAAAGGGCACTCGGAGGCCACTGCACTGCAAGGAAATGCACGCGGAGGCGCCTGCAGCGGACAAAAAAGGCACGTGGATGCCCGTACACCACAAATGAAGGCACTCAGAGGCCCCTGCACCGCAAAAAAAGGTACACGGAGGCCTGTACAATGGAAAAAAAGGCACTCAGAGGCCCCTGCACTGGGAAAAAGGCCACTGGGAGGCTGCTACACCGCAAAAAAAGACATTCAGAGGCCCCTGCTCTGCAAAAAAAGGCACTCAGGCCAGTGCACTGCAAAAAAAGGCACTCAGAGGCCAGTGCACTACAAAAAAAGGCACTCAGAGGCCAGTGCACTACAAAAAAAGGCACTCAGAGGCCAGTGCACTGCAGAAAAAGGCACTCGGAGGCTCCTGCACTGGAAAAAGAGGCACTTGCAGGCCTGTACA
Organism: Dromaius novaehollandiae; assembly: GCF_036370855.1. NCBI lineage: Eukaryota > Metazoa > Chordata > Aves > Casuariiformes > Dromaiidae > Dromaius > Dromaius novaehollandiae. The sequence goes on along the minus strand of NC_088130.1, from coordinate 1,505,866 downwards.
CTGGAAATAAAGGCACTCGGACAGCCCTGCACCACAAAAAAAAGGCACTCGGAGGCCCCTGCACCAGAAAAGAAGGCACTTGGAGACCGCTACACCGCAGAGAAAGGCATTCGGAGGCACCTGCAATGGAAAAAAATGCACTCGGAGGCCACAACACCGCAAAAAAAGGCACTCGGAGGCTGCTACAATGCAAAAAAAAGCACTTGGAGGCCCCTATGGTGGAAAAAAAGGCACTTGGAGGCCCCTACACTGCAAAAAAAGGCAATCAGAGGCCAGTGCACTGCAAAAAAAGGCAATCAGAGGCCAGTGCACCGCAAAAAAAGGCACTCGGAGGCACCTGCAATAGAAAAAAAGGCACTCGGAGGCCCCTGCACCGCAAAAAAAGGCACTCGGAGGCCTATACACTGGAAATAAAGGCACTCGGAGGCACCTACACCGCAAAACAAGGCACTCGGAGGCTACTGCACTGCAAAAAAAGGCACTCGGAGGCTACTGCACTGCAAAAAAAAGGGACTCAGAGGCCCCTGCACTGCAAAAAAAGGCACTCGGAAGCGCCTACACTGCAAAAAAGGCATTCAGTGGCCCCTACAACACAAAGAAATGCACTCCCAGGCCAGAACACTGCAAAAAATGGTACTCGGATGTCCCTACACCGGAAAAAAAGGCACTCGGAGGCCCCTGCACCACAAGAAAAGGTACACGGAGGCCTGTAAAATGGAAAAAAAGGCACTCAGAGGCCACTGCACTGGGAAAAAGGCCACTGGGAGGCTGCTACACCGCAAAAAAAGGCACTCGGAGGGCCCTGCACTGGAAAAAAAGGCACTCGGAGGGCCCTGCAGAGGAAAAAAAAAACCCTCAGAGGCCCCTGAAGCACAAGAAAAGGCACTTGGAGGCCACTGCACTGCAAGGAAATGCACGCGGAGGCTCCTGCAGCGGACAAAAAAGGCACGTGGATGCCCGTACACCACAAATGAAGGCACTCAGAGGCCCCTGCACCGCAAAAAAAGGTACACGGAGGCCTGTACAATGGAAAAAAAGGCACTCAGAGGCCACTGCACTGCAAAAAAGGCATTCGGTGGCCCCTACACTGCAAAAAAATGCACTCCCAGGCCACGACACTGCAAAAACCGGTACTTGGATGTCCCTACACTGGAAAAAAAAGGCACTCGGAGGCCCCTGCAGAGGGAAAAAAAGCCCTCGGAGGCCCCTGCACTGCAAAAAAAGGCACTCGGAGGCCCCTGCACTGCAAAAAAAGGCACTCGGGGGCTGCTACAATGTGAAAAAAAGGCACTCGGGGGCTGCTACAGTGCAAATAAAGGCACTCGGAGGCCCCTTCACCACAAAAAAAGGCACTCGGAGGCCCCTGCACCACCAAAAAAGGCACTCAGAGGCCCCTGCACCACCAAAAAAGGCACTTGGAGGCTCCGGCACTGGAAAAAGAGGCACTTGCAGGCCTGTATACCGGAAATAAAGGCAGTCGGACGGCCCTGCACCACAAAGAAAAGGCACTCGGAGGCCCCTGCACCAGAAAAGAAGGCACTTGGAGACCGCTACACCGCGGAGAAAGGCATTCGGAGGCACCTGCAATGGAAAAAAAATGCAATCGGAGGCCACAACACCGCAAAAAAAGGCACTCGGAGGCTGCTACAAAGCAAAAAAAGGCACCCAGAGGCCTCTACATCACAAAAAAAGGCACCCGGAGGCCTCTACATCACAAAAAAAGGCACCCAGAGGCCTCTACATCACAAAAAAAGGCTCTTCGGGGCTGCTACAATGTGAAACAAGGCACTCGGAGGCCCCTGCACTGCAAAAGAAGGCACTCGGGGGCCCCTGCAGAGGAAAAAAGAAAGCCCTCGGAGGCCACCACACTGTAAAAAAAGCCCTCAGAGGCCCCTGAAGCACAAGAAAGGGCACTCGGAGGCCACTGCACTGCAAGGAAATGCACGCGGAGGCTCCTGCAGCGGACAAAAAAGGCACGTGGATGCCCGTACACCACAAATAAAGGCACTCAGAGACCCCGGCACTGCAAAAAAAGGTACACGGAGGCCTGTACAATGGAAAAAAAAGGCACTCAGAGGCCACTGCACTGCGAAAAGGGCCACTGGGAGGCCCCTGCTCTGCAAAAAAAGACATTCGGAGGCCCCTGCACCACCAAAAAAGGCACTTGGAGGCTCCTGCACTGGAAAAAGAGGCACTTGCAGGCCTGTATACCGGAAATAAAGGCAGTCGGACGGCCCTGCACCACAAAAAAAAGGCACTCGGAGGCCCCTGCACCAGAAAAGAAGGCACTTGGAGACCGCTACACCGCGGAGAAAGGCATTCGGAGGCACCTGCAATGGAAAAAAAATGCAATCGGAGGCCACAACACTGCAAAAAAAGGCACTCGGAGGCTGCTATAAAGCAAAAAAAGGCACCCAGAGGCCTCTACATCACAAAAAAAGGCACCCGGAGGCCTCTACATCACAAAAAAAGGCACCCGGAGGCCTCTACATCACAAAAAAAGGCTCTTCGGGGCTGCTACAATGTGAAACAAGGCACTCGGAGGGCCGTGCACCACCAAAAAAGGCACTTGGAAGCCCCTACAATGCAAAAAGAGGCACTCGGAGGCTGCTACAATGCAAAAAGAGGCACTCGGAGGCCCCTACACTGGAAAAGAAGGCACTCATGGGCAGTGCACCACAAGAAAAGGTACACGGAGGCCTGTAAAACGGAAAAAAAGGCACACAGAGGCCCCTGCACTGGGAAAAAGGCCACTGGGAGACTGCTACACCACAAAAAAAGGCACTCGGAGGGCCCTGCACTGGAAAAAAAAAGCCCTTGGAGGCCACTACACTGTAAAAAAAGCACTCGGAGGCCCCTGAAGCACAAGAAAGGGCACTCGGAGGCCACTGCACTGCAAGGAAATGCACGCGGAGGCGCCTGCAGCGGACAAAAAAGGCACGTGGATGCCCGTACACCACAAATGAAGGCACTCAGAGGCCCCTGCACCGCAAAAAAAGGTACACGGAGGCCTGTACAATGGAAAAAAAGGCACTCAGAGGCCCCTGCACTGGGAAAAAGGCCACTGGGAGGCTGCTACACCGCAAAAAAAGACATTCAGAGGCCCCTGCTCTGCAAAAAAAGGCACTCAGGCCAGTGCACTGCAAAAAAAGGCACTCAGAGGCCAGTGCACTACAAAAAAAGGCACTCAGAGGCCAGTGCACTACAAAAAAAGGCACTCAGAGGCCAGTGCACTGCAGAAAAAGGCACTCGGAGGCTCCTGCACTGGAAAAAGAGGCACTTGCAGGCCTGTACACTGGAAATAAAGGCACTCGGACAGCCCTGCACCACAAAAAAAAGGCACTCGGAGGCCCCTGCACCAGAAAAGAAGGCACTTGGAGACCGCTACACCGCAGAGAAAGGCATTCGGAGGCACCTGCAATGGAAAAAAATGCACTCGGAGGCCACAACACCGCAAAAAAAGGCACTCGGAGGCTGCTACAATGCAAAAAAAAGCACTTGGAGGCCCCTATGGTGGAAAAAAAGGCACTTGGAGGCCCCTACACTGCAAAAAAAGGCAATCAGAGGCCAGTGCACTGCAAAAAAAGGCAATCAGAGGCCAGTGCACCGCAAAAAAAGGCACTCGGAGGCACCTGCAATAGAAAAAAAGGCACTCGGAGGCCCCTGCACCGCAAAAAAAGGCACTCGGAGGCCTATACACTGGAAATAAAGGCACTCGGAGGCACCTACACCGCAAAACAAGGCACTCGGAGGCTACTGCACTGCAAAAAAAGGCACTCGGAGGCTACTGCACTGCAAAAAAAAGGGACTCAGAGGCCCCTGCACTGCAAAAAAAGGCACTCGGAAGCGCCTACACTGCAAAAAAGGCATTCAGTGGCCCCTACAACACAAAGAAATGCACTCCCAGGCCAGAACACTGCAAAAAATGGTACTCGGATGTCCCTACACCGGAAAAAAAGGCACTCGGAGGCCCCTGCACCACAAGAAAAGGTACACGGAGGCCTGTAAAATGGAAAAAAAAGGCACTCAGAGGCCACTGCACTGGGAAAAAGGCCACTGGGAGGCTGCTACACCGCAAAAAAAGGCACTCGGAGGGCCCTGCACTGGAAAAAAAGGCACTCGGAGGGCCCTGCAGAGGAAAAAAAAAACCCTCAGAGGCCCCTGAAGCACAAGAAAAGGCACTTGGAGGCCACTGCACTGCAAGGAAATGCACGCGGAGGCTCCTGCAGCGGACAAAAAAGGCACGTGGATGCCCGTACACCACAAATGAAGGCACTCAGAGGCCCCTGCACCGCAAAAAAAGGTACACGGAGGCCTGTACAATGGAAAAAAAGGCACTCAGAGGCCACTGCACTGCAAAAAAGGCATTCGGTGGCCCCTACACTGCAAAAAAATGCACTCCCAGGCCACGACACTGCAAAAACCGGTACTTGGATGTCCCTACACTGGAAAAAAAAGGCACTCGGAGGCCCCTGCAGAGGGAAAAAAAGCCCTCGGAGGCCCCTGCACTGCAAAAAAAGGCACTCGGAGGCCCCTGCACTGCAAAAAAAGGCACTCGGGGGCTGCTACAATGTGAAAAAAAGGCACTCGGGGGCTGCTACAGTGCAAATAAAGGCACTCGGAGGCCCCTTCACCACAAAAAAAGGCACTCGGAGGCCCCTGCACCACCAAAAAAGGCACTCAGAGGCCCCTGCACCACCAAAAAAGGCACTTGGAGGCTCCGGCACTGGAAAAAGAGGCACTTGCAGGCCTGTATACCGGAAATAAAGGCAGTCGGACGGCCCTGCACCACAAAAAAAAGGCACTCGGAGGCCCCTGCACCAGAAAAGAAGGCACTTGGAGACCGCTACACCGCGGAGAAAGGCATTCGGAGGCACCTGCAATGGAAAAAAAATGCAATCGGAGGCCACAACACCGCAAAAAAAGGCACTCGGAGGCTGCTACAAAGCAAAAAAAGGCACCCAGAGGCCTCTACATCACAAAAAAAGGCACCCGGAGGCCTCTACATCACAAAAAAAGGCACCCAGAGGCCTCTACATCACAAAAAAAGGCTCTTCGGGGCTGCTACAATGTGAAACAAGGCACTCGGAGGGCCGTGCACCACCAAAAAAGGCACTTGGAAGCCCCTACAATGCAAAAAGAGGCACTCGGAGGCTGCTACAATGCAAAAAGAGGCACTCGGAGGCCCCTACACTGGAAAAGAAGGCACTCATGGGCAGTGCATCACAAGAAAAGGTACACGGAGGCCTGTAAAACGGAAAAAAAGGCACACAGAGGCCCCTGCACTGGGAAAAAGGCCACTGGGAGGCTGCTACACCACAAAAAAAGGCACTCGGAGGGCCCTGCACTGGAAAAAAAAAGCCCTTGGAGGCCACTACACTGTAAAAAAAGCACTCGGAGGCCCCTGAAGCACAAGAAAGGGCACTCGGAGGCCACTGCACTGCAAGGAAATGCACGCGGAGGCGCCTGCAGCGGACAAAAAAGGCACGTGGATGCCCGTACACCACAAATGAAGGCACTCAGAGGCCCCTGCACCGCAAAAAAAGGTACACGGAGGCCTGTACAATGGAAAAAAAGGCACTCAGAGGCCCCTGCACTGGGAAAAAGGCCACTGGGAGGCTGCTACACCGCAAAAAAAGACATTCAGAGGCCCCTGCTCTGCAAAAAAAGGCACTCAGGCCAGTGCACTGCAAAAAAAGGCACTCAGAGGCCAGTGCACTGCAAAAAAACACATTCGGAGGCCCCTGCACTGCAGAAAAAGGCACTCGGAGGCTCCTGCACTGGAAAAAGAGGCACTTGCAGGCCTGTACACCGGAAATAAAGGCACTCGGACAGCCCTGCACCACAAAAAAAAGGCACTCGGAGGCCCCTGCACCAGAAAAGAAGGCACTTGGAGACCGCTACACCGCAGAGAAAGGCATTCGGAGGCACCTGCAATGGAAAAAAATGCACTCGGAGGCCACAACACCGCAAAAAAAGGCACTCGGAGGCTGCTACAATGCAAAAAAAGGCACTTGGAGGCCCCTATGGTGGAAAAAAAGGCACTTGGAGGCCCCTACACTGCAAAAAAAGGCAATCAGAGGCCAGTGCACTGCAAAAAAAGGCAATCAGAGGCCAGTGCACCGCAAAAAAAGGCACTCGGAGGCACCTGCAATAGAAAAAAAGGCACTCGGAGGCCCCTGCACCGCAAAAAAAGGCACTCGGAGGCCTATACACTGGAAATAAAGGCACTCGGAGGCCTATACACTGGAAATAAAGGCACTCGGAGGCACCTACACCGCAAAACAAGGCACTCGGAGGCTACTGCACTGCAAAAAAAGGCACTCGGAGGCTACTGCACTGCAAAAAAAAGGGACTCGGAGGCCCCTGCACTGCAAAAAAAGGCACTCGGAAGCGCCTACACTGCAAAAAAGGCATTCAGTGGCCCCTACAACACAAAGAAATGCACTCCCAGGCCAGAACACTGCAAAAAATGGTACTCGGATGTCCCTACACCGGAAAAAAAGGCACTCGGAGGCCCCTGCACCACAAGAAAAGGTACACGGAGGCCTGTAAAATGGAAAAAAAGGCACTCAGAGGCCCCTGCACTGGGAAAAAGGCCACTGGGAGGCTGCTACACCGCAAAAAAAGGCACTCGGAGGGCCCTGCACTGGAAAAAAAGGCACTCGGAGGGCCCTGCAGAGGAAAAAAAAACCCTCAGAGGCCCCTGAAGCACAAGAAAAGGCACTCGGAGGCCACTGCACTGCAAGGAAATGCACGCGGAGGCTCCTGCAGCGGACAAAAAAGGCACGTGGATGCCCGTACACCACAAATGAAGGCACTCAGAGGCCCCTGCACCGCAAAAAAAGGTACACGGAGGCCTGTACAATGGAAAAAAAGGCACTCAGAGGCCACTGCACTGCAAAAAAGGCATTCGGTGGCCCCTACACTGCAAAAAAATGCACTCCCAGGCCACGACACTGCAAAAACCGGTACTTGGATGTCCCTACACTGGAAAAAAAGGCACTCGGAGGCCCCTGCAGAGGGAAAAAAAGCCCTCGGAGGCCCCTGCACTGCAAAAAAAGGCACTCGGAGGCCCCTGCACTGCAAAAAAAGGCACTCGGGGGCTGCTACAATGTGAAAAAAAGGCACTCGGGGGCTGCTACAGTGCAAATAAAGGCACTCGGAGGCCCCTTCACCACAAAAAAAGGCACTCGGAGGCCCCTTCACCACAAAAAAAGGCACTCGGAGGCCCCTTCACCACAAAAAAAGGCACTCAGAGGCCCCTGCACCACCAAAAAAGGCACTTGGAGGCTCCGGCACTGGAAAAAGAGGCACTTGCAGGCCTGTATACCGGAAATAAAGGCACTCGGACAGCCCTGCACCACAAAAAAAAGGCACTCGGAGGCCCCTGCACCAGAAAAGAAGGCACTTGGAGACCGCTACACCGTGGAGAAAGGCATTCGGAGGCACCTGCAATGGAAAAAAATGCACTCGGAGGCCACAACACCGCAAAAAAAGGCACTCGGAGGCTGCTACAATGCAAAAAAAGGCACCCAGAGGCCTCTACATCACAAAAAAAGGCACCCAGAGGCCTCTACATCACAAAAAAAGGCTCTTCGGGGCTGCTACAATGTGAAACAAGGCACTCGGAGGGCCGTGCACCACCAAAAAAGGCACTTGGAAGCCCCTACAATGCAAAAAGAGGCACTCGGAGGCTGCTACAATGCAAAAAGAGGCACTCGGAGGCCCCTACACTGGAAAAGAAGGCACTCATGGGCAGTGCACCACAAGAAAAGGTACACGGAGGCCTGTAAAACGGAAAAAAAGGCACACAGAGGCCCCTGCACTGGGAAAAAGGCCACTGGGAGACTGCTACACCACAAAAAAAGGCACTCGGAGGGCCCCTGCACTGGAAAAAAAGGCACTCGGAGGGCCCTGCAGAGGAAAAAAAAAGCCCTTGGAGGCCACTACACTGTAAAAAAAGCACTCGGAGGCCCCTGAAGCACAAGAAAGGGCACTCGGAGGCCACTGCACTGCAAGGAAATGCACGCGGAGGCTCCTGCAGCGGACAAAAAAGGCACGTGGATGCCCGTACACCACAAATGAAGGCACTCAGAGGCCCCTGCACCGCAAAAAAAGGTACACGGAGGCCTGTACAATGGAAAAAAAGGCACTCAGAGGCCCCTGCACTGGGAAAAAGGCCACTGGGAGGCTGCTACACCGCAAAAAAAGACATTCGGAGGCCCCTGCTCTGCAAGAAAAGGCACTCAGAGGCCAGTGCACTGCAAAAAAAGGCACTCAGAGGCCAGTGCACTGCAAAAAAATGCATTCGGAGGCCCCTGCACTGCAGAAAAAGGCACTCGGAGGCTCCTGCACTGGAAAAAGAGGCACTTGCAGGCCTGTACACCGGAAATAAAGGCACTCGGACAGCCCTGCACCACAAAAAAAAGGCACTCGGAGGCCCCTGCACCAGAAAAGAAGGCACTTGGAGACTGCTACACCGCGGAGAAACGCATTCAGAGGCACCTGCAATGGAAAAAAATGCACTCGGAGGCCACAACACCGCAAAAAAAGGCACTCGGAGGCTGCTACAATGCAAAAAAAGGCACTTGGAGGCCCCTATGGTGGAAAAAAAGGCACTTGGAGGCCCCTACACTGCAAAAAAAGGCAATCAGAGGCCAGTGCACTGCAAAAAAAGGCAATCAGAGGCCAGTGCACCGCAAAAAAAGGCAATCAGAGGCCAGTGCACCGCAAAAAAAGGCACTCGGAGGCCCCTGCACCGCAAAAAAAGGCACTTGGAGGCCCCTGCACCGCAAAAAAAGGCACTCGGAGGCCCCTGCACTGGAAAAAGAGGCACTTGCAGGCCTATACACTGGAAATAAAGGCACTCGGAGGCACCTACACCACAAAACAAGGCACTCGGAGGCTACTGCACTGCAAAAAAAAGGCACTCGGAGGCCCCTGCACTGCAAAAAAAGGCACTCGGAAGCGCCTGTACTGCAAAAAAGGCATTCAGTGGCCCCTACAACACAAAGAAATGCACTCCCAGGCCAGAACACTGCAAAAAATGGTACTCGGATGTCCCTACACCGGAAAAAAAGGCACTCGGAGGCCCCTGCACCACAAGAAAAGGTACACGGAGGCCTGTAAAATGGAAAAAAAGGCACTCAGAGGCCCCTGCACTGGGAAAAAGGCCACTGGGAGGCTGCTACACCGCAAAAAAAGGCACTCGGAGGGCCCTGCACTGGAAAAAAAGGCACTCGGAGGGCCCTGAAGCACAAGAAAAGGCACTCGGAGGCCACTGCACTGCAAGGAAATGCACGTGGAGGCTCCTGCAGCGGACAAAAAAGGCACGTGGATGCCCGTACACCACAAATGAAGGCACTCAGAGGCCCCTGCACTGCAAAAAAAGGTACACGGAGGCCTGTACAATGGAAAAAAAGGCACTCAGAGGCCACTGCACTGCAAAAAAGGCATTCGGTGGCCCCTACACTGCAAAAAAATGCACTCCCAGGCCACGACACTGCAAAAACCGGTACTTGGATGTCCCTACACTGGAAAAAAAGGCACTCGGAGGCCCCTGCAGAGGGAAAAAAAGCCCTCGGAGGCCACTACACTGCAAAAAAAGGCACTCGGAGGCCCCTGCACTGCAAAAAAAGGCACTCGGGGGCTGCTACAATGTGAAAAAACGCACTCGGAGGCCCCCGCAGTGCAAATAAAGGCACTCGGAGGCCCCTGCAGTGCAAATAAAGGCACTCGGAGGCCCCTACACCGCAAATAAAGGCACTCGGAGGCCCCTGCACCACCAAAAAAGGCACTTGGAGGCTCCGGCACTGGAAAAAGAGGCACTTGCAGGCCTGTACACCGGAAATAAAGGCACTCGGAGGCCCCTGCACTGCAAAAAAAAGGCACTTGGAGGCCCCTGCACTGCAAAAGAAGGCACTTGCAGGCCTGTACAACGGAAAAAAAGGCACTCAGAGGCCACTGCACTGGGAAAAAGGCCACTGGGAGGCTGCTACACCACAAAAAAAGGCACTCGGAGTACCCTACACTGGAAAAAAAGGCACTCGGGGGCCCCTGCACCGCAAAGAAAAGCACTCAGAGGGCCCTACACTGCAAAAAAGGCATTCAGAGGCCCCTGCACCACCAAAAAAGGCACTTGGAGGGCCCTACACTGGAAAAAAAGGCACTCGGGGGCCCCTGCAGAGGGAATAAAAAGCCCTCGGAGGCCACTACACTGTAAAAAAAGCCCTCGGAGGCCCCTGAAGCACAAGAAAAGGCACTTGGAGGCCACTGCACTGCAAGGAAATGCACGCGGAGGCTCCTGCAGCGGACAAAAAAGGCAATTGGAGGCCGCTACATCGCAAAAAAAGGCACTTGGATGCCCCTTCACTGCAAATGAAGGCACTCGGAGGCTACTGCACTGCAAAAAAGGCACTCAGAGGCCCCTGCATTGCAAAGAAAGGCACTCGCAAGCGCCTACACTGCAAAAAAGGCATTCGGTGGCCCCTACACTGCAAAAAAATGCACTCCCAGGCCACGACACTGCAAAAAACGGTACTCGGATGTCCCTGCACTGGAAAAAAAGGCACTCGGAGGCCCCTGCAGAGGGAAAAAAAGCCCTCGGAGGCCCCTGCACTGCAAAAAAAGGCACTCGGAGGCCCCTGCACTGCAAAAAAAGGCACTTGGGGGCTGCTACAATGTGAAAAAAATGCACTCGGAGGCCCCTACAGTGCAAATAAAGGCACTCGGAGGCCCCTACATCGCAAAAAAAGCACTCGGAGGCCCCTGCACCACCAAAAAAGGCACTTGGAGGCTCCGGCACTGGAAAAAGAGGCACTTGCAGGCCTGTACACCAGATATAAAGGCACTCGGACGGCCCTGCACCACAAAAAAAAGGCACTCGGGGGCCCCTGCAGAGGAAAAAAGAAAGCCCTCGGAGGCCACTACACTGTAAAAAAAGCCCTCAGAGGCCCCTGAAGCACAAGAAAGGGCACTCGGAGGCCACTGCACTGCAAGGAAATGCACGCGGAGGCACCTGCAGCGGACAAAAAAGGCACGTGGATGCCCGTACACCACAAATGAAGGCACTCAGAGGCCCCTGCACCGCAAAAAAAGGTACACGGAGGCCTGTACAATGGAAAAAAAGGCACTCAGAGGCCACTGCACTGCGAAAAAGGCCACTGGGAGGCCCCTGCTCTGCAAAAAAAGGCATTCGGAGGCCCCTGCACCACCAAAAAAGGCACTTGGAGGCTCCGGCACTGGAAAAAGAGGCACTTGCAGGCCTGTATACCGGAAATAAAGGCACTCGGACAGCCCTGCACCACAAAAAAAAGGCACCCAGAGGCCTCTACAACACAAAAAAAGGCTCTTCGGGGCTGCTACAATGTGAAACAAGGCACTCGGAGGGCCGTGCACCACCAAAAAAGGCACTTGGAAGCCCCTACAATGCAAAAAGAGGCACTCGGAGGCTGCTACAATGCAAAAAGAGGCACTCGGAGGCCCCTACACTGGAAAAGAAGGCACTCATGGGCAGTGCACCACAAGAAAAGGCACTCGGAGGCTGCTACACTGCAAAAAAAGGCACTTGGAGGGCCCTGCACCACAAAAGAAGGCAATTGGAAGCCCCTACATTGAAAAAAAAGGCACTTGGAGGCTGGTACACTGTAAAAAAAGGCACTCGGAGGCCTCTACAGCACAAAAAAAGGCACTCGGAGGCTGCTACAATGCAAAAAAAGGCACTCGGAGGGCAGTGCACCCCAATACAAGGCACTTGGAGGCCTCTACACCACAAAAAAAAGGCAGTAGGGGGCCCCTACGCTGGAAAAAAAGGCACTCGGAGGCCATTGCACTGCAAAAACAGGGCACTTGGAGGCCTCTACACCACAAAAAAAAGGCACTCGGAGGTTGCTACAATGCAAAAAAAGGCACTCGGAGGGCCCTGCACCACTAAAGAAGGCACTCGGAGGGCCCTGCACCACTAAAGAAGGCACTCGGAGAGCCCTGCACCACAAAAAAAGGCACTTGGAGCCTACTACACTGCAAAAAAATGCACCCTGAGGCCCATGCACCGCAAAAAAAGGCACTTGGTGGCCCCTGCACCACAAAAAAAGGCACTCAGAGGCCTCTACAACAGAGAAAAAAGGCACTCAGAGGACCACACCACAAAAAAAGGCACTCGGAGGCCCCTACACTGGAGAAAAAGGCACTCGGAGGCCTCTACACCACAGAAAAAGGCACACAGTGGCCCGTAAAGCACAAAAAAAGGCACTTGGGGGCTGCTACAATGTGAAACAAGGCGCTCAGAGGGCCCGGCACCACCAAAAAAGGCACTCGGAGGCCCCTACACCGGAAATAAAGGCACTCGGAGGCCCCTACACCGGAAATAAAGGCACTCGGAGGCCCCTACACCACACAAAAAAAGGCACTCGGAGGCCCCTACACCACACAAAAAAAGGCACTCGGAGGCCCCTACACCACAAAAAAAGGCACTCAGGGGCTGCTACAATGTGAAAAAAGGCACTCGGTGGCCCCTACACTAGAAAGAAAGGCACTCGGAGGACCCTGCACCAGAAAAGAAGGCACTTGGAGGCTGCAACACCGCAGAGAAAGGCACTCGGAGGCCCCTACACCGCAAAAAAAGGCACTCGGTGGCCCGTAAAGCACAAAAAAAGGCTCTTGGGGGCTGCTACAATGTGAAACAAGGCACTCAGAGGGCCCTGAACCACAAGAAAAGGCACTCGGTGGCCCCTACAGCACAAGAAAAGGCACTTGGGGGCTGTTACAATGTGAAAGAAGGCACTCGGAGGGCCCGGCACCACCAAAAAAGGCACTCGGAGGCTCCGGCACTGGAAAAAGAGGCACTTGCAGGCCTGTACACCGGAAAAAAAGGCACTCGGAGGCCCCTGCACTGCAAAAAAGGGCACTCGGAGGCCCCTGCACTGCAAAAAAAGGCACTTGCAGGCCTGTACACCACAGAAAAAGGCACTCGGAGGACCCTACAGCACAAAAAAGGCACTCGGAGGCTGCTACAATGCAAAAAAAGGCACTCGGTGGCCCCTACACTGGAAGAAAAGGCACTCGGAGGGCAGTGCACCCCAATAAAAGGCACTTGGAGGCCTCTGCACCACAAAAAAAAGGCAGTAGGGGGCCCCTACGCTGGAAAAAAAGGCACTCGGAGGCCAGTGCACTGCAAAAACACGGCACTCTGAGACCTCTACACTACAAAAGAAGGCACTCGGAGGCCCCTACAACACAAAAAAAGGCACTTGGGGGCTGCTACAATACAGAAAAAGGCACTCAGAGGCCACTACACTGGAAAAAAAGGCAGTCGGAGGCCCCTACAGCACAAAAAAAGGCACTCGGGGGCTGCTACAATATGAAACAAGGCACTTCGAGGGCCCAGCACCACCAAAAAAGGCACTCGGGGGCTGCTTACAATGTGAAAAAAGGCACTCGGAGGCCCCTACACTAGAAAGAAAGGCACTCGGAGGACCCTGAACCAGAAAAGAAGGCACTTGGAGGCTGCAACACCGCAGAGAAAGGCACTCGGAGGCACCTGCAACGGAAAAAAAAAGCACTCGGAGGCCCCTACACTGCAAAAAAGGCACTCGGAGGTTGCTACAATGCAAAAAAAGGCACTCGGAGGTTGCTACAATGCAAAAAAAGGCACTCGGAGGGCCCTGCACCACAAAAAAAGGCACACAGTGGCCGGTACAGCACAAAAAAAGGCACTTGAAGCCTACTACACTGCAAAAAAATGCACCCTGAGGCCCATGCACCGCAAAAAAGGCACTTGGTGGCCCCTGCACCACAAAAAAAGGCACTCAGAGGCCTCTACAGCAGAGAAAAAAGGCACTCAGAGGACCACACCACAAAAAAGGCACTCGGAGGCACCTACACCGCAAAACAAGGCACTCGGAGGCTACTGCACTGCAAAAAAAAGGCACTCGGAGGCCCCTGCACTGCAAAAAAAGGCACTCGGAAGCGCCTACACTGCAAAAAAGGCATTCAGTGGCCCCTACAACACAAAGAAATGCACTCCCAGGCCAGAACACTGCAAAAAATGGTACTCGGATGTCCCTACACCGGAAAAAAAGGCACTCGGAGGCCCCTGCACCACAAGAAAAGGTACACGGAGGCCTGTAAAATGGAAAAAAAGGCACTCAGAGGCCCCTGCACTGGGAAAAAGGCCACTGGGAGGCTGCTACACCGCAAAAAAAGGCACTCGGAGGGCCCTGCACTGGAAAAAAAGGCACTCGGAGGGCCCTGAAGCACAAGAAAAGGCACTCGGAGGCCACTGCACTGCAAGGAAATGCACGTGGAGGCTCCTGCAGCGGACAAAAAAGGCACGTGGATGCCCGTACACCACAAATGAAGGCACTCAGAGGCCCCTGCACCGCAAAAAAAGGTACACGGAGGCCTGTACAATGGAAAAAAAGGCACTCAGAGGCCACTGCACTGCAAAAAAGGCATTCGGTGGCCCCTACACTGCAAAAAAATGCACTCCCAGGCCACGACACTGCAAAAAACGGTACTTGGATGTCCCTACACTGGAAAAAAAGGCACTCGGAGGCCCCTGCAGAGGGAAAAAAAGCCCTCGGAGGCCACTACACTGCAAAAAAAGGCACTCGGAGGCCCCTGCACTGCAAAAAAAGGCACTCGGGGGCTGCTACAATGTGAAAAAAGGCACTCGGAGGCCCCTGCAGTGCAAATAAAGGCACTCGGAGGCCCCTACACCGCAAATAAAGGCACTCGGAGGCCCCTGCACCACCAAAAAAGGCACTTGGAGGCTCCGGCACTGGAAAAAGAGGCACTTGCAGGCCTGTACACCGGAAATAAAGGCACTCGGAGGCTCCTGCACTGCAAAAGAAGGCACTTGCAGGCCTGTACAACGGAAAAAAAGGCACTCAGAGGCCACTGCACTGGGAAAAAGGCCACTGGGAGGCTGCTACACCACAAAAAAAGGCACTCGGAGTGCCCTACACTGGAAAAAAAGGCACTCGGGGGCCCCTGCACCGCAAAGAAAAGCACTCAGAGGGCCCTACACTGCAAAAAAGGCATTCAGAGGCCCCTGCACCACCAAAAAAGGCACTTGGAGGGCCCTACACTGGAAAAAAAAGGCACTCGGGGGCCCCTGCAGAGGGAATAAAAAGCCCTCGGAGGCCACTACACTGTAAAAAAAGCCCTCGGAGGCCCCTGAAGCACAAGAAAAGGCACTTGGAGGCCACTGCACTGCAAGGAAATGCACGCGGAGGCTCCTGCAGCGGACAAAAAAGGCAATTGGAGGCCGCTACATCGCAAAAAAAGGCACTTGGATGCCCCTTCACTGCAAATGAAGGCACTCGGAGGCTACTGCACTGCAAAAAAGGCACTCAGAGGCCCCTGCACTGCAAAGAAAGGCACTCGCAAGTGCCTACACTGCAAAAAAGGCATTCGGTGGCCCCTACACTGCAAAAAAATGCACTCCCAGGCCACGACACTGCAAAAAACGGTACTCGGATGTCCCTGCACTGGAAAAAAAGGCACTCGGAGGCCCCTGCAGAGGGAAAAAAAGCCCTCGGAGGCCCCTACAGTGCAAATAAAGGCACTCGGAGGCCCCTACATCGCAAAAAAAGCACTCGGAGGCCCCTGCACCACCAAAAAAGGCACTTGGAGGCTCCGGCACTGGAAAAAGAGGCACTTGCAGGTCTGTACACCAGATATAAAGGCACTCGGACGGCCCTGCACCACAAAAAAAAGGCACTCGGAGGCCCCTGCACTGCAAAAGAAGGCACTCGGGGGCCCCTGCAGAGGAAAAAAGAAAGCCCTCGGAGGCCACTACACTGTAAAAAAAGCCCTCAGAGGCCCCTGAAGCACAAGAAAGGGCACTCGGAGGCCACTGCACTGCAAGGAAATGCACGCGGAGGCACCTGCAGCGGACAAAAAAGGCACGTGGATGCCCGTACACCACAAATGAAGGCACTCAGAGACCCCTGCACCGCAAAAAAAGGTACACGGAGGCCTGTACAATGGAAAAAAAGGCACTCAGAGGCCACTGCACTGCGAAAAAGGCCACTGGGAGGCCCCTGCTCTGCAAAAAAAGGCATTCGGAGGCCCCTGCACCACCAAAAAAGGCACTTGGAGGCTCCGGCACTGGAAAAAGAGGCACTTGCAGGCCTGTATACTGGAAATAAAGGCACTCGGACGGCCCTGCACCACAAAAAAAAGGCACCCAGAGGCCTCTACATCACAAAAAAAGGCACCCGGAGGCCTCTACATCACAAAAAAAGGCTCTTCGGGGCTGCTACAATGTGAAACAAGGCACTCGGAGGGCCGTGCACCACCAAAAAAGGCACTTGGAAGCCCCTACAATGCAAAAAGAGGCACTCGGAGGCTGCTACAATGCAAAAAGAGGCACTCGGAGGCCCCTACACTGGAAAAGAAGGCACTCATGGGCAGTGCACCACAAAAGAAGGCACTCGGAGTCCCCTACACTGCAAAAAAAGGCACTTGGTGGTCCCTGCAACACAAAAAAAGGCACTTGGAAGCCCCTACATTGAAAAAAAAGGCACTTGGAGGCTGGTACACTGTAAAAAAAGGCACTCGGAGGCCTCTACAGCACAAAAAAAGGCACTCGGAGGCTGCTACAATGCAAAAAAAGGCACTCGGAGGCTGCTACAATGCAAAAAAAGGCACTCGGAGGGCAGTGCACCCCAATACAAGGCACTTGGAGGCCTCTACACCACAAAAAAAAGGCAGTAGGGGGCCCCTACGCTGGAAAAAAAGGCACTCGGAGGCCATTGCACTGCAAAAACAGGGCACTTGGAGGCCTCTACACCACAAAAAAAAGGCACTCGGAGGTTGCTACAATGCAAAAAAAGGCACTCGGAGGGCCCTGCACCACTAAAGAAGGCACTCGGAGAGCCCTGCACCACAAAAAAAGGCACTTGGAGCCTACTACACTGCAAAAAAATGCACCCTGAGGCCCATGCACCGCAAAAAAATGCACTCCCAGGCCACGACACTGCAAAAAACGGTACTCGGATGTCCCTGCACTGGAAAAAAAGGCACTCGGAGGCCCCTGCAGAGGGAAAAAAAGCCCTCGGAGGCCCCTGCACTGCAAAAAAAGGCACTCGGAGGCCCCTGCACTGCAAAAAAAGGCACTTGGGGGCTGCTACAATGTGAAAAAAATGCACTCGGAGGCCCCTACAGTGCAAATAAAGGCACTCGGAGGCCCCTACATCGCAAAAAAAGCACTCGGAGGCCCCTGCACCACCAAAAAAGGCACTTGGAGGCTCCGGCACTGGAAAAAGAGGCACTTGCAGGCCTGTACACCAGATATAAAGGCACTCGGACGGCCCTGCACCACAAAAAAAAGGCACTCGGACGGCCCTGCACCACAAAAAAAAGGCACTCGGGGGCCCCTGCAGAGGAAAAAAGAAAGCCCTCGGAGGCCACTACACTGTAAAAAAAGCCCTCAGAGGCCCCTGAAGCACAAGAAAGGGCACTCGGAGGCCACTGCACTGCAAGGAAATGCACGCGGAGGCACCTGCAGCGGACAAAAAAGGCACGTGGATGCCCGTACACCACAAATGAAGGCACTCAGAGGCCCCTGCACCGCAAAAAAAGGTACACGGAGGCCTGTACAATGGAAAAAAAGGCACTCAGAGGCCACTGCACTGCGAAAAAGGCCACTGGGAGGCCCCTGCTCTGCAAAAAAAGGCATTCGGAGGCCCCTGCACCACCAAAAAAGGCACTTGGAGGCTCCGGCACTGGAAAAAGAGGCACTTGCAGGCCTGTATACCGGAAATAAAGGCACTCGGACAGCCCTGCACCACAAAAAAAAGGCACCCAGAGGCCTCTACAACACAAAAAAAGGCTCTTCGGGGCTGCTACAATGTGAAACAAGGCACTCGGAGGGCCGTGCACCACCAAAAAAGGCACTTGGAAGCCCCTACAATGCAAAAAGAGGCACTCGGAGGCTGCTACAATGCAAAAAGAGGCACTCGGAGGCCCCTACACTGGAAAAGAAGGCACTCATGGGCAGTGCACCACAAGAAAAGGCACTCGGAGGCTGCTACACTGCAAAAAAAGGCACTTGGAGGGCCCTGCACCACAAAAGAAGGCAATTGGAAGCCCCTACATTGAAAAAAAAGGCACTTGGAGGCTGGTACACTGTAAAAAAAGGCACTCGGAGGCCTCTACAGCACAAAAAAAGGCACTCGGAGGCTGCTACAATGCAAAAAAAGGCACTCGGAGGGCAGTGCACCCCAATACAAGGCACTTGGAGGCCTCTACACCACAAAAAAAAGGCAGTAGGGGGCCCCTACGCTGGAAAAAAAGGCACTCGGAGGCCATTGCACTGCAAAAACAGGGCACTTGGAGGCCTCTACACCACAAAAAAAAGGCACTCGGAGGTTGCTACAATGCAAAAAAAGGCACTCGGAGGGCCCTGCACCACTAAAGAAGGCACTCGGAGGGCCCTGCACCACTAAAGAAGGCACTCGGAGAGCCCTGCACCACAAAAAAAGGCACTTGGAGCCTACTACACTGCAAAAAAATGCACCCTGAGGCCCATGCACCGCAAAAAAAGGCACTTGGTGGCCCCTGCACCACAAAAAAAGGCACTCAGAGGCCTCTACAACAGAGAAAAAAGGCACTCAGAGGACCACACCACAAAAAAAGGCACTCGGAGGCCCCTACACTGGAGAAAAAGGCACTCGGAGGCCTCTACACCACAGAAAAAGGCACACAGTGGCCCGTAAAGCACAAAAAAAGGCACTTGGGGGCTGCTACAATGTGAAACAAGGCGCTCAGAGGGCCCGGCACCACCAAAAAAGGCACTCGGAGGCCCCTACACCGGAAATAAAGGCACTCGGAGGCCCCTACACCGGAAATAAAGGCACTCGGAGGCCCCTACACCACACAAAAAAAGGCACTCGGAGGCCCCTACACCACACAAAAAAAGGCACTCGGAGGCCCCTACACCACAAAAAAAGGCACTCAGGGGCTGCTACAATGTGAAAAAAGGCACTCGGTGGCCCCTACACTAGAAAGAAAGGCACTCGGAGGACCCTGCACCAGAAAAGAAGGCACTTGGAGGCTGCAACACCGCAGAGAAAGGCACTCGGAGGCCCCTACACCGCAAAAAAAGGCACTCGGTGGCCCGTAAAGCACAAAAAAAGGCTCTTGGGGGCTGCTACAATGTGAAACAAGGCACTCAGAGGGCCCTGAACCACAAGAAAAGGCACTCGGTGGCCCCTACAGCACAAGAAAAGGCACTTGGGGGCTGTTACAATGTGAAAGAAGGCACTCGGAGGGCCCGGCACCACCAAAAAAGGCACTCGGAGGCTCCGGCACTGGAAAAAGAGGCACTTGCAGGCCTGTACACCGGAAAAAAAGGCACTCGGAGGCCCCTGCACTGCAAAAAAGGGCACTCGGAGGCCCCTGCACTGCAAAAAAAGGCACTTGCAGGCCTGTACACCACAGAAAAAGGCACTCGGAGGACCCTACAGCACAAAAAAGGCACTCGGAGGCTGCTACAATGCAAAAAAAGGCACTCGGTGGCCCCTACACTGGAAGAAAAGGCACTCGGAGGGCAGTGCACCCCAATAAAAGGCACTTGGAGGCCTCTGCACCACAAAAAAAAGGCAGTAGGGGGCCCCTACGCTGGAAAAAAAGGCACTCGGAGGCCAGTGCACTGCAAAAACACGGCACTCTGAGACCTCTACACTACAAAAGAAGGCACTCGGAGGCCCCTACAACACAAAAAAAGGCACTTGGGGGCTGCTACAATACAGAAAAAGGCACTCAGAGGCCACTACACTGGAAAAAAAGGCAGTCGGAGGCCCCTACAGCACAAAAAAAGGCACTCGGGGGCTGCTACAATATGAAACAAGGCACTTCGAGGGCCCAGCACCACCAAAAAAGGCACTCGGGGGCTGCTTACAATGTGAAAAAAGGCACTCGGAGGCCCCTACACTAGAAAGAAAGGCACTCGGAGGACCCTGAACCAGAAAAGAAGGCACTTGGAGGCTGCAACACCGCAGAGAAAGGCACTCGGAGGCACCTGCAACGGAAAAAAAAAGCACTCGGAGGCCCCTACACTGCAAAAAAGGCACTCGGAGGTTGCTACAATGCAAAAAAAGGCACTCGGAGGTTGCTACAATGCAAAAAAAGGCACTCGGAGGGCCCTGCACCACAAAAAAAGGCACACAGTGGCCGGTACAGCACAAAAAAAGGCACTTGAAGCCTACTACACTGCAAAAAAATGC
This sequence comes from Dromaius novaehollandiae, assembly GCF_036370855.1. Classification (NCBI taxonomy): domain Eukaryota; kingdom Metazoa; phylum Chordata; class Aves; order Casuariiformes; family Dromaiidae; genus Dromaius; species Dromaius novaehollandiae. The sequence goes on along the minus strand of NC_088130.1, from coordinate 1,485,629 downwards.
ACCCTGAGGCCCATGCACCGCAAAAAAGGCACTTGGTGGCCCCTGCACCACAAAAAAAGGCACTCAGAGGCCTCTACAGCAGAGAAAAAAGGCACTCAGAGGACCACACCACAAAAAAGGCACTCGGAGGCACCTACACCGCAAAACAAGGCACTCGGAGGCTACTGCACTGCAAAAAAAAGGCACTCGGAGGCCCCTGCACTGCAAAAAAAGGCACTCGGAAGCGCCTACACTGCAAAAAAGGCATTCAGTGGCCCCTACAACACAAAGAAATGCACTCCCAGGCCAGAACACTGCAAAAAATGGTACTCGGATGTCCCTACACCGGAAAAAAAGGCACTCGGAGGCCCCTGCACCACAAGAAAAGGTACACGGAGGCCTGTAAAATGGAAAAAAAGGCACTCAGAGGCCCCTGCACTGGGAAAAAGGCCACTGGGAGGCTGCTACACCGCAAAAAAAGGCACTCGGAGGGCCCTGCACTGGAAAAAAAGGCACTCGGAGGGCCCTGAAGCACAAGAAAAGGCACTCGGAGGCCACTGCACTGCAAGGAAATGCACGTGGAGGCTCCTGCAGCGGACAAAAAAGGCACGTGGATGCCCGTACACCACAAATGAAGGCACTCAGAGGCCCCTGCACCGCAAAAAAAGGTACACGGAGGCCTGTACAATGGAAAAAAAGGCACTCAGAGGCCACTGCACTGCAAAAAAGGCATTCGGTGGCCCCTACACTGCAAAAAAATGCACTCCCAGGCCACGACACTGCAAAAACCGGTACTTGGATGTCCCTACACTGGAAAAAAAGGCACTCGGAGGCCCCTGCAGAGGGAAAAAAAGCCCTCGGAGGCCACTACACTGCAAAAAAAGGCACTCGGAGGCCCCTGCACTGCAAAAAAAGGCACTCGGGGGCTGCTACAATGTGAAAAAAGGCACTCGGAGGCCCCTGCAGTGCAAATAAAGGCACTCGGAGGCCCCTACACCGCAAATAAAGGCACTCGGAGGCCCCTGCACCACCAAAAAAGGCACTTGGAGGCTCCGGCACTGGAAAAAGAGGCACTTGCAGGCCTGTACACCGGAAATAAAGGCACTCGGAGGCTCCTGCACTGCAAAAGAAGGCACTTGCAGGCCTGTACAACGGAAAAAAAGGCACTCAGAGGCCACTGCACTGGGAAAAAGGCCACTGGGAGGCTGCTACACCACAAAAAAAGGCACTCGGAGTGCCCTACACTGGAAAAAAAGGCACTCGGGGGCCCCTGCACCGCAAAGAAAAGCACTCAGAGGGCCCTACACTGCAAAAAAGGCATTCAGAGGCCCCTGCACCACCAAAAAAGGCACTTGGAGGGCCCTACACTGGAAAAAAAAGGCACTCGGGGGCCCCTGCAGAGGGAATAAAAAGCCCTCGGAGGCCACTACACTGTAAAAAAAGCCCTCGGAGGCCCCTGAAGCACAAGAAAAGGCACTTGGAGGCCACTGCACTGCAAGGAAATGCACGCGGAGGCTCCTGCAGCGGACAAAAAAGGCAATTGGAGGCCGCTACATCGCAAAAAAAGGCACTTGGATGCCCCTTCACTGCAAATGAAGGCACTCGGAGGCTACTGCACTGCAAAAAAGGCACTCAGAGGCCCCTGCACTGCAAAGAAAGGCACTCGCAAGTGCCTACACTGCAAAAAAGGCATTCGGTGGCCCCTACACTGCAAAAAAATGCACTCCCAGGCCACGACACTGCAAAAAACGGTACTCGGATGTCCCTGCACTGGAAAAAAAGGCACTCGGAGGCCCCTGCAGAGGGAAAAAAAGCCCTCGGAGGCCCCTACAGTGCAAATAAAGGCACTCGGAGGCCCCTACATCGCAAAAAAAGCACTCGGAGGCCCCTGCACCACCAAAAAAGGCACTTGGAGGCTCCGGCACTGGAAAAAGAGGCACTTGCAGGTCTGTACACCAGATATAAAGGCACTCGGACGGCCCTGCACCACAAAAAAAAGGCACTCGGAGGCCCCTGCACTGCAAAAGAAGGCACTCGGGGGCCCCTGCAGAGGAAAAAAGAAAGCCCTCGGAGGCCACTACACTGTAAAAAAAGCCCTCAGAGGCCCCTGAAGCACAAGAAAGGGCACTCGGAGGCCACTGCACTGCAAGGAAATGCACGCGGAGGCACCTGCAGCGGACAAAAAAGGCACGTGGATGCCCGTACACCACAAATGAAGGCACTCAGAGACCCCTGCACCGCAAAAAAAGGTACACGGAGGCCTGTACAATGGAAAAAAAGGCACTCAGAGGCCACTGCACTGCGAAAAAGGCCACTGGGAGGCCCCTGCTCTGCAAAAAAAGGCATTCGGAGGCCCCTGCACCACCAAAAAAGGCACTTGGAGGCTCCGGCACTGGAAAAAGAGGCACTTGCAGGCCTGTATACTGGAAATAAAGGCACTCGGACGGCCCTGCACCACAAAAAAAAGGCACCCAGAGGCCTCTACATCACAAAAAAAGGCACCCGGAGGCCTCTACATCACAAAAAAAGGCTCTTCGGGGCTGCTACAATGTGAAACAAGGCACTCGGAGGGCCGTGCACCACCAAAAAAGGCACTTGGAAGCCCCTACAATGCAAAAAGAGGCACTCGGAGGCTGCTACAATGCAAAAAGAGGCACTCGGAGGCCCCTACACTGGAAAAGAAGGCACTCATGGGCAGTGCACCACAAAAGAAGGCACTCGGAGTCCCCTACACTGCAAAAAAAGGCACTTGGTGGTCCCTGCAACACAAAAAAAGGCACTTGGAAGCCCCTACATTGAAAAAAAAGGCACTTGGAGGCTGGTACACTGTAAAAAAAGGCACTCGGAGGCCTCTACAGCACAAAAAAAGGCACTCGGAGGCTGCTACAATGCAAAAAAAGGCACTCGGAGGCTGCTACAATGCAAAAAAAGGCACTCGGAGGGCAGTGCACCCCAATACAAGGCACTTGGAGGCCTCTACACCACAAAAAAAAGGCAGTAGGGGGCCCCTACGCTGGAAAAAAAGGCACTCGGAGGCCATTGCACTGCAAAAACAGGGCACTTGGAGGCCTCTACACCACAAAAAAAAGGCACTCGGAGGTTGCTACAATGCAAAAAAAGGCACTCGGAGGGCCCTGCACCACTAAAGAAGGCACTCGGAGAGCCCTGCACCACAAAAAAAGGCACTTGGAGCCTACTACACTGCAAAAAAATGCACCCTGAGGCCCATGCACCGCAAAAAAATGCACTCCCAGGCCACGACACTGCAAAAAACGGTACTCGGATGTCCCTGCACTGGAAAAAAAGGCACTCGGAGGCCCCTGCAGAGGGAAAAAAAGCCCTCGGAGGCCCCTGCACTGCAAAAAAAGGCACTCGGAGGCCCCTGCACTGCAAAAAAAGGCACTTGGGGGCTGCTACAATGTGAAAAAAATGCACTCGGAGGCCCCTACAGTGCAAATAAAGGCACTCGGAGGCCCCTACATCGCAAAAAAAGCACTCGGAGGCCCCTGCACCACCAAAAAAGGCACTTGGAGGCTCCGGCACTGGAAAAAGAGGCACTTGCAGGCCTGTACACCAGATATAAAGGCACTCGGACGGCCCTGCACCACAAAAAAAAGGCACTCGGACGGCCCTGCACCACAAAAAAAAGGCACTCGGGGGCCCCTGCAGAGGAAAAAAGAAAGCCCTCGGAGGCCACTACACTGTAAAAAAAGCCCTCAGAGGCCCCTGAAGCACAAGAAAGGGCACTCGGAGGCCACTGCACTGCAAGGAAATGCACGCGGAGGCACCTGCAGCGGACAAAAAAGGCACGTGGATGCCCGTACACCACAAATGAAGGCACTCAGAGGCCCCTGCACCGCAAAAAAAGGTACACGGAGGCCTGTACAATGGAAAAAAAGGCACTCAGAGGCCACTGCACTGCGAAAAAGGCCACTGGGAGGCCCCTGCTCTGCAAAAAAAGGCATTCGGAGGCCCCTGCACCACCAAAAAAGGCACTTGGAGGCTCCGGCACTGGAAAAAGAGGCACTTGCAGGCCTGTATACCGGAAATAAAGGCACTCGGACAGCCCTGCACCACAAAAAAAAGGCACCCAGAGGCCTCTACAACACAAAAAAAGGCTCTTCGGGGCTGCTACAATGTGAAACAAGGCACTCGGAGGGCCGTGCACCACCAAAAAAGGCACTTGGAAGCCCCTACAATGCAAAAAGAGGCACTCGGAGGCTGCTACAATGCAAAAAGAGGCACTCGGAGGCCCCTACACTGGAAAAGAAGGCACTCATGGGCAGTGCACCACAAGAAAAGGCACTCGGAGGCTGCTACACTGCAAAAAAAGGCACTTGGAGGGCCCTGCACCACAAAAGAAGGCAATTGGAAGCCCCTACATTGAAAAAAAAGGCACTTGGAGGCTGGTACACTGTAAAAAAAGGCACTCGGAGGCCTCTACAGCACAAAAAAAGGCACTCGGAGGCTGCTACAATGCAAAAAAAGGCACTCGGAGGGCAGTGCACCCCAATACAAGGCACTTGGAGGCCTCTACACCACAAAAAAAAGGCAGTAGGGGGCCCCTACGCTGGAAAAAAAGGCACTCGGAGGCCATTGCACTGCAAAAACAGGGCACTTGGAGGCCTCTACACCACAAAAAAAAGGCACTCGGAGGTTGCTACAATGCAAAAAAAGGCACTCGGAGGGCCCTGCACCACTAAAGAAGGCACTCGGAGGGCCCTGCACCACTAAAGAAGGCACTCGGAGAGCCCTGCACCACAAAAAAAGGCACTTGGAGCCTACTACACTGCAAAAAAATGCACCCTGAGGCCCATGCACCGCAAAAAAAGGCACTTGGTGGCCCCTGCACCACAAAAAAAGGCACTCAGAGGCCTCTACAACAGAGAAAAAAGGCACTCAGAGGACCACACCACAAAAAAAGGCACTCGGAGGCCCCTACACTGGAGAAAAAGGCACTCGGAGGCCTCTACACCACAGAAAAAGGCACACAGTGGCCCGTAAAGCACAAAAAAAGGCACTTGGGGGCTGCTACAATGTGAAACAAGGCGCTCAGAGGGCCCGGCACCACCAAAAAAGGCACTCGGAGGCCCCTACACCGGAAATAAAGGCACTCGGAGGCCCCTACACCGGAAATAAAGGCACTCGGAGGCCCCTACACCACACAAAAAAAGGCACTCGGAGGCCCCTACACCACACAAAAAAAGGCACTCGGAGGCCCCTACACCACAAAAAAAGGCACTCAGGGGCTGCTACAATGTGAAAAAAGGCACTCGGTGGCCCCTACACTAGAAAGAAAGGCACTCGGAGGACCCTGCACCAGAAAAGAAGGCACTTGGAGGCTGCAACACCGCAGAGAAAGGCACTCGGAGGCCCCTACACCGCAAAAAAAGGCACTCGGTGGCCCGTAAAGCACAAAAAAAGGCTCTTGGGGGCTGCTACAATGTGAAACAAGGCACTCAGAGGGCCCTGAACCACAAGAAAAGGCACTCGGTGGCCCCTACAGCACAAGAAAAGGCACTTGGGGGCTGTTACAATGTGAAAGAAGGCACTCGGAGGGCCCGGCACCACCAAAAAAGGCACTCGGAGGCTCCGGCACTGGAAAAAGAGGCACTTGCAGGCCTGTACACCGGAAAAAAAGGCACTCGGAGGCCCCTGCACTGCAAAAAAGGGCACTCGGAGGCCCCTGCACTGCAAAAAAAGGCACTTGCAGGCCTGTACACCACAGAAAAAGGCACTCGGAGGACCCTACAGCACAAAAAAGGCACTCGGAGGCTGCTACAATGCAAAAAAAGGCACTCGGTGGCCCCTACACTGGAAGAAAAGGCACTCGGAGGGCAGTGCACCCCAATAAAAGGCACTTGGAGGCCTCTGCACCACAAAAAAAAGGCAGTAGGGGGCCCCTACGCTGGAAAAAAAGGCACTCGGAGGCCAGTGCACTGCAAAAACACGGCACTCTGAGACCTCTACACTACAAAAGAAGGCACTCGGAGGCCCCTACAACACAAAAAAAGGCACTTGGGGGCTGCTACAATACAGAAAAAGGCACTCAGAGGCCACTACACTGGAAAAAAAGGCAGTCGGAGGCCCCTACAGCACAAAAAAAGGCACTCGGGGGCTGCTACAATATGAAACAAGGCACTTCGAGGGCCCAGCACCACCAAAAAAGGCACTCGGGGGCTGCTTACAATGTGAAAAAAGGCACTCGGAGGCCCCTACACTAGAAAGAAAGGCACTCGGAGGACCCTGAACCAGAAAAGAAGGCACTTGGAGGCTGCAACACCGCAGAGAAAGGCACTCGGAGGCACCTGCAACGGAAAAAAAAAGCACTCGGAGGCCCCTACACTGCAAAAAAGGCACTCGGAGGTTGCTACAATGCAAAAAAAGGCACTCGGAGGTTGCTACAATGCAAAAAAAGGCACTCGGAGGGCCCTGCACCACAAAAAAAGGCACACAGTGGCCGGTACAGCACAAAAAAAGGCACTTGAAGCCTACTACACTGCAAAAAAATGCACCCTGAGGCCCATGCACCGCAAAAAAGGCACTTGGTGGCCCCTGCACCACAAAAAAAGGCACTCAGAGGCCTCTACAGCAGAGAAAAAAGGCACTCAGAGGACCACACCACAAAAAAGGCACTCGGAGGCACCTACACCGCAAAACAAGGCACTCGGAGGCTACTGCACTGCAAAAAAAAGGCACTCGGAGGCCCCTGCACTGCAAAAAAAGGCACTCGGAAGCGCCTACACTGCAAAAAAGGCATTCAGTGGCCCCTACAACACAAAGAAATGCACTCCCAGGCCAGAACACTGCAAAAAATGGTACTCGGATGTCCCTACACCGGAAAAAAAGGCACTCGGAGGCCCCTGCACCACAAGAAAAGGTACACGGAGGCCTGTAAAATGGAAAAAAAGGCACTCAGAGGCCCCTGCACTGGGAAAAAGGCCACTGGGAGGCTGCTACACCGCAAAAAAAGGCACTCGGAGGGCCCTGCACTGGAAAAAAAGGCACTCGGAGGGCCCTGAAGCACAAGAAAAGGCACTCGGAGGCCACTGCACTGCAAGGAAATGCACGTGGAGGCTCCTGCAGCGGACAAAAAAGGCACGTGGATGCCCGTACACCACAAATGAAGGCACTCAGAGGCCCCTGCACCGCAAAAAAAGGTACACGGAGGCCTGTACAATGGAAAAAAAGGCACTCAGAGGCCACTGCACTGCAAAAAAGGCATTCGGTGGCCCCTACACTGCAAAAAAATGCACTCCCAGGCCACGACACTGCAAAAACCGGTACTTGGATGTCCCTACACTGGAAAAAAAGGCACTCGGAGGCCCCTGCAGAGGGAAAAAAAGCCCTCGGAGGCCACTACACTGCAAAAAAAGGCACTCGGAGGCCCCTGCACTGCAAAAAAAGGCACTCGGGGGCTGCTACAATGTGAAAAAAGGCACTCGGAGGCCCCTGCAGTGCAAATAAAGGCACTCGGAGGCCCCTACACCGCAAATAAAGGCACTCGGAGGCCCCTGCACCACCAAAAAAGGCACTTGGAGGCTCCGGCACTGGAAAAAGAGGCACTTGCAGGCCTGTACACCGGAAATAAAGGCACTCGGAGGCTCCTGCACTGCAAAAGAAGGCACTTGCAGGCCTGTACAACGGAAAAAAAGGCACTCAGAGGCCACTGCACTGGGAAAAAGGCCACTGGGAGGCTGCTACACCACAAAAAAAGGCACTCGGAGTGCCCTACACTGGAAAAAAAGGCACTCGGGGGCCCCTGCACCGCAAAGAAAAGCACTCAGAGGGCCCTACACTGCAAAAAAGGCATTCAGAGGCCCCTGCACCACCAAAAAAGGCACTTGGAGGGCCCTACACTGGAAAAAAAAGGCACTCGGGGGCCCCTGCAGAGGGAATAAAAAGCCCTCGGAGGCCACTACACTGTAAAAAAAGCCCTCGGAGGCCCCTGAAGCACAAGAAAAGGCACTTGGAGGCCACTGCACTGCAAGGAAATGCACGCGGAGGCTCCTGCAGCGGACAAAAAAGGCAATTGGAGGCCGCTACATCGCAAAAAAAGGCACTTGGATGCCCCTTCACTGCAAATGAAGGCACTCGGAGGCTACTGCACTGCAAAAAAGGCACTCAGAGGCCCCTGCACTGCAAAGAAAGGCACTCGCAAGTGCCTACACTGCAAAAAAGGCATTCGGTGGCCCCTACACTGCAAAAAAATGCACTCCCAGGCCACGACACTGCAAAAAACGGTACTCGGATGTCCCTGCACTGGAAAAAAAGGCACTCGGAGGCCCCTGCAGAGGGAAAAAAAGCCCTCGGAGGCCCCTACAGTGCAAATAAAGGCACTCGGAGGCCCCTACATCGCAAAAAAAGCACTCGGAGGCCCCTGCACCACCAAAAAAGGCACTTGGAGGCTCCGGCACTGGAAAAAGAGGCACTTGCAGGTCTGTACACCAGATATAAAGGCACTCGGACGGCCCTGCACCACAAAAAAAAGGCACTCGGAGGCCCCTGCACTGCAAAAGAAGGCACTCGGGGGCCCCTGCAGAGGAAAAAAGAAAGCCCTCGGAGGCCACTACACTGTAAAAAAAGCCCTCAGAGGCCCCTGAAGCACAAGAAAGGGCACTCGGAGGCCACTGCACTGCAAGGAAATGCACGCGGAGGCACCTGCAGCGGACAAAAAAGGCACGTGGATGCCCGTACACCACAAATGAAGGCACTCAGAGACCCCTGCACCGCAAAAAAAGGTACACGGAGGCCTGTACAATGGAAAAAAAGGCACTCAGAGGCCACTGCACTGCGAAAAAGGCCACTGGGAGGCCCCTGCTCTGCAAAAAAAGGCATTCGGAGGCCCCTGCACCACCAAAAAAGGCACTTGGAGGCTCCGGCACTGGAAAAAGAGGCACTTGCAGGCCTGTATACTGGAAATAAAGGCACTCGGACGGCCCTGCACCACAAAAAAAAGGCACCCAGAGGCCTCTACATCACAAAAAAAGGCACCCGGAGGCCTCTACATCACAAAAAAAGGCTCTTCGGGGCTGCTACAATGTGAAACAAGGCACTCGGAGGGCCGTGCACCACCAAAAAAGGCACTTGGAAGCCCCTACAATGCAAAAAGAGGCACTCGGAGGCTGCTACAATGCAAAAAGAGGCACTCGGAGGCCCCTACACTGGAAAAGAAGGCACTCATGGGCAGTGCACCACAAAAGAAGGCACTCGGAGTCCCCTACACTGCAAAAAAAGGCACTTGGTGGTCCCTGCAACACAAAAAAAGGCACTTGGAAGCCCCTACATTGAAAAAAAAGGCACTTGGAGGCTGGTACACTGTAAAAAAAGGCACTCGGAGGCCTCTACAGCACAAAAAAAGGCACTCGGAGGCTGCTACAATGCAAAAAAAGGCACTCGGAGGCTGCTACAATGCAAAAAAAGGCACTCGGAGGGCAGTGCACCCCAATACAAGGCACTTGGAGGCCTCTACACCACAAAAAAAAGGCAGTAGGGGGCCCCTACGCTGGAAAAAAAGGCACTCGGAGGCCATTGCACTGCAAAAACAGGGCACTTGGAGGCCTCTACACCACAAAAAAAAGGCACTCGGAGGTTGCTACAATGCAAAAAAAGGCACTCGGAGGGCCCTGCACCACTAAAGAAGGCACTCGGAGAGCCCTGCACCACAAAAAAAGGCACTTGGAGCCTACTACACTGCAAAAAAATGCACCCTGAGGCCCATGCACCGCAAAAAAAGGCACTTGGTGGCCCCTGCACCACAAAAAAAGGCACTCAGAGGCCTCTACAACAGAGAAAAAAGGCACTCAGAGGACCACACCACAAAAAAAGGCACTCGGAGGCCCCTACACTGGAGAAAAAGGCACTCGGAGGCCTCTACACCACAGAAAAAGGCACACAGTGGCCCGTAAAGCACAAAAAAAGGCACTTGGGGGCTGCTACAATGTGAAACAAGGCGCTCAGAGGGCCCGGCACCACCAAAAAAGGCACTCGGAGGCCCCTACACCGGAAATAAAGGCACTCGGAGGCCCCTACACTGGAAATAAAGGCACTCGGAGGCCCCTACACCACACAAAAAAAGGCACTCGGAGGCCCCTACACCACAAAAAAAGGCACTCAGGGGCTGCTACAATGTGAAAAAAGGCACTCGGTGGCCCCTACACTAGAAAGAAAGGCACTCGGAGGACCCTGCACCAGAAAAGAAGGCACTTGGAGGCTGCAACACCGCAGAGAAAGGCACTCGGAGGCCCCTACACCGCAAAAAAAGGCACTCGGTGGCCCGTAAAGCACAAAAAAAGGCTCTTGGGGGCTGCTACAATGTGAAACAAGGCACTCAGAGGGCCCTGAACCACAAGAAAAGGCACTCGGTGGCCCCTACAGCACAAGAAAAGGCACTTGGGGGCTGTTACAATGTGAAAGAAGGCACTCGGAGGGCCCGGCACCACCAAAAAAGGCACTCGGAGGCTCCGGCACTGGAAAAAGAGGCACTTGCAGGCCTGTACACCGGAAAAAAAGGCACTCGGAGGCCCCTGCACTGCAAAAAAGGGCACTCGGAGGCCCCTGCACTGCAAAAAAAGGCACTTGCAGGCCTGTACACCACAGAAAAAGGCACTCGGAGGACCCTACAGCACAAAAAAGGCACTCGGAGGCTGCTACAATGCAAAAAAAGGCACTCGGTGGCCCCTACACTGGAAGAAAAGGCACTCGGAGGGCAGTGCACCCCAATAAAAGGCACTTGGAGGCCTCTGCACCACAAAAAAAAGGCAGTAGGGGGCCCCTACGCTGGAAAAAAAGGCACTCGGAGGCCAGTGCACTGCAAAAACACGGCACTCTGAGACCTCTACACTACAAAAGAAGGCACTCGGAGGCCCCTACAACACAAAAAAAGGCACTTGGGGGCTGCTACAATACAGAAAAAGGCACTCAGAGGCCACTACACTGGAAAAAAAGGCAGTCGGAGGCCCCTACAGCACAAAAAAAGGCACTCGGGGGCTGCTACAATATGAAACAAGGCACTTCGAGGGCCCAGCACCACCAAAAAAGGCACTCGGGGGCTGCTTACAATGTGAAAAAAGGCACTGGGAGGCCCCTACACTAGAAAGAAAGGCACTCGGAGGATCCTGAACCAGAAAAGAAGGCACTTGGAGGCTGCAACACCGCAGAGAAAGGCACTCGGAGGCACCTGCAACGGAAAAAAAAAGCACTCGGAGGCCCCTACACTGCAAAAAAGGCACTCGGAGGTTGCTACAATGCAAAAAAAGGCACTCGGAGGTTGCTACAATGCAAAAAAAGGCACTCGGAGGGCCCTGCACCACAAAAAAAGGCACACAGTGGCCGGTACAGCACAAAAAAAGGCACTTGAAGCCTACTACACTGCAAAAAAATGCACCCTGAGGCCCATGCACCGCAAAAAAGGCACTTGGTGGCCCCTGCACCACAAAAAAAGGCACTCAGAGGCCTCTACAGCAGAGAAAAAAGGCACTCAGAGGACCACACCACAAAAAAGGCACTCGGAGGCCCCTACACTGGAAAAAAAGGCACTCGGAGGCCTCTACACCACAGAAAAAGGCACTCGGTGGCCCCTACAGCACAAGAAAAGGCACTTGGGGGCTGTTACAATGTGAAAGAAGGCACTCAGAGGGCCCTGCACCACCAAAAAAGGCACTCGGAGGCTCCTGCACTGGAAAAAGAGGCACTTGCAGGCCTGTACACCGGAAATAAAGGCACTCGGAGGCCCCTACACCGCACAAAAGAAGGCACTCGGAGGCCCCTACACCGCACAAAAGAAGGCACTCGGAGGCCCCTACACCGCACAAAAGAAGGCACTCGGAGGCCCCTACACTGCACAAAAAGGCACTTGGAGGCTGCTGCAATGCAAAAAAAGGCACTCGGGGGCTGCTACAATGTGAAAAAAGGCACTCGGAGTCTCCTGCACTGGAAAAAGAGGCACTTGCAGGCCTGTACACCGGAAAAAAAGGCACTCGGCGTACCCTGCACCACCAAAGAAGGCACTCGGAGGCCCCTACACTGCAAAAAAAGGCACCCGGAGGGCCCTGCAGCACAAAAAAAGGCACCCGGAGGCTGCAACACTGCAAAAAAAGGGACTCAGAGGCCCATACACTGCAAAAAAAGGCACTTGGAGGCTAGTACACTGCAAAAAAAATGCACCCTGAGGCCCATGGACAGCAGAAAAAGGCACTTGGTGGGCTCTGCACCAGCAAAAGAGGCACTTTGTAGCCACTGCACTGCAAAAAAGGCACTCGGAGGCCTCTACAGCACAAAAAAAAGGCTCTTCGGGGCTGCTACAATGTGAAACAAGGCACTCGGAGGGCCGTGCACCACCAAAAAAGGCACTCGGAAGCCCCTACACTGCAAAAGAAGGCACTCGGGGGCTGCTACACTGCAAAAGAAGGCACTCGGGGGCTGCTACACTGCAAAAGAAGGCACTCGGGGGCTGCTACACTGCAAAAGAAGGCACTCGGGGGCTGCTACACTGCAAAAAAAGGCACTTGGTGGCCCCTGCAATGCAAAAAAAGGCACTTGGTGGCCCCTACATTGCAAAAAAAGGCACTCGGAGGCTACTACACTGCAAAAAAAAGGCACTCGGAGGACCATGCACCGCAAAAAAAGGCATTTGGTGGCCCCTACATCACAAAAAAAGGCACTCAGAGGCCCCTTAACCACAAGAAAAGGCACTCGGTGGCCTCTGAACCACAAGAAAAGGCACTCGGTGGCCCCTACAGCACAAGAAATGGCACTCGGGGGCTGCTACACTGCAAAAAAAGGCACTCGGAGGGCCCTGCAGCACAAAAAAAGGCACTTGGAGGCTGCAACACCGCAAAAAAAGGCACTCGGAGGCCTCTACACCACAAAAAAAGGCACTCGGAGGCCTCTACACCACAAAAAAAGGCACCCGGAGGCCTCTACATCACAAAAAAAGGCTCTTCGGGGCTGCTACAATGTGAAACAAGGCACTCAGAGGGCCGTGCACCACCAAAAAAGGCACTTGGAAGCCCCTACACTGCAAAAAAAGGCACTCGGAGGCTGCTACAATGCAAAAAGAGGCACTCGGAGGCCCCTACACTGGAAAAGAAGGCACTCGTGGGCAGTGCACCACAAGAAAAGGCACTCGGAGGCTGCTACACTGCAAAAAAAGGCACTTGGAGGGCCCTGCACCACAAAAGAAGGCACTCGGAGTCCCCTACACCGCAAAAAAAAAGGCACTTGGTGGCCCCTGCAACGCAAAAAAAGGCACTTGGAAGCCCCTACATTGAAAAAAAAGGCACTTGGAGGCTGGTACACTGAAAAAAAAGGCACTCAGAGTCCCCTACACTGGAAGAAAAGGCACTCGGAGGGCAGTGCACCCCAATACAAGGCACTTGGAGGCCTCTACACCACAAAAAAAAGGCAGTAGGGGGCCCCCACGCTGGAAAAAAAGGCACTCGGAGGCCAGTGCACTGCAAAAACAGGGCACTTGGAGGCCCCTACAGCACAAAAAAAGGCACTTGGGGGCTGCTACAATACAGAAAAAGGCACTCAGTGGCCCCTGAACCACAGGAAAAGGCACTCGGTGGCCCCTACAGCACAAGAAAAGGCACTCGGGGGCTGCTGCAATGTGAAACAAGGCACTCGGAGGGCCCAGCACCACCAAAAAAGGCACTCGAGGGCTGCTTACAATATGAAAGAAGGCACTCAGATGCCCCTGCACCAGAAAGAAAGGCACTCGGAGGGCCCTGCACCACTAAAGAAGGCACTCGGAGGGCCCTGCACCACTAAAGAAGGCACTCGGAGGGCCCTGCACCACTAAAGAAGGCACTCGGAGGGCCCTGCACCGCAAAAACAGGCGCTTGGTGACCCCTGCACCACAAAAAAAGGCACTCGGAGGCCCCTATACTGGAAAAAAAAGGCACTTGGAGGCTAGTATACTGCACAAAATATGCACCCTGAGGCCCATGGACAGCAGAAAAAGGCACTTGGTGGGCTCTGCACCACCAGAAGAGGCACACGGTGCCCCATGCACTGCAAAAAAAGGCACTCGGAGGCCTCTACACCACAAAAAAGGCACTCGGAGGCCTCTACACCACAGAAAAAGGCACTCAGTGGCCTCTACAGCACAATAAATGGCACTTGGGGGCTGCTACAGTGTGAAACAAGGCACTCGGAGGGCCCTGCACCATAAAGAAGGCACTCGGAGGCCCCTGCAACGCAAAAAAAGGCACTCGGAGGCCCCTGCAACGCAAAAAAAGGCACTCAGAGGCTAGTACACTGCAAAAAAACGGCACTCGGAGGACCATTCACCACAAAAAAAGGCATTTGGTGGCCCCTACATCACAAAAAAAGGCACTCGGAGGCTCCTGAACCACAAGAAAAGGCACTCAGTGGCCCCTACAGCACAAGAAAAGGTCCTCGGGGGCTGCTACAATTTGAAACAAGGCACTCGGAGGGCCCGGCACCACCAAAAAAGGCACTCGGAAGCCCCTACATTGCAAAAAAGGCACTTGGAGGCTACTACCCTAGAGAAAAATGCACCCTGAGGCCCCTACACCGCAAAAAAAAGGCACTCAGAGGCCCCTACACTAGAAAAAAAGGCACTCAGGGGCTGCTACAATGTGAAAAAAGGCACTCGGTGGCCCCTACACTAGAAAGAAAGGCACTCGGAGGACCCTGCACCAGAAAAGAAGGCACTTGGAGGCTGCAACACCGCAGAGAAAGGCACTCGGAGGCACCTGCAACGGAAAAAAAAGCACTCGGAGGCCCCTACACTGCAAAAAAAGGCACTTGGAGGCTGCTACAATGCAAAAAAAGGCACTTGGCGGCTGCTACAATGCAAAAAAAGGCACTTGGCGTACCCTGCAGCACCAAAGAAGGCACTCGGGGGCTGCTACACTGCAAAAAAAGGCACCCGGAGGGCCCTGCAGCACAAAAAAAGGCACCCGGAGGCTGCAACACTGCAAAAAAAGGGACTCAGAGGCCCATACACTGCAAACAAAGGCACTTGGAGGCTAGTACACTGCAAAAAAAATGCACCCTGAGGCCCATGGACAGCAGACAAAGGCACTTGGTGGGCTCTGCACCAGCAAAAGAGGCACTTTCTAGCCTCTACAGCACAAAAAAAGGCACTCGGAGGCCTCTACAGCACAAAAAAAAGGCTCTTCGGGGCTGCTACAATGTGAAACAAGGCACTCGGAGGGCCGTGCACCACCAAAAAAGGCACTCGGAAGCCCCTACACTGCAAAAGAAGGCACTCGGAGGCTGCTACACTGCAAAAGAAGGCACTCGGAGGGCCCTACACCACAAAAAAGGCACTTGGTGGCCCCTGCACTGCAAAAAAAGGCACTTGGTGGCCCCTACATTGCAAAAAAAGGCACTCGGAGGCTACTACACTGCAAAAAAAAGGCACTCGGAGGCTACTACACTGCAAAAAAATGCACCCTGAGGCCCATGCATCGCAAAAAAAGGCACTCGGTGGCCCCTGCACCACAAAAAAAGGCACTCGGAGGCCCCTACACCACACAAAAAAAGGCACTCGGAGGCCCCTACACCACACAAAAAAAGGCACTCGGAGGCCCCTACACCACACAAAAAAAGGCACTCGGAGGCCCCTACACCACACAAAAAAAGGCACTCGGAGGCCCCTACACCACACAAAAAAAGGCACTCGGAGGCCCCTACACCACACAAAAAAAGGCACTCGGAGGCCCCTACACCACAAAAAAAGGCACTCGGAGGCCCCTACACTGGAAAAAAAGGCACTCGGAGGCCTCTACACCACAGAAAAAGGCACACAGTGGCCCGTAAAGCACAAAAAAAGGCACTTGGGGGCTGGTACACTGAAAAAAAAGGCAGTCGGAGGCCTCTACAGCACAAAAAAAGGCACTCGGGGGCTGCTACAATGCAAAAAAAGGCACTCAGAGTCCCCTACACTGGAAGAAAAGGCACTCGGAGGGCAGTGCACCCCAACAAAAGGCACTTGGAGGCCTCTACACCACAAAAAAAAGGCAGTAGGGGGCCCCTACGCTGGAAAAAAAGGCACTCGGAGGCCAGTGCACTGCAAAAACAGGGCACTTGGAGGCCACTACACTGGAAAAAAAGGCACTCGGAGGCCACTACACCACAAAAAAAAGGCACTCGGAGGCTGCTACACTGGAAAAAAAGGCACTCGGAGGCCACTACACCACAAAAAAAAGGCACTTGGGGGCTGCTACAATATGAAACAAGGCACTTCGAGGGCCCAGCACCACCAAAAAAGGCACTCGGGGGCTGCTTACAATGTGAAAAAAGGCACTGAGAGGCCCCTACACCACAAAAAAAGGCACTCGGCTGCCCCTACGCTGGAAAAAAAAGGCACTTGGAGGCCCCTACACCACAGAAAAAGGCACTCGGAGGCCCCTACACCGCAAAAAAAGGCACTCGGAGGCCCCTACACCGAACAAAAAAAGGCACTCGGAGGCCCCTACACCGAACAAAAAAAGGCACTCGGAGGCCCCTACACCGAACAAAAAAAGGCACTCGGAGGCCCCTACACCGAACAAAAAAAGGCACTCGGAGGCCCCTACACCGAACAAAAAAAGGCACTCGGAGGCCCCTACACCGAACAAAAAAAGGCACTCGGAGGCCCCTACACCGAACAAAAAAAGGCACTCGGAGGCCCCTACACCGAACAAAAAAAGGCACTCGGAGGCCCCTACACCGAACAAAAAAAGGCACTCGGAGGCCCCTACACCACACAAAAAAAGGCACTCGGAGGCCCCTACACCACACAAAAAAAGGCACTCGGAGGCCCCTACACCACACAAAAAAAGGCACTCGGAGGCCCCTACACCACACAAAA
Organism: Dromaius novaehollandiae; assembly: GCF_036370855.1. Taxonomy (NCBI): domain Eukaryota; kingdom Metazoa; phylum Chordata; class Aves; order Casuariiformes; family Dromaiidae; genus Dromaius; species Dromaius novaehollandiae. The sequence goes on along the minus strand of NC_088130.1, from coordinate 1,468,822 downwards.
AAAGGCACTCGGAGGCCCCTACACCACACAAAAAAAGGCACTCGGAGGCCCCTACACCACACAAAAAAAGGCACTCGGAGGCCCCTACACCACACAAAAAAAGGCACTCGGAGGCCCCTACACCACACAAAAAAAGGCACTCGGAGGCCCCTACACCACACAAAAAAAGGCACTCGGAGGCCCCTACACCACACAAAAAAAGGCACTCGGAGGCCCCTACACCACACAAAAAAAGGCACTCGGAGGCCCCTACACCACACAAAAAAAGGCACTCGGAGGCCCCTACACCACACAAAAAAAGGCACTCGGAGGCCCCTACACCACACAAAAAAAGGCACTCGGAGGCCCCTACACCACACAAAAAAAGGCACTCGGAGGCCCCTACACCACACAAAAAAAGGCACTCGGAGGCCCCTACACCACACAAAAAAAGGCACTCGGAGGCCCCTACACCACACAAAAAAAGGCACTCGGAGGCCCCTACACCACACAAAAAAAGGCACTCGGAGGCCCCTACACCACACAAAAAAAGGCACTCGGAGGCCCCTACACCACACAAAAAAAGGCACTCGGAGGCCCCTACACCACACAAAAAAAGGCACTCGGAGGCCCCTACACCACACAAAAAAAGGCACTCGGAGGCCCCTACACCACACAAAAAAAGGCACTCGGAGGCCCCTACACCACACAAAAAAAGGCACTCGGAGGCCCCTACACCACACAAAAAAAGGCACTCGGAGGCCCCTACACCACACAAAAAAAGGCACTCGGAGGCCCCTACACCACACAAAAAAAGGCACTCGGAGGCCCCTACACCACACAAAAAAAGGCACTCGGAGGCCCCTACACCACACAAAAAAAGGCACTCGGAGGCCCCTACACCACACAAAAAAAGGCACTCGGAGGCCCCTACACCACACAAAAAAAGGCACTCGGAGGCCCCTACACCACACAAAAAAAGGCACTCGGAGGCCCCTACACCACACAAAAAAAGGCACTCGGAGGCCCCTACACCACACAAAAAAAGGCACTCGGAGGCCCCTACACCACACAAAAAAAGGCACTCGGAGGCCCCTACACCACACAAAAAAAGGCACTCGGAGGCCCCTACACCACACAAAAAAAGGCACTCGGAGGCCCCTACACCACACAAAAAAAGGCACTCGGAGGCCCCTACACCACACAAAAAAAGGCACTCGGAGGCCCCTACACCACACAAAAAAAGGCACTCGGAGGCCCCTACACCACACAAAAAAAGGCACTCGGAGGCCCCTACACCACACAAAAAAAGGCACTCGGAGGCCCCTACACCACACAAAAAAAGGCACTCGGAGGCCCCTACACCACACAAAAAAAGGCACTCGGAGGCCCCTACACCACACAAAAAAAGGCACTCGGAGGCCCCTACACCACACAAAAAAAGGCACTCGGAGGCCCCTACACCACACAAAAAAAGGCACTCGGAGGCCCCTACACCACACAAAAAAAGGCACTCGGAGGCCCCTACACCACACAAAAAAAGGCACTCGGAGGCCCCTACACCACACAAAAAAAGGCACTCGGAGGCCCCTACACCACACAAAAAAAGGCACTCGGAGGCCCCTACACCACACAAAAAAAGGCACTCGGAGGCCCCTACACCACACAAAAAAAGGCACTCGGAGGCCCCTACACCACACAAAAAAAGGCACTCGGAGGCCCCTACACCACACAAAAAGGCTCTTGGGGGCTGCTACAATGTGAAACAAGGCACTCGGAGGGCCCTGAACCACAAGAAAAGGCACTTGGTGGCCCCTACAGCACAAGAAAAGGCACTTGGGGGCTGTTACAATGTGAAAGAATGCACTCGGAGGGCCCGGCACCACCAAAAAAGGCACTCGGAGGCTCCGGCACTGGAAAAAGAGGCACTTGCAGGCCTGTATACCGGAAAAAAAGGCACTCGGAGGCCCCTGCACTGCAAAAAAAGGCACTCGGAGGCCTGTACACCACAGAAAAAGGCACTCGGAGGACCCTACAGCACAAAAAAAGGCACTCGGAGGCTGCTACAATGCAAAAAAAGGCACTTGGTGGCCCCTACACTGGAAAAAAAGGCACTCGGAGGGCAGTGCACCCCAATAAAAGGCACTTGGAGGCCTCTACACCACAAAAAAAGGCAGTAGGGGGCCCCTACACTGGAAAAAAAGGCACTAGGGGGGCCCTATGCCGGAAAAAAAGACACTCGGAGGCCAGTGCACTGCAAAAAAAAAAGACACTCGGAGGCCCACACCACAAAAAAAGGCACTCGGAGGCCCATACACTGCAAAAAAAGGCACTTGGAGGCTAGTACACTGCAAAAAAAATGCACCCTGAGGCCCATGGACAGCAGAAAAAGGCACTTGGTGGGCTCTGCACCAGCAAAAGAGGCACTTTGTAGCCACTGCACTGCAAAAAAAAGCACTCGGAGGCCTCTACAGCACAAAAAAAGGCACTCGGAGGCCAGTGCACTGCAAAAACAGGGCACTTGGAGGCCACTACACCACAAAAAAAAGGCACTCGGAGGCCACTACACTGGAAAAAAAGGCACTCGGAGGCCACTACACTGGAAAAAAAGGCACTCGGGGGCTGCTACAATATGAAACAAGGCACTTCGAGGGCCCAGCACCACCAAAAAAGGCACTCGGGGGCTGCTTACAATGTGAAAAAAGGCACTGGGAGGCCCCTACACCACAAAAAAAGGCACTCGGCTGCCCCTACGCTGGAAAAAAAAGGCACTTGGAGGCTCATACACCACAGAAAAAGGCACTCAGGGGCTGCTACAATGCGAAAAAAGGCACTCGGTGGCCCCTACACTAGAAAGAAAGGCACTCGGAGGACCCTGCACCAGAAAAGAAGGCACTTGGAGGCTGCAACACCGCAGAGAAAGGCACTCTGAGGCCCCTACACTGCAAAAAAAGGCACTCGGAGGTTGCTACAATGCAAAAAAAGGCACTCGGAGGGCCCTGCACCACTAAAGAAGGCACTCGGAGAGCCCTGCACCACAAAAAAAGGCACTCGGAGGCCCCTACACTGCAAAAAAAGGCACTCGGAGGCCCCTACACCACACAAAAAAAGGCACTCGGAGGCCCCTACACCACAAAAAAAGGCACTCGGAGGCCCCTACACCACACAAAAAAAGGCACTCGGAGGCCCCTACACCAGAAAGAAAGGCACTTCGTGGCCCCTGCACCGCAAAAAAAGGCACTCAGTGGCCCGTAAAGCACAAAAAAAGGCTCTTGGGGGCTGCTACAATGTGAAACAAGGCACTCGGAGGGCCCTGAACCACAAGAAAAGGCACTTGGTGGCCCCTACAGCACAAAAAAAGGCACTTGGGGGCTGTTACAATGTGAAAGAAGGCACTCGCAGGGCCCGGCACCACCAAAAATGGCACTCGGAGGCTCCTGCACTGGAAAAAGAGGCACTTGCAGGCCTGTACACCGGAAAAAAAGGCACTTGCAGGCCTGTACACCACAGAAAAAGGCACTTGCAGGCCTGTACACCACAGAAAAAGGCACTCGGAGGACCCTACAGCACAAAAAAAGGCACTCGGTGGCCCCTACACTGGAAAAAAAGGCACTCGGAGGGCAGCGCACCCCAATAAGGAGGCCACTGCACTGGGAAAAAGGCCACTGGGAGGCTGCTACACCGCAAAAAAAGACATTCGGAGGCCCCTGCTCTGCAAAAAAAGGCACTCAGGCCAGTGCACTGCAAAAAAAGGCACTCAGAGGCCAGTGCACTGCAAAAAAAGGCACTCAGAGGCCAGTGCACTGCAAAAAAACGCATTCGGAGGCCCCTGCACTGCAGAAAAAGGCACTCAGAGGCCCCTGCACCACCAAAAAAGGCACTCGGAGGCTCCTGCACTGGAAAAAGAGGCACTTGCAGGCCTGTACACCGGAAATAAAGGCACTCGGACAGCCCTGCACCACAAAAAAAAGGCACTCGGAGGCCCCTGCACCAGAAAAGAAGGCACTTGGAGACCGCTACACCGCGGAGAAACGCATTCGGAGGCACCTGCAATGGAAAAAAATGCACTCGGAGGCCACAACACCGCAAAAAAAGGCACTCGGAGGCTGCTACAAGGCAAAAAAAGGTACTTGGAGGCCCCTATGGTGGAAAAAAAGGCAATCAGAGGCCAGTGCACCGCAAAAAAAGGCAATCAGAGGCCAGTGCACCGCAAAAAAAGGCAATCAGAGGCCAGTGCACCGCAAAAAAAGGCACTCGGAGGCTCCTGCACTGGAAAAAGAGGCACTTGCAGGCCTATACACTGGAAATAAAGGCACTCGGAGGCACCTACACCGCAAAACAAGGCACTCGGAGGCTACTGCACTGCAAAAAAAGGCACTCGGAGGCTACTGCACTGCAAAAAAAAAGGGACTCGGAGGCCCCTGAAGCACAAGAAAAGGCACTCGGAGGCCACTGCACTGCAAGGAAATGCACGCGGAGGCTCCTGCAGCGGACAAAAAAGGCAATTGGAGGCCGCTACATCGCAAAAAAAGGCACTTGGATGCCCCTTCACTGCAAATGAAGGCACTCGGAGGCTACTGCACTGCAAAAAAGGCACTCAGAGGCCCCTGCACTGCAAAGAAAGGCACTCGCAAGCGCCTACACTGCAAAAAAGGCATTCGGTGGCCCCTACACTGCAAAAAAATGCACTCCCAGGCCACGACACTGCAAAAAACGGTACTCGGATGTCCCTGCACTGGAAAAAAAGGCACTCGGAGGCCCCTGCAGAGGGAAAAAAAGCCCTCGGGGGCCCCTGCACTGCAAAAAAAGGCACTCGGAGGCCCCTGCACTGCAAAAAAAGGCACTCGGGGGCTGCTACAATGTGAAAAAAGGCACTGGGAGGCCCCTACACCACAAAAAAAGGCACTCGGCTGCCCCTACGCTGGAAAAAAAAGGCACTTGGAGGCTCATACACCACAGAAAAAGGCACTCAGGGGCTGCAACAATGTGAAAAAAGGCACTCGGAGGCCCCTACACCGCAAAAAAAGGCACTCGGAGGCCCCTACACCACACAAAAAAAGGCACTCGGAGGCCCCTACACCACACAAAAAAAGGCACTCGGAGGCCCCTACACCACACAAAAAAAGGCACTCGGAGGCCCCTACACCACACAAAAAAAGGCACTCGGAGGCCCCTACACCACACAAAAAAAGGCACTCGGAGGCCCCTACACCACACAAAAAAAGGCACTCGGAGGCCCCTACACCACACAAAAAAAGGCACTCGGAGGCCCCTACACCACACAAAAAAAGGCACTCGGAGGCCCCTACACCACACAAAAAAAGGCACTCGGAGGCCCCTACACCACACAAAAAAAGGCACTCGGAGGCCCCTACACCACACAAAAAAAGGCACTCGGAGGCCCCTACACCACACAAAAAAAGGCACTCGGAGGCCCCTACACCACACAAAAAAAGGCACTCGGAGGCCCCTACACCACACAAAAAAAGGCACTCGGAGGCCCCTACACCACACAAAAAAAGGCACTCGGAGGCCCCTACACCACACAAAAAAAGGCACTCGGAGGCCCCTACACCACACAAAAAAAGGCACTCGGAGGCCCCTACACCACACAAAAAAAGGCACTCGGAGGCCCCTACACCACACAAAAAAAGGCACTCGGAGGCCCCTACACCACACAAAAAAAGGCACTCGGAGGCCCCTACACCACACAAAAAAAGGCACTCGGAGGCCCCTACACCACACAAAAAAAGGCACTCGGAGGCCCCTACACCACACAAAAAAAGGCACTCGGAGGCCCCTACACCACACAAAAAAAGGCACTCGGAGGCCCCTACACCACACAAAAAAAGGCACTCGGAGGCCCCTACACCACACAAAAAAAGGCACTCGGAGGCCCCTACACCACACAAAAAAAGGCACTCGGAGGCCCCTACACCACACAAAAAAAGGCACTCGGAGGCCCCTACACCACACAAAAAAAGGCACTCGGAGGCCCCTACACCACACAAAAAAAGGCACTCGGAGGCCCCTACACCAGAAAGAAAGGCACTTCGTGGCCCCTGCACCGCAAAAAAAGGCTCTTGGGGGCTGCTACAATGTGAAACAAGGCACTCGGAGGGCCCTGAACCACAAGAAAAGGCACTTGGTGGCCCCTACAGCACAAGAAAAGGCACTTGGGGGCTGTTACAATGTGAAAGAATGCACTCGGAGGGCCCGGCACCACCAAAAAAGGCACTCGGAGGCTCCGGCACTGGAAAAAGAGGCACTTGCAGGCCTGTATACCGGAAAAAAAGGCACTCGGAGGCCCCTGCACTGCAAAAAAAGGCACTCGGAGGCCTGTACACCACAGAAAAAGGCACTCGGAGGACCCTACAGCACAAAAAAAGGCACTCGGAGGCTGCTACAATGCAAAAAAAGGCACTTGGTGGCCCCTACACTGGAAAAAAAGGCACTCGGAGGGCAGTGCACCCCAATAAAAGGCACTTGGAGGCCTCTACACCACAAAAAAAGGCAGTAGGGGGCCCCTACACTGGAAAAAAAGGCACTAGGGGGGCCCTATGCCGGAAAAAAAGACACTCGGAGGCCAGTGCACTGCAAAAAAAAAAGACACTCGGAGGCCCACACCACAAAAAAAGGCACTCGGAGGCCCATACACTGCAAAAAAAGGCACTTGGAGGCTAGTACACTGCAAAAAAAATGCACCCTGAGGCCCATGGACAGCAGAAAAAGGCACTTGGTGGGCTCTGCACCAGCAAAAGAGGCACTTTGTAGCCACTGCACTGCAAAAAAAAGCACTCGGAGGCCTCTACAGCACAAAAAAAGGCACTCGGAGGCCAGTGCACTGCAAAAACAGGGCACTTGGAGGCCACTACACCACAAAAAAAAGGCACTCGGAGGCCACTACACTGGAAAAAAAGGCACTCGGAGGCCACTACACTGGAAAAAAAGGCACTCGGGGGCTGCTACAATATGAAACAAGGCACTTCGAGGGCCCAGCACCACCAAAAAAGGCACTCGGGGGCTGCTTACAATGTGAAAAAAGGCACTGGGAGGCCCCTACACCACAAAAAAAGGCACTCGGCTGCCCCTACGCTGGAAAAAAAAGGCACTTGGAGGCTCATACACCACAGAAAAAGGCACTCAGGGGCTGCTACAATGCGAAAAAAGGCACTCGGTGGCCCCTACACTAGAAAGAAAGGCACTCGGAGGACCCTGCACCAGAAAAGAAGGCACTTGGAGGCTGCAACACCGCAGAGAAAGGCACTCTGAGGCCCCTACACTGCAAAAAAAGGCACTCGGAGGTTGCTACAATGCAAAAAAAGGCACTCGGAGGGCCCTGCACCACTAAAGAAGGCACTCGGAGAGCCCTGCACCACAAAAAAAGGCACTTGGAGCCTACTACACTGCAAAAAAATGCACCCTGAGGCCCATGCACCGCAAAAAAAGGCACTCGGAGGCCCCTACACTGCAAAAAAAGGCACTCGGAGGCCCCTACACCATCAAGAAAGGCACTCGGAGGCCCCTACACTGCAAAAAAAGGCACTCGGAGGCCCCTACACTGCAAAAAAAGGCACTCGGAGGCCCCTACACCACACAAAAAAAGGCACTCGGAGGCCCCTACACCACAAAAAAAGGCACTCGGAGGCCCCTACACCACACAAAAAAAGGCACTCGGAGGCCCCTACACCAGAAAGAAAGGCACTTCGTGGCCCCTGCACCGCAAAAAAAGGCACTCAGTGGCCCGTAAAGCACAAAAAAAGGCTCTTGGGGGCTGCTACAATGTGAAACAAGGCACTCGGAGGGCCCTGAACCACAAGAAAAGGCACTTGGTGGCCCCTACAGCACAAAAAAAGGCACTTGGGGGCTGTTACAATGTGAAAGAAGGCACTCGCAGGGCCCGGCACCACCAAAAATGGCACTCGGAGGCTCCTGCACTGGAAAAAGAGGCACTTGCAGGCCTGTACACCGGAAAAAAAGGCACTTGCAGGCCTGTACACCACAGAAAAAGGCACTTGCAGGCCTGTACACCACAGAAAAAGGCACTCGGAGGACCCTACAGCACAAAAAAAGGCACTCGGTGGCCCCTACACTGGAAAAAAAGGCACTCGGAGGGCAGCGCACCCCAATAAGGAGGCCACTGCACTGGGAAAAAGGCCACTGGGAGGCTGCTACACCGCAAAAAAAGACATTCGGAGGCCCCTGCTCTGCAAAAAAAGGCACTCAGGCCAGTGCACTGCAAAAAAAGGCACTCAGAGGCCAGTGCACTGCAAAAAAAGGCACTCAGAGGCCAGTGCACTGCAAAAAAACGCATTCGGAGGCCCCTGCACTGCAGAAAAAGGCACTCGGAGGCTCCTGCACTGGAAAAAGAGGCACTTGCAGGCCTGTACACCGGAAATAAAGGCACTCGGACAGCCCTGCACCACAAAAAAAAGGCACTCGGAGGCCCCTGCACCAGAAAAGAAGGCACTTGGAGACCGCTACACCGCGGAGAAACGCATTCGGAGGCACCTGCAATGGAAAAAAATGCACTCGGAGGCCACAACACCGCAAAAAAAGGCACTCGGAGGCTGCTACAAGGCAAAAAAAGGTACTTGGAGGCCCCTATGGTGGAAAAAAAGGCAATCAGAGGCCAGTGCACCGCAAAAAAAGGCAATCAGAGGCCAGTGCACCGCAAAAAAAGGCAATCAGAGGCCAGTGCACCGCAAAAAAAGGCACTCGGAGGCTCCTGCACTGGAAAAAGAGGCACTTGCAGGCCTATACACTGGAAATAAAGGCACTCGGAGGCACCTACACCGCAAAACAAGGCACTCGGAGGCTACTGCACTGCAAAAAAAGGCACTCGGAGGCTACTGCACTGCAAAAAAAAAGGGACTCGGAGGCCCCTGAAGCACAAGAAAAGGCACTCGGAGGCCACTGCACTGCAAGGAAATGCACGCGGAGGCTCCTGCAGCGGACAAAAAAGGCAATTGGAGGCCGCTACATCGCAAAAAAAGGCACTTGGATGCCCCTTCACTGCAAATGAAGGCACTCGGAGGCTACTGCACTGCAAAAAAGGCACTCAGAGGCCCCTGCACTGCAAAGAAAGGCACTCGCAAGCGCCTACACTGCAAAAAAGGCATTCGGTGGCCCCTACACTGCAAAAAAATGCACTCCCAGGCCACGACACTGCAAAAAACGGTACTCGGATGTCCCTGCACTGGAAAAAAAGGCACTCGGAGGCCCCTGCAGAGGGAAAAAAAGCCCTCGGGGGCCCCTGCACTGCAAAAAAAGGCACTCGGAGGCCCCTGCACTGCAAAAAAAGGCACTCGGGGGCTGCTACAATGTGAAAAAAAGGCACTCAGAGGCCACTGCACTGCAAAAAAGGCATTCGGTGGCCCCTACACTGCAGAAAAAGGCACTCGGAGGCCCCTGCACCACCAAAAAAGGCACTCGGAGGCTCCTGCACTGGAAAAAGAGGCACTTGCAGGCCTGTACACCGGAAATAAAGGCACTCGGACAGCCCTGCACCACAAAAAAAAGGCACTCGGAGGCCCCTGCACCAGAAAAGAAGGCACTTGGAGACCGCTACACCGCGGAGAAACGCATTCGGAGGCACCTGCAATGGAAAAAAATGCACTCGGAGGCCACAACACCGCAAAAAAAGGCACTCGGAGGCTGCTACAAGGCAAAAAAAGGTACTTGGAGGCCCCTATGGTGGAAAAAAAGGCAATCAGAGGCCAGTGCACCGCAAAAAAAGGCAATCAGAGGCCAGTGCACCGCAAAAAAAGGCAATCAGAGGCCAGTGCACCGCAAAAAAAGGCACTCGGAGGCCCCTGCACCGCAAAAAAAGGCACTCGGAGGCCCCTGCACCGCAAAAAAAGGCACTTGGAGGCCCCTGCACCGCAAAAAAAGGCACTTGCAGGCCTATACACTGGAAATAAAGGCACTCGGAGGCTACTGCACTGCAAAAAAAGGCACTCGGAGGCTACTGCACTGCAAAAAAAGGCACTCGGAGGCTACTGCACTGCAAAAAAAAGGGACTCGGAGGCCCCTGCACTGCAAAAAAAGGCACTCGGAAGCGCCTACACTGCAAAAAAGGCATTCAGTGGCCCCTACAACACAAAGAAATGCACTCCCAGGCCAGAACACTGCAAAAAATGGTACTCGGATGTCCCTACACCGGAAAAAAAGGCACTCGGAGGCCCCTGCACCACAAGAAAAGGTACACGGAGGCCTGTAAAATGGAAAAAAAGGCACTCGGAGGCCCCTGCACTGGGAAAAAGGCCACTGGGAGGCTGCTACACCGCAAAAAAAGGCACTCGGAGGGCCCTGCACTGGAAAAAAAGGCACTCGGAGGGCCCTGCAGAGGAAAAAAAAACCCTCAGAGGCCCCTGAAGCACAAGAAAAGGCACTCGGAGGCCACTGCACTGCAAGGAAATGCACGCGGAGGCTCCTGCAGCGGACAAAAAAGGCACGTGGATGCCCGTACACCACAAATGAAGGCACTCAGAGGCCCCTGCACTGCAAAAAAAGGTACACGGAGGCCTGTACAATGGAAAAAAAGGCACTCAGAGGCCACTGCACTGCAAAAAAGGCATTCGGTGGCTGCTACAATGTGAAAAAAGGCACTCGGAGGCCCCTGCAGTGCAAATAAAGGCACTCGGAGGCCCCTGCACTGCAAAAAAAGGCACTCGGGGGCTGCTACAATGTGAAAAAAGGCACTCGGAGGCCCCTGCAGTGCAAATAAAGGCACTCGGAGGCCCCTGCAAAACCAAAAAAAGGCACTTGGAGGCTCCGGCACTGGAAAAAGAGGCACTTGCAGGCCTGTACACCGGAAATAAAGGCACTTGGAGGCCCCTGCACTGCAAAAGAAGGCACTTGCAGGCCTGTACAACGGAAAAAAAGGCACTCAGAGGCCACTGCACTGGGAAAAAGGCCACTGGGAGGCTGCTACACCACAAAAAAAGGCACTCGGAGGGCCCTGCACTGGAAAAAAAGGCACTCGGAGGGCCCTGCACTGGAAAAAAAGGCACTCGGGGGCCCCTGCACCGCAAAGAAAAGCACTCAGAGGGCCCTACACTGCAAAAAAGGCATTCAGAGGCCCCTGCACCACCAAAAAAGGCACTTGGAGGGCCCTACACTGGAAAAAAAGGCACTCGGAGGCCCCTGCAGAGGGAAAAAAAGCCCTCGGAGGCCCCTGCACTGCAAAAAAAGGCACTCGGGGGCTGCTACAATGTGAAAAAAAGGCACTCGGGGGCTGCTACAATGTGAAAAAAAGGCACTCGGGGGCTGCTACAATGTGAAAAAAAGGCACTCGGGGGCTGCTACAGTGCAAATAAAGGCACTCGGAGGCCCCTGCACCGCAAAAAAAGGCACTCAGAGGCCCCTGCACCGCAAAAAAAGGCACTTGGAGGCTCCGGCACTGGAAAAAGAGGCACTTGCAGGTCTGTACACCGGAAATAAAGGCACTCGGACGGCCCTGCACCACAAAAAAAAGGCACTCGGAGGCCCCTGCACCAGAAAAGAAGGCACTTGGAGACCGCTACACCGCGGAGAAAGGCATTCGGAGGCACCTGCAATGGAAAAAAATGCACTCGGAGGGCACAACACCGCAAAAAAAGGCACCCGGAGGCCTCTACATCACAAAAAAAGGCACCCGGAGGCCTCTACATCACAAAAAAAGGCTCTTCGGGGCTGCTACAATGTGAAACAAGGCACTCGGAGGGCCGTGCACCACCAAAAAAGGCACTTGGAAGCCCCTACAATGCAAAAAGAGGCACTCGGAGGCTGCTACAATGCAAAAAGAGGCACTCGGAGGCCCCTACACTGGAAAAGAAGGCACTCATGGGCAGTGCACCACAAGAAAAGGTACACGGAGGCCTGTAAAACGGAAAAAAAGGCACACAGAGGCCCCTGCACTGGGAAAAAGGCCACTGGGAGACTGCTACACCGCAAAAAAAGGCACTCGGAGTGCCCTACACTGGAAAAAAAGGCACTCGGGGGCCCCTGCAGGGGAAAAAAAAAACCCTCGGAGGCCACTACACTGTAAAAAAAGCACTCGGAGGCCCCTGAAGCACAAGAAAAGGCACTCGGAGGCCACTGCACTGCAAGGAAATGCACGCGGAGGCACCTGCAGCGGACAAAAAAGGCAATTGGAGGCTGCTACATCGCAAAAAAAGGCACTTGGATGCACCTACACCGCAAATAAAGGCACTCGGAGGCTACTGCACTGCAAAAAAAAGGCACTGGGGGGCCCCTACGCTGGAAAAGAAGGCATTCAGAGGCACCTACACCGCAAAACAAGGCACTCGGAGGCACCTACACCGCAAAACAAGGCACTCCCAGGCCACGACACTGCAAAAAATGGTACTCGGATGTCCCTACACTGGAAAAAAAGGCACTCGGAGGCCCCTGCATGGCAAAAGAAGGTACACGGAGGCCTGTACAACGGAAAAAAAGGCACTCGGGGGCCCCTGCAGAGGAAAAAAAAGCCCTCGGAGGCCACTACACTGTAAAAAAAGGCACTCAGAGGCCCCTGAAGCACAAGAAAGGGCACTTGGAGGCCACTGCACTGCAAGGAAATGCACGCGGAGGCTCCTGCAGCGGACAAAAAAGGCACGTGGATGCCCGTACACCACAAATGAAGGCACTCAGAGGCCCCTGCACCGCAAAAAAAGGTACACGGAGGCCTGTACAATGGAAAAAAAGGCACTCAGAGGCCCCTGCACTGGGAAAAAGGCCACTGGGAGGCTGCTACACCGCAAAAAAAGGCACTCGGAGTGCCCTACACTGGAAAAAAAGGCACTCGGGGGCCCCTGCAGAGGAAAAAATAAGCCCTTGGAGGCCACTACACTGTAAAAAAAGCACTCGGAGGCCCCTGAAGCACAAGAAAAGGCACTCGGAGGCCACTGCACTGCAAGGAAATGCACGCGGAGGCTCCTGCAGCGGACAAAAAAGGCAATTGGAGGCCGCTACATCGCAAAAAAAGGCACTTGGATGCCCCTTCACTGCAAATGAAGGCACTCGGAGGCTACTGCACTGCAAAAAAGGCACTCAGAGGCCCCTGCACTGCAAAAAAAGGCACTCCCAGGCCACGACACTGCAAAAAACGGTACTCGGATGTCCCTGCACTGGAAAAAAAGGCACTCGGAGGCCCCTGCAGAGGGAAAAAAAGCCCTCGGGGGCCCCTGCACTGCAAAAAAAGGCACTCGGAGGCCCCTGCACTGCAAAAAAAGGCACTCGGGGGCTGCTACAATGTGAAAAAAAGGCACTCAGAGGCCACTGCACTGCAAAAAAGGCATTCGGTGGCCCCTACACTGCAAAAAAATGCACTCCCAGGCCACGACACTGCAAAAAACGGTACTTGGATGTCCCTACACTGGAAAAAAAAGGCACTCGGAGGCCCCTGCAGAGGGAAAAAAAGCCCTCGGAGGCCCCTGCACTGCAAAAAAAGGCACTCGGGGGCTGCTACAATGTGAAAAAAAGGCACTCGGAGGCCCCTACAGTGCAAATAAAGGCACTCGGAGGCCCCTACACCGCAAAAAAAGGCACTCAGAGGCCCCTGCACCACCAAAAAAGGCACTTGGAGGCTCCGGCACTGGAAAAAGAGGCACTTGCAGGTCTGTACACCGGAAATAAAGGCACTCGGACGGCCCTGCACCACAAAAAAAAGGCACTCGGACGGCCCTGCACCACAAAAAAAAGGCACTCGGAGGCCCCTGAAGCACAAGAAAAGGCACTCGGAGGCCACTGCACTGCAAGGAAATGCACGGGGAGGCACCTGCAGCGGACAAAAAAAGCAATTGGAGGCCGCTATATCGCAAAAAAAGGCACTTGGATGCACCTACACCGCAAATAAAGGCACTCGGAGGCTACTGCACTGCAAAAAAAGGCACTGGGGGGCCCCTACGCTGGAAAAAAAGGCATTCAGAGGCACCTCCACTGCAAAACAAGGCACTCCCAGGCCACGATACTGCAAAAAATGGTACTCGGATGTCCCTACACCGGAAAAAAAGGCACTCGGAGGCCCCTGCACCACAAGAAAAGGTACACGGAGGCCTGTAAAATGGAAAAAAAGGCACTCAGAGGCCCCTGCACTGGGAAAAAGGCCACTGGGAGGCTGCTACACCGCAAAAAAAGGCACTCGGAGGGCCCTGCACTGGAAAAAAAGGCACTCGGAGGGCCCTGCAGAGGAAAAAAAAAACCCTCGGAGGCCACTACACTGTAAAAAAAGCCCTCAGAGGCCCCTGAAGCACAAGAAAGGGCACTCGGAGGCCACTGCACTGCAAGGAAATGCACGTGGAGGCTCCTGCAGCGGACAAAAAAGGAACGTGGATGCCCGTACACCACAAATGAAGGCACTCAGAGGCCCCTGCACCGCAAAAAAAGGTACACGGAGGCCTGTACAATGGAAAAAAAGGCACTCAGAGGCCCCTGCACTGGGAAAAAGGCATTCGGTGGCCCCTACACTGCAAAAAAAATGCACTCCCAGGCCACGACACTGCAAAAAACGGTACTTGGATGTCCCTACACTGGAAAAAAAGGCACTCGGAGGCCCCTGCAGAGGGAAAAAAAGCCCTCGGAGGCCACTACACTGCAAAAAAAGGCACTCGGAGGCCCCTGCACTGCAAAAAAAGGCACTCAGAGGCCCCTGCACCACCAAAAAAGGCACTTGGAGGCTCCGGCACTGGAAAAAGAGGCACTTGCAGGCCTGTACACCAGAAATAAAGGCACTCGGAGGCCCCTGCACTACAAAAAAAAGGCACTCGGAGGCCCCTGCACTGCAAAAGAAGGCACATGGAGGCCTGTACAACGGAAAAAAAGGCACTCAGAGGCCACTGCACTGGGAAAAAGGCCACTGGGAGGCTGCTACACCACAAAAAAAGGCACTCGGAGTGCCCTACACTGGAAAAAAAGGCACTCGGGGGCCCCTGCACTGCAAAGAAAAGCACTCAGAGGGCCCTACACTGCAAAAAAGGCATTCAGAGGCCCCTGCACCACCAAAAAAGGCACTTGGAGGGCCCTACACTGGAAAAAAAGGCACTCGGGGGCCCCTGCAGAGGGAATAAAAAGCCCTCGGAGGCCACTACACTGTAAAAAAAGCCCTCGGAGGCCCCTGAAGCACAAGAAAAGGCACTCGGAGGCCACTGCACTGCAAGGAAATGCACGCGGAGGCTCCTGCAGCGGACAAAAAAGGCAATTGGAGGCCGCTACATCGCAAAAAAAGGCACTTGGATGCCCCTTCACTGCAAATGAAGGCACTCGGAGGCTACTGCACTGCAAAAAAGGCACTCAGAGGCCCCTGCACTGCAAAGAAAGGCACTCGCAAGCGCCTACACTGCAAAAAAGGCATTCGGTGGCCCCTACACTGCAAAAAAATGCACTCCCAGGCCACGACACTGCAAAAAACGGTACTCGGATGTCCCTGCACTGGAAAAAAAGGCACTCGGAGGCCCCTGCAGAGGGAAAAAAAGCCCTCGGAGGCCCCTGCACTGCAAAAAAAGGCACTCGGAGGCCCCTGCACTGCAAAAAAAGGCACTCGGGGGCTGCTACAATGTGAAAAAAATGCACTCGGAGGCCCCTACAGTGCAAATAAAGGCACTCGGAGGCCCCTACATCGCAAAAAAAGCACTTGGAGGCCCCTGCACCACCAAAAAAGGCACTTGGAGGCTCCGGCACTGGAAAAAGAGGCACTTGCAGGTCTGTACACCAGATATAAAGGCACTCGGACGGCCCTGCACCACAAAAAAAAAGGCACTCGGAGGCCCCTGCACTGCAAAAGAAGGCACTCGGGGGCCCCTGCAGAGGAAAAAAGAAAGCCCTCGGAGGCCACTACACTGTAAAAAAAGCCCTCAGAGGCCCCTGAAGCACAAGAAAGGGCACTCGGAGGCCACTGCACTGCAAGGAAATGCACGCGGAGGCTCCTGCAGCGGACAAAAAAGGCACGTGGATGCCCGTACACCACAAATGAAGGCACTCAGAGACCCCTGCACCGCAAAAAAAGGTACACGGAGGCCTGTACAATGGAAAAAAAGGCACTCAGAGGCCACTGCACTGCGAAAAAGGCCACTGGGAGGCCCCTGCTCTGCAAAAAAAGGCATTCGGAGGCCCCTGCACCACCAAAAAAGGCACTTGGAGGCTCCTGCACTGGAAAAAGAGGCACTTGCAGGCCTGTATACCGGAAATAAAGGCACTCGGACGGCCCTGCACCACAAAAAAAAGGCACTCGGAGGCCCCTGCACCAGAAAAGAAGGCACTTGGAGACCGCTACACCGCGGAGAAAGGCATTCGGAGGCACCTGCAATGGAAAAAAAGGCACTCGGAGGCCACAACACCGCAAAAAAAGGCACTCGGAGGCTGCTACAATGCAAAAAAAGGCACCCAGAGGCCTCTACATCACAAAAAAAGGCACCCAGAGGCCTCTACATCACAAAAAAAGGCTCTTCGGGGCTGCTACAATGTGAAACAAGGCACTCGGAGGGCCGTGCACCACCAAAAAAGGCACTTGGAAGCCCCTACAATGCAAAAAGAGGCACTCGGAGGCTGCTACAATGCAAAAAGAGGCACTCGGAGGCCCCTACACTGGAAAAGAAGGCACTCATGGGCAGTGCACCACAAGAAAAGGCACTCGGAGGCTGCTACACTGCAAAAAAAGGCACTTGGAGGGCCCTGCACCACAAAAGAAGGCACTCGGAGTCCCCTACACTGCAAAAAAAGGCACTTGGTGGTCCCTGCAACGCAAAAAAAGGCACTTGGAAGCCCCTACATTGAAAAAAAAGGCACTTGGAGGCTGGTACACTGTAAAAAAAGGCACTCGGAGGCCTCTACAGCACAAAAAAAGGCACTCGGAGGCTGCTACAATGCAAAAAAAGGCACTCGGAGGCTGCTACAATGCAAAAAAAGGCACTCGGAGGGCAGTGCACCCCAATACAAGGCACTTGGAGGCCTCTACACCACAAAAAAAAGGCAGTAGGGGGCCCCTACGCTGGAAAAAAAGGCACTCGGAGGCCATTGCACTGCAAAAACAGGGCACTTGGAGGCCTCTACACCACAAAAAAAAGGCACTCGGAGGTTGCTACAATGCAAAAAAAGGCACTCGGAGGGCCCTGCACCACTAAAGAAGGCACTCGGAGAGCCCTGCACCACAAAAAAAGGCACTTGGAGCCTACTACACTGCAAAAAAATGCACCCTGAGGCCCATGCACCGCAAAAAAAGGCACTTGGTGGCCCCTGCACCACAAAAAAAGGCACTCAGAGGCCTTTACAACAGAGAAAAAAGGCACTCAGAGGACCACACCACAAAAAAAGGCACTCGGAGGCCCCTACACTGGAGAAAAAGGCACTCGGAGGCCTCTACACCACAGAAAAAGGCACACAGTGGCCCGTAAAGCACAAAAAAAGGCACTTGGGGGCTGCTACAATGTGAAACAAGGCGCTCAGAGGGCCCGGCACCACCAAAAAAGGCACTCGGAGGCCCCTGCACTGGAAACAAAGGCACTCGGAGGCCCCTGCACTGGAAACAAAGGCACTCGGAGGCCCCTACACCACACAAAAAAAGGCACTCGGAGGCCCCTACACCACACAAAAAAAGGCACTCGGAGGCCCCTACACCACAAAAAAAGGCACTCAGGGGCTGCTACAATGTGAAAAAAGGCACTCGGTGGCCCCTACACTAGAAAGAAAGGCACTCGGAGGACCCTGCACCAGAAAAGAAGGCACTTGGAGGCTGCAACACCGCAGAGAAAGGCACTCGGAGGCCCCTACACCGCAAAAAAAGGCACTCGGTGGCCCGTAAAGCACAAAAAAAGGCTCTTGGGGGCTGCTACAATGTGAAACAAGGCACTCAGAGGGCCCTGAACCACAAGAAAAGGCACTCGGTGGCCCCTACAGCACAAGAAAAGGCACTTGGGGGCTGTTACAATGTGAAAGAAGGCACTCGGAGGGCCCGGCACCACCAAAAAAGGCACTCGGAGGCTCCGGCACTGGAAAAAGAGGCACTTGCAGGCCTGTACACTGGAAAAAAAGGCACTCGGAGGCCCCTGCACTGGAAGAAAAGGCACTCGGAGGGCAGTGCACCCCAATAAAAGGCACTTGGAGGCCTCTGCACCACAAAAAAAGGCAGTAGGGGGCCCCTACGCTGGAAAAAAAGGCACTCGGAGGCCAGTGCACTGCAAAAACACGGCACTCTGAGACCTCTACACTACAAAAGAAGGCACTCGGAGGCCCCTACAACACAAAAAAAGGCACTTGGGGGCTGCTACAATACAGAAAAAGGCACTCAGAGGCCACTACACTGGAAAAAAAGGCAGTCGGAGGCCCCTACAGCACAAAAAAAGGCACTCGGGGGCTGCTACAATATGAAACAAGGCACTTCGAGGGCCCAGCACCACCAAAAAAGGCACTCGGGGGCTGCTTACAATGTGAAAAAAGGCACTGGGAGGCCCCTACACTAGAAAGAAAGGCACTCGGAGGATCCTGAACCAGAAAAGAAGGCACTTGGAGGCTGCAACACCGCAGAGAAAGGCACTCGGAGGCACCTGCAACGGAAAAAAAAAGCACTCGGAGGCCCCTACACTGCAAAAAAGGCACTCAGAGGTTGCTACAATGCAAAAAAAGGCACTCGGAGGGCCCTGCACCACAAAAAAAGGCACACAGTGGCCGGTACAGCACAAAAAAAGGCACTTGAAGCCTACTACACTGCAAAAAAATGCACCCTGAGGCCCATGCACCGCAAAAAAGGCACTCAGAGGCCTCTACAGCAGAGAAAAAAGGCACTCAGGACCACACCACAAAAAAAGGCACTCGGAGGCCCCTACACTGGAAAAAAAGGCACTCGGAGGCCTCTACACCACAGAAAAAGGCACACAGTGGCCCGTAAAGCACAAAAAAAGGCACTTGGGGGCTGCTACAATGTGAAACAAGGCGCTCAGAGGGCCCGGCACCACCAAAAAAGGCACTCGGAGGCTCCTGCACTGGAAAAAGAGGCACTTGCAGGCCTGTACACCGGAAATAAAGGCACTCGGAGGCCCCTACACCGCACAAAAGAAGGCACTCGGAGGCCCCTACACCGCACAAAAGAAGGCACTCGGAGGCCCCTACACCGCACAAAAGAAGGCACTCGGAGGCCCCTACACCGCACAAAAGAAGGCACTCGGAGGCCCCTACACCGCACAAAAGAAGGCACTCGGAGGCCCCTACACTGCACAAAAAGGCACTTGGAGGCTGCTGCAATGCAAAAAAAGGCACTCGGGGGCTGCTACGATGTGAAAAAAGGCACTCGGAGTCTCCTGCACTGGAAAAAGAGGCACTTGCAGGCCTGTACACCGGAAAAAAAGGCACTCGGCGTACCCTGCACCACCAAAGAAGGCACTCGGAGGCCCCTACACTGCAAAAAAAGGCACCCGGAGGGCCCTGCAGCACAAAAAAAGGCACCCGGAGGCTGCAACACTGCAAAAAAAGGGACTCAGAGGCCCATACACTGCAAACAAAGGCACTTGGAGGCTAGTACACTGGAAAAAAATGCACCCTGAGGCCCATGGACAGCAGAAAAAGGCACTTGGTGGGCTCTGCACCAGCAAAAGAGGCACTTTGTAGCCACTGCACTGCAAAAAAAGGCACTCGGAGGCCTCTACAGCACAAAAAAAAGGCTCTTCGGGGCTGCTACAATGTGAAACAAGGCACTCGGAGGGCCGTGCACCACCAAAAAAGGCACTCGGAAGCCCCTACACTGCAAAAAAAGGCACTTGGTGGCCCCTGCAATGCAAAAAAAGGCACTTGGTGGCCCCTGCAATGCAAAAAAAGGCACTTGGTGGCCCCTACATTGCAAAAAAAGGCACTCGGAGGCTACTACACTGCAAAAAAAAGGCACTCGGAGGACCATGCACCGCAAAAAAAGGCATTTGGTGGCCCCTACATCACAAAAAAAGGCACTCAGAGGCCCCTTAACCACAAGAAAAGGCACTCGGTGGCCTCTGAACCACAAGAAAAGGCACTCGGTGGCCCCTACAGCACAAGAAATGGCACTCGGGGGCTGCTACACTGCAAAAAAAGGCACTCGGAGGGCCCTGCAGCACAAAAAAAGGCACTTGGAGGCTGCAACACCGCAAAAAAAGGGACTTGGTGGCCCCTACACTGCAAAAAAAGGCACTCGGAGGCCTCTACACCACAAAAAAAGGCACCCGGAGGCCTCTTCATCACAAAAAAAGGCTCTTCGGGGCTGCTACAATGTGAAACAAGGCACTCAGAGGGCCGTGCACCACCAAAAAAGGCACTTGGAAGCCCCTACACTGCAAAAAAAGGCACTCGGAGGCTGCTACAATGCAAAAAGAGGCACTCGGAGGCCCCTACACTGGAAAAGAAGGCACTCGTGGGCAGTGCACCACAAGAAAAGGCACTCGGAGGCTGCTACACTGCAAAAAAAGGCACTTGGAGGGCCCTGCACCACAAAAGAAGGCACTCGGAGTCCCCTACACCGCAAAAAAAAAGGCACTTGGTGGCCCCTGCAACGCAAAAAAAGGCACTTGGAAGCCCCTACATTGAAAAAAAAGGCACTTGGAGGCTGGTACACTGAAAAAAAAGGCACTCAGAGTCCCCTACACTGGAAGAAAAGGCACTCGGAGGGCAGTGCACCCCAATACAAGGCACTTGGAGGCCTCTACACCACAAAAAAAAGGCAGTAGGGGGCCCCTACACTGGAAAAAAAGGCACTCGGAGGCCAGTGCACTGCAAAAACAGGGCACTTGGAGGCCCCTACAGCACAAAAAAAGGCACTTGGGGGCTGCTACAATACAGAAAAAGGCACTCAGTGGCCCCTGAACCACAGGAAAAGGCACTTGGTGGCCCCTACAGCACAAGAAAAGGCACTCGGGGGCTGCTGCAATGTGAAACAAGGCACTCGGAGGGCCCAGCACCACCAAAAAAGGCACTCGAGGGCTGCTTACAATATGAAAGAAGGCACTCAGATGCCCCTGCACCAGAAAGAAAGGCACTCGGAGGGCCCTGCACCACTAAAGAAGGCACTCGGAGGGCCCTGCACCACTAAAGAAGGCACTCGGAGGGCCCTGCACCGCAAAAACAGGCGCTTGGTGACCCCTGCACCACAAAAAAAGGCACTCGGAGGCCCCTATACTGGAAAAAAAAGGCACTTGGAGGCTAGTATACTGCACAAAATATGCACCCTGAGGCCCATGGACAGCAGAAAAAGGCACTTGGTGGGCTCTGCACCACCAGAAGAGGCACACGGTGCCCCATGCACCACAAAAAAAGGCACTCGGAGGCCTCTACACCACAAAAAAGGCACTCGGAGGCCTCTACACCACAGAAAAAGGCACTCAGTGGCCTCTACAGCACAATAAATGGCACTTGGGGGCTGCTACAGTGTGAAACAAGGCACTCGGAGGCCCCTGCACCATAAAGAAGGCACTCGGAGGCCCCTGCAACGCAAAAAAAGGCACTCGGAGGCCCCTGCAACGCAAAAAAAGGCACTCGGAAGACTTTACACCGCATAAAAAGGCACTCAGAGGCTAGTACACTGCAAAAAAACGGCACTCGGAGGACCATTCACCACAAAAAAAGGCATTTGGTGGCCCCTACATCACAAAAAAAGGCACTCGGAGGCTCCTGAACCACAAGAAAAGGCACTCAGTGGCCCCTACAGCACAAGAAAAGGCACTCGGGGGCTGCTACAATTTGAAACAAGGCACTCGGAGGGCCCGGCACCACCAAAAAAGGCACTCGGAAGCCCCTACATTGCAAAAAAGGCACTTGGAGGCTACTACCCTAGAGAAAAATGCACCCTGAGGCCCCTACACCGCAAAAAAAAGGCACTCAGAGGCCCCTACACTAGAAAAAAAGGCACTCAGGGGCTGCTACAATGTGAAAAAAGGCACTCGGTGGCCCCTACACTAGAAAGAAAGGCACTCGGAGGACCCTGCACCAGAAAAGAAGGCACTTGGAGGCTGCAACACCGCAGAGAAAGGCACTCGGAGGCACCTGCAACGGAAAAAAAAGCACTCGGAGGCCCCTACACTGCAAAAAAAGGCACTTGGAGGCTGCTACAATGCAAAAAAAGGCACTTGGCGTACCCTGCAGCACCAAAGAAGGCACTCGGGGGCTGCTACACTGCAAAAAAAGGCACCCGGAGGGCCCTGCAGCACAAAAAAAGGCACCCGGAGGCTGCAACACTGCAAAAAAAGGGACTCAGAGGCCCATACACTGCAAACAAAGGCACTTGGAGGCTAGTACACTGCAAAAAAAATGCACCCTGAGGCCCATGGACAGCAGAAAAAGGCACTTGGTGGGCTCTGCACCAGCAAAAGAGGCACTTTGTAGCCACTGCACTGCAAAAAAAGGCACTCGGAGGCCTCTACAGCACAAAAAAAGGCACTCGGAGGCCTCTACAGCACAAAAAAAAGGCTCTTGGAGGCTAGTACACTGCAAAAAAAATGCACCCTGAGGCCCATGGACAGCAGAAAAAGGCACTTGGTGGGCTCTGCACCAGCAAAAGAGGCACTTTGTAGCCACTGCACTGCAAAAAAAAGCACTCGGAGGCCTCTACAGCACAAAAAAAGGCACTCGGAGGCCAGTGCACTGCAAAAACAGGGCACTTGGAGGCCACTACACTGGAAAAAAAGGCACTCGGAGGCCACTACACCACAAAAAAAAGGCACTCGGAGGCTGCTACACTGGAAAAAAAGGCACTCGGAGGCCACTACACCACAAAAAAAAGGCACTCGGAGGCTGCTACACTGGAAAAAAAGGCACTCGGAGGCCACTACACCACAAAAAAAAGGCACTCGGAGGCTGCTACACTGGAAAAAAAGGCACTCGGAGGCCCCTACAGCACAAAAAAAGGCACTTGGGGGCTGCTACAATATGAAACAAGGCACTTCGAGGGCCCAGCACCACCAAAAAAGGCACTCGGGGGCTGCTTACAATGTGAAAAAAGGCACTGGGAGGCCCCTACACCACACAAAAAGGCACTCGGCTGCCCCTACGCTGGAAAAAGAAGGCACTTGGAGGCTGCAACACCACAGAAAAAGGCACTCAGGGGCTGCAACAATGTGAAAAAAGGCCCTCGGAGGCCCCTACACCACACAAAAAAAGGCCCTCGGAGGCCCCTACACCACACAAAAAAAGGCCCTCGGAGGCCCCTACACCACACAAAAAAAGGCCCTCGGAGGCCCCTACACCACACAAAAAAAGGCCCTCGGAGGCCCCTACACCACACAAAAAAAGGCCCTCGGAGGCCCCTACACCACACAAAAAAAGGCCCTCGGAGGCCCCTACACCACACAAAAAAAGGCCCTCGGAGGCCCCTACACCACACAAAAAAAGGCCCTCGGAGGCCCCTACACCACACAAAAAAAGGCCCTCGGAGGCCCCTACACCACACAAAAAAAGGCTCTTGGGGGCTGCTACAATGTGAAACAAGGCACTCGGAGGCCCCTGAACCACAAGAAAAGGCACTTGGTGGCCCCTACAGCACAAGAAAAGGCACTTGGGGGCTGTTACAATGTGAAAGAAGGCACTCGGAGGGCCCGGCACCACCAAAAAAGGCACTCGGAGGCTCCTGCACTGGAAAAAGAGGCACTTGCAGGCCTGTATACCGGAAAAAAAGGCACTCGGAGGCCCCTGCACTGCAAAAAAAGGCACTCGGAGGCCTGTACACCACAGAAAAAGGCACTCGGAGGACCCTACAGCACAAAAAAAGGCACTCGGAGGCTGCTACAATGCAAAAAAAGGCACTTGGTGGCCCCTACACTGGAAAAAAAGGCACTCGGAGGGCAGTGCACCCCAATAAAAGGCACTTGGAGGCCTCTACACCACAAAAAAAGGCAGTAGGGGGCCCCTACACTGGAAAAAAAGGCACTAGGGGGGCCCTATGCCGGAAAAAAAGACACTCGGAGGCCAGTGCACTGCAAAAAAAAATAGACACTCGGAGGCCCACACCACAAAAAAAGGCACTCGGAGGCCCATACACTGCAAAAAAAGGCACTTGGAGGCTAGTACACTGCAAAAAAAATGCACCCTGAGGCCCATGGACAGCAGAAAAAGGCACTTGGTGGGCTCTGCACCAGCAAAAGAGGCACTTTGTAGCCACTGCACTGCAAAAAAAAGCACTCGGAGGCCTCTACAGCACAAAAAAAGGCACTCGGAGGCCAGTGCACTGCAAAAACAGGGCACTCGGAGGCCACTACACTGGAAAAAAAGGCACTCGGAGGCCACTACACTGGAAAAAAAGGCACTCGGGGGCTGCTTACAATGTGAAAAAAGGCACTGGGAGGCCCCTACACCACAAAAAAAGGCACTCGGCTGCCCCTACGCTGGAAAAAAAAGGCACTTGGAGGCTCATACACCACAGAAAAAGGCACTCAGGGGCTGCTACAATGCGAAAAAAGGCACTCGGTGGCCCCTACACTAGAAAGAAAGGCACTCGGAGGACCCTGCACCAGAAAAGAAGGCACTTGGAGGCTGCAACACCGCAGAGAAAGGCACTCTGAGGCCCCTACACTGCAAAAAAAGGCACTCGGAGGTTGCTACAATGCAAAAAAAGGCACTCGGAGGGCCCTGCACCACTAAAGAAGGCACTCGGAGAGCCCTGCACCACAAAAAAAGGCACTTGGAGCCTACTACACTGCAAAAAAATGCACCCTGAGGCCCATGCACCGCAAAAAAAGGCACTTGGTGGCCCCTGCACCGCAAAAAAAGGCACTCGGAGGCCCCTACACCACACAAAAAAAGGCACTCGGAGGCCCCTACACCACACAAAAAAAGGCACTCGGAGGCCCCTACACCAGAAAGAAAGGCACTTCGTGGCCCCTGCACCGCAAAAAAAGGCACTCAGTGGCCCGTAAAGCACAAAAAAAGGCTCTTGGGGGCTGCTACAATGTGAAACAAGGCACTCGGAGGGCCCTGAACCACAAGAAAAGGCACTCGGAGGCTCCTGCACTGGAAAAAGAGGCACTTGCAGGCCTGTACACCGGAAAAAAAGGCACTCGGAGGCCCCTGCACTGCAAAAAAAGGCACTTGCAGGCCTGTACACCACAGAAAAAGGCACTTGCAGGCCTGTACACCACAGAAAAAGGCACTCGGAGGACCCTACAGCACAAAAAAAGGCACTCGGTGGCCCCTACACTGGAAAAAAAGGCACTCGGAGGGCAGCGCACCCCAATAAAAGGCACTTGGAGGCCTCTACACCACAAAAAAAAGGCAGTAGGGGGCCCCTACGCTGGAAACAAAGGCACTCGGAGGCCAGTGCACTGCAAAAACAGGGTACTCGGAGGCCACTACACTGGAAAAAAAGGCACTCGGAGGCCACTACACTGGAAAAAAAGGCACTCGGAGGCCACTACACTGGAAAAAAAGGCACTCGGAGGCCCCTACAGCACAAAAAAAGGCACTCGGGGGCTGCTACAATATGAAACAAGGCACTTCGAGGGCCCAGCACCACCAAAAAAGGCACTCGGGGGCTGCTTACAATGTGAAAAAAGGCACTCGGAGGCCCCTACACCACACAAAAAAAGGCACTCGGAGGCCCCTACACCACAAAAAAAGGCACTCGGAGGCCCCTACACCACACAAAAAAAGGCACTCGGAGGCCCCTACACCAGAAAGAAAGGCACTCGGAGGCCCCTACACCAGAAAGAAAGGCACTTCGTGGCCCCTACACCAGAAAGAAAGGCACTTCGTGGCCCCTACAGCACAAAAAAAGGCTCTTGGGGGCTGCTACAATGTGAAACAAGGCACTCGGAGGCCCCTGAACCACAAGAAAAGGCACTTGGTGGCCCCTACAGCACAAGAAAAGGCACTTGGGGGCTGTTACAATGTGAAAGAAGGCACTCGGAGGGCCCGGCACCACCAAAAAAGGCACTCGGAGGCTCCTGCACTGGAAAAAGAGGCACTTGCAGGCCTGTATACCGGAAAAAAAGGCACTCGGAGGCCCCTGCACTGCAAAAAAAGGCACTCGGAGGCCTGTACACCACAGAAAAAGGCACTCGGAGGACCCTACACCACAAAAAAAGGCACTCGGAGGCTGCTACAATGCAAAAAAAGGCACTTGGTGGCCCCTACACTGGAAGAAAAGGCACTCGGAGGGCAGTGCACCCCAATAAAAGGCACTTGGAGGCCTCCACACCACAAAAAAAGGCAGTAGGGGGCCCCTACACTGGAAAAAAAGGCACTAGGGGGGCCCTATGCCGGAAAAAAAGACACTCGGAGGCCAGTGCACTGCAAAAAAAAAAGACACTCGGAGGCCCACACCACAAAAAAAGGCACTCGGAGGCCCATACACTGCAAAAAAAGGCACTTGGAGGCTAGTACACTGCAAAAAAAATGCACCCTGAGGCCCATGGACAGCAGAAAAAGGCACTTGGTGGGCTCTGCACCAGCAAAAGAGGCACTTTGTAGCCACTGCACTGCAAAAAAAAGCACTCGGAGGCCTCTACAGCACAAAAAAAGGCACTCGGAGGCCAGTGCACTGCAAAAACAGGGCACTTGGAGGCCACTACACCACAAAAAAAAGGCACTCGGAGGCCACTACACTGGAAAAAAAGGCACTCGGAGGCCACTACACTGGAAAAAAAGGCACTCGGAGGCCACTACACTGGAAAAAAAGGCACTCGGGGGCTGCTACAATATGAAACAAGGCACTTCGAGGGCCCAGCACCACCAAAAAAGGCACTCGGGGGCTGCTTACAATGTGAAAAAAGGCACTGGGAGGCCCCTACACCACAAAAAAAGGCACTCGGCTGCCCCTACGCTGGAAAAAAAAGGCACTTGGAGGCTCATACACCACAGAAAAAGGCACTCAGGGGCTGCTACAATGCGAAAAAAGGCACTCGGTGGCCCCTACACTAGAAAGAAAGGCACTCGGAGGACCCTGCACCAGAAAAGAAGGCACTTGGAGGCTGCAACACCGCAGAGAAAGGCACTCTGAGGCCCCTACACTGCAAAAAAAGGCACTCGGAGGTTGCTACAATGCAAAAAAAGGCACTCGGAGGGCCCTGCACCACTAAAGAAGGCACTCGGAGAGCCCTGCACCACTAAAGAAGGCACTCGGAGCCTACTACACTGCAAAAAAAGGCACCCTGAGGCCCATGCACCGCAAAAAAAGGCACTTGGTGGCCCCTGCACCGCAAAAAAAGGCACTCGGAGGCCCCTACACCACACAAAAAAAGGCACTCGGAGGCCCCTACACCACACAAAAAAAGGCACTCGGAGGCCCCTACACCACACAAAAAAAGGCACTCGGAGGCCCCTACACCACACAAAAAAAGGCACTCAGTGGCCCGTAAAGCACAAAAAAAGGCTCTTGGGGGCTGCTACAATGTGAAACAAGGCACTCGGAGGCCCCTGAACCACAAGAAAAGGCACTCGGTGGCCCCTACAGCACAAGAAAAGGCACTTGGGGGCTGTCACAATGTGAAAGAAGGCACTCGGAGGGCCCGGCACCACCAAAAATGGCACTCGGAGGCTCCTGCACTGGAAAAAGAGGCACTTGCAGGCCTGTACACCACAGAAAAAGGCACTCGGAGGACCCTACAGCACAAAAAAAGGCACTCGGAGGACCCTACAGCACAAAAAAAGGCACTCGGTGGCCCCTACACTGGAAAAAAAGGCACTCGGAGGGCAGCGCACCCCAATAAAAGGCACTTGGAGGCCTCTACACCACAAAAAAAGGCAGTAGGGGGCCCCTACACTGGAAAAAAAGGCACTCAGAGGCCAGTGCACTGCAAAAAAAAAAGACACTCGGAGGCCCACACCACAAAAAAAAGGCACTCGGAGGCCCATACACTGCAAAAAAAATGCACCCTGAGGCCCATGGACAGCAGAAAAAGGCACTTGGTGGGCTCTGCACCAGCAAAAGAGGCACTTTGTAGCCACTGCACTGCAAAAAAAGGCACTCGGAGGCCTCTACAGCACAAAAAAAGGCACTCGGAGGGCAGTGCACCCCAATAAAAGGCACTTGGAGGCCTCTACACCACAAAAAAAAGGCAGTAGGGGGCCCCTACGCTGGAAAAAAAGGCACTCGGAGGCCAGTGCACTGCAAAAACAGGGTACTTGGAGGCCTCTACACTACAAAAGAAGGCACTCGGAGGCCAATACACTGGAAAAAAAGGCACTCGGAGGCCACTACACTGGAAAAAAAGGCACTCGGAGGCCCCTACAGCACAAAAAAAGGCACTCGGGGGCTGCTACAATATGAAACAAGGCACTTCGAGGGCCCAGCACCACCAAAAAAGGCACTCGGGGGCTGCTTACAATGTGAAAAAAGGCACTCGGAGGCCCCTACACCACACAAAAAAAGGCACTCGGAGGCCCCTACACCACAAAAAAAGGCACTCGGAGGCCCCTACACCACACAAAAAAAGGCACTCGGAGGCCCCTACACCAGAAAGAAAGGCACTCGGAGGCCCCTACACCGCAAAAAAAGGCACTGAGTGGCCCCTACAGCACAAAAAAAGGCTCTTGGGGGCTGCTACAATGTGAAACAAGGCACTCGGAGGCCCCTGAACCACAAGAAAAGGCACTCGGTGGCCCCTACAGCACAAGAAAAGGCACTTGGGGGCTGTTACAATGTGAAAGAAGGCACTCGGAGGGCCCGGCACCACCAAAAAAGGCACTCGGAGGCTCCTGCACTGGAAAAAGAGGCACTTGCAGGCCTGTATACCGGAAAGAAAGGCACTCGGAGGCCCCTACACCAGAAAGAAAGGCACTCGGAGGCCCCTACACCAGAAAGAAAGGCACTCGGAGGCCCCTACACCAGAAAGAAAGGCACTTCGTGGCCCCTACAGCACAAAAAAAGGCTCTTGGGGGCTGCTACAATGTGAAACAAGGCACTCGGAGGCCCCTGAACCACAAGAAAAGGCACTTGGTGGCCCCTACAGCACAAAAAAAGGCACTCGGGGGCTGCTACAATATGAAACAAGGCACTTCGAGGGCCCAGCACCACCAAAAAAGGCACTCGGGGGCTGCTTACAATGTGAAAAAAGGCACTGGGAGGCCCCTACACCACAAAAAAAGGCACTCGGCTGCCCCTACGCTGGAAAAAAAAAGGCACTTGGAGGCTCATACACCACAGAAAAAGGCACTCAGGGGCTGCTACAATGCGAAAAAAGGCACTCGGTGGCCCCTACACTAGAAAGAAAGGCACTCGGAGGACCCTGAACCAGAAAAGAAGGCACTTGGAGGCTGCAACACCGCAGAGAAAAAGGCACTCGGAGGCACCTGCAACGGAAAAAAAAGCACTCGGAGGCCCCTACACTGCAAAAAAGGCACTCGGAGGTTGCTACAATGCAAAAAAAGTCACTTGGAGGGCCCTGCACCACTAAAGAAGGCACTCGGAGGGCCCTGCACCACAAAAAAAGGCACACAGTGGCCCGTACAGCACAAAAAAAGGCACTTGGAGCCTACTACACTGCAAAAAAATGCACCCTGAGGCCCATGCACCGCAAAAAAAGGCACTTGGTGGCCCCTGCACCGCAAAAAAAGGCACTCAGAGGCCTCTACAGCAGAGAAAAAAGGCACTCAGAGGACCACACCACAAAAAAAGGCACTCGGAGGCCCCTACACTGGAAAAAAAGGCACTCGGAGGCCTCTACACCACAGAAAAAGGCACACAGTGGCCCGTAAAGCACAAAAAAAGGCACTTGGGGGCTGCTACAATGTGAAACAAGGCACTCAGAGGGCCCAGCACCACCAAAAAAGGCACTCGGAGGCTCCTGCACTGGAAAAAGAGACACTTGCAGGCCTGTACACCGGAAATAAAGGCACTCGGAGGCTCCTGCACCACAAAAGAAGGCACTGAGAGGCCCCTAAATCACCAAGAAAGGCACTCGGAGGCCCCTACACCGCAAAAAAAGGCACTCGGAGGCCCCTACAGCACAAGAAAAGGCACTTGGGGGCTGTTACAATGTGAAAGAAGGCACTCGGAGGGCCCGGCACCACCAAAAAAGGCACTCGGAGGCTCCTGCACTGGAAAAAGAGGCACTTGCAGGCCTGTACACCGGAAAAAAAGGCACTCAGAGGCCCCTGCACTGCAAAAAAAGGCACTCGGAGGCCCCTGCACTGCAAAAAAAGGCACTTGCAGGCCTGTACACCACAGAAAAAGGCACTCGGAGGATGCTACAATGGAAAAAAAGGCACTCGGTGGCCCCTACACTGGAAAAAAAGGCACTCGGAGGGCAGTGCACCCCAATAAAAGGCACTTGGAGGCCTCTACACCACAAAAAAAGGCAGTAGGGGGCCCCTGCACTGCAAAAAAAGGCACTTGGAGGCTAGTACACTGCAAAAAAAATGCACCCTGAGGCCCATGGACAGCAGAAAAAGGCACTTGGTGGGCTCTGCACCAGCAAAAGAGGCACTTTGTAGCCACTGAACTGCAAAAAAAGGCACTCGGACGCCTCTACAGCACAAAAAAAGGCACTCGGAGGCCAGTGCACTGCAAAAACAGGGCACTTGGAGGCCTCTACACCACAAAAAAAAGGCACTCGGAGGCCCCTACAGCACAAAAAAAGGCACTCGGAGGCCCCTACAGCACAAAAAAAGGCACTCGGGGGCTGCTTACAATGTGAAAAAAGGCACTGGGAGGCCCCTACACCACAAAAAAAGGCACTCGGCTGCCCCTACGCTGGAAAAAAAAGGCACTTGGAGGCTCATACACCACAGAAAAAGGCACTCAGGGGCTGCTACAATGTGAAAAAAGGCACTCGGTGGCCCCTACACTAGAAAGAAAGGCACTCGGAGGACCCTGCACCAGAAAAGAAGGCACTTGGAGGCTGCAACACCGCAGAGAAAGGCACTCGGAGGCACCTGCAACGGAAAAAAAAAGCACTCGGAGGCCCCTACACTGCAAAAAAGGCACTCGGAGGGCCCTGCACCACTAAAGAAGGCACTCGGAGAGCCCTGCACCACAAAAAAAGGCACTTGGAGCCTACTACACTGCAAAAAAATGCACCCTGAGGCCCATGCACCGCAAAAAAAGGCACTTGGTGGCCCCTGCACCGCAAAAAAAGGCACTCAGAGGCCTCTACAGCAGAGAAAAAAGGCACTCAGAGGACCACACCACAAAAAAAGGCACTCGGAGGCCCCTACACTGGAAAAAAAGGCACTCGGAGGCCTCTACACCACAGAAAAAGGCACACAGTGGCCCGTAAAGCACAAAAAAAGGCACTTGGGGGCTGCTACAATGTGAAACAAGGCGCTCAGAGGGCCCGGCACCACCAAAAAAGGCACTCGGAGGCTCCTGCACTGGAAAAAGAGGCACTTGCAGGCCTGTACACCGGAAATAAAGGCACTCGGAGGCTCCTGCACCGCAAAAGAAGGCACTCGGAGGCCCCTACACCGCAAAAGAAGGCACTCGGAGGCCCCTACACCGCAAAAGAAGGCACTCGGAGGCCCCTACACCACACAAAAAAAGGCACTCGGAGGCCCCTACACCACACAAAAAAAGGCACTCGGAGGCCCCTACACCACACAAAAAAAGGCACTCGGAGGCCCCTACACCACACAAAAAAAGGCACTCAGTGCCCGTAAAGCACAAAAAAAGGCTCTTGGGGCCTGCTACAATGTGAAACAAGGCACTCGGAGGCCCCTGAACCGCAAGAAAAGGTACTCGGTGGCCCCTACAGCACAAGAAAAGGCACTTGGGGGCTGTTACAATGTGAAAGAAGGCACTCGGAGGGCCCGGCACCACCAAAAAAGGCACTCGGAGGCTCCGGCACTGGAAAAAGAGGCACTTGCAGGCCTGTACACCGGAAATAAAGGCACTCGGAGGCTCCTGCACGGCAAAAAAAGGCACTTGCAGGCCTGTACACCACAGAAAAAGGCACTCGGAGGACCCTACAGCACAAAAAAAGGCACTCGGAGGCTGCTACAATGCAAAAAAAGGCACTCGGTGGCCCCTACACTGGAAAAAAAGGCACTCGGAGGGCAGCGCACCCCAATAAAAGGCACTTGGAGGCCTCTACACCACAAAAAAAGGCAGTAGGGGGCCCCTACACTGGAAAAAAAGGCACTCGGAGGCCAGTGCACTGCAAAAAAAAAAGACACTCGGAGGCCCACACCACAAAAAAAGGCACTCGGAGGCCCATACACTGCAAAAAAAGGCACTTGGAGGCTAGTACACTGCAAAAGAAATGCACCCTGAGGCCCATGGACAGCAGAAAAAGGCACTTGGTGGGCTCTGCACCAGCAAAAGAGGCACTTTGTAGCCACTGCACTGCAAAAAAAGGCACTCGGAGGCCTCTACAGCACAAAAAAAGGCACTCGGAGGCTGCTACAATGCAAAAAAAGGCACTCGGAGGGCAGTGCACCCCAATAAAAGGCACTCAGGGGCCTCTACACCACAAAAAAAAGGCAGTAGGGGGCCCCTACGCTGGAAAAAAAGGCACTCGGAGGCCAGTGCACTGCAAAAACAGGGTACTTGGAGGCCCCTACAGCACAAAAAAAGGCACTCGGAGGCCCCTACAGCACAAAAAAAGGCACTTGGGGGCTGCTACAATATGAAACAAGGCACTTCGAGGGCCCAGCACCACCAAAAAAGGCACTCGGGGGCTGCTTACAATGTGAAAAAAGGCACTCGGTGGCCCCTACACTGGAAAAAAAGACACTCGGAGGGCAGTGCACCCCAATGAAAGACATCGGAGGCCTCTACACCACAAAAAAAGGCAGTAGGGGGCCCCTACACTGGAAAAAAAGGCACTCAGAGGCCAGTGCACTGCAAAAACAGGGCACTTGGAGGCCTCTACACTACAAAAGAAGGCACTCGGAGGCCACTACTGTCGCCTTCTGATGCGACAATCTCCCGTTCGCCTGAGACGGCACGGAGGCTCCCCCTGCCTCCGGGCCAATGAGCACTGACACCAATATGAGGATGTTGCAAATGGCGTTTATTGTACGCATGTATTCGCTTATATACCTACAAGCATACTGCTATCTCTACGTCATATCCTTCCTCTTCCTTCCTCTTTCCGTGCCATCGCGAGATCTTCCGATCGCCGTTCCCTACATCTCCCCCTCCCCATGCTTTGACTATGCTATTTGCTTTAAATTGCCATGTCGCGGGTTAAGCGTTCATAGTGTGGGTGTGGGTGGGACCACCCCTTTTCTAGCAGTTGTCTTACCAAGCATCTAAACACTAGTCTACATGCTAATATGCCTAGCACGAGCATCAGCAGCAGGTGCATCTCTTCTATTAGTAATTGCCTGGCCCATGGTCCTAGCCCAAGCCAATTACCACTACCGAACCCAGAAGGTCAAGCTCTTGCGGGTCCCAGGGCAATGATGCATTCAGCGTGTTCAAGCAGTTACTAATATTGCTTGTGTTTGTGCAATGCTCTCTCAGCTTTGGTAGGTCTACGGTCAAATTCAATGGGACCCCTATTAAGCATGTCTTAAAAGGCTGCCCCGCACCCGCCAGCGTCAGGCAAAATTGCTTATTTCCTGTCCGGTTTGCCAGGTGAGCCACAGATTGTTACTACCCCATTTCGCTAACATTGGTTCGCCTTTCACCCCTTGGAGTCCCAGTCCCAGCATCGCTACGAGGAGAGCTACTTGGGTTGCTCCCACTGCCATCTTCTCGGGTTTTCTGGTTACGCGTTCTTCTTGTGGTTTCACGCGCCTTTTCTCATCTGTTCTTCTTCTCCTGTCTGCTGTCTTTGCTGCTAGAAGGGATCATCGGCTTTTCAGGGTGGTCCTCCCCTGCAATAAAACTCAGACATTCATTAATTCACCTGACTCTCTGCTCCCTGTCTTGTCCTTGCCCTGAGGTCTGGGCGCACCCACTTCATAGGGACCCATCTTACCACTTCTCCCTGCCTGACCGCTGCATACCCTCGTCCTTGGGTTACCAGTTGCCACCCCTCTTCCCATTCCCCTTTTTCCGGGATTCGGACCTTTACGTCTGGTCCCTCGTGCATCGCTCGGACCACCCAATGCTTTTCCGCTGGCGTCTTGTTCTCCTCCCCCCTGATGAACTGATTCAGACCGAATAAGGCGCGCATAATTATTTCTGATTGTTTGTGCGCGGGGATTCTTTGTGTATATCCTTCCCCCTCCCCAAGAATCTCGATCCTTTGCTTTAAAGTGCGGTTTGCTCGCTCGACGATGGCTTGACCTGTGCTATTATAGGCAATACCGTGCACTAGCTTAATTCCCCACCGTACGGCCCATTCTCTCGTGCTTTGCGCTGTGAAACACGTGCCGTTGTCTGTTTTAATAGTTTCTGGGGCACCCAGCCAGGCCATTGCCGTGTGCCAATGCAACTGTGCCGCCCGCGCTGTGACTCGTTTATGTTGGGTCGCAACGATGATACCGCTGTGTGTGTCCACTGTGACAGCCAGCCAGGGCCGTGGTCGAAGTCGCTGGCACATTGTGAAGTCCGTTTGCCATATTTGGTTTCCTTTCAGCCCCCTGGGGTTGATGCTGGCGCCCCACAGGGGTTTTTTTTGGCAATACGGGCAAGCCGCAACCACTTCACGAGCCGTGGTGAGGGGGATGTTGCAGCTTTTTGCCAGTGCTTTTGCACCAACATGGAGAAGGTCGTGCACCTGCCTTGCTTCTGCGACTGTCCACACACCTTTGGCCGCTTGATCGGCTTTATTGTTGCCTTCTTGGTACACTCCTTGGATTGCCTCATGACTCCGAACATGAATAACGGAGGCAGTGGCCTGCCGTTGTTGTAGGGCTTCTTCTAGCATTAGCGCAATGGGCGATCCGGCCCATCCGGGATATGACATGTTGTGTAACAATTTAAAGACGAACATGGAGTCTGTCACTACATTCAAATGCTCTTCTGGCCACATTTGCAATGCCTGCGCCACAGCTCGGGCCTCTAGATGCTGTATGCTACTGTCCGGCTCGCTGATCTTCACTCGGTGCCATTGGGCCTTTTGATCTTGCCACACAACAACCGCTGCCCTGGTCACCGATGACGCGTCGGTGAACACTGTGCGCCCTGGTGCAGGTCGCTGTAGCACTCGGGCTTTCAGATGGGGCCGAAGGACGGAGAGGTGTGTATACATCTCCAGCACAGGCGATAATCTGATTGTTCCTGGGAATCCTTCTAAAGCTATTGCTATACTATCTTGTTTCTGGACCACGCTGTCCCATTGACTCCTTTTTACCGGCAGGTAAATGGACTCAGGCTCCTTCGCGAAGTGCTGAACGGTGGCGGTTCGTCCCTTCTGTATCATCTGTGCCAACGCTGTTACGATTGTGACGTATGCCGTACTTATTTGGTTCGACACTATCCACCATACGACTTCCGGACGCTCCGGCGCCCCTTGTCCTAGAACGCCTATGGCTCCTGTTCTTGTAACTGCCACGTACAGATTGATTGGTCTGGCCGGGTCGTATCTCGTTACTCCGCCCTTTGCCATGAGATCTTCTATTTTTCGGAGGGCTTCTAACGCGTTTGGTGTCATCTGCCTCGGTTCCCATGGTTTGTGGCCCTTGAGCAACTCGAACAGTGGCTCCATCCACTCCTTGGGAATACCTATCAGCCCTCGCAGCCATTGGAGAGCTCCAACCAATTGCTGTACATCATGCAACGTCCGTATCTCTCTATTGAGCTTTATCGGCTGTGGGACCACAGCTCTGGGGAGGATGGTGGTTCCCAGATAGTCGACAGATTCTCCCCTTTGTGTCTTCGCTTTCTGGACGTACAATCCCGCTTCATTTAGGCAGTTAATTACTGCCTGTTCTGCCTGATCGGTTTCTTGCTGGGTCTCTGCAGCTATTAGGAGGTCGTCCATGTAATGGATGATAAGCGCGTGCGGGAGCTGCGCCCTTACCGGCTGCAATACCTTAGCTACTGCCGCCTGACAAATCGTAGGTGAATTTTTCATGCCCTGCGGGAGGACGGTCCATTGATATCGCGCTGCTGGCTCCTGCAGATTCTCTGAGGGCAGTGTGAAGGCAAATCGAGCTTTGTCCTGAGGGGCTAATGGTATAGAGAAAAAGCAATCTTGGATATCCATCACCACCACTGGCCAATTCTTTGGTATTGCTGATGGTAGTGGCAACCCCGGCTGGAGGGCACCCATCGCTTCCATCTGCTGATTTACCGCTCGTAGGTCGTGCAGTAATCGAAATTTAGACTTGTCCTTTTTGTGTATCACAAATATAGGAGTGTTCCAGGGACTGTGGCTTTCCTCCAGGTGTCCCTGCTCTAATTCTCTACTTACTATTTGTCGGGCAGCCGCCAATTTGTCCCCTGTCAATGGCCACTGCTCTACCCACACAGGCTCATTGGAGCACCATGTCAGCGGGACAGCGAAATGAGCCCCGAGGAGGTAGGCAGTGGCCCTTACCCTAAATTTGTCAGGTGAAAGCCGCTTTGCAATAAGGCATCTCGCCCTAACAATGGTTCCCCTATGGCAGTTATGTACAGCCGCACACGGATGATCTGAGCAGGCCTATCCGGGTCCTCCAATACAATTGTGATACCGGTTTCAGAAACCATAGCCTCCGCCCTGCCTCCCACTCCATCTAACGAGCTTGCCACTTTTGCTGGCCAACTCGATGGCCACAACCACGAGGGCACACATGTAACATCTGCCCCCGTATCTAGCATCATTATTAAGGGGATGCTAGGAGGACCCGCCCCTGGTGGGCCTATCAGATGCGCTTTCACTCGGGGTCTCTTCTCACACCCTAAGACCAGGGCCACGTGGGGTTTCCCTTCGGAGTTTGGTCGCTGGAGCTGTCCATCAGCGGTGTGTTGTTGTTGACGGGGGCTACTTGAAGCCGGCTCACCGGGGAGGGGTGGCCCCCTAGTTGCCCTCCCCGCTTCTCGTTTCCCGACCGCCGACAATCTCGTGCTCTGTGTCCTGGTTTTCCACAGGCCCAGCATGTAAGGCTCCCCATACCACCTGTTGGGCGCGCGTAACTTCCCTTATTCGTACACTGTGCTCTCAAATGGCCCATTCGCCCGCAGCCAAAGCATGGGCCTCCTTTTGGACCTCCTCTAGCTCTAACCTCCGGCATTGCCATAACTGCTGCAGCAATCTGTAGGGCTGTGGTCTTGTCCCGGTGTTCTAATACGTACTTGATCGTCTGCCCTAGACTTGCTCCCTTAGGCGCTGTTCTTAGGATTTCTTTTGTCAACTCGTTGCCCTGTTGTTTGATACATTCCAACATCACCGCTCCTTTTGCAGCGTCTGGTAAAGATGCACGTTCTACTGCTGCCTGTAGCCTGTCACAAAACTTGTCAAACGGCTCTCCCACTCTCTGCTTCACAGTCGTCCATGGGTCTGCCTGTTGCACCAGTGGCCCAATATCATCAAAGGCCTTTCGAGATGCTTCTGTTGCTGCCAGTATCTCCCGAGGTCTCAGGCCCGCTGCCTGCTGCTGGGGCGTAGCCATGGCCGCATCATTTCCTCTTAACCGCGTTAGGGTGGATTGGCCCAGTGGGTTCTGTGGGTCTGCCTGCGCGGCCATCAACGCCTGCTGCAGGCGCGAGGTCCACGCTTCTTTCCACATAAGGACCATCGTGGGCGATAAAACCAGTCGCGCGAGGGCGCGACAATCCCACGGTATTAGGCCTCCCGCGTGCGCCGCGTCCAGCAACGTCTGTGTCACCGGGTGTCGCAGGCCCTGTTCTTGCACTGCTTTCAATAGCTGTTGTACCGTCTTTGGGTCGAGGGGCATCCATTCCACTGCCCCCCCCCCCCCCCTCCGGGGCAACTCGTACTGGGAAGGCCCCTATTGGCGCACGAAACTTGAGGCCACTCAGGGCACATTCCGTCGCTATCAGTTTCCAGTCCGTTAGGGGAATTTCTTTTCCCCCTCCCGCTTGGGCGGAACCTGCTGTCTCTGATAG
Organism: Dromaius novaehollandiae; assembly: GCF_036370855.1. Taxonomy (NCBI): domain Eukaryota; kingdom Metazoa; phylum Chordata; class Aves; order Casuariiformes; family Dromaiidae; genus Dromaius; species Dromaius novaehollandiae. Next base: position 1,431,039 of record NC_088130.1, on the reverse strand, counting down.
CCCTCTTTGTTTAGCTGTTGCCTCTAATAGCCCTCTTTGTTTAGCTATTTCTTCTTCCAGAGCTGTAAGCAGCATAAACATCTGCTCCATATTTCTTGTGACTTTCCTCTTTTTTTTTTTTTTTTTTTTTCTTCGCCTCTGACTGCGGCGGGGGAACTCCGCCCTAGTTGCTGCACCTGAGTCTTCAGTCTCCTCCTCCCGCAATGCTGGTCGACGCCCACTCCTCTCTCGGCCAGCGCCATCTTTACCCGGGTGCGGCACCCTCGGTCTTTCCCCTGCTTCTGGTCTTTCCCCTGCTTCTTCTCTTCTTTCGTCCTCCCACTGCACCCGAATCATGGCCCCCGGTAGCCAGTCTCGGGGATCATCCACTATAAGCGGTCTTTCCTTTTCTTCTGCCTCCTCCACTTTCACCTTGCTTTCTTTTCCTCTACCCGCCACTGGCTTTTTCATATCTCGGTCTCCACAAAGGTCTCCTGGTTCTCCCCCTTCCATCGCCCTCATCTCTTTCCATGGATACCGCGGCGGTGGCGGAGAAGAGGGCGTTATTGGGTAAGCCTCTGGAGTTTTTGCCTCCCCCTCTCCCCGCTCTGGTTCTTGATAAACCGCCTCCTCCTTTATGTCTGTTTCCACACTCTCCGTTCTCACTTCATCCCCTACTATCGTCTCTCCCTCTATCACCTCCGTTCGCTCCTCTGCGTTCGCTGCTGTCTGTGTCGCCATTTCCGCGGACATGTGCAGCGCCGCGCGGGCAGCCTGCCAGGTCTCACGCTCCTCCCTAGTCCTTTCTAAAATGATTGTTATATCTCCCCACGTCTTAAGCTCTGCGGCCTTCTTAGTGGCCATAGCTCTCTGAGCAAGTGCTCGAGTGCACTTCTCCCAGTTAGAAGGGGAAAAAATGTCCCCTGGTCTAACTATCGCTCCATCTTTCAGGAGCCGCCCGACGCAGTTCGCAACTGCATCCGCTCTCATAGAGAGCACCCATTCCCGGGCACCCACGCGTACAACCTTAAGTACCGCGTCCATGATCCGGATCCTCTCGACCGCCTGCGGTCCGCCGTCTCAGCTATCACGTCGGGGTCACCACTTGTCGCCTTCTGATGCGACAATCTCCCGTTCGCCTGAGACGGCACGGAGGCTCCCCCTGCCTCCGGACCAATGAGCACTGACACCAATATGAGGATGCTGCAAATGGCGTTTATTGTACGTATGCATTCGCTTATATACCTACAAGCATACTGCTATCTCTATGTCATATCCTTCCTCTTCCTTCCTCTTTCCGTGCCATCGCGAGATCTTCCGATCGCCGTTCCCTACACACTACACTGGAAAAAAAGGCACTCGGAGGCCACTACACTGGAAAAAAAGGCACTCGGAGGCCCCTACAGCACAAAAAAAGGCACTCGGGGGCTGCTACAATATGAAACAAGGCACTTCGAGGGCCCAGCACCACCAAAAAAGGCACTCGGGGGCTGCTTACAATGTGAAAAAAGGCACTGGGAGGCCCCTACACCACAAAAAAAGGCACTCGGCTGCCCCTACGCTGGAAAAAAAAGGCACTTGGAGGCTCATACACCACAGAAAAAGGCACTCAGGGGCTGCTACAATGTGAAAAAAGGCACTCGGTGGCCCCTACACTAGAAAGAAAGGCACTCGGAGGACCCTGCACCAGAAAAGAAGGCATTTGGAGGCTGCAACACCGCAGAGAAAGGCACTCGGAGGCACCTGCAACGGAAAAAAAAGCACTCGGAGGCCCCTACACTGCAAAAAAAGGCACTTGGAGGCTGCTACAATGCAAAAAAAGGCACTCAGAGGCTCCTGCACTGGAAAAAGAGGCACTTGCAGGCCTGTACACCGGAAAAAAAGGCACTCGGCGTGCCCTGCACCACCAAACAAGGCACTCGAAGGCTGCTACACTGCAAAAAAAGGCACTTGGAGGGCCCTGCAGCACAAAAAAAGGCACATGGAGGCTGCAACACCGCAAAAAAAGGGACTCAGAGGCCCCTACACCGCAAAAAAGGCACTCGGAAGCCCCTACACTGCAAAAAAAGGCACTTGGAGGCTACTACACTGCAAAAAAATGCACCCTGAGGCCCATGCACCACTAAAAAAGGCACTTTGTAGCCCCTGCACTGCAAAAAAAGGCAGTCAGAGGCCTCTGTGCCACAAAAAAAGGCACTCAGAGGCCCCTATACCACCAAGAAAGGCAATCTGAATCCCCTACATTGCAAAAAAAGGCACTTGCAGGCTACTACACTGCAAAAAAAATGCACCCTGAGACCCCAGCACGGCAGAAAAAGGCACTCGGAGGCCTCTACAACACCGTCCACTGCCCTATCAGACACAGAGGCTGCTGTGACCTCACAAGCAAAGCCAGCAGCCATGAGACTGCCACTGGCCTAGGAGGCACTCAGGCTGCTGTGACCTCAGAAACACAAGCAGCAGTCCCTGGCCTACCACTGGCCTATCAGACACGGAGCCTGCTGTGACCTCACAAGCACAGCCAGCAGCCATTGGCCTATGAGGCACTGAGGCTGCTGTGACCTCACAAAAACAGCCAGCAGCCAGGGGCCTGCAACTAGCCTATAGGGAAGGGAGGCTGATGTGACCTCAGAATCACAGCCAGTTGCCATTGGCCTCCCACTGCCCGATAGGGCACGGAGGTTGCTGTGACCTCACAAGCACACCAAGCAGCCATTGGCCTCCCACTGGCCTATGAGGCCCTGAGGCTGCTGTGACCTCACAAGCACAGCCAGCACGTATGGGCCTTCCACTGCCCTGTAGGGAAGCGAGGCTGCTGTGACCTCAGAAGCACAGCCAACAGCCATTGGCCTCCCAGTGCGTGTTGAGGCGCTGAGGCTGCTGGGACCTCATAAGAACAGGCAGCAGACAGGGCCAGCGACTCGCCTATCAGGCAATAGGACTGCTGTGACCTCAGAAGCACAGCCAGCAGCTATGGGCCTGCCACTGGCCTATGAGGCCCCGAGACAAACGTTATCTCATAACGCAGGCAGCAGGTATGGGCCTGCCACTGGCCTATAGGGAAGGGAGGCTGATGTGACCTCACAAGCACAGCCAGCAGCCTTGGGCCTGCCACTGCCCTATGAGACACTGAGGCTGCTGGGACCTCACAAGCAAAGCCAGCAGCCAGGGGACTCCCTTTGGCCTATGAGGCTCTGAGACTGCTATGACCTCACAAGGACAGCTAGCAGCCAGGAGCCATCCCACTGGCCTATCAGGCTATAGGACTGGCCTATCATGCAATAGGACTGATGTGACCACACAAGCACAGGCAGCAGCCATTGGACTCCCACTGCCGGAGGAGGCTCTGAGGCTGCTGTGACCTGACAAGCACATGAAGCAGCCAGGAGCCTGCCACTGCCCTATGAGGTACTGAGACAAATGTGACCTCAAAATGCAGCCAGCAGCCAGGGGCCTGCCACTGCCCTATGAGACACGGAGGCTGCTGTGACCGCACAAGCACAGCCAGCAGCCAGGGGCCTCCCACTGCTCTATGAGGCACTCAGGCTGCCGTGACCTCCCAAGCACAGCTAGCAGCTATGGGCCTGCCACTCGCCTATGAGGCACTGAGGTTACTCTGACCTCACATGCACAGCTAGCAGCCATTGCCTCCCACTGCCCCATGAGGCGCTGACCCTGCTGTGACCTCACAAGCACAGCCAGCAGCTGTGGGTCTGCCACTGACCTATGAGGCACTGAGGCTGCTGTGACCTCACAAGCACAGCCAGCAGCCAGAGGCCTGCCACTGGCCTATCAGGCTATAGGACTGCTGTGACCTCACAAGCACAACCAGCAGTCACTGGCCTGCCACTGACCGATCAGACACGGAGGCTACTGTGACATCCCCAGCACAGCCAGCAGCTATGGGCCTGTCACTGGCCTATAGGGAAGGGAGGCTGATGTGACCTCCGAAGCACAGCCAGCAGCCATTGGCCTCCCCCTGGCCTATGAGGGACTGACCCTGCTGTGACCTCACAAGCACAGCCAGCAGCTATGGGCCTGCCAGTGACTTATCAGACACAGAGTCTGCTGTGACCTCACAAGCACACCAAGAAGCCAGAGGCCTGCCACTGGCATTTCAGGCAATGGGAGTGCTGTGACCTCACAAGCACAGCCAGCAGCCATTGGTCTCTCACTGGCCTCTCAGGTACTAAGGCAGCTGTGACCTCACAAGCAAAGCCAGCAGCCAGGGGCCTGCCACTGCCTGATGAGACACTGAGGCTGCTGTGACCTCCCAAGCACCGCCAGCAGCTATGGGCCTGCCACTGGCCTATGAGGCCCCGAGACAAATGTGATCTCATAATGCAGCCAGCAGGCATGGGCTTGCCACTGGCCTCTAGGGAACCGAGGCTGAAGTGACCTCACAAGCACAGCCAGCAGCCATTGGTCTCCCACGGGCCTATCAGGTAATAAGGCTGCTGTGACCTCACAAGCACAGCCAGCAGCCATGGGCCTGCCACTGGGTTGTGAAGCACTGAGGCTGCTGTGACCTCACTGTTATGGAAAATAGGCTTGTCAGCCACCATAGGAGGGCTCGACCCTAGGTTCCCGCAAGTAAAGTTCAGAGCCAAATCAAAACAAATTAGATAATTTTAATCACGCACGTGCTGTAATTACAGCTCGAGCTGGGTGCCTCTAAAGAGGGACCCTATCATAAACAAATCCTGGGTAATTATAGTCTCTTCGACTTACATTTCCCACCCCTCACGCGGTAGTTAGACCAATAGTAATTTTTTTGGTCTGGGGTCTCCTGCTCCTCATTGGGTCTCATCGTCATTCTCAGGTAAGCTGTTTTTCCTCCTTATTTTTGTTTTTTGCAGTCTCTGATGACTGTTGTATCTCTTTTTTTTTTGGGTCTGGCGGTTGTTTCCCAAGGTCTTAGTTTTTCCAATTGTTTTGGCATCTTCCCTCTCGGAGTGGGTGACACAGGCGCTCAGACTGCGTGTGGCTTCCTTATCTTCCCAGCCTGAACGAGCTCTGAGGCACTATTTTTTATTAAACTAGGTAAAGATTCGTTACTTTTCCCATGCGCAGCGTAAGGCTTCAGCAAATCTAGCCACTCATGTTAAGGATGTTTTATACAAGTTGTGCTAAGCAGCTATCTCTAGACAGTTTCAATTCACTATTCTTTAAAACTCACAAATACAGCCAGCAGCCAGGGGCCTCCCTCTGGCCTATGAGGCACTGAGGCTGCTGTGACCTCACAAGCACAGCCAGCAGCCAGGGGCCTCCCTCTGGCCTATGAGGCACTGAGGCTGCTGTGACCTCACAAGCACAGCCAGTAGCTATGGCCCTCGCACTGGCTATCAGGCACTCATACTGCTGTGACTGCACAAGCACAGCCAGCAGCCATGAGACTGTCCCTGGCCTATCAGGCAGTGCAGTTGCTGTGATGTCAGAAGCACAGCCTGCAGCCATGGGCCTGCCCCTGGTGTATGAGGAACTGGGACTCCTGTGCCTTCGCAAGCACAGGCAGCAGCTGTGGGCCTGCCACTGAACTGTGAACCACTGAGACAAACATGGCCTCAAAAGCACAGCCATCAGCCAGGGGCCTGCCACTGCCCTAAGAGGCACTGAGACAAAGGTGACCTCAAAACACAGGCAGCAGCCAGGGGCCTGGCACTGCCCTATGAGGCACTGAGGCTGCGGTGACCTCACAAGCAAAGCCAGCAGCCAGGGGCCTGGCACTGCCCTATGAGGCACTGAGGCTGCGGTGACCTCACAAGCACAGCCAGCAGCCAGGGGCCTGCCACTGGCCTATCAGGCTATAGGACTGCTGTGACCTCACAAGCACAGCCAGCAGCCAGGGGCCTCCCACTGCTCTATGAGGCACTGAGGCTGCGGTGACCTCACAAGGACAACCAGCAGCCAGGAGCCATCCCACGGGCCTATCAGGCTATAGGACTGCTGTGACCTCACAAGCACAGCCAGCAGCTATGGGCCTGCCAGTGACCTATCGGACACGGAGGCTGCTGGGACCTCACAAGCACACCAAGAAGCCAGAGGCCTGCCACTGGCGTTTCAGGCAATGGGAGTGCTGTGACCTGACAAGAGCAGCCAGCAGCCATTGGCCTCCCACCAGCCTATCAGGTATTAAGGGTGCTGTGACCTCACAAGCACAGCCAGCAGCCAGAGGCCTGCCACTGCCCTATGAGGAACTGAGGCTGCTGTGACCTCAGAAGCACAGCCAGCAGCCAGGGGCCTGCCACTGGTCCATGAAATACTAAGGCTGCTGTGAGATCACAAGCCAGTCAGCAGCCAGAAGCCTGCCGCTGGCCTTTCAGGCAATGGGACTGCTGTGACCTCACAAGCACAGCCAGAAGCCAGTGGCCTCCCACTGGCCTATGAGGCGCTGACCCTGCTGTGACCTCACAAGCACAGCCAGAAGCCAGAGGCCTGCCACTTGCGTTTCAGGCAATGGGAGTGCTGTTACCTCACAAGCACAGCCAGCAGCCATTGGCCTCTCACTAGCCTCTCAGGTACTAAGGCAGCTGTTACCTCACAAGGAAAGCTATCAGCCAGGGGCCTCCCTTTGGTGTATAAGGCACTGAGGCTGCTGGGACCTCACAAGCACAGCCAGCACCTAAGGGCCTGCCACTGGTTTATCAGGCACTAAGGCTCCTTTAACCACACAAGCACAGCCAGCAGGCAGGGGCCTTCCAGTGGCCTATCATGCAATAGGACTGCTGGGACCTCACAAGCACAGCCAGCAGCCGTTGGCCTCCCACTGCTCTATGAGGCTCTGAGGCTGCTGTGACCTCACAAGCACAGCCAGCAGCCAGGGGCCTGCCACCGGCCCTGTGAAGCACTGAGGCAAATGTGACTTCACAAGCATAGCCAGCCGCCAGGCGCCTGCCATTACCTTATAGGGCACCTAGGCTGCTGTGACCTCACAAGCACAGCCAGCTGCTATGGGCCTGCCACTGGCTTTTAGGGCGCTGAGGCTGCTGTGACTTCACATGCACAACCAGCAGCCATGAGCCTCCCACTGCCCGATGAGGCACTGAGGCTGCTGTGACCTCACAAACTGCTGAGGTCACTTGTGTCTCCATGCCAAAAAGGGGAGTGGCAGGGCCATGGCTCCCTTTTCTGTCTTGTGATGTCACTTGTGCCTCTGAGCCTAAAGGGCCTGTGCCAGGCCAATGGCTACTGGTGTGCTTGTGAAGTCCCTCTGCCTCAGCGCCTGCTTGGCCACTCCCAGTCCCAGTGCTGCTGGCTGTGCTTGTGATGGCACTTTGACCTGCATGCCTGATTAGCCATTGCCATGCCCATGGCTGCTGGTCTGCTTGGGAGGTCACTTCTTTCTCCGTGCTTGATGCGCCCTGGCAGGCCCAGAGCTGCTGGCTGTGCTTGTGAGGTCCCTTTGACCTCAGTGCCTGATGAGGCACTCAGAGTGCCATGGCTCCTGCCTGTGCTTCTGTGCTCACTTCTGCCTCAGTGCCTGATTGGCAAGTGGCAGGCCAATGGGTGCATGCCGAGGTAGTGAGGTCACTTGCACCACAGTGTCTGATTGGCCAGTGGCAGGCCCATGGCTGCTGGCTGAGGTAGTGAGGTCACTTCTGCCTCAGTGTCTGATAGGCCAGTTACAGGGCCATGGCTGCTGGCTGGACTTGTGAGGTCACTTTCTCCTTAGTGCCTCAAAGGACATTGGCAGGCCCACGGCTGTTGGCGGTGCTGGTGAGGTCATTTCTGCAAAAGCTTTTGACTTTGCAGGGGCCTCCGAGTGCCTTTTTTTCCAGTGTAGTAGCCTCCAAGTGCCTTTTTTGGCAGTGTAGGAGCCTCTGAGTGCTTTTTTTTGCGCTGCAGGGGCCTCCGAGTGCCTTTTTGGCGGTGCAGTGGCCTCCGAGTGCTTTTTTTTTGCGGTGTAGCGGCTTCCAAGTGCCTTATTTTCCGATGTACAGGCCCCTGAGTGCCTTTTTTTGCTGTTCATGGTCTTCGGAGTGCCTTTTTTTCTTGTGTAGAGCCCTCTGAGTGCCTTTTTTTGCGCTGTAGCAGCTTCCAAGTGCCTTTTTTCCGGTGTAGCGGCTTCCGAGTGCTTTTTTCTCCAGTGTAGCAGCCTCCAAGTGCATTATTTTGCGGTGCAGTGGCCTCTGAGTGCCTTTATTTGCAGTGTAGGGGCATCCAAGTGCCTTTTTTTTGCGGTGTAGCGGCCTCCAATTGCGCTTTTGTCTGCTGCAGGTGCCTCTGCGTGCATTTCCTGGCAGTGCAGGGGCCTCTGAGTGCCTTTTCTCTGCGGTGCAGGGGCCACCAAATGCCTTTTTTGCATATGTAGGGGCATCTTAGTGCTCTTTTTTTTACAGTGCAGGGACCTCCAAGGACCTTTTTTGCAGCGCAGGGGCCTCCAAGTGTCTTTTTTTGCGGTGTAGCGGCCTCCAAGTGGCCTTTTTCCCAGTGCAGTGGCCTCTAAGTGCCTTTTTTTCCATTGTACAGGCTTCCATGCGTCTTTTTACATGGTGTAGGGGCCTCCGAGTGCCTTTATTTCCGGTGTAGGGATATCCAAGTACCTTTTTTTGCAGTGTCGCGGCCTGGGAGTGCCTTTCTTGGCGGTGCAGGGGCCTCCGAGTGCCTTTCTTGGCGGTGCAGGGGCCTCCGAGTGCCTTTTTTCTGGTGTAGGGCCCTCCGAGTGCCTTCCTTTCCCATGTAGTGGCATCCAAGGAACTTTTTTTGCATTGTAGCAGCACCTGAGTGCCTTTTCTTGTGGTGTAGGGGCCACTGAGTGCCTTTTCTTGTGGTGTAGGGGCCTCAGGGTGCCTTTCTCTGCAGTGTAGCAACCTCCGAGTGCCTTGTTTTGTGGTTTAGGGGCATCTGAGTGCCTTGTTTTGTGCTGCAGTGCCCTCCGAGTGCCTTTTTTTGGGGTGCAGGTGCCTCCGAGTGCCTTTTTTTCCGGTGCAGGGGCCTCCGAGTGCATTTTTTTCCGTTGCAGGTGCTTCCGAGTGCCTTTTTGTGTGGTGTAGCAGCCTGCAAGTGCCTGTTTTTCTGGTGCAGGGGCCTCCAAGTGCCTTCTTTTGTGGTGCCGGGCCCTCCGAGTGCCTTTATTTCTGGTGTACAGGCCTGCAAGTGCCTCTTTTTCCAGTGCAGGAGCCTCCGAGTGCCTTTTTTAGTGGTGCCGGGCCCTCTGAGTGCCTTTTATTGTGCTGTAGGGGCCACCGAGTGCCTTTTCTTGTGGTTCAGGGGCCTCCGAGTGCTGTTTTTTTGGGGTGTGTGGTCCTCCGTGTACCTTTTTTTTGCGGAGAAGTGGCCCCGAGTGCCTTTTCTAGTGTTTCGGGGGCCTCCGAGTGCCTTTTTTTGCATTGTAGCAGCCCCCAAGTGCCTTTTTTTGTGCTGTAGGGGCCACTGAGTACCTTTTTCTGTGGTGTACGGGCCTCGAGTACCTTTCTTCCAGTGTAGGGTGTAAGCCTCCGAGTGCCTTTTTTTGTGGTGCAGGGGCCTCTGACTTGCTTTTTTTGCGGTGCTGGGCCCTCTGAGTGCTTTTTTTTGCAGTGCAGGGGTTTCGTAGTGCCTTCTCATGCAGTGTGGGGTCCTCCGAGTGCCTTTTTTTGCGGTGTTGTGGCCTCCGAGTGCCTTTCTTTCCAGCGTAGGGCCCTCCGAGTGCCGTGTTTCCCATTGTAGCAGCCCGCAAGTGGCTTTTTTTGTGGTGTAGGGCCTCTGAGTCCCTTTTTTTCCAGTACAGGGCCCTCCGAGTGCCTTTTTTTCCAGTGCAGGGGCCTCAGAGTGCCTTTTTTTGCAGAGCAGGGGCCTCCGAATGTCTTTTTTTGCAGTGTAGCGGCCTCCCAGTGGCCTTTTTCCCAGTGCAGTGGCCTCTGAGTGCCATTTTTTCAGTTGTACAGGCCTCCGTGTACCTTCTTTTGCCGTGCAGGTGCCTCCGAGTGCCTTTTTTTCCGGTGTAGGGACATCCGAGTACCGTTTTTTGCAGTGTCGTGGCCTGGGAGTGCATTTTTTTGTGTTGTAGGGTCCACCGAATGCCTTTTTTGCAGTGTAGGTACTTCCGAGTACCTTTCCTTGCAGTGCAGGGGCCTCCGAGTGCCTTGTTTTGCAGTGCAGGGGCCTCCGAGTGCTTTTATTTGCGGTGTAGGTGCATCCAAGTGCCTTTTTTTGCGATGTAGCAGCCTCCAATTGCCTTTTTTGTCTGCTGCAGGAGCCTCCGCGTGCATTTCCTTGCAGTGCAGTGGCCTCCGAGTGCCTTTTCTTGTGCTTCAGGGGCCTCCGAGGGCTTTTTTAACAGTGTAGTGGCCTCCGAGGGCTTTTTTTTTCCTCTGCAGGACCCCCGAGTGCCTTTTTTTGCAGTGCAGGGGCCTCCGAATGCCTTTTTTTGTGGTGTAGCAGCCTCCCAGTGGCCTTTTTCCCAGTGCAGTGGCCTCTGAGTGCCTTTTTTTCCATATACAGGCCTCCGTGTACCTTTTTTTCCGGGGCAGGGCCCTCCGAGTGCCTTTTTTTCCGGGGCAGGGCCCTCCGAGTGCCTTTTTTGCGGTGTAGCAGCCTCCCAGTGGCCTTTTTCCCAGTGCAGTGGCCTCTGAGTGCCTTTTTTTCCATTGTACAGGCCTCCTAGTGCCTTCTTTTGCGGTGCAGGGGCCTCCGAGTTCCTTTATTTCCAGTGTACAGGCCTGCAAGTGCCTCTTTTTCCAGTGCAGGAGCCTCCAAGTGCCTTTTTTGGTGGTGCAGGGGCCTCCGAGTGCCTTTATTTCCAGTGTACAGGCCTGCAAGTGCCCCTTTTTCCAGTGCAGGAGCCCCCAAGTGCCTTTTTTGGTGGTGCAGGGGCCTCTGAGTTCCTTTGTTTGCGGTGAAGGGGCCTCTGAGTGCCTTTATTTGCAGTGCACTGGCCTCTGGTTGCCTTTTTTTGCAGTGTAGTGGCCTCCGAGGGCTTTTTTTTCCAGCGTAGGGGCCCCCCAGTGCCTTTTTTGCAGTGCAGTAGCCTCTGAGTGCCTTCATTTGCGGTGTACGGGCATCCACGTGCCTTTTCTTCCTCTGCAGGAGCCTCCACGTGCATTTCCTTGCAATGCAGTGGCCTCCGAGTGCCCTTCCTTGTGCTTCAGGGGCCTCTGAGGGCTTTTTTTACAGTGTAGTGGCCTCCGAGGGCTTTTTTTTCCTCTGCAGGACCCCCGAGTGCCTTTTTTTGCAGTGCAGGGGCCTCCGAATGTCTTTTTTTGCGGTGTAGCAGCCTCCCAGTGGCCTTTTTCCCAGTGCAGTGGCCTCTGAGTGCCTTTTTTTCCATTGTACAGGCCTCCGTGTACCTTTTTTTCCGGGGCAGGGCCCTCCGAGTGCCTTTTTGTCCGGTGCAGGGACATCTGAGTAACGTTTTTTGCAGTGTCGTGGCCTGGGAGTGCCTTGTTCTGTGGTGTTGTGGCCTGGGAGTGCCTTGTTTTGCAGTGTAGGTGCCTCTGAGTGCCTTTTTTTCTAGTGTAGGGGCCCCCCAGTGCCTTTTTTTTGCAGTGCAGTAGCCTCCGAGTGCCTTTTTTGCAGTGCAGTAGCCTCCGAGTGCCTTTATTTGCGGTGTAGGTGCATCCAAGTGCCTTTTTTTGCGATGTAGCCGCCTCCAATTGCCTTTTTTGTCCGCTGCAGGAGCCTCCGCGTGCATTTCCTTGCAGTGCAGTGGCCTCCAAGTGCCTTTTCTTGTGCTTCAGGGGCCTCCGAGTCCTTTTTTTTACAGTGCGGGGGCCTCCGAGGGCTTTTTTTTTTTGTCTGCAGGACCCCCGAGTGCCTTTTTTTGCAGTGCAGGGGCCTCCGAATGCCTTTTTTTGCGGTGTAGCAGCCTCCCAGTGGCCTTTTTCCCAGTGCAGGGGCCTCTGAGTGCCTTTGTATCCATTGTACAGGCCTCCGTGTACCTTTTTTTGCGGTGCAGGGGCCTCTGAGTGCCTTCATTTGTGGTGTACGGGCATCCACGTGCCTTTTTTGTCCGCTGCAGGTGCCTCCGCGTGCATTTCCTTGCAGTGCAGTGGCCTCCGAGGGCCTTTTCTTGTGCTTCAGGGGCCTCCGAGGGCTTTTTTTACAGTGTAGTGGCCTCCGAGGGCTTTTTTTTCCTCTGCAGGGCCCCCCGAGTGCCTTTTTTTCCGTTGTACAGGCCTCCGTGTACCTTCTTTTGCCGTGCAGGGGCCTCCGAGTGCCTTTTTTTCCAGTGTAGGGACATCCGAGTACCATTTTTTGCAGTGTCGTGGCCTGGGAGTGCCTTGTTTTGCGGTGTTGTGGCCTCCGAGTGCCTTGTTTTGCGGTGTAGGTGCCTCTGAGTGCCTTTTTTTCCAGCGTAGGGGCCCCCCAGTGCCTTTTTTTTGCAGTGCAGTAGCCTCCGAGTGCCTTTATTTGCGGTGTAGGTGCATCCAAGTGCCTTTTTTTGCGATGTAGCGGCCTCCAATTGCCTTTTTTGTCCGCTGCAGGAGCCTCCGCGTGCATTTCCTTGCAGTGCAGTGGCCTCCGAGTGCCTTTTCTTGTGCTTCAGGGGCCTCCGAGTCCCTTTTTTACCATGCGGGGGCCTCCGAGGGCTTTTTTTTCCCTCTGCAGGGCCCTCTGAGTGCCTTTTTTTCCTCTGCAGGGCCCTCCGAGTGCCTTTTTTTCCTCTGCAGGGCCCTCCGAGTGCTTTTTTTTGCGGTGTAGGGGCCTCCCAGTGGCCTTTTTCCCAGTGCAGGGGCCTCTGAGTGCCTTTTTTTCCATTTTACAGGCCTCCATGTACCTTTTCTTGTGGTGCAGGGGCCTTCGAGTGCCTTTTTTTCCGGTGTAGGGACATCCGAGTACCATTTTTTGCAGTGTTGTGGCCTAGGAGTGCATTTCTTTGTGTTGTAGGAGCCACTGAATGCCTTTTTTGCAGTGTAGGCGCTTCCGAGTGCCTTTCCTTGCACTGCAGGGGCCTCCGAGTGCCTTTTTTTGCAGTGCAGTAGCCTCCGAGTGCCTTGTTTTGCGGTGCAGGTGCCTCCGAGTGCCTTTTTTTCCGGTGCAGGGGCCTCCGAGTGCCTTTTTTTGTGGTGCAGGGGCCCCCTAGTGCCTTTTTTTTGTGGTGCACTGGCTTCCAAGTGCATTTTTTTCCATTGCAGGTTCCTCCGAGTGCCTTTTTTCGCATTGTAGCAGCTCCTGAGTGCCTTTTTTTTTGCGGAGTGGCAGCCTCCGAGTGCCTTTTTTTGCGGTGCATGGGCCTCAGGGTGCATTTTTTTCCAGTGTGATGTCCTCCATGTGTATATTTTTGCAGTGCATGGCCTCCTAATGCACTTTTTTTTCCAGTTCTCATGCCTCCAAGTGCCTTTTTTTCTTTGTGTTATGGTCCTTCAGCGTTCTGTGATAGCACTTTATCCTTTGCCTGAAATGATATTGTCAGGCCCACCACTGCTGGATGAGATAGTCATGTCACTTCTGCCTCACGGCCTGGTAGGCCAGTCAGGCCCATCAGTCCTCGCTCTGCTTGTGAGGTTGCTTCTGCCTCTGTGCTTGATAGGCCAGTGGCAGAGCCATGCCTCCTGGCTGGGCTTGTGAGGATACTTGTGTCTCCATGCCAAAAAGGGCAGTGGCAGGCCCATGGTTGCTGGTTGTGTCTTATGATGTCACTTTGACCTGCATGCCATTGCATGCATGCCATTGCATACATGGGCATGCACTGCCATGCCCATGGCTGCTGGTCTGCTTGGGAGGTCACTTCTTTCTCCGTGCTTGATGCGCCCTGGCAGGCCCAGAGCTGCTGGCTGTGCTTGTGAGGTCCCTTTGACCTCAGTGCCTGATGAGGCACTCAGAGCGCCATGAGTCCTGCCTGTGCTTCTGAGCTCACTTCTGCCTCAGTGCCTGATTGGCAAGTGGCAGGCCACTGGCTGCTTGCTGAGGTAGTGAGGTCATTTTTTTTTACCAGCAGCCCTAAACTTAGCACTATGGGATTTCAGAATAGTCCATGACAGCCTCTAAGACTATTGCCAGTGGAAAGTCTTTTGGGGAGACCTTTAGCCACAGTGGGCAACTCAGGCTAAAAGCAACCGCTTGGGTGGAGATGAGCGAATTACACTTACAAAAGGTAGGGGAAAAGCTCAGTGGGCCCACTCAGTACCAGGTGACGTGCAAGCACACGCTATCCAGCCTAGACATAAGGTTGGTACATATAGTCACCTGAAAGTCCGAAATGCAACCATATCTCGGGAGGGCCCCTACACTGTATTGTTGAGTTCTTATTTCACTGTGAAACTGCCAGGTAAAAGAAAATTGGCTCCAGTCATATGTAAAGCGTTTGAGTGGACCCGACACTCTTGGAAGCACCACATGAGCTAAGCCGTACAGGACATTAACTGTTACAAAGTGTGGCGTGTAACACTTGCTTGTGTTGTTAGTTGTTGTCGTGACCTTTGTGCTTGTCCTGGAGTATTGTTTAACCGCCCTAGCAAAAAACAACCTGCGAGTAAAATGTCTTGTCGACATAATCGAGGAGAAGCAATTTGGGAAGCAAATGAGGAACGCTCTTGTTCCTACTTGTATTAAATAGCGCAGCCACAGAGTGTTGCAGTGCCTATCACTTTGAAGGTGAGGCAAGTAGAGGCAAAAGCCCTGGAGGAGCATCCCATACGGATAGAAATGGGAACAAGACGTTACCCAAACTGAGAAGTCCAGTGTGTCACTAACTACAGATTGTAGTGACTCTGGCTGGCCAGGTAAGACATTCCTCGCCTGGTGCTGGCGAGACGATTTCGCTGAAAACTTCCGCCTTCCATTGCCCGGGTCCCGGCTGACCCCGGTGAGGTGTTCTAACGAACGCTCTTGTAATGGGAGTGTAACTTGTAAGTCTACTCCATTAGTTCTACCCTGCACTCTCAGGAAGGGGCTTTCAACGCTCTCTCCTCCTTTAACCACTTCCCAATGCTCTCCATTTTAACTTTCCCTGCGGTCACTGCAGGAACAGCCCAACCATCTCCGCAGAGCTCCCACGGAGTTAAATCAACCGGAACACAAAAGTTACTGTCGAACCCTTTGTGGTCGCTAAAACTTGTAGCATTACTCAGGCAAGAGAACATGTCTATGATTAAACCATCCTGTCTGCCATTTTTAAATATAGCTTACACCGGATGGCTGGAATGGTTACGCAAGCGGACCTGAAGTGCCAAATGGCGAGAAAGAAAGGATGTCAGTGGTGTTACAGGGCCAGGATTAGGAGTTCTAAATAGCATTGATGCTGAGGCATTAGTGAATATGTGACACAGAGATGTGTCTAGGTTAGACAAAGCAAAGCCATTACGATCATCTCTGTTACCTCTTGGAAGTAATCAACGGTGCTCCTCTCAGAGTTCTACCTCAGTGAGAGCTCAAAGAAGGAAAGAAGGAAAGGTCATCAGCTTCCTTAGTTGCATCAGGAGGAGCTCAAACTAATGTTTCTTTGGCGGCCCATTGTAGCCAAGCCAAATGGACACAATCCAAATGGATCACAACTCGGGCAGGTGACAAAGGGCTCCTACCCAGTGAAATTCGCAAAGCAGGACTCCTTCCAAAGGAGTTCAATATTAAGGAATGTTGGACTGCCACCATCTAGCGTTAATCAGAGTCAGGCTAGGGCAGCCCCATGACATTGCCTCCCGTGCCCCCGGTCGACAATAACACCAAGATGCGCCGATCTCGCCATCCTCCCCTGTGGACACTTACACCACGTCCACTCACAGCTGCCTCCAAAGAATGCGCGCCTGCTGAGCTGCCTGTCCGAACAGCCGGCGCTGACAGGCAAGAGCTCTTGCCAAGCAAGCTTGACCTGCATGCATAGGGCAGCCCCACAGCACTTTCACAGCTGCCTTCCTCGCCTTCCAGCAGGGCTATTCCCCCCCGAACACCTAGGCGTGCCACACTGCTCCAACGCCTCCACTGAGAGTCAGGGCTCACAGGCAGGAGCTAGTCCCAGCCAAGCTTGCCCTGCATGCCCAAGGCAGTCCCACAACAGGATAACGGCTTGCCTTCCTCTTCTGTTGACTTTAATAGCACCGCTATTCCCGCCTTCCTCCTAGGAATGCCACATTGCTCAGATGCCTTTCCGAACAGCAAGGGCTGCTAGGCAAGAGCTCTGGGCATGCCAATCTTGCCTCGGGCAGCCCACAAAATAGTCCCTGCTCTCTTCCTAGGTGAGGGCCTGGCAATAGTCTTAGAGGCTGTCATGGACTATTCTGAACATCCCGTATAGCTAAGTTTAGGGCTGCTGGTAAAAAAATGACCTCACTACCTCAGCAAGCAGCCATTGGCCTGCCACTTGCCAATCAGGCACTGAGGCAGAAGTGAGCTCAGAAGCACAGGCAGGACTCATGGCGCTCTGAGTGCCTCATCAGGCACTGAGGTCAAAGGGACCTCACAAGCACAGCCAGCAGCTCTGGGCCTGCCAGGGCACATCAAGCACGGAGAAAGAAGTGACCTCCCAAGCAGACCAGCAGCCATGGGCATGGCAGTGCATGCCCATGTATGCCATGCATGCAATGGCATGCAGGTCAAAGTGACATCATAAGACACAACCAGCAACCATGGGCCTGCCACTGCCCTTTTTGGCATGGAGACACAAGTATCCTCACAAGCCCAGCCAGGAGGCATGGCTCTGCCACTGGCCTATCAAGCACAGAGGCAGAAGCAACCTCACAAGCAGAGCGAGGACTGATGGGCCTGACTGGCCTACCAGGCCGTGAGGCAGAAGTGACATGACTATCTCATCCAGCAGTGGTGGGCCTGACAATATCATTTCAGGCAAAGGATAAAGTGCTATCACAGAACGCTGAAGGACCATAACACAAAGAAAAAAAGGCACTTGGAGGCATGAGCACTGGAAAAAAAAGTGCATTAGGAGGCCATGCACTGCAAAAATATGCACATGGAGGAGACTATACTGGGAAAAAAGGCACTTCGGGGAGCCTGCATTGCAAAAATAGGCACTTGGAGGTCGCTAGACCGGAAGAAAAGGCACTTAGATGCCCCTTTACCGCAAAAAAGGCACTCAGATGGCAATGCACCTCAAACAGAGGCACTCGGAGGCCCCTGCAACGCAAAAAAAAGGCACTTGGTGGCCCCTACATTGCAAAAAAAGGCACTCAGAGGCCCCTTAACCACAAGAAAAGGCACTCGGTGGCTGCTACAATGTGAAACAAGGCACTCGCAGGGCCCGGCACCACCAAAAAAGGCACTCGGAGGCACCTGCACTGGAAAAAGAGGCACTTGCAGGCCTGTATACCGGAAATAAGGGCACTCGGAGGGCCCTGCACCACAAAAAAAAGGCAGTAGGGGGCCCCTACGCTGGAAAAAAAGGCACTCAGAGGCCAGTGCACTGCAAAAACAGGGCACTCGGAGACCTCTACACTACAAAAGAAGGCACAAGGAGGCCACTACACTGGAAAAAAAGGCACTCGGAGGCCCCTACAGCACAAAAAAAGGCACTCGGAGGGCCCAGCACCACCAAAAAAGGCACTCGAGGGCTGCTGCAATGTGAAACAAGGCACTCGGAGGGCCCAGCACCACCAAAAAAGGCACTCGAGGGCTGCTGCAATGTGAAACAAGGCACTCGGAGGGCCCAGCACCACCAAAAAAGGCACTCGAGGGCTGCTTACAATATGAAAGAAGGCACTCAGATGCCCCTGCACCACAAAAAAAGGCACTCGGTGGCCCCTGCACTGCAAAAAAAGGCACTTGGAGGCTACTACACTGCAAAAAAAATGCACCCTGAGGCTCATGCACTGCAAAAAAAGGCACTCGGAGGGCCCTGCACCGCATAAAAAGGCACTCGGAGGGCCCTGCACCACTAAAGAAGGCACTCGGAGGCCCCTACACCGCAAAAAAAGGCACTCGGAGGGCCCTGCACCACAAAAAAAGGCACTCGGAGGGCCCTGCAATGAAAAAAAAAGGCACTCGGTGGCCCCTACACTAGAAAGAAAGGCACTCGGAAGACCCTGCACCAGAAAAGAAGGCACTAAGAGGCTGCAACACCGCAGAGAAAGGCACTCGGAGGCACCTGCAACGGAAAAAAAAGCACTCGGAGGCCCCTACACTGCAAAAAAGGCACTCGGAGGCTGCTACAATGCAAAAAAAGGCACTCAGAGGCTCCTGCAGTGGAAAAAGAGGCACTTGCAGGCCTGTACACTGGAAAAAAAGGCACTCGGTGTGCCCTGCACCACAAAAGAAGGCACTCGGGGGCTGCAATACCGCAAAAAAAGGCACTCGGAGGCCCCTGCAGCACAAAAAAGGGCACTCGGAAGCCCCTACACTGCAAAAAAAGGCACTTGGAGGCTACTACACTGCAAAAAATGTCCCCTGAGGCCCATTCATCGCAAAAAAAGGCACTTGGCGGCCCCTGCACCACACAAAAAAAGGCACTCAGTGGCCCCTACAGCACAAAAAAAGGCTCTTGGGGGCTGCTACAATGTGAAACAAGGCACTCGGAGGGCCCTGAACCACAAGAAAAGGCACTTGGTGGCCCCTACAGCACAAGAAAAGGCACTCGGGGGCTGTTACAATGTGAAAGAAGGCACTCGGAGGGCCCGGCACCACCGAAAATGGCACTCGGAGGCTCCTGCACTGGAAAAAGAAGCACTTGCAGGCCTGTACCCTGGAAAAAAAGGCACTCAGAGGGCCCTACATTGCAAAAAAAGGCACTTGGAGGCTCCTGCACTGCAAAAAAAATGCACCCTGAGGCCCATGCACAGCAAAAAAGGGCACTCAGTAGCCCCTGCACCGCAAAAAAAGGCACTCGGAGGCCTATACACCACAGAAAAAGGCACTCGGAGGCCCCTACACCACAGAAAAAGGCACTCGGAGGCCCCGGCACCACAAAAAAAGGCACTCGGAGGCCCCGGCACCACAAAAAAAGGCACTCGGAGGCCCCTACACTGGAAAAAAAGGCACTCGGAGGCCAGTGCACTGCAAAAAAAAGGCACTCGGAGGCCACTACACTGGAAAAAAAGGCACTCGTGGGCAGTGCACCACAAGAAAAGGCACTCGGTGGCCCCTACAGCACAAGAAAAGGCACTCGGGGGCTGTTACAATGTGAAAGAAGGCACTCGGAGGGCCCGGCACCACCAAAAATGGCACTCGGAGGCTCCTGCACTGGAAAAAGAGGCACTCAGAGGCCTCTGCACCGCAAAAAAAGGCACTCGGAGGGCCCTGCACCACTAAAGAAGGCACTCAGAGGCCCCTGCACCGCAAAAAAAGGCACTCGGAAGCACCTGCACCACAAAAAAAGGCACTCGGAGGCCCATACACCGCAAAAAAAGGCACTCGGAGGCCCCTACACTGGAAAAAAAGGCACTCGGAGGCCAGTGCACTGCAAAAAAAAGGCACTCGGAGGCCCCTACACTGGAAAAAAAGGCACTCGGAGGCCAGTGCACTGCAAAAAAAGGCACTCAGAGGCCACTACACTGGAAAAAAAGGCACTCGGAAGACCCTGCACCAGAAAAGAAGGCACTTAGAGGCTGCAACACTGCAGAGAAAGGCACTCAGAGGCACCTGCAACGGAAAAAAAAGTACTCGGAGGCTGCTGCAATGCAAAAAAATGCACTTGGAGGCTCCTGCACTGGAAAAAGAGGCACTTGCAGGCCTGTACACCGGAAAAAAAGGCACTCGGAGGCCCCTGCACCACCAAAGAAGGCACTTGGGGGCTGCTACACTGCAAAAAAAGGCACCCGGAGGGCCCTGCAGCACAAAAAAAGGCACTCAGAGGCTGCAACACCGCAAAAAAAGGCACTCAGAGGCCTCTACACCACAAAAAAAAGGCTCTTCGGGGCTGCTACAATGTGAACCAAGGCACTCGGAGGGCCGTGCACCACGAAAAAAGGCACTCGGAGGCTGCTACAATGCAAAAAAAGGCACTCGGAGGCCCCTACACTGGAAAAGAAGGCACTCGTGGGCAGTGCACCACAAGAAAAGGCACTCGGTGGGCCCTGCACTGCAAAAAAAGTCAATCACAGGCCCCTGCACTGCAAAAAAGGCACCGTGAGGCCCATGCACTGCAAAAAAAAGCACCGTGAGGCCCATGCACTGCAAAAAAAAGGCACTCGGAGGACCACACCGCAAAAAAAGGCACTCAGTGGCCCCTACAGCACAAGAAAAGGCCCTTGGGGGCTGTTACAATGTGCAACAAGGCACTCGGAGGGCCCGGCACTACCAAAAAAGGCACTCAGAGGCTCCTGCACTGAAAAAAGAGGCACTTGCAGGCCTGTACTCCGCAAAAAAAGGCACTTGGAGGCTACTACATTACAAAAAAATGCACCCTGAGGCCCATGCACAGCAAAAAAGGGCACTCAGTAGCCCCTGCACCGCAAAAAAAGGCAATCACAGGCCCCTACACTGCAAAAAATGCACTTGGTGGCCCCTTCTCCGCAAAAGAAGGCACTCAGAGGCCTCTACACCACAAAAAAAGGCACTCAGAGTCCCCTGCAACGCAAAAAAAGGCATTTGGTGGCCCCTACATCACAAAAAAAGGCACTCGGAGGCTCCTGAACCACAAGAAAAGGCACTCGGTGGCCCCTACAGCACAAGAAAAGGCACTCGGAGGCTCCTGCACTGCAAAAAGAGGCACTTGCAGGCTTGTACACTGGAAAGAAAGGCACTCGGAGGCCCCAGCACCGCAAAAAAAGTCGCTCAGAGGCCTCTACACCACACAAAAAAAGGCACTCGGAGGACCACACCAGAAAAAAAGACACTCGGCTGCCCGTACACTGGAAAAAAAAAGTAGTTGGAGGCCCGTACACCATAGAAAAAGGCACTCAGGGGCTGCTACAATGCGAAAAAAGGCACTCGGTGGCCACTACACTGGAAAGAAAGGCACTTGGAGGCCTGTGCAACCGAAAAGAAGGCACTTGGAGGCTGCTACGCCGCAGAGAAAGGCACTCGGAAGCCCCTACACTGCAAAAGGGCACTCGGAGGCTGCTAAAATGCAAAAAAAGGTACTCGGAGGCCCCTACACTGGAAAAGAAGGCACTTGGGGGCAGTGCATCACAAGAAAAGGCACTCGGGGTGCCCTGCACTGCAAAAAAAGTCAATCACAGGCCCCTGCACAGCAAAAAAAGGCACTCGGAGGCCTCTACACCACAAAAAAAGGCACAGGGTGGCCCCTACAGCACAAAAAAAGGCACTTGGGGGCTGCTACAATGTGAAACAGGGCACTCGGAGGCCCTGGCACCACCAAAAAAGGCACTCGGAGGCCCCTGCACTGGAAAAAGGGGCACTTGCAGGCCTGTACACTGCAAAAAAAGGCACTCGGAGGGCCCTGCAGCACAAAAGAAGGCACTTGGAGGCTGCCACACCACAAAAGAAGGCACTTGGAGGCTGCAATACCGCAAAAAAAGGCACTCGGAAGCCCCTACACTGCAAAAAAAGGCACTCGGAAGCTCCTACACTGCAAAAAAAGGCACTCGGAAGCTCCTACACTGCAAAAAAAATGTCCCCTGAGGCCCATGCACTGCAAAAAAAGGCACTTGGTGGCCCCTGCACTGCAAAAAAAGGCATTTGGTG
Organism: Dromaius novaehollandiae; assembly: GCF_036370855.1. NCBI lineage: Eukaryota > Metazoa > Chordata > Aves > Casuariiformes > Dromaiidae > Dromaius > Dromaius novaehollandiae. The sequence goes on along the minus strand of NC_088130.1, from coordinate 1,409,610 downwards.
GCCCCTGCACTGCAAAAAAAAAAGACACTCGGAGGCCCATACACCGGAAAAAAAGGCACTCGGAGGCCCATACACCGGAAAAAAAGGCACTCGGAGGCTAGTACACTGCAAAAAAAATGCACCCTGAGGCCCATGGACAGCAGAAAAAGGCACTTGTTGGGCTCTGCACCAGCAAAAGAGGCACCTTGTAGCCCCTGCACTGCAAAAAAAGGCACTCAGAGGCCTCTACACCACAAAAAAAAGGCTCTTCGGGGCTGCTACAATGTGAAACAAGGCACTCGGAGGGCCGTGCACCACCAAAAAAGGCACTCAGAGGCTGCTACAATGCAAAAAAAGGCACTCGGAGGCTGCTACAATGCAAAAAAAGGCACTTGTGGGCAGTGCACCACAAAAGAAGGCACTCGGTGGCCCCTGCACTGCAAAAAAAGTCAATCACAGGCCCCTGCACCACAAAAGAAGGCACTCGGAGGTTGCTACACTGCAAAAAAAGGCACTCGGTGGCCCCTGCACTGCAAAAAAAGTCAATCACAGGCCCTGCACTGCAAAAAAGGCACTCGGAGGCCCATGCACTGCAAAAAAAGGCACTCGGAGGCCCATGCACTGCAAAAAAAGGCACTCGGAGGCCCATGCACTGCAAAAAAAGGCACTCAGTGGCCCCTACAGCACAAGAAAAGGCACTTGGGGGCTGTTACAATGTGAAACAAGGCACTCGGAGGGCCCGGCACCACCAAAAAAGGCACTCGGAGGCTCCTGCACTGGAAAAAGAGGCACTTGCAGGCCTGTACACCGGAAAAAAAGGCACTCGGAGGGCCCTGCACCGCAAAAAAGGCACTTGGAGGCTACTACATTACAAAAAAATGCACCCTGAAGCCCATGCACAGCAAAAAAGGGCACTCGGTAGCCCCTGCACCGCAAAAAAAGGCAATCACAGGCCCCTACACTGCAAAAGAGGCACTTGGTGGCCCCTTCTCCGCAAAAGAAGGCACTCAGAGGCCTCTACACCACAAAAAAAGGCACTCAGAGTCCCCTGAACCACAAGAAAAGGCACTTGGTGGCCCCTACAGCACAAGAAAAGGCACCCAGAGAGCCAGCACCACCAAAAAAGGCACTCGGAGGCTCCTGCACTGCAAAAAGAGGCACTTGCAGGCTTGTACTGGAAAGAAAGGCACTTGGAGGCCCGTGCAACAGAAAAGAAGGCACTTGGAGGCTGCTACGCCGCAGAGAAAGGCACTCGGAGGCACCTGCAATGGAAAAAAAAGCACTCGGAAGCCCCTACACTGCAAAAAAAGGCACTTGGAGGCTGCTACAATGCAAAAAGAGGTACTCGGAGGCCCCTACACTGGAAAAGAAGGCACTTGGGGGCAGTGCATCACAAGAAAAGGCACTCGGGGTGCCCTGCATTGCAAAAAAAGTCAATCACAGGCCCCTGCACCGCAAAAAAAGGCACTTGGAGGCTGCTACGCCACAGAGAAAGGCACTCGGAAGCCCCTACACCGCAAAAAAAGGCACTCGGAGGCTACTAGATTGCAAAAAAATGTCCCCTGAGGCCCATGCACTGCAAAAAAAGGCACTCAGAGGCCTCTACACCACACAAAAAAGGCACTCAGAGGCCTCTACACCACACAAAAAAAGCCACTCAGAGGCCTCTACACCAGAAAGAAAGGCACTTGGTGGCCCCTGCACTGCAAAAAAAGGCACTCAGTGGCCCCTACAGCACAAAAAAAGGCACTTGGGGGCTGCCACAATGTGAAACAAGGCACTCAGAGGCCCCTGAACCACAAGAAAAGGCTCTTGGGGGCCCCTACAGCACAAGAAAAGGCACTCGGGGGCTGCTACAATGTGAAACAAGGCACTTGGAGGGCCCGGCACCACGAAGAAAGGCACTCGGTGGCCCCTACATTGCAAAAAAAGGCACTTGGAGGCTACTACACTGCAAAAAAATGCACCCTGAGGCCCATGCACAGCAAAAAAGGGCACTCAGTAGCCCCTGCACCACAAAAAAAGGCACTGGGAGGCCAGTGCACTGCAAAAACAGGGCACTCGGAGGCCACTACACTGCAAAAAAAGGCACTCGGAGGCCCCTACAGCACAAAAAAAGGCACTTGGGGTTGCTACAAAACAAAAAAAGGCACTCGGTGGCCCCTGAACCACAGGAAAAGGCACTCGGTGGCCCCTACAGCACAATAAAAGGCACTCGGGGGCGGCTACAATATGAAACAAGGCACTCGGAGGGCCCAGCACCACCAAAAAAGGCACTCGGCTGCCCCTACGCTGGAAAAAAAAGGCACTCAGAGGACCCTGAACCAGAAAAGAAGGCACTTGGAGGCTGCAACACCGCAGGGAAAGGCACTCGGAGGCACCTGCAACGGAAAAAAAAGCACTCGGAGGCCCCTACACTGCAAAAAAAGGCACTCGGAGGCTCCTGCACTGGAAAAAGAGGCACTTGCACGCCTGTACACCGGAAACAAAAGGCGCTTGGCGTGCCCTGCACCACAAAAGAAGGCACTCGAAGGCCCCTACACTGCAAAAAAAGGCACCCGGAGGGCCCTGCACCACAAAAGAAGGCACTCGAAGGCCCCTACACTGCAAAAAAAAGGCACCCGGAGGGCCCTGCACCACAAAAGAAGGCACTCGAAGGCCCCTACACTGCAAAAAAAGGCACCCGGAGGGCCCTGCACCACAAAAGAAGGCACTCAGAGGCCCCTACACTGCAAAAAAAGGCACCCGGAGGGCCCGGCACCACTAAAGAAGGCACTCAGAGGCCTCTACACTGCAAAAAAAGGCACCCGGAGGGCCCGGCACCACAAAAGAAGGCACTCGGAGGCCCATACACCGCAAAAAAAGGCACCCGGAGGCCCCTACACTGCAAAAAAAGGCACCCGGAGGCCCCTACACTGCAAAAAAATGTCCCCTGAGGCCTATGCACCACAAAAAAAGGCACTCAGAGGCCTCTACAGCACAGAAACAAGGCACTCGGAGGGCAAGGCACCACCAAAAAAGGCACTCGGAGGCTCCTGCACTGGAAAAAGAGGCACTTGGAGGCCTGTAACACCAGAGAAAAAGGCACTCGGAGCACCACACCACAAAAAAAAGGCACTCGGCTGCCCCTACACCTGAAAGAAAGGCACTTGGTGGCCCCTGCACCGCAAAAAAAGGCACTCAGTGGCCCCTACAGGACAAAAAAAGGCTCTTGGGGGCTGCTACAATGTGAAACAAGGCACTTGGAGGGCCCTGAACCACAAGAAAAGGCACTTGGGGGCTGTTACAATGTGAAAGAAGGCACTCGGAGGGCCCAGCACCACCAAAAATGGCACTCGGAGGCTCCTGCACTGGAAAAAGAGGCGCTTGCAGGCCTGTACACCGGAAAAAAAGGCACTCGGAGGGCAGTGCACCCCAATAAAAGGCACTTGGAGGCCTCTGCACCACAAAAAAAAGGCACTAGGGGGCCCCTACGCTGGGAAAAAAGGCACTAGGGGGCCCCTACGCTGGGAAAAAAGGCACTCAGAGGCCAGTGCACTGCAAAAACAGGGCACTCGGAGACCTCTACCCTACAAAAGAAGGCACGCGGAGGCCACTACACTGGAAAAAAAGGCACTCGGAGGCCCCTACAGCACAAAAAAAGGCACTCAGTGGCCCCTACAGCACAAAAAAAGGCACTTGGGGGCTGCTACAAAACAAAAAAAGGCACTCGGTGGCCCCTGAACCACAGGAAAAGGCACTCGGTGGCCCCTACAGCACAATAAAAGGCACTCGGGGGCGGCTACAATATGAAACAAGGCACTCGGAGGGCCCAGCACCACCAAAAAAGGCACTCGGCTGCCCCTACGCTGGAAAAAAAAGGCACTCAGAGGACCCTGAACCAGAAAAGAAGGCACTTGGAGGCTGCAACACCGTAGAGAAAGGCACTCGGAGGCACCTGCAACAGAAAAAAAAGCACTCGGAGGCCCCTACACTGCAAAAAAAGGCACTCGGAGGCTCCTGCACTGGAAAAAGAGGCACTTGCACGCCTGTACACCGGAAACAAAAGGCACTTGGCGTGCCCTGCACCACTAAAGAAGGCACTCAGAGGCCTCTACACCACAAAAAAAGGCACCCGGAGGGCCCTGCACCACTAAAGAAGGCACTCAGAGGCCTCTACACCACAAAAAAAGGCACTCGGAGGCTGCTACAATGGAAAAAAAGGCACTCAGAGTCCCCTACACTGGAAGAAAAGGCACTCGGAGGGCAGTGCACCCCAATAAAAGGCACTTGGAGGCCTCTGCACCACAAAAAAAAGGCACTCAGAGGCCTCTACAGCACAGAAACAAGGCACTCGGAGGGCAAGGCACCACCAAAAAAGGCACTCGGAGGCTCCTGCACTGGAAAAAGAGGCACTTGGAGGCCTGTAACACCAGAGAAAAAGGCACTCGGAGCACCACACCACAAAAAAAGGCACTCTGCTGCCCCTACACCTGAAAGAAAGGCACTTGGTGGCCCCTGCACCGCAAAAAAAGGCACTCAGTGGCCCCTACAGCACAAAAAAAGGCTCTTGGGGGCTGCTACAATGTGAAACAAGGCACTCGGAGGGCCCTGAACCACAAGAAAAGGCACTTGGTGGCCCCTACAGCACAAAAAAAGGCACTTGGGGGCTGTTACAATGTGAAACAAGGCACTCGGAGGGCCCGGCACCACCAAAAAAGGCACTCGGAGGCTCCTGCACTGGAAAAAGAGGCACTTGCAGGCCTGTACCCCGGAAAAAAAGGCACTCAGAGGGCCCTACATTGCAAAAAAAGGCACTTGGAGGCTACTACAGTGCAAAAAAAATGCACCCTGAGGCCCATGCACCGCAAAAAAAGGCACTCGGAGGCCCCTACAGCACAAAAAAAGGCACTCGGAGGCTGCTACAATGGAAAAAAAGGCACTCAGAGTCCCCTACACTGGAAGAAAAGGCACTCGGAGGGCAGTGCACCCCAATAAAAGGCACTTGGAGGCCTCTGCACCACAAAAAAAAGGCACTAGGGGGCCCCTACACTGGGAAAAAAGGCACTAGGGGGCCCCTACGCTGGGAAAAAAGGCACTCAGAGGCCAGTGCACTGCAAAAACAGGGCACTCGGAGACCTCTACACTACAAAAGAAGGCACACGGAGGCCACTACACTGGAAAAAAAGGTACTCGGAGGCCTCTACAGCACAAAAAAAGGCACTCGGAGGCCCCTACAGCACAAGAAAAGGCACTCGGGGGCTGCTGCAATGTGAAACAAGGCACTCGGAGGGCCCAGCACCACCAAAAAAGGCACTCGAGGGCTGCTTACAATATGAAAGAAGGCACTCAGATGCCCCTGCACCAGAAAGAAAGGCACTCGGAGGGCCCAGCACCACTAAAGAAAGCACTCGGAGGCCCCTACACTGGAAAAAAAGGCACTGGGAGGCCCCTACACTGGAAAAAAAGGCACTGGGAGGCCCCTGCACCAGAAAAGAAGGCACTTGGAGGCCGCAACACCGCAGAGAAAGGCACTCGGAGGCACCTGCAACGGAAAAAAAAGCACTCGGAGGCCCCTACACTGCAAAAAAGGCACTCGGAGGCTCCTGCACTGGAAAAAGAGGCACTTGCAGGCCTGTACACCGGAAAAAAAGGCACTCGGCATGCCCTGCACCACAAAAGAAGGCACTCGGAGGCTGCTACACTGCAAAAAAAGGCACTCGGAGGGCCCTGCACCACAAAAAAAGGCACTCGGAGAGCCCTGCACCACAAAAAAAGGCACACAGTGGCCCGTACAGCACAAAAAAAGGCACTCGGAGGCTCCTGAACCACAAGAAAAGGCACTCGGTGGCTCCTGCACAGGAAAAAAAGGCACTTGGAGGCTACTACACTGCAAAAAAATGCACCCTGAGGCCCATGCACTGCAAAAAAAGGCACTCGGGGGCTCCTGCACTGGAAAAAGAGGCACTTGGAGGCCTGTACACTGGAAAAAAAGGCACTCGGAGGGCCCCTGCAGCACAAAAAAAGGCACTTGGAGGCTGCAACACCACAAAAAAAGGCACTCGGAGGCCCCTGCACCACAAAAAAGGGCACTCGGAAGCCCCTACACTGCAAAAAAAGGCACTTGGAGGCTACTACACTGCAAAAAAATGTCCCCTTAGGCCCATGCAACGCAAAAAAAGGCACTTGGTGGCCCCTGCACCATAAAAAAAGGCACTCAGAGGCCTCTACACCACACAAAAAAAGGCACTCGGAGCACCACACCACAAAAAAAGGCACTCGGCTGCCCCTACACCTGAAAGAAAGGCACTTGGTGGCCCCTGCACCGCAAAAAAAGGCACTCAGTGGCCCCTACAGCACAAAAAAAGGCTCTTGGGGGCTGCTACAATGTGAAACAAGGCACTCGGAGGGCCCTGAACCACAAGAAAAGGCACTTGGTGGCCCCTACAGCACAAGAAAAGGCACTCGGGGGCTGTTACAATGTGAAAGAAGGCACTCGGAGGGCCTGGCACCACCAAAAAAGGCACTCGGAGGCTCCTGCACTGGAAAAAGAGGCACTTGGAGGCCTGTACACCGCAAAAAAAAGGCACTCAGAGGGCCCTGCACCACAAAAAAAGGCACTCGGTGGCCCCTGCACTGCAAAAAAAGGCACTTGGAGGCTACTACACTGCAAAAAAAATGTCCCCTGAGGCTCATGCACTGCAAAAAAAGGCACTCGGAGGCCCCTGCACCGCATAAAAAGGCACTCGGAGGGCCATACACTGCAAAAAAAGGCACTCGGAGGCCCATACACTGCAAAAAAACGGCACTCGGAGGCCCCTACACTGGAAAAAAAGGCACTCGGAGGCTACTACATTACAAAAAAATGCACCCTGAGGCCCATGCACAGCAAAAAAGGGCACTCAGTAGTCCCTGCACCGCAAAAAAAGGCACTTGCAGGCCTGTACACCACATAAAAAGGCACTCGGAGGACCCTACAGCACAAAAAAAGGCACTTGGAGGCTGCTACAATGCAAAAAAAGGCACTCGGTGGCCCCTACACTGGAAGAAAAGGCACTCGGAGGGCAGTGCACCCCAATGAAAGACATCGGAGGCCTCTACACCACAAAAAAAGGCACTAGGGGGACCCTACACTGGAAAAAAAGGCACTAGGGGGCCCCTATGCCGGAAAAAAAGGCACTCTGAGGCCACTGCACTGCAAAAAAAAAGGCACTCGGAGGCCACTACACTGGAAAAAAAGGCACTCGGAGGCCACTACACTGGAAAAAAAGGCTCTTGGGGGCTGCTACAATGTGAAACAAGGCACTCGGAGGTTCCTGAACCACAAGAAAAGGCACTCAGAGGCTCCTGCACTGGAAAAAGAGGCACTTGCAGGCCTGTACACCGGAAAAAAAGGCACTCAGCGTGCCCTGCACCACAAAAGAAGGCACTCGGGGGCTGCTACACTGCAAAAAAAGGCACTTGGAGGGCCCTGCAGCACAAAAAAAGGCACTTGGAGGCTGCAACACCACAAAAAAAGGCACTCAGAGGCCCATGCACCGCAAAAAAAGGCAGTAGGGGGCCCCTGCACTGCAAAAAAAGGCAGTAGGGGGCCCCTGCACTGCAAAAAAAGGCAGTAGGGGGCCCCTGCACTGCAAAAAAAGGCACTCGGAGGCCCCTGCACTGCAAAAAAAAAGACACTCGGAGGCCTCTACACTGGAAAAAAAGGCACTCGGAGGCCCATACACTGGAAAAAAAGGCACTTGGAGGCTAGTACACTGCAAAAAAAATGCACCCTGAGGCCCATGGACAGCAGAAAAAGGCACTTGGTGGGCTCTGCACCAGCAAAAGAGGCACTTTGTAGCCCCTGCACTGCAAAAAAAGGCACTCAGAGGCCTCTACACCACAAAAAAAGGCACTCAGAGTCCCCTGCAACGCAAAAAAAAGGCTCTTCGGGGCTGCTACAATGTGAAACAAGGCACTCGGAGGGCCGTGCACCACCGAAAAAGGCACTCGGAGGCTGCTACAATGCAAAAAAAGGCACTTGGAGGCTGCTACAATGCAAAAAAAGGCACTTGTGGGCAGTGCACCACAAGAAAAGGCACTCGGCTGCCCCTACACCAGAAAGAAAGGTACTTGGAGGCCCCTGCACCGCAAAAAAAGGCACTCAGTGGCCCCTACAGCACAAGAAAAGGCACTTGGGGGCTGTTACAATGTGAGACAAGGCACTCGGAGGGCCCGGCACCACCAAAAAAGGCACTCGGAGGCTCCTGCACTGGAAAAAGAGGCACTTGCAGGCCTGTACACCGGAAAAAAAGGCACTCAGAGGGCCCTACACTGCAAAAAAGGCACTCGGAGGCTCCTGCACTGGAAAAAAATGTCCCCTGAGGCCCATGCACCACAAAAAAAGGCACTCAGAGGCCTCTACAGCGCAGAAACAAGGCACTCGGAGGGCAAGGCACCACTAAAGAAAGCACTCGGAGGCCCCTACACTGGAAAAAAAGGCACTGGGAGGCCCCTACACTGGAAAAAAAGGCACTGGGAGGCCCCTGCACCAGAAAAGAAGGCACTTGGAGGCCGCAACACCGCAGAGAAAGGCACTCGGAGGCACCTGCAACGGAAAAAAAAGCACTCGGAGGCCCCTACACTGCAAAAAAGGCACTCGGAGGCTCCTGCACTGGAAAAAGAGGCACTTGCAGGCCTGTACACCGGAAAAAAAGGCACTCGGCATGCCCTGCACCACAAAAGAAGGCACTCGGAGGCTGCTACACTGCAAAAAAAGGCACTCGGAGGGCCCTGCACCACAAAAAAAGGCACTCGGAGAGCCCTGCACCACAAAAAAAGGCACACAGTGGCCCGTACAGCACAAAAAAAGGCACTCGGAGGCTCCTGAACCACAAGAAAAGGCACTCGGTGGCTCCTGCACAGGAAAAAAAGGCACTTGGAGGCTACTACACTGCAAAAAAATGCACCCTGAGGCCCATGCACTGCAAAAAAAGGCACTCGGGGGCTCCTGCACTGGAAAAAGAGGCACTTGGAGGCCTGTACACTGGAAAAAAAGGCACTCGGAGGGCCCCTGCAGCACAAAAAAAGGCACTTGGAGGCTGCAACACCACAAAAAAAGGCACTCGGAGGCCCCTGCACCACAAAAAAGGGCACTCGGAAGCCCCTACACTGCAAAAAAAGGCACTTGGAGGCTACTACACTGCAAAAAAATGTACCCTTAGGCCCATGCAACGCAAAAAAAGGCACTTGGTGGCCCCTGCACCATAAAAAAAGGCACTCAGAGGCCTCTACACCACACAAAAAAAGGCACTCGGAGCACCACACCACAAAAAAAGGCACTCGGCTGCCCCTACACCTGAAAGAAAGGCACTTGGTGGCCCCTGCACCGCAAAAAAAGGCACTCAGTGGCCCCTACAGCACAAAAAAAGGCTCTTGGGGGCTGCTACAATGTGAAACAAGGCACTTGGAGGGCCCTGAACCACAAGAAAAGGCACTTGGTGGCCCCTACAGCACAAGAAAAGGCACTCGGGGGCTGTTACAATGTGAAAGAAGGCACTCGGAGGGCCCGGCACCACCAAAAAAGGCACTCGGAGGCTCCTGCACTGGAAAAAGAGGCACTTGGAGGCCTGTACACCGCAAAAAAAAGGCACTCAGAGGGCCCTGCACCACAAAAAAAGGCACTCGGTGGCCCCTGCACTGCAAAAAAAGGCACTTGGAGGCTACTACACTGCAAAAAAAATGTCCCCTGAGGCTCATGCACTGCAAAAAAAGGCACTCGGAGGCCCCTGCACCGCATAAAAAGGCACTCGGAGGGCCATACACTGCAAAAAAAGGCACTCGGAGGCCCATACACTGCAAAAAAACGGCACTCGGAGGCCCCTACACTGGAAAAAAAGGCACTCGGAGGCCCCTACACTGGAAAAAAAGGCACTTGGAGGCTACTACATTACAAAAAAATGCACCCTGAGGCCCATGCACAGCAAAAAAGGGCACTCAGTAGCCCCTGCACCGCAAAAAAAGGCACTTGCAGGCCTGTACACCACATAAAAAGGCACTCGGAGGACCCTACAGCACAAAAAAAGGCACTTGGAGGCTGCTACAATGCAAAAAAAGGCACTCGGTGGCCCCTACACTGGAAGAAAAGGCACTCGGAGGGCAGTGCACCCCAATGAAAGACATCGGAGGCCTCTACACCACAAAAAAAGGCACTAGGGGGACCCTACACTGGAAAAAAAGGCACTAGGGGGCCCCTATGCCGGAAAAAAAGGCACTCTGAGGCCACTGCACTGCAAAAAAAAGGCACTCGGAGGCCACTACACTGGAAAAAAAGGCACTCTGAGGCCACTACACTGGAAAAAAAGGCTCTTGGGGGCTGCTACAATGTGAAACAAGGCACTCGGAGGTTCCTGAACCACAAGAAAAGGCACTCAGAGGCTCCTGCACTGGAAAAAGAGGCACTTGCAGGCCTGTACACCGGAAAAAAAGGCACTCAGCGTGCCCTGCACCACAAAAGAAGGCACTCGGGGGCTGCTACACTGCAAAAAAAGGCACTTGGAGGGCCCTGCAGCACAAAAAAAGGCACTTGGAGGCTGCAACACCACAAAAAAAGGCACTCGGAGGCCCCTGCACTGCAAAAAAAGGCACTCGGAGGCCCCTGCACTGCAAAAAAAAAAGACACTCGGAGGCCTCTACACTGGAAAAAAAGGCACTCGGAGGCCTCTACACTGGAAAAAAAGGCACTCGGAGGCCCATACACTGGAAAAAAAGGCACTCGGAGGCCCATACACTGGAAAAAAAGGCACTCGGAGGCCCATACACTGGAAAAAAAGGCACTTGGAGGCTAGTACACTGCAAAAAAAATGCACCCTGAGGCCCATGGACAGCAGAAAAAGGCACTTGGTGGGCTCTGCACCAGCAAAAGAGGCACTTTGTAGCCCCTGCACTGCAAAAAAAGGCACTCAGAGGCCTCTACACCACAAAAAAAGGCACTCAGAGTCCCCTGCAACGCAAAAAAAAGGCTCTTCGGGGCTGCTACAATGTGAAACAAGGCACTCGGAGGGCCGTGCACCACCGAAAAAGGCACTTGGAGGCTGCTACAATGCAAAAAAAGGCACTTGGAGGCTGCTACAATGCAAAAAAAGGCACTTGTGGGCAGTGCACCACAAGAAAAGGCACTCGGCTGCCCCTACACCAGAAAGAAAGGTACTTGGAGGCCCCTGCACCGCAAAAAAAGGCACTCAGTGGCCCCTACAGCACAAGAAAAGGCACTTGGGGGCTGTTACAATGTGAGACAAGGCACTCGGAGGGCCCGGCACCACCAAAAAAGGCACTCGGAGGCTCCTGCACTGGAAAAAGAGGCACTTGCAGGCCTGTACACCGGAAAAAAAGGCACTCAGAGGGCCCTACACTGCAAAAAAGGCACTTGGTGGCCCCTTCTCCGCAAAAGAAGGCACTCAGAGGCCCCTACACTGCAAAAAAAGGCACTCGGAAGCCCCTACACTGCAAAAAAGGCACTCGGAAGCCCCTACACTGCAAAAAAATGTCCCCTGAGGCCCATGCACCACAAAAAAAGGCACTCAGAGGCCTCTACAGCGCAGAAACAAGGCACTCGGAGGGCAAGGCACCACAAAAAAAAGGCACTCGGCTGCCCCTACAGCAGAAAGAAAGGCACTTGGAGGCCCCTGCACCGCAAAAAAAGGCACTCAGTGGCCCCTACAGCACAAGAAAAGGCACTTGGGGGCTGTTACAATGTGAAACAAGGCACTCGGAGGGCCCGGCACCACCAAAAAAGGCACTCGGAGGCTCCTGCACTGGAAAAAGAGGCACTTGCAGGCCTGTACACCGGAAAAAAAGGCACTCAGAGGGCCCTGCACAGCAAAAAAAGGCACTTGGAGGCTACTACATTACAAAAAAATGCACCCTGAGGCCCATGCACAGCAAAAAAGGGCACTCAGTAGCCCCTGCACCGCAAAAAAAGGCAATCACAGGCCCCTACACTGCAAAAAAGGCACTTGGTGGCCCCTTCTCCGCAAAAGAAGGCACTCAGAGGCCTCTACACCACAAAAAAAGGCACTCAGAGTCCCCTGCAACGCAAAAAAAGGCATTTGGTGGCCCCTACATCACAAAAAAAGGCACTCGGAGGCTCCTGAACCACAAGAAAAGGCACTTGGTGGCCCCTACAGCACAAGAAAAGGCACCCAGAGAGCCAGCACCACCAAAAAAGGCACTCGGAGGCTCCTGCACTGCAAAAAGAGGCACTCGGAGGCTGCTAAAATGCAAAAAAAGGTACTCGGAGGCCCCTACACTGGAAAAGAAGGCACTTGGGGGCAGTGCATCACAAGAAAAGGCACTCGGGGTGCCCTGCACTGCAAAAAAAGTCAATCACAGGTCCCTGCACAGCAAAAAAAGGCACAGGGTGGCCCCTACAGCACAAAAAAGGGCACTTGGGGGCTGCTACAATGTGAAACAGGGCACTCGGAGGGCCCGGCACCACCAAAAAAGGCACTCGGGGGCCCCTGCAGAGGAAAAAAAAGCCCTCGGAGGCCACTACACTGTAAAAAAAAGCCCTCAGAGGCCCCTGAAGCACAAGAAAGGGCACTCGGAGGCCACTGCATTGCAAGGAAATGCACGCGGAGGCTCCTGCAGCGGACAAAAAAGGCACGTGGATGCCCGTACACCACAAATGAAGGCACTCAGAGGCCCCTGCACCACAAAAAAAGGTACACGGAGGCCTGTACAATGGAAAAAAAGGCACTCAGAGGCCACTGCACTGGGAAAAAGGCCACTGGGAGGCTGCTACACCGCAAAAAAAGGCACTCAGAGGCCAGTGCACTGCAAAAAAAGGCATTCGGAGGCCCCTGCACTGCAGAAAAAGGCACTTGGTGGCCCCTACATTGCAAAAAAAGGCACTCGGAGGGCCCTGCACCACAAAATAAAAGGCACTCGGTGGCCTCTGAACCACAAGAAAAGGCACTCGGGGTCTGCTACAATGTGAAACAAGGCACTCGCAGGGCCCGGCAGCACCAAAAAAGGCACTCGGTGGCCCATGCACCAGAAAAAAAGGCACTCGGTGGCCTCTGAACCACAAGAAAAGGCACTCGGTGGCCGCTACAGCACAAAAAAAGGCACTTGGGGGCTGCTACAATGCGAAACAAGATACTCGGAAACCCCTGAACCACAAAAAAAGGCACTTGGGGGCTGCTACAATGCAAAACAAGATACTCGGAAACCCCTGAACCACAAAAAAAAGGTACTTGGGTGCTGCTGCAATGTGAAAAAAGGCACTGGGAGGCCCTACACCGCAAAAAAAGGCACTCGGAGGGCCCTGCACCACAAAACGGCACTCGGTGGCCCCATATTGCAGAAAAAGGCACTTGGAGGCTACTACACTGCAGAAAAATGCACCCTGAGGCCCATGCACAGGGAAAAAAGGCACTCGGGGGCTGCTACAATGTGAAAAAAGGCACTCAGAGGCCCCTGCAGTGCAAAAAAAGGCACTCGGAGGCCCCTGCAGTGCAAAAAAAGGCACTCGGAGGCCTGTACACCGGAAATAAAGGCACTCGGATGGCCCTGCACCACAAAAAAAGGCACTCGGAGGCCCCTGCACTACAAAAGAAGGCACTTGGAGGCCTGTACAACGGAAAAAAAGGCACTCAGAGGCCACTGCACTGGGAAAAAGGCCACTGGGAGGCTGCTACACCACAAAAAAAGGCACTCGGAGGGCCCTACACTGGAAAAAAAGGCACTCGGGGGCCCCTGCAGAGGAAAAAAAAAGCCCTCGGAGGCCACTACACTGTAAAAAAAGCCCTCGGAGGCCCCTGAAGCACAAGAAAAGGCACTCGGAGGCCACTGCACTGCAAGGAAATGCACGCGGAGGCACCTGCAGCGGACAAAAAAAGCAATTGGAGGCCGCTACATCGCAAAAAAAAGGCACTTGGATGCACCTACACCGCAAATAAAGGCACTCAGGGCATCCCAACAATACAGTCACGGCGTGCCTTTGCCAGTCGACTCTTACGAGCTTTCTTAAGAGTAAGCATGGTATATATATGTCGGCGAGCTACCCAACCAAGCTTCCTTTTTATGCTTAGGGCCCCCACCAACACGTTCACAGCTGCCTTCCTCACCGGTCGACACTTACAGCAGGACTATTCCCCCAAAAGCCTAGGAGTGCCACATTGCTCAAGCGCCTCCACTGACAGTCAGGGCTCACAGGCAGGAGCTAGTCCCAGCCAAGCTTGCCCTGCATGCCTAAGGCAGTCCCACAACAGGATAACGGCTTGCCTTCCTCTCCTGTCGACATTAATAGCACCGCTATTCCCGCCTTCCTCCTAGGAATGCCACATCGCTCAAAATGCCTGTCCAACGAGCAAGGGCTGCTGGGCTTGCCTCGGGCAGCCCCACAAGACGTACCCATCTCACCTTCCTCCCCCGTCGACAATTACAGCAGGCGTCCTCCCAGCTTCCTGCTAAGAATGCCAGACTGCTCAGATGGCTGAGCGAACAGCAACTGCACAGAGGTAATAGCTCTGGGCATGCCAAGCTTCCCTTTGGCAGCCCACAAAATATTCCCTTGCTCTTTTCCTAGGTGAGCGCCTTTTGGCCCTTTACACCATGGCTACTCACAAGCCTTATTCCTGAGAATGCCGGCTGGCTCAGACACCCGTCGTGGCAGAAGTGCATTCAGAGGGAGAGCTCTGGGCATGAGAAGCTTGCCTTGGGCAGCCTGACAAAAAGTCCAGGTCTCGCTTTCCTTCCCTGTGGATACTTACAGCAGGACTCTTCCCACCTCACGCCTAAGAGTGCCACAGGTATCACATGCCTCTCCCACTTGTCAGCACGCACAGGCAAGAGCTCTGGGCACCCCAAATTGGCTTCTGACAGCCTCGCCAAAAAAAAAAAAAAAAAAAAAAAAAAACACCTCATGCCTGTGCATTCTGCCAGGTGGGAGAGGTGTTTAAGTAGTATAGCACAAATAGGGGTAAGGTGGGAAAAGGCCTTGTTTTATCGTCGACAGGCGAATAAGGGGAGACTGGGAATTTTGGCGAAACTGCCCGAAGAAAGCTGTCCTTGCCCAGAGCGCTTGCCTGTGAGCCTTTGCTTTTCAGACAGGCGTCTGAGTATTTTAGCATTCTTCAGACTAAGGTGCGAGCAGAAGTGGTGTAAGTGCCTACCAGGTCGGTGAGGGGGGGGTGGAAGTCAGGGTACGTTCCGCGGGGCTGCCTGAGGAAATCTTGGCATGCCCAGAGCTCTTTCCTATGAACTGCTGCTGGCCCAAGAGGCGTCAGAGCAGTCTGGCATTCTTGGGAGGAAGCTGTGCGGGCATGTGTTGCAATTGTCGATGGGCGAGATGGGGGCGTCTTGTGGGGGCTTCGAGAGACAGCCTTTTCGTGCCCAGAGCGCTTGCCTGTGCGTACTGACGAGAAGAGAGGCGTTTGAGCAGTGTGGCACTCCTAGCAGTAAGGTGGAATCATCCTGCTGTATGTGTCGACGGGCAAAGAACGCGAGCCCGGAACGTATTGTTCAGCTGCCCTGAGCATGAGGAGCAAGCTTGGTGGGGCAGCTCTTTTGCCTGTGAGCGCAGTCGACAGTTGCAGCAGGCTGACTCCTAAGAAAGCAAGCCTGCTGGGACGCCTGTCCAGATAGCGGCACTCTGGGGCAAGAGCTCTGGGCACGCCTGCCCAAACAGCCAGCGTTCACAGGCAAGAGCTCTTCCCAAGCACCCTAGACCTTCATCCCTAAGGCAGCCGCACAGCCCATTCACGGGGGCCTTCCTCTCCTGGCGACACTTACAGCGGGGCTTGCTTACGCTGTGTGGAGAAACGCGGTAGGCAAACTGAGACGCTGTTGTAGAGCCGCCTTCGAGATGCAGCTCAAGCCTGTGAGCTCTGGCTGTTCAGGCAGGCAGCTGAGCAGGCTGGCATTCTTAGGAGGAAGCTGTGAGAACGCCTGGTGCAATTGTCGACAAGGGAGGATGGAAAATCAGGCTTGCCCATGGGACGTTCCGAGACAAGCTTGGCGTGTCCAGAGCTCTTGCCCCGGAGTGCCAGCTCTCCAGACAGGCGTCCGAGCAGGCTTACTTTCTTAGGAGTCAGCTTGCTGTAATTGTCGACTGCGCTCACAGGGAAGAGAGCTGCCCCACTGAGCTTGCTCCTCATGCTCAGCCGAAAAACACGTTCCCGGCTCGCGTTCTTTGCCCGTCGACACATACAGCAGGCCGATTCCCAACTTACTGCTAGGAGTGCCACACTGCTCAAACGCTGCTCTCCTAGTCAGTACTCACAGGCGAGCGCTCTGGAAATGACAAGCTTGTCCCGGGCCGCTCCACAAGAGGAGCCCGTCTCGCTGTCCTCCCCCCATCGACAATTACACCAGGCGTACTCACAGCCTCCTCCTAACAATGCCAGACTGCTCAGACACCAGTCCGAACAGCCAGGGTTCACAGGAAAAAAGCCTGCGCAACAAGTTTCTTCTTCATGCTTACAGTAGGGCCACAACACTTTCCTGGCTTGCCTGTCGACACTTACAGCAGGGCTATGCACACCTTATTGCTAGGAGTGCCATTCTGCTCAAATGCCCCTCTCCCCACCAGTAATCACAGGAAGGCGCTCTGGGCACCACAAGCTTATTTGTGGCAGCCCCCACAGGAAGGACCCGATCGTGCCACCACCCCCGCTTTGAAGTTGCAACAGGTGTATGCACAGCTTCCTCCTAAGAATGCCAGACTGCTCCGACTCCTGGCCGAACAGCCAGCGCTCACAGGCTTGATCCGCATATCTAAGGCAGCTCTACAACAGCTTCGCAGTTTGCCCACCTCTTCCTTCCATACTTAGAGCAAGCCGCGCTGTGTCTCCAGGAGAGGAAAAAAAAGTGCTGTGCATCTGCCTGAGGGATGAAAGCCAAGCTTGCTTGGGACGAGCTCTTGCTGCTCGGACGGGCCACTGAGTCTTCTGGCATTCATTGGAGCATTTTGGCATTCTTAGGACTATGTTGGGAGTAGCCGTGATGTAAAGGGCCAAAATGCGCTCAGCTAGGAAGAGAGCAGGGACTATTTTGTGGGCTGCCCGAGGCAAGCTGGGCATGCCCAGAGCTCTCGCCTAGCAGCCCTTGCTGTTCGGAAAGGCGTCTGAGCAATGTGGCATTCCTAGGAGGAAGGCGGGAATAGCGGTGCTATTAAAGTCGACAGAAGAGGAAGGCAAGCCGTTATCCTGTTGTGGGACTGCCTTAGGCATGCAGGGCAAGCTTGGCTGGGACTAGCTCCTGCCTGTGAGCCCTGACTGTCAGTGGAGGCGCTGGAGCAGTGTGGCACGCCTAGGCGTTCGGGGGGAATAGCCCTGCTGTAAGTGTCAACCGGCAAGGAAGGCAGCTGTGAAAGTGCTGTGGGGCTGCCCTATGCATGCAGGTCAAGCTTGCTTGGCAAGAGCTCTTGCCTGTCAGCGCCGGCTGTTCGGACAGGCAGCTCAGCAGGCGCGCATTCTTTGGAGGCAGCTGTGAGTGGACGTGGTGTAAGTGTCCACAGGGGAGGATGGCGAGATCGGCGCATCTTGGTGTTATTGTCGGCCAGGGGCACGGGAGGCAATGTCATGGGGCTGCCCTAGCCTGACTCTGATTAACGCTAGATGGTGGCAGTCCAACATTCCTTAATATTGAACGCCTTTGGAAGGAGTCCTGCTTTGCGAATTTCACTGGGTAGGCGCCCTTTCTCACCTGCCCGAGTTGTTGCAACTGGTCCGGATTGTGTCCATTTGGCTTGGCTACAATGGGCCGCCAAAGAAACATTAGTTTGAGCTCCTCCTGATGCAACTAAGGAAGCTGATGACCTTTCCTTCTTTCCTTCTTTGAGCTCTCACTGAGGTAGAAATCTGAGAGGAGCACCGTTGATTACTTCCAAGAGGTAACAGAGATGATCGTAATGGCTTTGCTTTGTCTAACCTAGACACATCTCTGTTTGTGGCACTTACTTATTCACTAATGCCTCAGCATCAATGCTATTTAGAACTCCTAATCCTGGCCCTGTAACACCACTGTCATCCTTTCTTTCTCGCCATTTGGCGCTTCAGGTCCGCTTGCGTAACCATTCAGCCATCCGGTGTAAGCTATATTTAAAAATGGCAGACAGGATGGTTTAATCATAGACATGTTCTCTTGCCTGAGTAACGCTACAAGTTTTAGCGACCACAAAGGGTTCGACAGTAACTTTTGTGTTCCGGTTGATTTAACTCCGTGGGAGCTCTGCGGAGATGGTTGGGCTGTTCCTGCAGTGACCGCAGGGAAAGTTAAAATGGAGAGCAATTGGGGAAGTGGTTAAAGCAGGAGAGAGCGTTGAAAGCCCCTTCCTGAGAGTGCAGGGTAGAACTAATGGAGTAGACTTACAAGTTACACTCCCATTACAAGAGCGTTCGTTAGAACACCTCGCCGGGACCCGGGCAATGGAAGGCGGAAGTTTTCAGCGAAATCGTCTCGCCAGCACCAGGCGAGGAATGTCTTACCTGGCCAGCCAGAGTCACTACAATCTGTAGTTAGTGACACACTGGACTTCTCAGTTTGGGTAACGTCTTGTTCCCATTTCTATCCGTATGGGATGCTCCTCCAGGGCTTTTGCCTCTACTTGCCTCACCTTCAAAGTGATAGGCACTGCAACACTCTGTGGCTGCGCTATTTAATACAAGTAGGAACAAGAGCGTTCCTCATTTGCTTCCCAAATTGCTTCTCCTCGATTATGTCTACAAGACATTTTACTCGCAGGTTGTTTTTTGCTAGGGCGGTTAAACAATACTCCAGGACAAGCACAAAGGTCACGACAACAACTAACAACACAAGCGTGTTACACGCCACACTTTGTAACATTTACTGTCCTGTACGGCTTAGCTCATGTGGTGCTTCCAAGAGTGTCGGGTCCACTCAAACGCTTTACATATGACTGGAGCCAATTTTCTTTACCTGGCAGTTTCACAGTGAAATAAGAACTCAACAATACAGTGTAGGGGCCCTCCCGAGATTTGGTTGCATTTCGGACTTTCAGGTGACTATCTGTACCAACCCCTTGTGTCCAGGCTTGATATCGTGTGCTTGCACGTCACCTGGTACTGAGTGGGCCCACTGAGCTTTTCCCCTACCTTTTGTAAGTGTAATTCGCTCATCTCCACCCAAGCGGTTGCTTTTAGCCTGAGTTGCCCACTGTGGCTAAAGGTCTCCCCAAAAGACTTTCCACTGGCAATAGTCTTAGAGGCTGTCATGGACTATTCTGAAATCCCGTAGCGCTAAGTTTAGGGCTGCTGGTAAAAAAATGACCTCACTACCTCAGCAAGCAGCCAGTGGCCTGCCACTTGCCAATCAGGCACTGAGGCCAAAGTGAGCTCAGAAGCACAGCCAGCAGCTCTGGGCCTGCCAGGGCGCATCAAGCACGGAGAAAGAAGTGACCTCCCAAGCAGACCAGCAGCCATGGGCATGGCAGTGCATGCCCATGTATGCAATGGCATGCATGCAATGGCATGCAGGTCAAAGTGACATCATAAGACACAACCAGCAACCATGGGCCTGCCACTGCCCTTTTTGGCATGGAGACACAAGTATCCTCACAAGCCCAGCCAGGAGGCATGGCTCTGCCACTGGCCTATCAAGCACAGAGGCAGAAGTAACCTCACAAGCAGAGCGAGGACTGATGGGCCTGACTGGCCTACCAGGCCGTGAGGCAGAAGTGACATGACTATCTCATCCAGCAGTGGTGGGCCTGACAATATCATTTCAGGCAAAGGATAAAGTGCTATCACAGAACGCTGAAGGACCATAACACAAAGAAAAAAAGGCACTTGGAGGCATGAGCACTGGGAAAAAGGAGCACTAGGAGGCCATGCACTGCAAAAATATGCACATGGAGGAGACTATACTGGGAAAAAAGGCACTTCGGGGCGCCTGCATTGCAAAAATAGGCACTTGGAGGTCGCTAGACCGGAAGAAAAGGCACTTAGATGCCCCTTTACCGCAAAAAAGGCATTCAGATGGCAATGCACCTCAAACAGAGGCACTCGGAGGCCCCTGCAACGCAAAAAATGGCACCCGGAAGCCCCTGCACTGAAAAAAAAAGGCACTTGGAGGACGATGCACCGCAAAAAAAGGCATTTGGTGGCCCTACATCACAAAAAAAGGCACTCAGAGGCCCCTGCAATGCAAAAAAAAAGGCACTCAGAGGCCCCTACACCGCAAAAAAAGGCATTTGGTGGCCCTACAGCACAAAAAAAGGCACTCAGAGGCCCCTGCAATGCAAAAAAAAGGCACTCAGAGGCCCCTACACCGCAAAAAAAGGCACTCAGAGGCCCCTACACCGCAAAAAAAGGCACTCGGAGGCCTGTACAACGGAAAAAAATGCACTCAGAGGCCACTGCACTGGGAAAAAGGCCACTGGGAGGCTGCTACACCACAAAAAAAGGCACTCGGAGGGCCCTACACTGGAAAAAAAGGCACTCGGGGGCCCCTGCAGAGGAAAAAAAAAGCCCTCGGAGGCCACTACACTGTAAAAAAAGCCCTCAGAGGCCCCTGAAGCACAAGAAAAGGCACTCGGAGGCCACTGCACTGCAAGGAAATGCACGCAGAGGCGCCTGCAGCGGACAAAAAAGGCAATTGGAGGCCGCTACATCGCAAAAAAAAGGCACTTGGTTGCACCTACACCGCAAATAAAGGCACTCGGAGGCTACTGCACTGCAAAAAAAAGGCACTGGGGGGCCCCTACGCTGGAAAAGAAGGCACTCACAGGCACCTACACCGCAAAACAAGGCACTCCCAGGCCACGACTGCAAAAAATGGTACTCGGATGTCCCTACACTGGAAAAAAAGGCACTCGGAGGCCCCTGCACGGCAAAAGAAGGTACACGGAGGCCTGTACAACAGAAAAAAAGGCACTCGGGGGCCCCTGCAGAGGAAAAAAAAAGCCCTCGGAGGCCACTACACTGTAAAAAAAGCCCTCGGAGGCCCCTGAAGCACAAGAAAGGGCACTCGGAGGCCACTGCATTGCAAGGAAATGCACTCAGAGGCCAGTGCACTGCAAAAAAAGGCACTCAGGGGCTGCTACAATGCAAAAAAAGGCACTCGGAGGCCCCTTCACCGCCAAAAAAGGCACTCGGAGGCTACTGCACTGCAAAAAAAGGCACTCGGAGGCCCCTGCACTGCAAAAAAAGGCACTCGGAAGCGCCTACACTGCAAAAAAGGCATTCAGTGGCCCCTACAACACAAAGAAATGCACTCCCAGGCCAGAACACTGCAAAAAATGGTACTCGGATGTCCCTACACCGGAAAAAAAGGCACTCGGAGGGCCCTGCACCACAAGAAAAGGTACACGGAGGCCTGTAAAACGGAAAAAAAGGCACTCAGAGGCCCCTGCACTGGGAAAAAGGCCACTGGGAGGCCCCCGCACGGTAAAAAAGGCACTCGGAGGCCCCTGAAGCACAAGAAAGGCCACTCGGAGGCCACTGCACTGCAAGGAAATGCACGCGGAGGCTCCTGCAGCGGGCAAAAAAGGCAATTGGAGGCTCCTGCAGCGGGCAAAAAAGGCACGTAGATGCCCGTACACCGCAAATGAAGGCACTTGGAGGCTACTGCACTGCAAAAAAGGCACTGGGGGGCCCCTTCACCGCAAACAAAGGAACTCAGAGGCCCCTGCACCAGCAAAAAAGGCACTTGGAGGCCCCTGCACTGGAAAAAGAGGCACTTGCAGGCCTGTACACTGGAAATAAAGGCACTAGGAGGCCTCTACACCACAGAAAAATGCACTCGGAGGCCCCTGCACCAGAAAAGAAGGCACTTGGAGGCCGGTACACCGCAGAGAAAGGCACTCAGAGGCACCTGCAATGGAAAAAAAGGAACTCAGAGGCCCCTACACCACAAAAAAAGGTACTCGGAGGCTGCTAGAATGCAAGAAAAGGTACTCGGATACCCCTACACTGGAAAGAAAGGCACTTGGAGGCACCTACACCACAAAACAAGGCACTCGGAGGCCCCTGCACTGCAAATAAAGGCACTCGGAGGCCCCTGCACTGCAAGGAAAGGTACTCGGAAGTGCCTGCACTGCAAAAAAGGCATTCGGTGGACCCTACAACACAAAAAAATGCACTCCCAGGCCACGACACTGCAAAAAAACGGTACTCGGATGTCCCTACACCGGAAAAAAAGGCACTCAGAGGCACCTGCACCACAAAGAAAGGTACACGGAGGCCTGTACAACTGAAAAAAAGGCACTCAGAGGCCACTGCACTGGGAAAAAGGCCACAGGGAGGCTGCTACACCGCAAAAAAAGACATTCGGAGGTCCCTGCTCTGCAAAAAAAGGCACTCGGAGGGCCCTACACTGGAAAGAAAGGCACTCGGAGGCCACAATACCGCAAAAAAAGGCACTCGGAGGACCCCACACTGCATGAGAAGGCACTACGAAACCCCTGCACTGCAAAAAAAAAGCACTCAGAGGCCCCTGCACCGCAAAAAAAGCCAGTCGGAGGCTTACACCCTACACTGGAAAAAAGGTACTCGAGGCCCGTACACCACAGAAAAAGGTACTCAGTGACCCCTACAGCACAAAAAAAGGCACTTGGGGGCTGCTACAATGCAAAAAAAGGCACTCGGAGGCCCCCGAAACACTAGAAAAGGCACTCGGGGCCACTTCTCTGCAAAAAAAAGGTACACGGAGGACCACACACCCCAAAATAACAGCACTCGGAGGCCCCTGAACCACAAGAAAAGGCACTCGGTGGCCCCTACAGCACAAGAAAAGGCACTCAGAGGGCCCTGCACCACAAAAGAAGGCACTTGGAGGCCCCTGCACCAGAAAAGCAGGCACTTGCAGGCTGCTACACCACACAAAAAGGCACTCAGGGGCTGCTACAACGCGAAAAAAGGTACTCGGAGGCCCCTGCAGAGGACAAAAAAGCCTGTGGAGGCCCCTACACTGTAAAAAAGGCACTCAGATGCCCCTACACCGGAAAAAAAGGCACTCGGAGGCACCTGCACCCCAAAAAAAGGCACTCGGAGGGCACTGCAGCACAAAACAAGGCACTCGGAGGTTGCTACACTGCAGAGAAAGGCACCCTGAGGCCCCTACACCACAAGAAAAGGCACTCAGGTGCTGCTACAATGCAAAAAAAGTTCCTTGGATGCCACTACATGGGAAAGGAAGGCACTCGGAGGGCCCTACACCAGAAAAAAGGCACTCGGAGGCCCCTGCACTGCAAAGAAAGGCACTCCCAGGGTGCGACACTGCAAAAAAGGGTACTTGGATATCCCTACACTGGAAATAAAGGCACTCGGAGGCCCCTACACCATGTAAAAAGACGCATGGAAGCCTGTACAATGGAAAAAAAGGCACTCAGAGGCCACTGCACTGGGAAAAAGGCCACTCGGAGGCCTCTACACCGCAAAAAAAGACACTTGGAGGCCCCTGCACTGCAAAAAAGGTCCTTGGAGGTCCCTGCACTGCAGAGAAAAGGCACTCAGAGGCCGCTGCACTGCAAGGAAATTCACGCAGAGGCACCTGCAGCAGACAAAAGCGCAATTGGAGGCCGCTACAGCGCAAAAAAAAGGCACTTGGATGCCCCTACACTGCAAATAAAGGCACTCAGAGGCCACTGCACCGCAAAATAATGCACTTGGAGGCTGCTACACTGGAGAAAAAAGCACTTGGAAGCCGCTACACCGGAGAAAAGGCACTTGGAAGCTGCTACAGCGCAAAAAAAGGCACTCAGAGGGCTCTACACAAGAAAAAAAGGCACTCAGAAGACCATGAACAGCAAAAAAAGGCACTCAGGGGCCTGTACATCGGAAAATAAGGCACTTGGAAGCCGCTACACCGCAAAAAAAGGCACTCAGAGGCCACTGCACCGCCAAAAAGGCACTCGGAGGCCCCTGCAGCGCAAAAAAAGCACTCGGAGGCTCCTACACTGCCAAAAAAGGCACTTGGAGGCTACTACACTGGAAAAAAAGGCGCTCGGAGGCCCCTGCAAAGCCAAAAGCTTTTGCAGAAATGACCTCACCAGCACCACCAACAGCCGTGGGCCTGCCAATGTCCTTTGAGGCACTAAGGAGAAAGTGACCTCACAAGTCCAGCCAGCAGCCATGGCCCTGTAACTGGCCTATCAGACACTGAGGCAGAAGTGACCTCACTACCTCAGCCAGCAGCCATGGGCCTGCCACTGGCCAATCAGACACTGTGGTGCAAGTGACCTCACTACCTCGGCATGCACCCATTGGCCTGCCACTTGCCAATCAGGCACTGAGGCAGAAGTGAGCACAGAAGCACAGGCAGGAGCCATGGCACTCTGAGTGCCTCATCAGGCACTGAGGTCAAAGGGACCTCACAAGCACAGCCAGCAGCTCTGGGCCTGCCAGGGCGCATCAAGCACGGAGAAAGAAGTGACCTCCCAAGCAGACCAGCAGCCATGGGCATGGCAATGGCTAATCAGGCATGCAGGTCGAAGTGCCATCACAAGCACAGCCAGCAGCACTGGGACTGGGAGTGGCCAAGCAGGCGCTGAGGCAGAGGGACTTCACAAGCACACCAGTAGCCATTGGCCTGGCACAGGCCCTTTAGGCTCAGAGGCACAAGTGACATCACAAGACAGAAAAGGGAGCCATGGCCCTGCCACTCCCCTTTTTGGCATGGAGACACAAGTGACCTCAGCAGTTTGTGAGGTCACAGCAGCCTCAGTGCCTCATCGGGCAGTGGGAGGCTCATGGCTGCTGGTTGTGCATGTGAAGTCACAGCAGCCTCAGCGCCCTAAAAGCCAGTGGCAGGCCCATAGCAGCTGGCTGTGCTTGTGAGGTCACAGCAGCCTAGGTGCCCTATAAGGTAATGGCAGGCGCCTGGCGGCTGGCTTTGCTTGTGAAGTCACAGCAGCCTCAGTGTCTCATAGGCCAGGGGCAGGCCAATGGCTGCTGGCTGTGCTTTTGAGGTCACAGCACTGCCATCACCTGAGACGCTAGTGGCAGGCCTCTGGCTTCTTCGTGTGCTTGTGAGGTCACAGCAGCCTCCATGCCTCATACACCAAAGGGAGGCCCCTGGCTGCTAGCTTTCCTTGTGAGGTAACAGCAGCCTTAGTACCTGAGAGGCCAGTGAGAGGCCAATGGCTGCTGGCTGCTCTTGTGAGGTCGCAGCACTCTCATTGCCTAAAACACCAGTGGCAGGCCTCTGGCTTCTTGGTGTGCTTGTGAGGTCCCAGCAGCCTCCGTGTCTGATAGGTCACTGGCAGGCCCATAGCTGCTGGCTGTGTTTGTGAGGTCACAGCAGTCCAATTGCCTGATAGGCCAGTGGTAGGCCCCTGGCTGCTGGCTTTGCTTGTGGGGGTCTCAGCAGCCTCAGTGCCTCATAGGCCATTGGAGTCCAAAGGCTGCTGGCTGTACTTGTGAGGTCACAACAACCTCTGTGCCCTATAGGGCAGTGGGAGGCCAATGGCTGCTGGCTGTGCTTGTGAGGTCACAGCAGGGTCAGCGCCTCATGGGGCAGTGGCAGGCAATGGCTGCTGGCTGTCCTTGGGAGGTCACAGCAGCCTCAGTGCCTCATAGGCCAGTGGCAGGCTCATGGCTGCTGCCTTTGCTTGTGAGGTCACGGCAGCCTCAGTGCCTCATAGAGCAGTGGGAGGCCACTGGCTGCGCTTGTGAGGTCACAGCAGTCCTATAGCCTGATAGGCCAGTGGCAGGCCCCTGGCTGCTGGTTTTGCTTGTGAGGTCACAGCAGGTTCAACGCCTCATAGGCCAGTGGCAGGCCCCTGGCTGCTGGCTGTGCTTGTGAGGTCACAGCAGTCCCATTGCCTGAAAGGCCAGCGGCAGGCTTCTGGCTGCTGACTGGCTTGTGATCTCACAGCAGCCTTAGTATTTCATAGACCAGTGGCTGGCTGCTGGCTGTGCTTCTGAGGTCACAGCAGGGTCAGTGCCTCATCGGGCAGTGGCAGGCCCCTGGCTCCTGGCTGCATTTTGAGGTCACAGCAGGCTTAATACCTGATAGGCTGGTGGGAGGCCAATGGCTGCTGGCTGCGCTTGTCAGGTCACAGCACTCCCATTGCCTGAAAGGCCAGTGGCAGGCCCCTGGCTGCTGGCTGTGCTTGTGAGGTCACAGCAGCCTCAGTGCCTCATAGGTCAGTGGCAGACCCACAGCTGCTGGCTGTGCTTGTGAGGTCACAGCAGGGTCAGCACCTCATGGAGCAGTGGGAGGCAATGGCTACTAGCTGTCCTTGGAAGGTCACGGCAGCCTCAGAGCCTCATAGAGCAGTGGGAGGCCCCTGGCTGCTGGCTGTGCTTGTGCGGTCACAGCAGCCTCCGTGTCTCATAGGGCAGTGGCAGGCCCCTGGCTGCTGGCTGCATTTTGAGGTCACATTTGTCTCAGTACCTCATAGGGCAGTGGCAGGCCCCTGGCTGCTTCATGTGCTTGTCAGGTCACGGCAGCCTCAGAGCCTCCTCCGGCAGTGGGAGTCCAATGGCTGCTGCCTGTGCTTGTGTGGTCACATCAGTCCTATTGCGTGATAGGCCAGTGGAAGGCCCCTGGCTGCTGCCTGTTCATGTGTGGTTAAAGGAGCCTTAGTGCCTGACCAGTGGCAGGCCCTTAGGTGCTGGCTGTGCTTGTGAGGTCACATCAGTCTCAGTGCCTGATAGGCCGGTGGCAGGCTAATGGCTGCTAGCTTTTGAGGTCACAGCAGTCTGAGTGATTGATAGACCAGTGGCAAGGCCTTAGTTGCTGGCTGTGCTTGTGAGGTCACAGCAGGCTCTGTGTCTGGTAGGCCAGGGACTGCTGCTTGTGTTTGTGAGGTCACAGCAGCCGCAGTGCCTCATAGGCCAGTTGGAGGCCTGTAGCTGCTGGCTGTGCTTGTGAGGTCACAGCAGCCTCTGTGTCTGATAGGGCAGTGGACGGTGTTGTAGAGGCCTCCGAGTGCCTTTTTTTGCATTGCAGGGGCCTCCGAGTGCCTTTTTTTGCATTGCAGGGGCCTCCGAGTGCCTTTTTTTGCATTGCAGGGGCCTCCGAGTGCCTTTTTTTGCATTGCAGGGGCCTCCGAGTGCCTTTTTTTGCATTGCAGGGGCCTCCGAGTGCCTTTTTTTGCATTGCAGGGGCCTCCGAGTGCCTTTTTTTGTGGTGTTGCAGCCTCGAAACACCTTCTTTTGTGGTGCAGTGCCCTCCGAGTGCCTTGTTTCACATCATAGCAGCCCCCAAGTGCCTTTTTTTGTGCTGTAGGGGCCACCGAGTGGTTTTCTTGTGGTTCGGGGCCTCCGAGTGCCTTTTTTTGCATTGTAGCAGACCCCAAGTGCCTTTTTTGTGCTGTAGAGGCCACTGAGTGCCTTTTTCTGTGGTGTAGAGGCCTCCGAGTGCCTTTTTTTGTGGTGCAGACACCTCTAAGTGCCTTTTTTTGCAGTGCAGGTGCTACAAAGTGCCTCTTCTGGTGGTGCAGAGCACACCAAGTGCCTTTTTCTGCTGTCCATGGGCCTCAGGGTGCATATTTTTTGCAGTGTAGTATCCTCCAAGTGCCTTTTTTTGCAATGTAGAGGCCACCGAGTGCCTTTTTTTTTCCATTGCAGGGCCCTCCGAGTGCCTTTTCTTGCAGTGTATCGGCCTCCGAGTGCCTTTTTTTCCAGTGTAGGGGCCTCCGAGTGCCTTTTTTTGTATGGTAGCAACCTCCGAGTGCCTTTTCTTGCAGTGTAGGGGCCTCCGAGTGCCTTTTTTTCCCAGTGTAGGGGCCTCTGAGTGCCTTTTTTTGCATTGTAGCAACCTCCGAGTGCCTTTTCTTGCAGCGTAGGGCCTCCGAGTGCTTTTTTTTCCGTTGCAGGTGCCTCCGAGTGCCTTTCTCTGCGGTGTTGCAGCCTCCAAGTGCCTTCTTTTCTGGTGCACGGGCCTCCAAGTGCCTTTCTTTCTAGTGTAGGGGCCACCGAGTGCCTTTTTTCACATTGTAGCAGCCCCTGAGTACCTTTTTCCGTGGTGCAGGGGCCTCCCAGTGCCTTTTTTTTTTGTGGTGCAGGGGCCTCCCAGTGCCTTTTTTTGCGGTGCAGGGGCCTCCCAGTGCCTTTTTTTTTTGTGGTGCAGGGGCCTCCCAGTGCCTTTTTTTGCGGTGCAGGGGCCTCCCAGTGCCTTTTTTTTTTGTGGTGCAGGGGCCTCCCAGTGCCTTTTTTTGCGGTGCAGGGGCCTCCCAGTGCCTTTTTTTTTTTTGTGGTGCAGGGGCCTCCCAGTGCCTTTTTTTGCGGTGCAGGGGCCTCAGGGTGCATTTTTTTTGCAGCGTAGTAGCCTCCAAGTGCCTTTTTTTTGCAATGTAGGGGCTTCCGAGTGCCTTTCTTGGTGGTGTAGGGGCCTCCGAGTGCCTTCTTTTGTGGTGCAGGAGCCTCCGAGTGCCTTTTTTTCCGGTGTACAGGCCTGCAAGTGCCTCTTTTTCCAGTGCAGGAGCCTCCGCGTGCCTTTTTTGATGGTGCCGGGCCTTCCGAGTGCCTTGTTTCACATTGTAGCAGCCCCCGAGTGCCATTTCTTGTGCTGTAAGGGCCACCGAGTGCCTTTTCTTGTGGTTCAGGGGCCTCTGAGTGCCTTTTTTTGTGATGTAGGGCCACCAAATGCCTTTTTTTGCGGTGCATGCTCCTCCGAGTGCCTTTTTTTTGCAGTGTAGTGGCCTCCAAGTGCCTTTTTTTGCAATGTAGGGGACTCCGAGTGCCTTCTTTTGTGGTGCACGGCCCTCCGAGTGCCTTGTTTCACATTGTAGCAGCCCCGAAGAGCCTTTTTTTTGTGCTGTAGAGGCCTCTGAGTGCCTTTTTTTGCAGTGCAGGGGCCACGAAGTGCCTTTTTTTGCGGTGCATGGGCCTCTGAGTCCCTTTTTTTGTGGTGTTGCAGCCTCCAAGTGCCTTTTTTTGTGCTGCAGGGCACTCCGAGTGCCTTTTTTGGCAGTGTAGCAGCCCCCGAGTGCCTTCTTTGGTGGTGCAGGGTACGCCGAGTGCCTTTTTTTCCGGTGTACAGGCCTACAAGTGCATCTTTTTCCAGTGCAGGAGCCTCTGAGTGCCTTTTTTTGCATTGTAGCAGCCTCCGAGTGCCTTTTTTGCAGTGTAGGGGCCTCCGAGTGCTTTTTTTCCCGTTGCAGGTGCCTCCGAGTGCCTTTCTCTGCGGTTTTGCAGCCTCCAAGTGCCTTCTTTTCTGGTGCAGGGTCTTCCGAGTGCCTTTCTTTCTAGTGTAGGGGCCACTGAGTGCCTTTTTTCACATTGTGGCAGCCCCTGAGTGCCTTATTCTGTGGTGTAGAGGCCTCCAAGTGCCTTTTTTTTCCAGCGTAGGGGCAGCGGAGTGCCTTTTTTTGTGGTGCAGGGGCCTCTGAGTGCCTTTCTTTGCAGTGTAGGGGCCTCTGAGTGCCTTTCTTTGCAGTGTAGGGGCCTCTGAGTGCCTTCTTTTGTGGTGCAGGGCCCTCCGAGTGCCTTTCTTTCTGGTGTAGGGGCCTCCCAGTGCCTTTTCTTGCATTGTAGCAGCCCCCAAGAGCCTGGTTTTGTGCTGTCGGGGCCTCTGACTGCCTTTTTTTTGTGGTGTAGAGGCCTCCGAGTGCCTTTTTTTCCAGTGTAGGGGCTTCCGAGAGATTTTTGGTGGTGCAGGAGCCTCCGAGTGCCTTGTTTCACATTGTGGCAGCCCCCAAGTGCCTTTTCTTGTGCTGTAGGGGCCACCCTGTGCCTTTTTTTTGTGGTGTGGTCCTCCGAGTGACTTTTTTTTGCGGTGCAGGGGCCTGTGATTGACTTTTTTTGTGTTGCAGGGGCCACCAAGTGCCTTTTCTTGTGGTGCACTGGCCTCCGAGTGCCTTTTTCTGTGCTGTACGGGCCTCTGAGTATCTTTTTTTTCCAGGGTAGGGGCACCCAAGTGCCTTTTTTTTGTGGTGTGGTCCTCCAAATGCCTTTTTTTTGTGGGGCAGGGGCCACCGAGTGCCTTCTTTTCTGGTGCATGGGCCACCGAGTGCCTTTTTTTCCGGTGTACAGGCCTGCAAGTGCCTCTTTTTCCATTGCAGGAGCCTCCGAGTGCCTTTTTTGGTGGTGCCGGGCCCTGCGAGTGCCTTGTTTCACATTGTAGCAGCCCCCGAGTGCCTTTTTTTGTGCTGTAGGGGCCACCGAGTGCCTTTTTTTGCGGTTAATGGTCCTCCGAGTGCCTTTTTTTTGCAGTGTACTAGCCTCCAAGTGCCTTTTTTTGCAGTGTAGGGGCTTCTGGGTGCCTTTTTTTGCATTGCAGGGGCCTCCGAGTGCCTCTGTTTGAGGTGCATTGCCATCTGAGTGCCTTTTCTTCCGGTCTAGCGACCTCCAAGTGCCTATTTTTGCAATGCAGACTCCCCGAAGTGCCTTTTTTCCCAGTATAGTCTCCTCCATGTGCATATTTTTGCAGTGCATGGCCTCCTAGTGCTCCTTTTTCCCAGTGCTCATGCCTCCAAGTGCCTTTTTTTCTTTGTGTTATGGTCCTTCAGCGTTCTGTGATATCACTTTATCCTTTGCCTGAAATGATATTGTCAGGCCCACCACTGCTGGATGAGATAGTCATGTCACTTCTGCCTCACGGCCTGGTAGGCCAGTCAGGCCCATCAGTCCTCGCTCTGCTTGTGAAGTTGCTTCTGCCTCTGTGCTTGATAGGCCAGTGGCAGAGCCATGCCTCCTGGCTGGGCTTGTGAGGATACTTGTGTCTCCATGCCAAAAAGGGCAGTGGCAGGCCCATGGTTGCTGGTTGTGTCTTATGATGTCACTTTGACCTGCATGCCATTGCATGCATGGCATACATGGGCATGCACTGCCACGCCCATGGCTGCTGTTCTGCTTGGGAGGTCACTTCTTTCTCCGTGCTTGATGCGCCCTGGCAGGCCCAGAGCTGCTGGCTGTGCTTGTGAGGTCCCTTTGGCCTCAGTGCCTGATGAGGCACTCAGAGCGTGTGGCGGACTGTTGAATGAATTTTTTGCCTTAAACATTTCTTGGTGCATGGGGTGCAGGCAGGCCACAACCCCGAACAAGCCATCTGTCCCTGGCGGAAACAGGACTGGGCTGCTGCGACCCCTGAGATGGTCTCCCTGCGACCACCCGGGACACACCGAGCCTGCACTGAACGAGACCGCAATCGGGCAGAGACTTTGGGATCTGGACTGTAAATTATTGTCCATTTTTAGCACAACTTCTATAAAACCTGCTTGGCATGAGTGGCTAAATTTGCTGAAGCCTTAGGCCGCACTCCCTAGTACAGTGAGAAAGGGCCCAGAGCTGCTGCAGGCGGGAATGATAAGGGCGTTACCAGCAATTTGCATTCCTGTGCACTGCTGAAACAGTGCTAATTGCTGGAGTTATCACCTTCTTTGTCAGGACCTTGAGAGCTAATGGCTGGACCTAAGAATGGAGACACACCTGTCAGCAGAAACGGCAACAGTAAAGGCCTACCTAGGGACAGTGATGAGACCCCAATAAGGCGCAGGAGACCCCAGACCCAAATATTACTATTGGTCTGAACTACCACGTGAGGGGTGGGAAAACTTAATTTGAAAAAGCTGTAATTGCCAAGGGATTTCTTTGTTCGCCCCCCCGCTCTTGCTCCCTCTCTCGGCCCTCGCTCCTCGTCCCTCGTCGGAGGCCCCCCAGCTTGAGCTGTGATTCGAGCGGAGTCAGCGGACCATCATCGGCCTCGGAGTGGTGGTAGCTAGCTTCCTCTCTCCTTTTCCAACTTTTCTCTATCTTTTCCCCATACCCTTGTTCCCTTTTTTCCCTTCGCCTCCCCCCCCCCACCCCAACACACACACACGCCTTTTCTCCCCACTTCGTGAAAAATAAAGGTAAAAGGTTGTACGATATTTGACCGGTTTTAGCGTCTTAATCTCGTCCTTGGGATCGTAACGAAACCCTCCCGATATTGGATCGGGACAGAGCGCCATGAGTCCTGCCTGTGCTTCTGAGCTCACTTCTGCCTCAGTGCCTGATTGGCAAGTGGCAGGCCACTGGCTGCTTGCTGAGGTAGTGAGGTCATTTTTTTACCAGCAGCCCTAAACTTAGCGCTACGGGATGTTCAGAATCCGCTGTGACAGCCTCTAAGACTATTGCCAGTGGAAAGTCTTTTGGGGAGACCTTTAGCCACAGTGGGCAACTCAGGCTAAAAGCAACCGCTTGGGTGGAGATGAGCGAATTACACTTACAAAAGGTAGGGGAAAAGCTCAGTGGGCCCACTCAGTACCAGGTGACATGCAAGCACATGATATCCAGCCTGGACATAAGGGGTTGGTACCTCGGGAGGCCCCTACACTGTATTGTATATTATTTTCACTGTGACACTTCCAGGTAAAGAAAATTGGCTCCTATCAATCATATGTGAAGCGGCTGAGTGGACTGGAACCTTGTGGAAGCACCACATGAGCTAAGCCGTACAGGACATTAACTGTTACAAAGTGTGGCGTGTAACACTTGCTTGTGTTGTTAGTTGTTGTCGTGACCTTTGTGCTTGTCCTGGAGTATTGTTTAACCGCCCTAGCAAAAAACAACCTGCGAGTAAAATGTCTTGTCGACATAATCGAGGAGAAGCAATTTGGGAAGCAAATGAGGAACGCTCTTGTTCCTACTTGTATTAAATAGCGCAGCCACAGAGTGTTGCAGTGCCTATCACTTTGAAGGTGAGGCAAGTAGAGGCAGAAGCCCTGGAGGAGCATCCCATACGGATAGAAATGGGAACAAGACGTTACCCAAACTGAGAAGTCCAGTGTGTCACTAACTACAGATTGTAGTGACTCTGGCTGGCCAGGTAAGACATTCCTCGCCTGGTGCTGGCGAGACGATTTCGCTGAAAACTTCCGCCTTCCATTGCCCGGGTCCCGGCTGACCCCGGTGAGGTGTTCTAACGAACGCTCTTGTAATGGGAGTGTAACTTGTAAGTCTACTCCATTAGTTCTACCCTGCACTCTCAGGAAGGGGCTTTCAACGCTCTCTCCTCCTTTAACCACTTCCCAATGCTCTCCATTTTAACTTTCCCTGCGGTCACTGCAGGAACAGCCCAACCATCTCCGCAGAGCTCCCACGGAGTTAAATCAACCGGAACACAAAAGTTACTGTCGAACCCTTTGTGGTCGCTAAAACTTGTAGCATTACTCAGGCAAGAGAACATGTCTATGATTAAACCATCCTGTCTGCCATTTTTTAAATATAGCTTACACCGGATGGCTGGAATGGTTACGCAAGCGGACCTGAAGCGCCAAATGGCGAGAAAGAAAGGATGACAGTGGTGTTACAGGGCCAGGATTAGGAGTTCTAAATAGCATTGATGCTGAGGCATTAGTGAATATGTGACACAGAGATGTGTCTAGGTTAGACAAAGCAAAGCCATTACGATCATCTCTGTTACCTCTTGGAAGTAATCAACGGTGCTCCTCTCAGATTTCTACCTCAGTGAGAGGTCAAAGAAGGAAAGAAGGAAAGGTCATCAGCTTCCTTAGTTGCATCAGGAGGAGCTCAAACTAATGTTTCTTTGGCGGCCCATTGTAGCCAAGCCAAATGGACACAATCCGGAGTTGCAACAACTCGGGCAGGTGAGAAAGGGCTCCTACCCAGTGAAATTCGCAAAGCAGGACTCCTTCCAAAGGCGTTCAATATTAAGGAATGTTGGACTGCCACCATCTAGCGTTAATCAGAGTCAGGCTAGGGCAGCCCCATGACATTGCCTCCCGTGCCCCCGGCCGACAATAACACCAAGATGCGCTGATCTTGCCATCCTCCCCTGTGGACACTTACACCACGTCCACTCACAGCTGCCTCCAAAGAATGCGCGCCTGCTGAGCTGCCTGTCCGAACAGCCGGCGCTGACAGGCAAGAGCTCTTGCCAAGCAAGCTTGACCTGCATGCATAGGGCAGCCCCACAGCACTTTCACAGCTGCCTTCCTTGCCGGTTGACACTTACAGCAGGGCTATTCCCCCCGAACGCCTAGGAGTGCCACACTGCTCCAGCGCCTCCACTGACAGTCAGGGCTCACAGGCAGGAGCTAGTCCCAGCCAAGCTTGCCCTGCATGCCTAAGGCAGTCCCTGAACAGGATAACGGCTTGCCTTTCTCTTCTGTCGACTTTAATAGCACCGCTATTCCCGCCTTCCTCCTAGGAATGCCACATTGCTCAGATGCCTTTCCGAACAGCAAGGGCTGCTAGGCAAGAGCTCTGGGCATGCCAATCTTGCCTCGGGCAGCCCACAAAATAGTCCCTGCTCTCTTCCTAGCTGAGCGCATTTTGGCCCTTTACATCACGGCTAATCCCAACTTAGTCCTAAGAATGCCAAAATGCTCAGACGTCTTTGCGATCAACCAGGGCTCAAAAGCAAGAGTTCGTCCCCCACCACGCTTGATCTGCCTAGCCACGGCAGGCCCACAACACCTTCACAGTTGCCTTCCTCACCTGTCCACACCTAAAGGAGGCGTACTCACGCCTTACTCCGAGGAATGCCACATTGCGCAAACGCCTCTCACCTGCCAGTCCTCACAGGCAAGAATTCTGGACACGAGCTGGAAAAGAGCTTCTGGCAGCCGCACAAGATATGCCCAGCTCGCCATTCTCGTGTGTCGGCAATCACACCAGGCGTAGTCAGCGCTTCCTCCAATGAATGCCAGAAGCCTCAGTAGCCCGTCCGAGCAGCCAGGGCTCACAGGCAAGAGCGCCAACCAAGCTTGGCCTTCATCTCTAAGGCCACCGCACAGTATGTTCCTGAGTGGCCATCGTCTCCTGGCTTGCTTGCTCTAAGTGTGCAGGGAAGAGGTGGGCAAACTGCGAACCTGTTGTAGAGCTGCCTTAGATATGCAGATCAAGCCTGTGAGCGCTGGCTGTTCGGACAGTCGTCGGAGCAGTCTGTCGGGCTTAGGAAGAAGCTGTGAGTACGCCTGGTGTAACCGTCGACAGGGGAGGATGGTGAGCCCGGCTCGTTTTGTGGCCCTGCCAGAGACAATCTTCTCTTGCACGTGAGTGCCGGCTGCCAGACAGGTGTCTCAGCAGGCGAGCTTTCTAAAGCGTAAGCCTGATGTAATTGTCGACAGGTGTCACAGGCAAGTGAGCTGGACTCCCCCGCCCCAGCATTGTTCCGCATGCTTAGGGCAGCCCAACAACACGTTCACAGCTGCCTTCCTCGCCGGTCGACACTTACAGCAGGACTATTCCCCCGAACGCCTAGGAGTGCCACATTGCTCAAGCGCCTCCACTGACAGTCAGGGCTCACAGGCAGGAGGCAGTCCCACAACAGGATAACAGCTTGCCTTCCTCTCCTGTCGACATTAATAGCACTGCTATTCCCGCCTTCCTCCTAGGAATGCCACATCGCTCAAATGCCTGTCCAACGAGCAAGGGCTGCTGGGCTTGCCTCGGGCAGCCCCACAAGACGTACCCATCTCACCTTCCTCCCCCGTCGACAATTACAGCTAATTCCTGCTAAGAATGCCAGACTGCTCAGATGGCTGAGCGAACAGCAACTGCACAGAGGTAATAGCTCTGGGCATGCCAAGCTTCCCTTTGGCAGCCCACAAAATATTCCCTTGCTCTTTTCCTAGGTGAGCGCCTTTTGGCCCTTTACACCATGGCTACTCACAAGCCTTATTCCTGAGAATGCCGGCCGGCTCAGACACCCGTCGTGGCAGAAGTACATTCAGAGGGGGAGAGCTCTGGGCATGAGAAGCTTGCCTTGGGGAGCCTGACAAAAAAAAAAGTCCAGGTCTCGCTTTCCTTCCCTGTGGATACTTACAGCAGGACTCTTCCCACCTCACTCCCAAGAGTGCCACAGGTATCACATGCCTCTCCCACTTGTCAGCACGCACAGGCAAGAGCTCTGGGCACCCCAAATTGGATTCCGACAGCCTCGCAAAAAAATCTCATGCCTGTGCATTCTGCCAGGTGGGAGAGGCGTTTAAGTAGTTATAGCACAAATAAGGGTAAGGTGGGAAAGGCCTTGTTTTATTGTCGACAGGCGAATAAGGGGAGACTGGGAATTTTGGCGAAACTTCCCGAAGAAAGCTGTCCTTGCCCAGAGCGCTTGCCTGTGAGCCTTTGCTTTTCAGACAGGCGTCTGAGTATTTTAGCATTCTTCAGACTAAGGTGCGAGCAGAAGTGGTGTAAGTGCCGACCAGGTCGGTGAGGGGCGGGGGGTGGAAGTCAGGGTACGTTCTGCAGGGCTGCCTGAGGAAATCTTGGCATGCCCAGAGCTCTTTCCTATGAACTGCTGCTGGCCCAAGAGGTGTCAGAGCAGTCTGGCATTCTTGGGAGGAAGCTGTGTGGGCATGTGTTGCAATTGTCGATGGGCGAGATGGGGGCGTCTTGTGGGGGCTTCGAGAGACAGCCTTTTCGTGCCCAGAGCGCTTGCCTGTGCGTACTGACGAGAAGAGAGGCGTTTGAGCAGTGTG